>NC_057795.1:101608788-102220705 GCF_018294505.1 Triticum aestivum
TTCCAAGCCACCAAGCATTGACCGCCATTCACTTTGTCTTTGCCATCCCAAAAGAAAGGGCGCATCCATTGATCTATCTCTTCAAACACCCAAGAAGGGGCCTCCGTGACCATAAAATGATGGATGGGCTTAGCCGCGATCACGGACTTGACCAACACGAGACGTCCTGGGCGGTGCAACAGCCCCCTTTGCCAGGCTGGGGCAAACTTTTTGGCTTGATCGATCATGGATTGCCACTCCGCCCTCGAAAGCTGTCTAATAGCCAATTGAAGGCCAAGGTATTTGCATGGAAAACTGCCCAGCCTGCAATGCAAAAGAGACTCGACCTGATCTCGATCGTTGTTGTTTCCATGAATCATGATCGCCAGCGACTTCTGATTGTTGACCTGCAAGCCAGAGGCAGCACCGAATGCGTGCAACATGGATCTAACGCACGTGAGGTCCAACACCCGGGGCTTAACGAACAAGGGCACATCATCTGTGTAGATCGACACCGATTGGTGAGCGGCAATGCCAGTGAAACTGCTAGTGACTCCAATGCTCTCGGCCTTGATCATGATTCTCGACAGCACGTCCATGGAGATCACAAAGAGCAGAGGCGAGACCGGGTCCCCCTGCCTAAGGCCCTTTGTGTGGATGAAACTTCTTCCAGGAACCCCGTTGACGATCACCCTGGTGCTGGTGATCCTGAGCAGAATCGAGATCCATTCACACCACTTATGACCGAAGCCTTTACTCCTCATCACCTCAAACAGAAATGGCCAGTTAAGCAAGTCGAACGCCCTAGAAATGTCGAGCTTTAGGAACACACTGGCCTCCTTGCGAGCGTGAATCTTCCCGTCCACTTGCCTAACCAGAAGAAAGTTATCATGCAAGTGTCTACCACATATGAAGGCGGACTGATTCGCTGTGACAATCTCTTTCATTCTTCTCCGGGCTCTATTCGCAAGCAACCGAGCAAAAATCTTGGCCACACTGTGAGGGAGACTGATGGGGTGATAGTTCCCCACTTCCTCCGCGTCTGGCTTCTTTGGGATCAACACAATGTGAGCACGGTTAAGCTTACCGAAGCCTCGCCCATCACCCACGTAGAGTTTTAGGAACATCGCCATCACCTCGTTCTTGATCGTGGGCCACGTTGCAGCACTAAACCCATCCGGCCCAGGCGCCTGCTCCGGATGCAGCTCCTTTACAGTATTCCACACCTCTTCCTCCGTGAAGATCGCATCAAGATTCGAGAGATCATGCACAACCATGTCAAGGAAGTCCAGGTCCACATCTACTTCCCGAGCAACAGCGTGACCCAAAAGTTGCTCATATGCTTCGGTGAAGATCTCCTCCTTTCTTTCTTGTTGGGATATCAATTCCCCATTATGTCTAATGTGAGTGATGAAATTTTTTGACCTCCTTCCATTTGCCACAGCTTGAAAGAGTTTAGTATTTGCATCGCCCTCAGGGATCCACCTCAAACGGGAACGTTGTCTTTCAATGGTATGTTGAAGGGAAGCAAGCCCCAACACCGAATGCTTGAGGGTTCTCCTCAACCATCTCTCCCTCCAATTCATCTCAAGAACCTCCATGGCTCTATCCAGCCTAAGGATGACGTAGTTAGCCGCAGCCATCTGAATTTTGATGTTCCCTATCTTCCTTTGGCCCCAGGCTTGTCGGGCGGATGCGGTGTTCCTAAGTAACATGTCAAGCCTCTTGAAGGGGTCAACGATATCATCCTCACACACCCACGCATCTTTAACAGCCTGCTCAAATCCTTCTAGCCGAGTCCAGAACATCTCGAAACGAAACCTACGTTTTGGGCAAAAAGGGGCCGAAGTGGAAAGATGGAGCGGTGCGTGATCCGAGATGTTAGTGGAGAGGGCTTGGAGCAGCACATCCGGGAAACTGAGCTCCCAATCAACAGAGGCAAGCACCCGATCGATCTTGGCCATAACCACCTATTCTCTTTTGTTGGACCACGTGAAGCGCCTTCCATGCATATAAATCTCTTTGAGCTCGTTGTTATCCACGAACGACTTAAACTTCATCATCATGCCCCTATTAAGGTTCGAATTGCTCTTCTCCTCAGCTCTAATGATCATATTAAAGTTGCCAAGCACCATCCAGGGCCCCGGAGACAAGTCCCTTCTAAGATGGAGATCCATGAGGAACTGAGTTTTTAGCTCATCCCCTCGGGGTCCATACACTGCCGACAACCACCATTCAAAACCATCTTTGTTATGAACCAGACCCGAGAGGAAGTTAGTATCCCGAGTGATGTTATTGAACACCAAGAACGAGCTATCCCATCCCAAAAGAATACCACCCCTAGTATCCGATGCAGGCAAGTAGGCGAAACCATCAAACGATGGCCCAATGCATTGCATTACCAAATAAGAGTCAAAAGCTTCAAGTTTGGTTTCTTGAAGACATACAAGATTAGCCTTTGCCGCAACCACAAACTCCCTAATTGCGTTTCTTTTAGCGGGGTTGTTGAGCCTTCTCACGTTCCAACAAAGTACTTGAGGGTTCCAATCCATGAGAGCCAAGGGCACACCCACACCAACGAGGACAAGCAACCTCAAGCCGTGCCCACCAACACCGTAGTGCCGGAGCTCATCTCAGCAGCTGGTGGTACCTCTTTACCAAACAGTGCCGCAATCACCCTCACATGTTGTTCCCTCAACGGAGAGTCGAAGAGCTCGGCCAACTCCGCAATCTTGTCGTCATTGCCATCCAAATCCTCCGGAACCAGCCCTAGCGCTCTCATTAGCACATTCTCCGCCTGCGTAGCCTTGGACTTCCCAGCCGGAGCCCTCTTTGCGCTGCGTGTTGCTCTCCGAGGAGTGAAAGGCTCGGCTTCGGGCCTCAGAGAAGACTACACCTCTAGAAGAAGCGGAGGGGCCAACTTCCTAACCAAAACATTGCAGAACCACTTAAGCTTCCGGATGCAATCACCTCCTGGGGTGTCATACCCCCAAGTCCCTCCGAAATCTATGTTTGCATGGCCTGATTCGCGTCCGGAATCACCTGAACCAGCGCGCGGTCCTGAGAGGGCGCCACTTGTAACTGCACATCCACACGTGCAGGAGATGCCGCTCCAATCATTTGCGGGTCCTCCTATTGCTCCGGGATCGGCACCGAATATGTCTCCATGCCCGAGCCAATCAGCGAAGCCGGAATCAAAGGCTCGACCACCAAAGCCTCCGCACCAGAGCCCACCACGTCCACTGGCGAGCCATGCGCCACTCTGGAAACCGTAGGCGGGTCCACCACGATTTCGCTCAGGGTCACGACAGGCACGGAAGACGAACCAGAGGGGATGGACACGTCGGGTGGCCCCGCGAGCATCACAGACCACGCCAGGGTGGGGTCCATTTGATCCCGTTCCACCTCGGGGCCCGCCTGCTGCGTCCGTGGAGAACCGCGCTCCAATATCCCAGACTGACCCGCCAATCCACACTGCATCGAATCCGCCTCCCTGGGCCCACTGCCGGAGCCTGGCCAATGGGCGCCATTTCCAGAATCGCGCCCGGCCCCTGATGCACCGGACCCTCCACCGTCAGAATTTGAAACTATCCGCTAGCATGCTGACTTGGCAATAGCACCGCAGCCTGCCGGGGGGGGGGGGGGGGGGGGGGTCCCACGGCGAGACGCAAGCCGAGGCACGCGATGGCGAGGCAGCGGTGGTGGCGCCCTCCCGATCAAAAAATTGTCGCTATCTCGAGCGGTCACCACGACCCGGCCAGTCGCCACGCCCAGACGGTCAAAAGCGGACAGCCGAGCTGTCAGCCTATCCTGAACCGAGGTCACTGGCCCACCTGACTTGCCCACATGATGCACCGGATCCAATGGAGGAAGCTGCCAGGCCGCTGACTCCCGGCCACCCGCTACCACTACAGCGAACGTCCGGCCAACTGCCGCTCCCGCACAGCCGCGTGAGTTATCCCCGCGCAAGTCTCTCACCCCTGACTGCCAAACGCACCGACGCATGGTGGCTCCTCCACCCATGTCCATGTCTGAACCAGGAAGCCCGCTCTGTCCACTGCGCGAGGAGGCGCCGGTGAGAAACAATGGCTCCTCCCCGTCAGGGAAGGTGGTGATCGCCGCCAGATGAATCAGCACCCTGTATTGCAGTGTCTTTGGCTGGAAAACCTCCCGATGCTCCTTCGGCTCTGGCACCGCCAACCATTTGCAAGTAGGAATCACCTCCGGATCCGCTGCCCAAGCAAGCAGCTTGAATGAGGCCAGGTCAGACCGCGACGAAGTCTCCGACGCAATAGACTCGATGAAGCACGAACCACCCAGAAGACTTTCGACCACCTCGAGCTCCCAGGCGTTGGGGGGAGGGGATGCCTTCCAACTCCAAGCTGACCCTGGTCCGGAGCGCCGCGAACACCGTCTGGTTCTGTCGAATCCACCTCCTGAATGCAAACTTAAGCCCTCTGAACTCCAGCACCGGCCGCAAACCCACACTGACTCGATCCTCCTGCCTCGCAAACACCACCAGGAAGTCCTCCGGCATGAACCTGTGAACGGACACTCTATCCGGCGAGATGCCCCGCTTGTCGTGCAGCGCCTGCAGAACCAACTCCGGCGAGAGCTTCGACCTGTCTCCAGCGATGTACACCACCATGGCGTTCTGGAGTCGCCCCTCTAGCTCAACCATAGCCCTCGACCGTCTGACAATACAGAGTTCGGCTAGCGCCATCTCCAGATCAGGTGCGACCACCAATCGAGGATCCGTCGGACAGGGCCAATCCGCTGGCGCCGCGATGCCCGGAGGCGACGACGAAGAAGGCGGCAGCGTGCGCGGCGCCGACAGGCTCGGCCTTGACGGACCCGAGCGCGCCCGCACACGCGAGCCCGAAGCGCCTCTGGCCACCTTGGCAGCGGCGTCGCGCCTGAGCTCCTTCACCTGCGACGGGCTGTGCGGCCTCTTGCACTGACCGGCGACATGTTCGGGCAACCCACATCAGAGGCACACCACCTTGTTCGTGTAGTCCTTCAGAAAGTGCCCCTTCTCTAGGCACTTGAAGCATCTGTCCCGCATCTCCGGCGAGACCTCCTCGCGGCCGGGCGAAGGGCGCCCAGAAATCTCCACCGACGGCCGCTCCTCGAGGCGGCGCTTCCAGAGCGTCCTCTTTGATGCAGGTGCTTCCTGCCATGGCGAGATCCGCCGCGACGGGCCGCCCACAAGACCCTCCTCCGGCCGAGCTGCAGGGGCCCCGCCCCCAGGCGAGCTCTCCGACGCCGACGCTGACGAGAGGCCAAGGCCAAAGACGACCGGCCGCTCTCCGTGGAAGGCCGAGGTGACGGAATTTGGACTGGATCCCATGGCGCGCACGGGGCACGCACGTTTCTTATTTGAGACGAGCGTTCAACTACACCGGATTCAACGTGTGTCCAATGCTTCAACGGCTGATTCAGGGGAGACTGTGCCTTCCACCGCACTACGCACTGGGCTGGCACATTTACAAGATAGCTGTAGGTGATGGCAACGGCCACAAGGCCTGGAAAAAAAAACAAGGGCCAGAAAGTGGAGAAGGTCATGCTGGACTGGACAAAAACCAAAAACAACAAACAAAGAAAACAAGCCTCGAAGGCCACAAACTTTATTTCACATCCATATGATCTCTAAACACATCATGTCTGATCCCTAGACACGGAAAATATCTTGTGCTCCGGGAGCACCTAAGGACAGGTGCTCCCGTGCGAGCTCTGCCATTGGATCTAAATCCAACGGTGATATAAAGGTGATAAAATTCCTTATTTAACACAGTGTTTAAATTTTATGTCTTATTTGATATTGATAAATAATTTTTTTTCCTATCTAACCACGAGTCTAAATTTATGCCTTTTATGATACTTTCGTCAATTCTGAGTCTAAATAACACTTGAAAATATCCTTTTACCCCAAATGTGGTATGTTTGTGCGTGCATGCTTGCGCACATGTGTGTGCTTGCGCGCACGTGTGTGCTAGTGATGCTGCTTGTGTGTGTGCATGTGTGCTGCTAAGTGTTTGTGTGTGCGTGCATGTGTGCTGCTGTGTGTGTGCACGTGCGCGTGTGTGCTGCGTGCGTGTCTGCTGTTGTGTGTGTGCGCTACTGCCCCGCAGTGATGTTGTGTGTGTGCTAGCGCCCCGCAGACACACACACACACACACACACATATCATATGAGGTGCAAGAGGGTCTTTTCAAATGTTATTTACGCTCAAAATAGACGAAAGTATCATAAAGGACATAAAATTTAGACTCGTTGTTAGATAGGGAAGACAAAGTTTTCTAGTGTCAAATAAGGAAACGAAATTTAAAATAGTGTTAAATAAGGAATTGTTTCTATTAAGATGCACATGACCTACACGTAGCTATCAGACTCCTTGGGGTCTATTTTGCAAAAAGAAGGCGCCAGCTCTGACATAAACGTTGGATCTGAGATCGAACGGTTGGGGCGCTCCCGGAGCACCTAAGCTCAGGTGCTCCCGGAGCACTAGATATTCACCTGCCTAGACACACCCTTTTTCTTTTCATTGCACCAAAGAAACGACGAGGAGCCCGGTCTCCTCTCCCACGCCCGCCCGCCGAAAGCAGCCGCCATCCGCCGCGTGCCCCCGTCGGTTGTATTGGCAACAGTGGACGGCCGTGAGGATGAGGAAGCGGGCGACACTGACGCCAGACGAAGGCACACGCTCTCTACATTGGCCTCAAGGAAAAAAATAATCTGGAAACACTTCTAATCTATTCATCAACTGTCAACATAGTGCAAAGAACACCAGAAGAAAAAATTACATCCAGATCCGTTATTGACCACCTAGCAACGATTACAAGCACTGGAGCGAACCGAAGGCGCGTCTCCATCATCGCCCCTCCGTCCCCGGAGCGGGGCAAAACTTGTTGTAATAGACCATCGAGAAATCGTCGTGCAAAGTACCCATAGAGCCAGCGCACCAAAACAGTAACCACCACCGATGAAGAGAAGCGTAGATCAGAAGGATCCAACCTGTAGACACACAAACATAGACGAACGAACACCAAATCCAAACGGATCCACTGAAGACAAACGCTGACTGAATCCCGTGAGACTCGCCGGACACAAACCTCCGCGCGCCCTCCTATGGCGCTAGAAGCATCACCAGGACGGGGCTAGATAGGGAGAGCTTTATCCCATCTCCAAGAAGTCGTCGCCGCCTCGCTTTCCTGAGCAGGACACGAACCCTACCAAAACTCAAGAAAATACCTAAAAACGGAGTCCTCTCACCGGTAAGAACCAGGATCCACCACGCTTCCATGACCCGAAGGCCACATGAGACGAAACAGGCAAGCGGCTGCGCGGCGGGAGGCAGTGAACACTAGTAGATAAACTACCTAATGTTTAGCTCTTTAGTCCCGGTTTGTAAATGAACCGGCCCTAATGGTACCCTTAGTCTCGGTTTGAACGACTATGCATTAGTCCCGGTTCGTGTTGAACCTTTAGTACCGGTTCGTGGCATGAACCGGTACTAAAGGGGTGGTGGCAGGCTAGCGTCAGGGGCCCCACGAGCCCCTTTAGTCCCAGTTTGTGACACGAACCAAGATTAAAGGTCTCTATAGTGCCGGTTTGTGTCACAAACCGGGACAAAAGCGGTCTAACCTTTAGTCCCGGTTGGAGACACAAACCGAAACTAAAGGGCAATTTTCAAACTCTATCCACCCCAAATCGCCTTTTCTGTTTTAAAAAAAATGAAAAAAATGATAAAAACTTTAAAAATTAAAATCCTTCGAGATGTAGTGTTACTACATCTAGTAGTTAGGGAAATTTAAAAACATAAATTTCGACATGTTTTGCAAAAAAAGTGTTAGGAAAAAGTAAAATGACCATATCTTCTGCATACAATGTCGAAAGAACGCATAATATATCAAAAAAATCAGCACGAAAATCCGCATCCGTAGGCCTGTTTGCAAGTCTTTAGAATCCTCAAATTCTTAAAGGCAAAAAAGATATCCTCAAATTTTAGTTTTTCTGATTTTTTGTTAAATCTTGTCAAACTATGGTCAAACTACTTATTCAAGAAGTATTAGTATTACTAAATAATTATTTTAGTTTTTTTGAATTTTGGACAAACTATGGTCAAACTATGGTCAAACTACTTATTTAAGAAATATTAGTGTTACTAAATAATAATTATTTTTTAGAATAATAGCTTCAAACTCAAACGGTGAAACGTGTGACTTCATGCTCAAGCTAAACTCCTCAGAGTTAATTGGATTGACAACTTACTATTGTCAGGTAAACAACAATTGCAGACTTGGAAACTAGCGGGAATAGAACTTGGAAGTTAAGTGTGCTCAGGCTGGAGTAGTGAGAGGATGGGTGATCAGCCGGGAAGTTAGACGATTTGGAATGATGAGGGGTGATTAGAGATTAAATCATGAAATAATTCAAAATTTTGGAAATAATTTTTTTAAAAAACCTTTACTACCGGTTGGTGTTACCAACCGGTACTAAAGGTCTCCCAGCCCCCGGCGCGGGCTTGTGCCATGTGGTGGGCCTTTGGCCCCGGTTCGTGTTGAACCGGGACTAAAGGGGAGGTACCTTTAGTCCCCACCCTTTATTGCCGGTTCCGGAACCGGGACTAAAGGTCCTTACGAACCAGTATTAAAGGTCGTTTTTCTACTAGTGGAGAACCCTAGCGTTCGGTGGCCTGGGAGCGTGAGGAGCAAAGATCACTCGCTTTTCAGCCCAACACAACTTTTATTGTCTTATTGGACAATGTCATCCCGGTTTCAAGGCGTGCGGTAGCCTCCATGTTGGAATCTAGGGGTTGGGACTGATAGACCCTTCAGCAGTGACGCGGGCTTCAACCTCTATGCACCATCTTCGGGGAGCCGGATCCTCTAACTTAGAGAAGGGAAGTCAGCGGTGCTACAGTGCTCGTCTAGTGTAAAGTGAAGAAGGAATGTTAGGAACTATTAGCAGGTTATTTGCTTTGGTAATTAATGTAGATATAAAAAATCCAAAATTAATTTTATCTCACCATCAACTTGTTTGTATGTAATTACTATGAATGTACATACTAGATCTGTAATTTATAATTTAAGTTATTTCAGCCTTAATTGTATGAATTGACAGAAGAAAAGTTATGAAACTGTAGCTTCTCTAACATGGACGAGACTTGCCTGAGCCCCACGCGTGTGCCCATCCGTGCTCTCACGTACGTGGCTTGATTTGATTGGAACAAAATAAGGCCCGAGCCCACCCGTTAAAACAAGGGGGAGGGGTGATTAGATTAGAAAGAAAAATGAAAAAAAAACAGCCGTAGGATAAAGTGGGAGCACGTATGAGAGCAAGCAAGCCGGATCCCTCTAACATCCCTTGTGTATGTTAGAGGATCTGGTTCCCATCTTCGGAGCATGCGATCCTGTCCGCTCGCTGACAGGCTTCCTTCTCCACGCATTTTTCTTCTTCCCCCTACCCACAACTCGATGATTACGTCATCATCCGCGTCCTGGGGGCACATGATCCGGCTCAAAGCCAAAGATCAACGGCTCAGCCGGTTCCACAAACTGAACGGACAGATGAACCGTGATGCTAGACGGGGATGGGCGTGGGCTACACAAATGGGGCGGCACCGAGCTTTGGCATGGCGGCCGGAACTGGCCAATAGGCATGGCCGCTGGCACGGTTTCGACGGAAATTGCCATTGATAGTGTGGTCAAATGAGGGGAGGGAAAGAGCTAGGCAACCTCGGCGAAGGAAGGACACTATTGGTCTGTTCGGGATCACGCGTGATTGATGCGCTTTGCAATCAATCATCGTATAACGTCACACGCCAATATTTTTGGAAAGATATATACTATCACATGAACGCGTGTTCACTAATTTGTAGGCGGCCAGACAATGCGTCCAAGTGATCAACAAAAATATGACACTGCGTCCAAGTCGTGCCACTTAGTCTAATCCTAGAGAAGAAGACCCGGGGGGTCTCTGCACCCCAGAGTCTCACAAAAAAACTCAAGAACTGACCAGGTTACCGGCACCTTCCTCGAAGTCCTTGTCGATCGGGTATGAACTCTAAGACGTACACCAACCCGGACCTAATTGGCCAACTGGGTCGTCGTTGCTCCAGCGTGTAGTACTTAATTGCTGTGCTTATTGCCTGGGTGATCCACAATTCCACATCTTGCCAAAGCTAAGCTGCATCACATCGTCTCAGCTTAACCACTCCCTCGTCCCCTCCCGTGGAGGACTAGCGATCATTGACATGGCATCGTCTACTGGCGGCCCCGATGGAGCACCCAAGGGCGAACACCTTCAGCCCTCCAGTTCAAGCCCCAGGTTAGTTCGCACATTTCGATGCAGCTGGAGATGTTGCTAGCGTCTTGCTCATCTAAATATAGCCACGCGTTCCAGCTTATCTGATGCAGCTTAATACACATATCTGATCCGATCTTAATTTGCATGCGTATACATGTGCTTTTTGCTAGCAGAAACAGTAGTATACCACGGGTAGCAACGGAAGTACGGAGCCAACAAGTTTCACGATCCAAAAAATACGAGAAATCACAGATGATTTCTCTGAGGAACGAGCACTTGGTCAGGGCGCATATGGAAAGGTTTACAAGGTATGAGCATCTATGACCCTTTCCCTATCTTTTAGTATTGGACGCCCATATCTACCACATGTGAGACGATCTCATGGCCACACATTCAGCCATGTCATTGCATGCATGCACAAGTGATGAAACTGATGATGTCAACAATAATCTTTTCGGTTTTCACTTTTTAAAATATTTTGTCTCTTAAATGAAAAATCTGATTGAAAACTCGTTTTCATCATTAAATCTGTCCCAACAAGGACTTCAAACTAGATCACATATCGATGTGTTTCGACGATATTTTTTGACGGACAAAAATTACCATGTCTATTACACATAAATTATCATGGTGTTTACATTGAAATTGTCATGATATGTTTTAACTATTTTTCTTCTACTTTTAATGTAAATTTTGATATGTTACAAAAAGGAAATTAATAAGCTAAACTTGCCACGGAGAATTACTAAAATTTGCCATGATCCATGAAATAATTTCGACATGGTTCATAGTTAAAATGAATTTCATGGCAATTAGTTTAAAAATGCATGGCCAATGACTTAATTTGTCATGAACCAGAAAATAAGATTGCCATGGTGAATTGCTTAAATTTGCCATGGTCGTACAAAAAAATATTTTTCATTGTCGAAATATTAGAATTGCCATGCTCAAAATACTTAAACTTCCATGATCTATAAACTAAATTTGCCATGATCTAATAATGAAATTTTTCCGTGGTTAATTGTTAAAAATTTCCATGGTCAGTAAAATTCGCTGGCAAAAGTACTTGAAATACAATGGTAGCTTCAAATCAAGGAGAAAAAAAAAGATGAAACATATCATAGCAACTTTAGTATAAACACTATGGCAATTTCAGTGTAACATCATGGCAACTTTTGATCCCAGAAAAAAGTCATCAAAACATATCAACATGAGATCTATTTTCAACATTTCAACATATGAAAGTTGTGTCCCGTCCATAGTTTTTCAAGGTATATTACACGCCTCGTTTCGACAAATGGTTAAAAAACTGGAGCGAAAACAGTACTGAAAATTTAAAAAAAATGAAAAACAGAATTCCGTGATTTAGTATATTTGAAACTGCTCTTAAACCGTAATGAATTAGAGAAAATGATAGATATGAAATAGATGCGCCTCGATGATATCTTTCCAAAGGTGTATCATTTGCTTCGTTCCGACGAGCGGTTTAGAAAAAATCGTGAAAAAATGCTCGCTGCCACTCGTCATGGGCCGCACCATTTTCAAAACTGCTCTTAAACCGCGTGGAATCTCGAAAAGTGTTCAACATGTCGAAGTTGCGCCTAATCCTTAACTTTTCAACAGTATATTACACGCCTCATTCCGATAAACGGTTAAAAAAACTAGAGTGAAATCAGTACCGAAAAAACAACGCGTGCAGTTTTTTCCGACGAGAAGTTCACTCGTGTGAGTACTGCAACACACTTCGTTCAAAGAATGATGTGCACTTGCGTTGAGCGTGCAGTGCGTAAGTGTTATCAGAATAGTTATTCTGCTAATATTAGCAGAATATATATACGCAACTACGGAAAAAGGAGCAACGAACAAGTGATGGCGTGTGGGCAGTAACGAAAATTTAGTTATTGGCTCGATCATGTATAGTTTTGATGCTTTGCCTATGTGACTGTTAGGAAGAAGGAAATAGAGAAGGTGATCAACCTCATCTATTGTTTTGTTTCTTCGGCAACCATATCAAACTATAAAATTGGGCCTGAGAGGTGCTAGTGAATCATCCGGTTCCTCATGCATGCGGCTTAATTTACGCATGACATCTTGGTTTACTGTTGAGATATAATCCCTCATCTTAAATCAGCGTTAGGTACATCCGTTCTAGACAAATGTAAGATAAGTAATTTGAGACAGAGGTAATAAATTTCAATTAATGTTGCCCGACTCTTGGCAGGCGATTTCATGGTCGGCAAATTTACGTTCATCTATGCAAGTTATTAAGTCGCAAAGTGAGAACGATGACAGTCTGGTAAGTTGTCTGCCTACTTGGTCTCTCTACAGGTCTGCACCACTCTTGCATGACATGATGGATGGACAACAAACACGTATGTACGAATTTCAGGTGAAGGCAGAAGCGTTCGCAAGAAACAAGGCGATTCAGGGTGCCGAGACGTGTGATGAGTTCCCCGTCCTGGTGCGTGTCAGTGGAGCGGCTTGGCGTCGTGCGGAGGAGATGCCGCGTGCTGGGGTGGACGTCGTCCTCGTGCTCGACGTACAGATTAACGATGTGACGTGGGGCATATTGATGTTAGTCGAGAGTCTTGGCCCCAATGACCGGCTCTCCATCTTGTTTATGGGGAAAACTATGCAACAAGTCATGGAGCTTACGTACATGTCCCACGATGGCCGGGACATTGCCAGGCGGAAGATCGGAGAGCACGTGGACGACGGATATGTGCGCCCCGTTCTGCATGCGGCAGCTAAGGTACACCCACACATACATTTTCGTGACCATACTCTACTATATTATGTCAGCGAGGTTCCAGGTAAGGGCATCTCCAACTCCAATCCGCCACATACATTTTCATGACCGTACTATATTAAGTCAGCGAGTTCCAGGTAAGGGCATCTCCACCTTCAATCCGCCCCTAAGGACCTCTTTAATTCACATGATTCTAAAAACACCGGGATAGAAAAAAAATAAGATTGAAATGTCATGCTCATCTCAATCCTACAGAATTTTGGATTTTTTGATTGCATCGTAGGAAAAACAAAGGACTCTTTCGAAGAGGGTTTTTTTTTTTGCGATGGCTTTCGAAGAGGTTTGAGTGGATGCTAGAAATCCTATAAGAAGTAGAAAAGGAATATCTATAGAAAAAATTTATATATGATTCAATTCTATGAATCAAACAATCAACATAGAAAAAGTTCTTATAGATTCTAATCCCATAAAATTTCTAAGGAGCCCTTAGGTTTGAGTGGATGCTAGAAGTACTATGAGAAGTAGTAAAAAAACATAAAGAAATCCCCATAAAATTGCATCCTATGAATCAAGGGAGCACCTATACATCAGGTGCCTCAAAAATTTATGTGTTTTAGTCACTTATTTCTAAACCATGGGATGTAAATCCAACAAACAAGGTAAGGGCATCTCCAATGCCGTCCCGTAAATTTTCTCTCGTATTCACCCGCGAACAGAGGGGACCAGACCGCGAATACGGATGCGGAAGGCGGCCATTCAACACTGCTCGCATTAATCCGGCCTTTTTTAAAGTCTGCGTGTTCAAATAGCCGCATGCATAGAGTCTACACATTTAAATAGCCACATGCATAGAGTACACGCGTTCATATAGCCGCATGCAACAGTAGTTCAAATATTATATTCCAACATTGTTGTCCCCTTTAACCACCCACAGATGCTCAACCAGATTTTTGTTCAGCTGCTCGTGAGTTGCTCGATGTCGAATTTGTTGATGTATTTGAATAAACTCTTCAAATGTGGCCGGATTCTGGTCTGAAAGTTCGATAGGATCATCAATGCTCTCAAATTCTAGAGCTGCGGCAGCATCCTCACCCTCATCCTCAACAATCATATTGTGCATGATCACACAACATGTCATCACCTCGTCCAAGGTCTCTGGATCTCATTGTTTAGAAGGTCCACGAACAGCTGCAAAACGCGTCTGTAGAATTCCAAATGCCCTCTCGACATCCTTTTTAGATGCTTCTTGTCTTTGGGGAAAGTGAGATTTTTTCCTGGCCAACTGGGTTAGAGATGGTGCTGACGAAGGTAGCCCACGGAGGATAGATATAGTCAATCAGATAGTAGCTCATGTTGTACTCATGCCCACTGATAGAATAGTGGCAAGCAGGAGCTTTTCCTTCAGTCAGCCTCGCAAAACAACATCGATCGCTGCATCACATTGATGTCATTATGAGACCCGGGCATGCTAAAGAAGCGTGCCAATCTAAAGATTATGTGATGCAACTGCTTCAAGAATGATGGTGGGCTTCTTAACATGACCATGATATTGCCCTTGTAAAGCCTTTGGACAGTTCACCCATTTCCAATGCATGCAGTCAGGAGATCCAAGCAAATCTGGCCACCCTCTTGTTTCTGATATTGCCAAGAGCCTTATGGTGTCTGCCACAATTGGATCTCTCGGGTACCGAGGTCCAAACACCTCGACCACGGCAGGTGTAAACCTGATCATGGCAACTCCACATGTGCTCTCAGACATTGTAGATACCCATCCCACGAATCAACGGATGTGCTATATGTAAGCATTCGGAGTGCGTTTGTGCACTTCTAGTAATAAGAGAACCCCAATTGTTCCCATGACATCCTTCTTCAAGACGAAGTAGTCATCATAGGACCGTACGCCATGGTACAAACAATCGAAGACAATCTTGCACCTCCAAAAATGCCGGCAAAAATGATCAGTGAGGAGTGCATTTGGGGCAAAGTAGTTGGTCATCAGTGTCAAATGGACGTGCGCCCTGTTGTGGTTGAGCACTCCATGATCCTTGATCGATCCCTTGAAATTAAGAACATGCTCCTCCGCACGCTTCGCTTCTTCAAGGACCGTCTGCATCATCGTCGTCTCATCTGTGTAGTCCTCCTCGTCGGACGAGACGTCGGATGACTCAACATAGTGCTCGTATATGTACTCAAAATCAGAATTCATTGCTTGAAACAAGAAGGGACGACTTTTTTTTAGCTTCGGTAATTCATCGAACAATTGCCGGGCATGGTGAGTACATCAGTAGCTGATGGTACCTAGTGGGGTAGTCGAAGGAGAGGGGGTTAAACGCTGGACAAGGTGACGACGACGTAGAATTCCAGCATGGTGTGGCGTGGAGGCCGGGGTGGTGTAGCGGTGGCGAAGGCAAGAGAGAAAGAAGGGAGGAGAGAAAATGGGGAGGATTAAGGCGCGGGTCCAGGAAGGGTTTATTGTGGCCCGGTGGTGTCGGAGTCCTACGTGGCTGCTGTCCGGGCTCCCGCAAATGTCTTGTATTAAGCGAGGCGATAGCAACTTTCGCTGAAGGCCCATTAACGCACCTTTAAAGCAAAAATAGAAGAGAGAGAAAAACAGATATCCTGAAATTCGAACCTCAGTCTCCTAGCAACTCTCGCTTAAGGCCCATTAATGCTTCATTAAGATTTTCTAAATACAAGATTAATATTTTTTGAATACATGGTCAACATTTTTTCTTTGGGTTATTTTGTTTCTTTTTCGGTTTTTATGTTTTGGGTTTTCTTAGTTTCTTGTTTTTCATTCTACATTCTTATATACTAGTTCAATATTTTTCAAATGCTAGTTCAACATTTTTATATACATCATAGGTTTTCAAATACTTGTTCAATATTTTTAAATACTTTTCATTTTTATATACATGATCAGCATTTTTTTATATACTTGTTAAACATTTTCCAAATACTTTTTCAACATTTTTATATACATGACCAACATTTTTGCAAATACTTGCTCAACATTTTTTTAAATACTTGTTTAATATTTTTCAAATACTTGTTCAATATTTTTCAAATATTTTTTGAAGAGTATATATATATATATATATATATATATAATATTTTAGTATATAAACAAAAGTAAAAAAAGAAAGCAAAAAACAAAAACAAAAAAGTGTAAAAAACAAAACGGAAAACAAGCTGTTGTTTCCTGCATGCGTGGGCCGGCCCAACTAGAAGTTCCTTTCAGCGAGGGGTTCACTCCTGACTCGCTTAATGCAAGATATGAGAGCAACTAGTTAACGAGCGCTTCTTCAGAAGCCTCACAATGATCAGCACCACTTGGTGTGCTCTCATCCGTCCGCCCACGTGTCGCGCTCTGGGCGCTCCCTTCGAATTTTTTTTTGCACACGTTTTTGGCTTTTTAAACGTTTTTTCTGCGGGGTTTCGACGTTTTGGTTTTTCACCAGTCTTCCTTAACTTTAGGAAAACAATTGCGCGAAAAAATGTTTTTTTTATTTCGCGAGAGTCACGGCCGTGCCTCTCGGAAACTGAAAAAACGTGTTTTCTATTTATTTTTTCTTCTGCAACAGACATGGTTTTGCTTCTGAGAGAGGCACGGTCGTGCCTCTCGAAAATGAAAAAACGCATTTTCTATTTTTTTCCTTCTGAGAGAGGCATGATTTTGCTTCCGCGAGAGGCACGGTTGTGCTTTCACGAGAGGCACAGCAGTGTCTCCTGGAAACGAAAAAAAATACATTTTACGTTTTTTCCTTTCGCGAGAGGTACGGTTTTGCTTCCGCGAAAGGCATGATTATGCTTTCACGAGAGGCACGGCCATGCCTCCTCGGAAACAAAAAAAGAAAGTGTTTCTTTTCTTTTTTTTACTTCCGCGAGAGGCACGGTTTTGCTTCCGCGAGAGGCACGCATTGGTAGAAAAAGAGGCTTCCGTCCAGCCCCATTAGTCGCGAAACTGTAGGAACCGCGACTAATGAAGTCTTTAGTCGCGGTTCGGCAGACGAACCGCGACCAAAGGCCTGGGCCCAGGGCGCTCGGTGGCCAGCTGGTGCACGTGAGGGGCTTTAGTCGCGGTTGGCCAGGCCAACCGCGACTAAAGGTGCGCAAAGGCCTTTAGTCGCGGTTGGCCAGGCCAACCGCGACTAAAGCTCCTCCCCTATATATACCAGTTCAGCACGCTCACTTAGCCATTTGGTGCCACTTCTCTTCACAAGCTTCACAAGGGGGTGTAGGTTTGCTTTTGGTTCCTCTTATGCACACAAGGTGTTTGATGAAATGCCCTAAGAGGGTGAAACAAACATGATATGAAGTGTTGGAGCCACACTTGAGGTTCCTCATTTATTTTTTCCTCCTCGATCGCGGTTAGCAACTTGAACCTTTCATGCATGTGTGTCATTGATAAAATATGCATGTGTGCAGTTCATTGTTTAATTTATATTGTTTGTAGCTAGTTAGTTTAACAAATGCATGATGGTTAATTATATATTTTATATTATAATAATGCAGATGAATCGGCAATGGATGTACGGTAACCGACTCTCCGGCGAGTTCACTACGGGTTTGAAAGATTTCCTCGTAGTGGCTAATGCGAACAAGCAGGGGGGTTTTGTTATCTGTCCATGTGTTATCTGTAAGAATCAGAAGGGTTACTCTTCCTCAAGAGATGTTCACATGCATCTGCTTCGGCACGGTTTCATGCCAAGCTATAATTGTTGGACCAAGCATGGAGAAAGAGGGGTTATAATGGAAGAAGATGAAGAAGGGGATGATTTCATCGATGAAAGCTATCTTGCTCATTTCGGTGATACTTTCATGGAGGATGCTGAAGGTGAAGGGGAAGGTGAAGAAGAGGCACGTGATGATCCCGTTGATGATCTTGGTCGGACCATTGCTGATGCACGGAGACGCTGCGAAACTGAAAAGGAGAGGGAGAATTTGGATCGCATGTTAGAGGATCACAGAAAGGCGCTGTACCCCGGATGCGATGATGGTCTGAAAAAGCTGGGCTGCACACTGGATTTGCTGAAATGGAAGGCAGAGGCAGGTGTAGCTGACTCGGCATTTGAAAACTTGCTGAAAATGTTGAAGAATATGTTTCCAAAGGATAACGAGTTGCCCGCCAGTACGTACGAAGCAAAGAAGGTTGTCTGCCCTCTAGGTTTAGAGGTTCTGAAGATACATGCATGCATCAACGACTGCATCCTCTACCGCGGTGAATACGAGAATTTGAATGAATGCCCGGTATGCACTGCATTGCGTTATAAGATCAGAGGCGATGACCCTGGTGACGATGTTGAGGGCCAGAAACCCAGGAAGAGGGTTCCCGCCAAGGTGATGTGGTATGCTCCTATAATACCACGGTTGAAACGTCTGTTCAGGAACAAAGAGCATGCCAAGTTGTTGCGATGGCACAAAGAGGACCGTAAGTCGGACGGGGAGTTGAGACACACCGCAGATGGAATGCAATGGAGAAAGATCGACAGATGGTTCAAAGATTTTGCAGCTGACGCAAGGAACATAAGATTTGCTCTAAGTATAGATGGCATGAATCCTTTTGGCGAGCAGAGCTCCAGCCATAGCACCTGGCCCGTGACTCTATGCATCTACAACCTTCCTCCTTGGTTGTGCATGAAGCGGAAGTTCATTATGATGCCAGTGCTCATCCAAGGTCCGAAGCAACCCGGCAACGACATCGATGTGTACCTAAGGCCATTAGTTGATGAACTTTTACAGCTGTGGGGTGGTGTCCGTGTGTGGGATGAGCACAAACAAGAGGAATTTGACCTACGAGCGTTGCTTTTCGTAACCATCAACGATTGGCCTGCTCTTAGTAACCTTTCGGGACTGTCAAATAAGGGATACAATGCATGCACGCACTGCTTACATGAGACTGAAAGTGTACATTTGCCAAATTGTAAGAAGAACGTGTACCTTGGGCATCGTCGATTTCTTCCGAAAATTCATCCAGTAAGAAAGAAAGGCAAGCATTACAACGGCAAGGCAGATCACCGGCCGAAGCCTGCGGAACGCACTGGTGCTGAGGTATTTGATATGGTCAAGGATTTGAAAGTCATCTTTGGAAAGGGTCCTGGCGGACAATCAGTTCCGAAGGGAGCTGACGGGCACGCAGCCATGTGGAAGAAGAAATCTATATTCTGGGAGCTAGAATATTGGAAAGTCCTAGATGTCCGCTCTGCAATCGACGTGATGCACGTTACGAAGAATATTTGCGTGAACCTCCTAAGCTTCTTGGGCGTGTATGGGAAGACAAATGATACAAAGGAAGCACGGCAGGACCAACAACGTTTGAAAGACCCTGATGACCGGCATCCGGAATGGTTTCAAGGTCGTGCCAGCTACGCTCTGACCAAAGAAGAGAAGGTCATCTTTTTTGAATGCCTGAGCAGTATGAAGGTCCCGTCTGGATTCTCGTCCAATATAAAGGGAATAATAAACATGGCGGAGAAAAAGTTCCAAAACCTGAAGTCTCACGACTGCCACGTGATTATGACGCAATTGCTTCCGATTGCTTTGAGGGGGCTCCTGCCGGAAAATGTTCGAGTGGCCATTGTGAAGCTATGTGCATTCCTCAATGCAATCTCTCAGAAGGTAATCAATCCAGAAGTTCTACCACGGTTACAGAACGATGTGATCCAATGCCTTGTCAGTTTCGAGTTGGTGTTCCCGCCATCCTTCTTCAATATTATGACGCACCTCCTGGTTCACCTAGTCGAAGAGATTTTCGTTCTCGGTCCTGTATTTCTACACAATATGTTCCCCTTCGAGAGGTTCATGGGAGTATTAAAGAAATATGTTCGTAACCGTGCTAGGCCAGAAGGAAGCATCGCCAAGGGCTATGGAAATGAGGAGGTAATTGAGTTTTGTGTTGACTTTGTTCCTGACCTTAAGCCGATTGGTCTTCCTCGATCGCGGCACGAGGGGAGACTAAGTGGAAAAGGCACGATCGGAAGGAAATCAACGATATGTATGGACGGCCATTCTCTGACTGAAGCACACCACACTGTACTGGCCAATTCCAGCTTGGTGGCTCCGTACTTTGAGAAACACAAGAATATTTTACGCTCGGACAACCCGGGGAAGCCTGAATCCTGGATTAGGAAGGCCCACATGGAGACTTTCGGCAGTTGGTTGAGAAAACATTTAATGAATGACAATGATGTTGTAGATCAGCTGTACATGTTGGCCAAGACACCATCTTCGATTATAACGACTTTCCAAGGGTACGAGATAAATGGGAATACATTTTACACGATCGCCCAAGATAAAAAGAGCACCAACCAAAACAGTGGTGTCCGCTTTGATGCAGCAACCGAGAATGGGCAAAAGGTCACATATTATGGTTACATAGAGGAGATATGGGAACTTGACTATGGACCCTCCTTTAAGGTCCCTTTGTTCCGGTGCAAATGGTTCAAGCTAACAGGAGGTGGGGTAAAGGTGGACCAGCAATACGGAATGACAATGGTGGATTTCAACAATCTTGGTTACCTTGACGAACCATTCGTCCTAGCGAAAGATGTCGCTCAGGTTTTCTATGTGAAGGACATGAGTAGCAAACCGAGGAAACGGAAAGATAAGAAAACGATCAGTGCATCATGCGATGATCCAAAGCGCCACATTGTTCTTTCAGGGAAAAGAAACATCGTGGGAGTGGAGGACAAGACAGACATGTCAGAAGATTATAATATGTTTGCTGAAATTCCGCCCTTCAAAGTGAACACCGACCCAAGCATTAAGTTAAATGATGAGGATGCTCCATGGATACGGCACAATCGTAAGCAAGCAGGGACACAAGGGAAGAAATGATGTGTAATAATTTATTGTATCAAACCTTTTGTCAAACCTTCAAGGGGTTTTAAAATGAATTAGTTTTATTTTTCTGATTTTTTTGATATATAATTGTATTTTTAAGATTTTAAAATGAATTAGTTTTATTTTTCTGATTTTAAAAGGAAAAAGGAAGAAGAAGAAAGAAGGAAAAAGAAGAAAAAAACAGAAGAAAAAAACAGAAGAAAAAAGGAAAAACAGAAGAAAAAAACAAACAGAAGAAAAACATAAGAAAAAACAGAAGAAAAAAACAGAAGAAAAAAGGAAAAAGGAAAAAAGGAAGAACCTTCAAGGGGTTTTAAAATGAATTAGTTTTATTTTTCTGATTTTTTTGATATATAATTGTATTTTTAAGATTTTAAAATGAATTAGTTTTATTTTTCCGATTTTAAAAGGAAAAAGGAAGAAGAAGAAAGAAGGAAAAAGGAAGAAAAAAACAGAAGAAAAAACAGAAGAAAAAAGGAAAAACAGAAGAAAAAACAAACAGAAGAAAAACATAAGAAAAAAACAGAAGAAAAAAACAGAAGAAAAAAGGAAAAAGGAAAAAAGGAAGAACCTTCAAGGGGTTTTAAAATGAATTAGTTTTATTTTTCTGATTTTTTTGATATATAATTGTATTTTTAAGATTTCAAAATGAATTAGTTTTATTTTTCTGATTTTAAAAGGAAAAAGGAAGAAGAAGAAAGAAGGAAAAAGGAAGAAAAAACAGAAGAAAAAGGAAAAACAGAAGAAAAAAACAAACAGAAGAAAAACATAAGAAAAAAACAGAAGAAAAAAACAGAAGAAAAAAGGAAAAAGGAAAAAAGGAAGAAAAAAAAATATGCCACCTACTGGGCCACCACGGCCTGAATACGACTAGAAACCCATTAAAGGGCCAGGATTCAGGCCCGCAGAAGGCCGAGTAGGCCCACAGGCACATAGTGACAGAATAGGCCCGTAAGCCTGCATTTGAGAGGAGCTCGAAGTGGTGAGCGCAGCCGCGCTTATAAACCACTGTCGAAGCCTCTCGGCTAGCGAGGTGGGACTAAACATCCCACCGCACCGCGCCAGTTCTAGCATAGACCTTTAGTCGCGGTTGGGGAGGCGGACCGCGACTAAAGGGTACCCTTTAGTCGCGGTTGGGTGGCGGGCCGCGACTAAAGGGTCTTTCTGCGCGGGAACGGAAGCGGCGCCAAAACCCTTTAGTCGCGGTTGGGGAGGCGGACCGCGACTAAAGGGTACCCTTTAGTCGCGGTTGGGGTGGCGGGCCGCGACTAAAGGGTACCTTTAGTCGCGGTCCGCCTCTCCAACCGCGACTAAAGGTGCGTCTATAAATACTGCACTTAGCAGTTTTGCCACTTCCCATTCTCCTCTCTCTCGACGCCGAAGCGCTGCCCCGTCCGACGCCGACGCCGAAGCCCTGCCCCGACGCCGACGCCGACGCCGACGCCGACGCCGAAGCCCTGCCCCGACGCCGACGCCGACGCCGAAGCCCTGCGCGCCGCCGCCCCCGTCCCCAGTGAGCGCCGCCTCCGCCCGTGCCCTGCCCTTGCCCGCCGCCCGCCGCCCTGCCGCCGCCGCCCGCTGGCCCTGCCTGCCGTCCTCCGCGCGCCGGCAGAAGAAGAAGAAGGAAGAAGAAGAAGGAAGAAGAAAAAGAAAGAAGAAGAAGAAAGAAAAAGGAAAAAGGAAGAAGAAGAAAGAAGGAAGAAGAAAACAAAAGAAAAACAGAAGAAAAACAAGAAAAAGGAAGAAAAAAGGAAAAAGGAAGAAAAAAAGAAAAAGGAAGAAAACAACAGAAGAAAAAAAGAAAGAAGAAAAAAAGGAAGAAGAAAAAAAGAAAGAATTTTTAAAATTAAATACGTGAAAATACGTGAAAGAATTTTTTGTGTCTAATAAAATCAATTTTTTGAAATACACGAATAATTTTTAAATTCACGAATATGTCATGAATCAGTGAAAAAATTAAATACGTGAACTATTCTGAAATCCCTAAACATTTTTTGAATACACAATATGTTTTTATTCCTGTTTTTTCCACAAAATCATCAATATTTTTTGAAAACCTTTTTTTTTGCAAAATCACAATGTTTTTGTATCCATGAACATTTTATGATTCATTTTTTTGAATTCACATACATTTTATGATTTCTCAAATATCTTTTTTCATTGCTATATTTTGATATACTGAATTGTTTTAAAGATGAAAAGGATAAAAACAGGAAAAGAAAAAATGAAATGAAATGAAAAAGAAAAGAAAAAAGAGTGTGGCCAGCACCCCCCGCCCCTGCACATGGGCCATCCCGACCCCACATATATTCGTCTCCATCCGCATCCCTGGCCAAACCCTAGCCAGTCTACTCCAAGCTCTGTTCGGACAATTTGTTTATACGGAGAGGGGCGGCGAGGGGGGCGGCGATGCGCGCGGTGTTTTTTTAGGGATCGAGAGGGGACGGCGAGGGTTATAAATGTGTTGTCCTCGCCTCCCCTCTCCGTGACGCCGTCGTCTGCCGCCCCGTCTCGCGCTCTACCGCGACACCCTCTCCCACCCCTTCCTCGCCCCCTCCTTTCGCCACCGCCCTTTCGCCACCGCCACCGCCACCGCCCCCCTTCTTCACTTAATTAATTTGTTTTTACTACATGTTTTCAGGACTGACATAATGGCGGACGATAGAGCTGACCCGATTATGGACAACTATGATCCGGACGGTGAAGCACATATGTTCGGCATCATAAACGGCGATATTCTATATGTGCCGACCGGAGAAGAAGAAGATGATATCTCTTCTTATCTGAACATTGACGGTGAAGATGAAGGGCGCCGTCAGCAAGATGATGCCGAACAAACGTCGATAAACGACGATCTTCAAATGGAAGTAGCAACCACCTCCGGCGCCGAGGTATATATATACATTGAGCCTCTGGTGATACAAACTAACTGATTTGAATAAATATGTGTGTACTAACGCCCGCGACTCTTTCTTATTTTAGCCCTCGGCCGGATCGTCGAAACAATCGAGTACGTCGTCAAAGCGTGGCGCAACCAAGACGATGAAACAAGAAGAAACATGCACCATCGAGGTTGTCGACAGTGCAACCGGCAGGCCGCTGGAGCCCCGCAAGAACGCCACCAAGTTTGTCAGCCAATGCGGAGCCATTGTTAGAGACAACGTCTCGATCACCGTCCAGGAGTGGAATGAGCCAAAGAAGGCACGAATTGATGGTTTCACTTTTGTCGATAAGAGAACAAAAAAAGATTGCTTCAAGAAGCTTATGGAACATTTCGTTCTACCTCCGGAATACAACAAATTCGATGAGGAGGGTAACAAGATTGAGGAAAACAAGGAGAGGAGGAGGCTAGTCAAACAGTTCGCTCTTCATAAGATGGCCGACGCATTCCGGAAATTCAAGCAAAATCTAGCCCATGACTTTGTCAAGCAGAACAAGACTCCGGATTTCAAAGGACAATATGAGAAACTGAAACATGATTGGCCAGAATTTGTGAAGCAAAAGAAATCGGAGCAGTTCATTCAAATATCGAAAAAAATAAGGAAAATGCGGCTAAGAAGGAGTACAATCATGTTATGGGGCCAGGAGGGTATCGCCTTTGGGAGCCTAGGTGGGAGAAGATGGAGAACGAGCTGAGGGCGCGAGGAATCCGTCCAGGTACGAAGGGATGGGACCCAAGGGCCAAAAGCTGGTGGTACGGGCATGGGGGAACGCTGAACCCGGAGACAGGGGAGTGTGTTTACCGGGGCAAATTAATTAAACCCACCCAAGCCCTTATTAACGCAATGAGGGATGCTCAATAGGGGAAGATCAAGTTCAACAGAGAGAACGACGCGCTGACAAAAGCCCTCGGGAATCCTGAACACGGAGGACGTGTACGAGGCATGGGGCACATTCCGTGGAAAATAGGGTTCCCCCAGAACGATGACCCGTACGGTTACAGAAGCCGTAAGAGAAAGATGGATCGGGAAGCAGATGTTGTGGCGCGGTTGGCATCGGAAATGGATGTGATGAAGAAAACCATGAGTGTACTAGTAGCCGAAAGAGATGCAGCTCGGGTGCAGCATGAAGATCATCCAGCGGATCTCGGAAGCCAGCAGCGGAGAAGCAGCGTGGCTTCCACGGAGGCCCCACCGGCTGGTGCAGATGCACCGACGATCGAAATTACTGCACCGGAGCCTCTGGTGGTCCAAATTACTGCACCGGAGCCTCTGGTGGTCGAAATTACTTCACCGGAGCCTCCTCGCTACCCCGTGGACGATATAAAGGAGATGAAAGAATGTCATCTGTATTATCCTATCGGGAACATGTCCATGAAGGTAGCCATCGGCAGTGCTTTACCATGTTTACCTGGAGCACTCCACCACAACAACCCCATTCAAGATGGCTATGCTCGTGTCACGGTGGAGGACATAGTCCAAGGGTTTGAGGACCTGGAGATTGACATTGCTACACCTGAAGGGGAGAAAAGACTTGGAGATGTCAAGCGCCATTTCATTCTATGGCAAAAGAAGTTTATCAAGTTTCCAGGCGAGGCGCCAAGGACAACAAGTCCACCCCCCTACGGTGGTGGTGGTGGCGGTGGCGGTGGTGGTGGTGGTGGTGGTGGTGGTGGTGGTGGCGGTTCACCTACACCTCCGTCACGTCAGCCGACGCCGCCCCCCAGTCCACAACGTCCGGCGGGTGATCAGCCGCCGCCCCCCAGTCCTCGTCCGGCGGGTGATCAGACGCCGCCCCCCAATCCACCTCCGGCAAAGAAGCAGAAGCAGTCCTGGATTATTAACCCGGACCCTTATGTACCTAAGACCACAAAGGTACCGGAGCCATCACTGAAGCCTCTCCCCACAAGGCCTTGGGAACGTAGTGCCGAGGAAGTCGACGCGGCCGCGGCTGCTGATTTGGAGAAATGGAAGGCGGACTGCAAGAAGAAAAGAGAGCCCGAGCCCAAGCCAGTATTTTCTGATGAGCAAAAGAAGTGGGCTAAGTCATTTTTGAGCACACCGTCCCAAGCCGCGAAGAATCTGCCTAACGACTATGCACGTGAACTTCGCAGGCAGGCACTCATGTTCAAGGAGAACAAAGAGCGGGAGAAGGCCGAAAGTAAAAAAAGCGGGAAACAAGTTGCCCAGCTCGGGGAACAAAGTAAACAATCGATTGCCCCGCTTATAGTGGAAGCCTTCTGTCCGGATGCCCCCGAGATCATACAAGCTGCGGCAGCACAGGGATTGACTGTAACGAGTGCCAGAGAACAAGCGGCCAACTTAGGTATTACTCTTCGTGAACTGTTAGGCCTTGATGAGGCGCCAGTGAAGGAGGTAGTAATTACATATGTCAAGAATGGGCCTCTCGTCGAGCCTGCGCAGGAAAAGGATCTACCTCCACAAATGAAAGGTCTGCTGAAATGGTACAAGGGTTACATAAAAAATAAAAACGCCAAAGAATATATTTATGCGGAAGTTAGACATGAGCATCACTTCAAACATTACTATGTACAAATTGAACTGAGTGAATTGTTCCAGCTTTTCAATCTGCGCGAGCTCGATAAATCTATCATCAGTTGCTACGTTCTGTAAGTGATTTATTAATTTCTACCCCATCTCGTTCATATTGCCTGCACTATATATATGTCCTAACTATATTGTTGTGTCCGCTATTATACATGCAGAATGAAGATTAAGGAATGCAGAGTAAGGAACATCCATGATGTTGGGTTCATTGACCCACACATCGTTAATGGACATGTGTTGGAGCGTTACCCCGCCGACGTGGAGGCAGACCTGTGGCAGTTTCTTACAAAGCAGGAACTCAAAAGTGATATTCTATTTCTTACCATTTTGAGTGAGTGTTTCTGTCTTGAGCACATTCTCTTTTGTTTACTCCATGCATGGTATGTGGCCGGCTAATCGATGAGTTATGCATGACGTACTGTGCATGTATCGTGTCCGCAGGTTCCACTGGATTCTGCTAGTAATTAAAGTTAACACCTCAGAATGTCTCGTCCACGACTCTGTGAATATGGATCCAAAGCTTTGGGGCGGCATGAGAAGAATGCTGCAGAAGTAATTATTTTCATTCATTTGCGCTCTATATCGATCGACCTATTTCGTTCATTTCCTAATATCAAGTAACTAATTAATAACTCTCTTGTTCATTTAATTTTCTTTGCCTCGTAGGGTTTGGAGACGGTTCGTAGATACAAAGGTCGGTGAATTCAAAAAAGAGCTAGAATTCAAAATGTTAAAGGCTAAGAATGCTGGGGATATTCAGCCACCGGAGACCAATCTATGTGGATACTATGTCTGTGAGATGATCCGGAGATACACCTCTGAGCGGGTTCCGAGTGATACCAATGCTCGGAGGAATAACCTCCGGTGGATGCTTAGTCCAGAAGCTCGCTTCCGACCACTTCAAGAGGAACTAGCTGGATGGTTCAGCAGGGAAGTCCTCCATCCTAAAGGAGAACACTATTACGAGGACGTAGAACTTTATATGCATTAAATCATGTATGGAAACTTGTTCAAAATTGTATATGGTCATCCGATGATATTGAATATATATTGTATATTCCTCTTGAATTCTTTTTGGTTCTAATTTCAAATTTATTTGAAATTGTACATTCATATGCATGTATGTAGTACCGTAGAATATATGAAACTCTTTCAAAATTAAAATAAAGCACAAAAAAATAAAACAATACAAATTAAACAGAAAACAGGTTTAAGGGGGGGGGGGCTAAAACCCTAAACCTGCGGCGGCCTTTAGTCGCGGTTGGCCAAAAGAACCGCGACTAAAGGTCCTCCGCCCCGACGGCCACCTGGCGCCCACGTGGACGGGCCTTTAGTCGCGGTTCTTAAGCAACCGCGACTAAAGGGGGGGGGCCTTTAGTCGCGCCCGTACGGTCGCGGTTGCGCAACCGCGACTAATGGCAGTTGCGAACCGCGACCAAAGGCCCTTTTTCCACCAGTGACGGTTGTGATTTCGCGAGAGGCATGGGCGTGCCTCTTTCGAAAAGGAAAAATACCCTGTGCTCCCGGTTCGGTTTTTTCGTCCGATTTTTTTTCAAAAAAAGTTCGTAAAAATCTATCAACATAGATCTAATTTTAAAAATCTCGACGCAAGGAATCCAAAGGCGAAACGGTTCAAGTTTTGGATGCACAGTTTAAAAGATAAGACCTTTTGAATAAACGAATCTACGAAAAAAGAGAAAACTCCCAGGTTGCGACAAGTGGCGGGAAGATGTGAGTGATCTTTGCAATGAGTACTTCTCAACTAGTGATTTCAGCAAGATATAGGGGCACCTCCAGACGTATGTGGCTGGTTTGAGAGTCACTCTTGGAGATGTCCTAAAAACTATTTCCTCCATTCCTAAATATAAGTCTATGTAGAGATTCTACTATAAACCACATACAGATGTATATTGATGTATTTTAACTGCAAGTTTATTCATTTTGGCCCATATGTAGTCTATCTAGTAGAATCTGTATAAAGACTTATACTGTATTTAGAAACGGAGGGAGTGTCTTACGTAGCAATTCTCACGTAACCCATCCTATCACTAGAATGAAAATTCAATAATCCTACACATACGGGGTTTTACGCGTCTGTTACAGACTCCCTCTCGCTAATTCGCTCCCCCCCCTATTTTCAGGGGGTGGGCCCCTTCCGCTAATCCTAACCCAATCTATTACTGTTGAAAATTAGTACTGGACCTCCAAAGGCCAGCCAGTGAAAGCCGAATAAAACCCGAGAGGGGCAGAGAGTGTGCTACACGGCGACCATGAAAGCCTAGTCAACAAATTGTCACAAAAAAAGATTTACATGGCCGCTGGAGCGTACTAGTACTATTAGACATTATCTTCCGCTAAAAAACACTAGTAGCCATTATCTAATTGGTTAATTCTCAAAAAAAAATCTAATTGATTGAAATAAATAGCCATATCTGGTCCTTTCTGTATGCACACACTATACACATGTCCGATCACTTTATAATCATCACAATGTATATGTGATTGGCTTTGACACTATATTTGCTTTCTGACAGATGCACCATAATTAAACAGATTAATAGAGGGCGAAAACAGGAACTTAAAACCCTGATTCTAGTTTGTTCTGTTATATTTCGAAAACAATCATGATAAATTATTTAGCTATAATCACACAATAAATTACATTTCTCATATTGACTTTCTAAAAATATCATTACACTATATGCTTTAGGATGTGGAACTAAGAACAACACAACAGCTGGTTAAGCAAAAAACTGTTGCAAAGCAAGGTATTGCACAAAAGATAAAGTTCGTGTACATTTCAACAACAACAAAGAAAATGTTCATTCAAATTAGTGAACTGAACAAATTAGAAATGAGCAAGGACAAAATAAAAAAAGATTTTTTTTACAATCTAGAAATGAACAAAGGAGAAAAAGTAAGACAAATATATTCCAGCGTAAGGAAGAATGAATCATGGGAGTGGTGTACCCAAGAGAAGAAATAAGAAATAAAGAAAGAATACCAAAATTACATATTTGAAATAAAGAATTCGAGAAGTAGTGTTACCTCAAAAAAGAAATGAACAGAAGTAGAAAGAGAGGAGACAAAATTCTTCTTAGGAAGAAAGAATTATTGGAACGGTGTTATGTGTCAAAAGAAATGAAGAAGTAGCCCCCAAAATAGTAATATTATGCAACTATGTCTAAGATGAACAATCGTAAAGACTTATCGTCAAACTTTTTTCTTATATATATCCAACAAATTAATATATATTGAAAACTCGCATACAAAATATGCAAAACTTGCATTATTATGTATTATGCAATAACAAGTGTAAACTAGTGCAACTTTAATAATAATTATGGTCCACATAGATCAATACGAAACTGAATTCCATTTTAAGATCCTAGCACAAAATTAATCAGTGTCACACAATTGCAACATCAAATATGTTGCTACATGCACAAAAATAGGAAAATTCCAACAGCAAAAAAATCAACTAGGCGACAACAAATCTAATATAAAATTTTATTGATTTAGATCAATTACAAAAATAAATCCCATTATAAATTCCCAATACAAAATTAAGTAGTGCCACATGAGTGCAACACCAAATCCGTTGTCGCATGCACAAATATATGAGAGAAATAGTGACAACAAAATTAAAGCATCATAAACAAATTGATTCACTTAAATCAATTATAAAAATGACTTCCATTTTAAGTTTCTAACACAAATTAAGTATACACGATTGTAGTATCGAATATGTCGTCGCATGCACAAATATAGAAGAAAAACTATCAGAGACATCCAACGCTGTCCCACAAATTTCCGCTGACACATCTACTCGAAATCCTGCAAATCGGAACCAAAATGGGAGGAGGTCTGCAGGCACCCAGACATCCGCATCTAACATATAAACCCTGCTACGCTACCCGCCATTCCAGAGCCCCTGCGAGCGCGAGCGATTTTTGGCCTTCCGATCATTTTACTGTTCACGTTTTTACGCTGCTGTCGATTGGTCAGCCGTTAGTTGCTTTTACACACATGCGCTTAGTATATCACTGGCTGGCTGCTGGGTCCATCTTTCCATGGGGCCCGGGGGCAGTGGCTGGGTTGTGCGCGCAGGTCGTCGTTGTTGTCATGCGCATATGGATTGACTCAGGGGAGTAATTGTATTGGCTCGTTTTGCGGGATGTGGTGGAATACCATTGATTTACTTGTCTGCTTGTTACCCTTTCTTTGATGGTGGTCCCGATTTACGTTTGGTCCCGTGTTACAGTGTCTTGCGGGTGAAAGGATTGCGCTCGCCAGCGTTGCCTGCTGCATGCGCGTCGATTGGCTCTCGCGTTGCCCGTAGAATGCGCGTCGATTGGCTGAGGGCTGAAATCCCGCTGCTTTACTCGTCCGTGCCATGCCCTGTCTTTGATGGTGGTCCCGGCTTGCATTTAGGCCCGCCTTGCAGCGTCTTGTGTGCGTGAGCGGTTGGGTTCCCCATCTCTGCTCGTTGGGTAAAGTGACGCAGGCCTGTGCCCGTTGGGTAAAAGAGAGTAACATGGGCACATGGCAGGTGAAAGGTGCACAAATACTTTCTACTCGGCCTTATTTGTTCTGTCGCTGCGACTGGGCTGTGTGTTCTGGTCCCGCTTGTAAGTTCAACCGGTAGAAGCGGGTCGGTTCATTTGAAATTTACAGCGCCTCGGTGCCTGGGTTTGTCAGGGATGCACTGTGATCACGTTCGCTGAACCGTCGTGGTGGGCGGGTGCTCAACCCCACCTTCAGAGTTCGGCTTGCCTCTCCCCCTTTCTCGTTGCTCACTTGGATCATCTCTTGGCCTGACTCCGCCTTCCCATCCCCACGGTGGAGCGCGAGAAAGGAGGGCGAGGACGAGATGACGACCGGGTCGTCCGTCAGCCTCGCTGCAGGGGAGCAGTCGGCCCGCGGTCGCGCGGTGCTGTCCGGCCTGCCGGACACGGCCGGCATCGTCCTCGTCGGCGATGGGCCCCGTCGATGTCGGCCCCCTCGGCGCTATGAGGTCCGTCCGCTCGCCTACCTGGTGCGATTGTTTGGTTCATCTCAATCGACATTGATCTGATTTGATTTTGATTCGTGCTGGCAGGGGTGTGCGGTGCGTTTTATGGTGCGATGGATGGCGCTGGGGCAAGGGCGGCCACGGCTCGCACAAGATTCAGCTCCTGCTCGTGGAGTTAAAGGCCGGTGTTGGGGTCCTCAGCGGCGAGGAGGACGACACGTCGTGTGTACGCAGTGTTCCTCCCGCTCGTGGAGTGAGCGTTTTGGACCAGCCTCGAGGGTGGCCGTCCGGACGGCAACGAGCTTCGGCTCTGCATCCAGAGCTGCAACTCCGGCAGGCACGCCACTTCTTCGCCCCTCTCAGTCGCCGGTGCTTTTATTCTGTGTATGGCGATGGGGTTGCTTCATCTGCTCCGTTCATGTCGTTGAGGTTTGTTCTTCCATCCTCTTCCTTCCTTTGCCTCCTCAAATTCTTCTTTGGTCTTACTCCTTATAGTAGATTTCTGTCCTCCGTAGGTTTTGTGATGTTTGCCTGTTTCTCGCTCTCGAGTAGGTCCCTGCGTCAATCTTGCCTTCGGCATTGAGGTGAGAAAATTAGCCCCACCTTTTCTTGCTGCTCTACTGTTCGGTGAAATGCTTGTGCCCTGATGGATTCCGTTTTTTCCCCTTGGTGTTCCTTCGCGTCCTGCTTCTTGCCTGCTTTGCAAGTCTTTGTTTCACCTGTTGGCTCGGTTCAGTTGATTGTCCGTGCATGGGTATGTTCTGTATACGATGCAAATTCGGAACAATGGATTTGGTTTTCTGAACCACAAAACTTGTCTAGCTTGAATTAGCAGATTACACCATGAAAATACATACTGTCCTTTAAAAAATACTGTGTATTAGTACCTCTTTAGACCCTGCTGCTTGCGATCTGAACCAGGATATACTTTTCTACAATTTAGATGTTATATCAGTTTGCAGATGAGTTCGTGGCTAATACTAGCATTGTGAATTTTTCATGTTTGTCTTCCTTCCTTTCAACCTGATGCATGTCAGCATGTGCATAATGCTCGTTTGTGACTATTCTTTGCTTTCTTATCACATCTACGCCATGGTTATGAGGGATAATTTTAATTCTATTGCTAGATACTGTGTTTGAGTTTTATCCATCACCGGAAAATGGTATCAAAAGGTCTATGGTTAATTGTTCAGACACTGGAGCAGAAAAGGCTATAATTTGGTCTCACTTTGATTCTGTTACGACTAGATATCAAGTTTATAGCATGTGAACTCTAAAGAGTAGCAACTAAATCTTGTGCTCAATCACTGCCTACCCTCCTGAGAACCAGAGCAAAAAATGTATAGTCTACACAAATTTTAGTTAAGATTGTATCCAGATCATATGGTACAGATATTGCCTCGCTGATACTGACGCTTTGCTGAACCTGGACTTGTAAATTGCCCTGTATCACCCTCACACAGGTGGATCCTCGGTATACAAATTAGTACTTAAGCATTGGCTTTTCTGAATAAGAATAACGGCGTACATACCTGAAGAATTAAAACTTGCAATAATATATACTTCTACTTTGTACACCTGTCTGAGAATGCCATAAGCCTTGTTTTTACACCTCTTGAAATTTCTCAATCTATTTATGATTCTGCACAATTTTTAGTCTATAATTAATTTTCCTGTCAACCAGCATCCCAAGCAAGCAATATCAAGGTTGGTTAGCACACGTCTTACACTTCCTATATATGATATGGTCCATATATGCACATTGCACGTAAAAACTTGAGTTTCATGCATAGATTTTTTAAAAATAGCTTATTTTCTATTCGGGCACTCTTCGTAAAAAGTACTGCATATTGAAACTTATGCATTATACCTTGCAGGTATTGCAAGGCGCATCATTGGACTGATGTACCAGAAAGGGTAGTGCCACTAGAGATAATTATTCCAGATCACCTTCTACTTCTTGATGGAAGTCATTATCAGAATGTATGCATCATCGTGGTATTTACTCATGTACTATACTGTATGAAATTAAACTGAGCTAACTGAATTATCTTTGAAAAAAATATTAGACTATGTGTATATTACCAAGTGTGTTCTTATTTTCCGCTTTTCAGGTAGTTGTTATAGGCGAGAGCAAAGTATTAATATTGCTGGTTTGTAATATAGAATAATCCTTATGGTCAGATTTGGCTAAATTTTTATGAATGTTGGCGCCTGAGAGTGCCCAAATTTGTGTTGGATTTGATTAGTATGTTGTATGCTTACTATGTTCCAGGAGGATCGTTCTTTGAATACATTGACAAACATGTTCTGCTTTTAATGTTATTTCTGTACATAAAACGTACCAAATTAAGAACTAATGTACCCTTCTTACTTGGAAACAGCTTCTAGGACTAACCGATGCTAAATTAAGAACTAGGATTTGGCAGCAGGCATGGTCCGTCCGGCATGCTATAGCCTTTTAGGTTGTTATTGTTTACAATTAGGTTATGCTAAACCAGCAAATAGAGCTTCACCATTTAAAATTTTGATCCACCAATGGTGCTCCAGTGATTTCTACTTATTTTTTGTTGTGTCTTGGTAGTTTGATAAAATAGGGCATGATTTTCATATAGTTTTGTTACATGATATTACATTGGTTTTCTGACAGATTAATCCATCACAAGCAAAATAGGAGACAAGGCATCATGAAGCAACTATAGCAGGCTATGACAATTGGTTGTAATAAATAAATGGAGAATACCCACTGACAGAAGTTTTTGCGCTAAATATGTAAGCCATCCTAAACCCAATAAAAAACAAAAGAGAACAATACCGAACCTGAGTAGTATTTCAATTTTATCTCATATTATTTCATATATATATCTGTCATCAGATAAGTATATTGCAAATAGAAGGGTTAAAAACAAATGTAGAATTTCTGCCAAATGAAGCTATGCAATATATGGAACTAACTTGCAATAGGATCCCATGGGATTACAACTATGCGAAGAACAGTCTGCTAAGAAAGAAATTCAGTCCAGTCAAAACGAAAATCAGTCTCTTTGGCGTCAGATTGAACATATAAATGATGAAGGGGGTGCCAGGCAGGCTCGTTGCATCCACGTCCTCGCTATTCCTCGCTATGAATAGTGCAAAGCAGCTGGCGAGCGAGCGAAAAAAAACAAGCGAGAGATAGATCCCTGCAGCCACCGCATGCTTCCTCCATCTCTCCCCTCCCGCACCATCCACTTCCTCCCTCTGCGCCGCCTCCTCTCCTCCCGATTTGCCTCCTCCTCTCCTCCTCTCGCGCCTTCTCTCATCTCCACCTCCTCTCCAGCTGTCGCCGCTGCGCCAGGGCCTCGCCTTGCCCTGCAGTTCCTCGTGCGCCTTCTCTCATCTCCGCCTCCTCTCCTGCTGCCGCCGCCGCGCCAGGGCCTCGCCTCGCCCTCACCGCCCACTGGTGACCTCCCAGCCCTTGTTCTCCGCCTAATCCTTTTGCTTCTTTGTACAGGTAGGAACATGATACTACACTTGATCTTTTCGCAAAATAAAAACTGCTTGCAACAGAGATGATGCGTCTAATTTTAGTTAGCTAATGCTGATGCTATATGGGATTTTTTTTTGTATTGAAGGAACTGTGTACATAATGAACCATATATTACTAATCCAGTGATTTCTGCTCATTACTAATCTAATGTGTTGTTTACTTGTTATAGACACTGCTGCATTTGTTGTCCATTTTGCCATCGTGAGCTTCAGGTAACTACATGTGCAAATATGCCAATGGATTACATCCTCAGGATTAACAAGTTCATGTGTGCTGCTGCTCTTACTATCTATGTGGTAGGCTGGTCTGAACGCGCTATTGATGGCTTTTTCCTCTGGAGTACCAAGAAAAATAGCAGGTAACAGAATTTCACTTTTTGTGACTTCTTAAATGTTTGTTTCTTGAATGAGTCCACTCATTTTGTATTTCGCTATGCTATTGAAAGTTCTGTGATGCTTACTGTCTAGCTGATTTTTTTTGTAAATCAATAGTTAAGAAGATGTTGATTATATTTAGTTTGTATGACAGTAAAGGATGTATGTTAAGTGGTAAAAAAGAAGTAACATACTAATTAGATTATTTTATATTTGTATTTGCTTTGCCTTTTATCTTCCTACAATAGTCAGTTGTTTTTGGCACTCTGTGCAAGTGGTACATCATCGAAAGACATTGGATCGCTGTTTTTTTTATTTTAATGATTTTTGTTTCAGCTACCCAATTTTTGTCTTGATGGTTGTCTAAGATGAGTTTCACTTCTTTGTTCAGATCATCCCTGTAGTAGAAGCCATGCAAGCGCCATGTAAAATGGTTTTGAATCGGAACCGAAGCCATCTGTTGGAAGTAACATCTGTAGGGACTGAACCTGTATGCCACTCCCAGTAATATAGAGTGAAGGCAATAACAACATTGTTTGCTGTTGGTTTATAATCGGTGAGTTCCTACTCCTTGGATTCACCTGTTTATTGCCTGCACACCTTGGCTAGGATATGTTGTTTCTTAATATTACCCGCAAGTCTGAATCTTTTAATTATTTGTACAATATTTTTAATTATAGGAGTATTGGCCATTGTTTATTCTTGGTATGCACATCAAATTTTCAGATATTCTTAATTGTGGATGTACCTTTAGGCTTTCGTGAAATAGATATGTATCATATATTGATGCGTGTCCTAAGCAGCAGATCATTACTATAGTTTATGTAGTGTCAAAACCTTACATTATGTGCCTTCTTTTAAGTTTTCACATAAAGCTAGGGTGTTCCTCTGTTTAGAGAGTTTGGATAGAAGGCAATACTAAACTGCTTCCGTTTATTGTCTCGATATGATCTTTTAACATTGTTTCTCAACTGTGTTCAATCTGGCTTATCAATAAAATATACTCACTGTCATGCGTTCTGCCTTGATCCATTCCCTACGCTTATTTGGTTGGGTTAGTGCAGGTAACTGGCCAAGCTACTTGGCTCACTTTCGTTGCCTTTTGCGGGTCCTTTTGTGGGATGTTGTTGTCATTCTGGGCCTTAATGCTCGGAGGAGGGTCAGGGGCATTTCCTTCATGGGAAGAGGGGCATCTGTGAGGGTATTGGCCAGAAGTAGGCAAGGTAAAAAAACTAGGTTCTATCTCTGCTACATCTGATTAGGCAACTAAATTTGGTCCCCTTACTCGTTTCTTTTTCACTTACTGTATGTGAAGCGATACAATTTTATTTTCATTACTGCATCTTAATATGTTTTAGCGATTGGTGAATGCACAACTTTAGCTCATAAACTAGATGGCAAATGCTAATTCTGATGGGGTTTTTGCCACTTATTGTTTTGTGGTTGTCTAGACAGCTGATGGCATGCTTCTTTCTTGCTAATTGCCAATTCTTTTGTATAGGGTCCCTCAGCTACTTATGCTTTGCTAGACAATGAGGGTATGTAGATAGCATGTATGGTTTTCACATTGTTTTGTGCAGATTGAGATGCATCACATGATGTTTTTCTTTTACATTTATGGATATTACAGAGTCCTTTCCTTTTCTATAAGGGGCAGTAGCTGTGCCATTCGATTCGAAAGACAAAGAGTTGATCACAAAGGGGTAGCATTCAGGACCTTTCCTTTTCCACAAGGGACAGTAGCTGTGCCATTCGATTCGAAGGACAAAGATTTGACCACAAAGGGATAGCATTCAGGATATATACACAAAAGAGTATGAAACCAAATTATATGATATAGTTAACCACTATTTATATTAACTTCTTCTGTACACAATGTTCATGAGTTCATGTATTTTATTGTGTCACTTGTGTTTACTCTTTTTTTAATGCAAGTTTACAGCTACTCGGAGTTCCTAATTGCAGACTCAATTATCTTGACCTATCGATGATCTAATTTGTGGCATTATTACCTTAAGAAAATATTTGCATTTAGTTTCCTTTATATAGGAGTACAAGTTCTTACCAAATGTATTCAAATATACGATTATTGAAAAAATGGAAAATATTTTCAACACGAACATGGTTTTAAATGGGTCTTTGCGCCATTTGGCGCAACTGGTCATCTAGTATATACAACAGACTGTGCGGTTCCACCCAAGGTCATTACCATGCGGCCCGCTTGCGAATGATCTCTGTGCATTCATGTCGCTCTGTGCTTTAGAGCGAACGTGACTGGATGTTCGCGGTAGACCAACATGACCGGATGGGAGGGCAGCGCCACTTCAACGCGGATGCCCAACGATCAAGAAGCCTATTTCCGGCTATTGCTCTGCATTGAAGAGGCATCGGCCTGCCTTCCCCGGCTATTTAAGCGGACAGACATCACCATCCAAACTCATCTCTTCTCGTCTCCTTACACCGCCCACTCTCATCTCCTCCCGCCCAATCATGGCTTCAAAAATCAGAAATAGCGTCGAGGAGGAGGTGAAGGAGGAGACGTCGTTAATTGTCGCGTGACATGTTTGGCCGCTTCCAGCCGAGGTCCCCGCGACTCTGTTTCCAATGCGCCAAGGTGGTTGCGCCGCTAATGCAGCCTCGGTGGTGCCCGGTGAAGGAGGAGGATCCCCCACATCCTCCACTACCCTGGACGCGGCGTCGGCTCCACATCGGCCTGCCTTCCCAGACTATTTAAGCGGATAGACAACACCATCCAAACTCATCTCCTCTCGTCTCCGTATACCGTCGACTCTCATCTCCTCCCGCCCAATCATGGTTTCAAAAATCAGAAATAGCGCCGGGGAGGAGGTGAAGGAGGAGACGTTGTTAATTGTCGCGCAGCATGTTTGGCCGCTTCGAGCCAAGGTCCGCAGCATGTTTGGCCGCTTCGAGCCGAGGTCCCCGCGACTCTGTTTCCAACGCGCCAAGGTGGTTGTGCCGCTAATGCAGCCCCGGCGACGCCCGGTGAAGGATGAGGATCCCCCACATCCTCCACTACGCTGGACGTGGCGTCGGCTCCTCATCCTCGTGCACGTACACGTCGGCAGCCGACAAGGCATGTCGAGATCGGCAGAACGCGGCGCCCCGAGCGACGTTCGCCGACATCGTGCCGGGATGGGACCCAGGGCTCGCATTGCCCTAGGCCGACCATCAGTCCAAGACGATAGCGGAAACGTCCGACCAACGTTGGTACTGACTGAGCGACCAATTCGTCAAAGAGATCATCACTATATACGTTTTGCGGACACTGGCAATTGAAAAGTTGAGTCCGAAGCACACACTACGGTCACGGAACTTAAAAATACTTACGGTCGTCATTATATACGTTTTGCGATGATTATACGGTCACTGGCTCAGTGTAGAACTTCGTATTTTGACATGTTGACCGGTCTAGTAGCACCTACCACAGCCTCTGACTTGAGGGTCCCGCATCTCAGTGATGGATGACATGTTGACCAGTCTAGTAGCACCTACCACAGCCTCTGACTTGGGGGTCCCGCATCTCAGTGATGGAAGAAAGAAAATATCTATACCTACTAATAAAGCAAGGTGCGTTTCTCCTAATTTTTCATCCGTTCACCTCATATTATATTTTTAAATTTTTTTTTCTATCCGAGATGGTACTATTTTTCTGATCCATCCTGAAAATTTATACCAAAAACTTTTGGAAAAACCGTTTGGGCCAGATTTGCAGCGCACACTTAAGCCTGCTCTGCGCTGCGCAACTGGTTGGGCCTCAGCCTGCTCAGCCCGTCCGGGTCTCTAATTGACGCACACGGACGTGTCAAAAATTAGAAGCGAGAAGAGGGACTCGAACCCAAGACCTTCCACTTATTAGTGGATTCAATGCAACAACCAACTAAGACGACTAATTGCTGTGACTAAAATCAGGTTGTACTCTATTTCTATGATCTTAAATGGGTAGTAAAACGGGATTGGGCCTTGGCTGTGCTCCAGCTGCTGGGCCAACTCCACTAGCGCACGCGCATCATTAATGTATAAAAAAAATAAAATTCATAATATTAACATTTGTGAATATTTCATGTTGAATAGTCCCATATGGCTCCCTTAGACTGATTCTCACCAATTTATATACGTTCAACACCATTGTCTGCTGTGAGCTAATGACATGTAAGATGGGAGATGCTTTGCACAACGGTTTTGGATTGTGAGCTGGATATACAACGAGACTTAAGAAGGTGTGGCGCTGCCTGCGAATGGAATGGTATGGAAAATGTACGAGTTCACGTGTGTGCATTGCATGGAGCAAAGAGAAGGAATAAGACATAGATAGGCCGGATACATACGAAATAGGAGGCGTGAGCGGTCGTGGTCGAGCTGGTGCAGGTTGCCTATTCGACGTCGTTCTCGCCAAGTCCACCCTGCACAATTAGCTCGGCACTCTGCATCCGGCCCCATCTCTACAAGCGGCATTCCACTGCCTGCCTGCATACTCTTTGCCATCGACAACTTGATGCTCTGATTGTACTAACACAGACTGCTAAGGCCTCCGTCTCTCTGATAAGCAATACCAGGCGCATGAAAGATTGTGTTTCTTTCGACCATCCTAGGTACTTATACCTTTGTTGATTTTGTAGTACATGAGGCTGTACAGTCGAGCACTAAGCTTTATTGGTTAGGGATGGAAAGTCGCGTAACCTTACGTAGGCCTTTACGTACTTTAGCATTTTCGATTCTTATATCTTACTAAATTTAAATACACATCAGTTTTCTCTCCAGTTGCAACGCACGGGCATATGCACCGCTTCTCATTGGCGTATGATGCAACTGCCAACTGATTAATGAATTTGATCTGAGGCCCGTAGAGGAATCAATCATCTACAAAAAAGATCCAGATGTTTGCTCGATTGATTTTATTACGGTTATGCTAAATTTCAGGTGCCTCGAATTTTCAAGCTAGCACTATACATATGTTTCTTCGGTCTGCTTGAAGGATCTCGGTTCATTAAAAAAAAGTGTTAACTAATTTGACCCGGCTCCCGTGATGGAATCAACCATCTGCAGAAACATCCAAATGTTTGCTCGACTGAATTTTATTACGATTTTTCTAAATCTCAGGCTCCTCGAATTTTACAAAGCTAACAACATAAATATGTCTTTCCGGTCGGCTGGAATGATCTCGATTCATTAAAGAAAATAAAAAGAGAGTTGTCCGGTTAAGATACCAAAAAATGTATTACAACCGTCACAATGACACATAGAAAACAACACCGGTCAATCTGGACAGCCACACAAAGATACAACAACAACAAAGCCTTTAGTCCCAAACAAGTTAGGATAGGCTAGAGGTGAAATTCATAAGATCTCGCAACCAACTCATGGCTCTGGCACATGGATAGCAAGCTTTCACGCACCCCTGTCCATAGCTAGCTCTTTGTCGATACTCCAATTCTTCAGGTCTCTCTTAACGGACTCCTCCCATGTCAAATTCGGTCGACCCCGCCCTCTCTTGACATTTTCCGCATACTTTAGCCGTCCGCTATGCACTAGAGCTTCTGGAGGCCTGCGCTGAATATGCCCAAACCATCTCAAACGATGTTGAACAAGCTTCTCCTCAATTGGTGCTACCCCAACTCTATCTCGTATATCACCATTCCGGACTCGATCCTTCCTCGTGTGGCCACATATCCATCTCAACATATGCATCTCCGCTACACCTAACTGTTGAACATGTCACCTTTTAGTCGGCCAACACTCCGCGCCATACAACATTGCGGGTCGAACCGCCATCCTGTAGAACTTGCCTTTTAGCTTTTGTGGCACTCTCTTGTCATAGAGAATGCCAGAAGCTTGGCGCCACTTCATCCATCCGGCTTTGATTCGATGGTTCACATCTTCATCAATACCCCCATCCTCCTGCAACATTGACCCCAAATACCGAAAGGTGTCCTTCCGAGGTACCACCTAGCCATCAAGGCTAACCTCCTCCTCCTGACACCTAGTAGTACTGAAACCGCACATCATGTACTCGGTTTTAGTTCTACTAAGCCTAAACCCTTTCGATTCCAAGGTTTGTCTCCATAACTCTAACTTCATATTTACCCCCGTCCGACTATCGTCAACTAGCACAACATCATCCGCAAAAAGCATACACCACGGGATATCTCCTTGTATACCCCTTGTGACCCCATCCATCATCAATGCAAAAAGATAAGGGCTCAAAGCTGACCCCTGATGCAGTCCTATCTTAATCGGGAAGTCATCGGTGTCGACATCACTTGTTCGAACACTTGTCACAACATTATTGTACATGTCCTTGATGAGGGTAATGTACTTTGCTGGGACTTTGTGTTTCTCCAAGGCCCACCACATGACATTCCGCGGTATCTTATCATAGGCCTTCTCCAAGTCAATGAACACCATATGCAAGTCCTTCTTTTGCTCCCTATATCTCTCCATAAGTTGTCGTATCAAGAAAATGGCTTCCATGGTCGACCTCCCAGGCATGAAACCAAACTGATTTTTGGTCACGCTTGTCATTCTTCTTAAGCGGTGTTCAATGACTCTCTCCCATAGTTTCATTGTATGGCTCATCAGCTTAATTCCACGGTAATTAGTACAACTCTGAACTCCACCTTGTTCTTAAAGATTGGTACTAATATACTCCGTCTCCATTCTTCTGGCATCTTGTTTGCCCGAAAAATAAGGTTGAAAAGCTTGGTTAGACATACTATCGCTATGTCCCCGAGACCTTTCCACACCTCAATGGGGATACAAAGATAGATAATTTTATTTTATTTAACTTTTCTATTTAGTGCTACGGGACTATAATAAATAATTTATTATCTTTTTATGAGAAAAATACGTGACTGATATGTATTTTTCCTAGACTTTGGCATGTGTCTCCCTGGCGCCGGATGACATTTTTACGGAAAAAAAATACGTGACTGATGTTGCACTCATTGGCGCTTTTGTGGAACGTGCTAATCCTGGTTTAAGCCAACTGATTAGCTGTAATGATTGCTACGACGATAAACATCGATGACTGTTTGAGCAAATGGAATAGACAGACCCGGTCGCATACTACTATACGTGCATGTGCATGTGCATGTTGCATGGGTTAGCTGTAACGAAAGAAACCCTTTTTTTTTTGTCAATTTGAGATTGCTTTTACCACGCTCGTCGCGTGGTAAAAAAACCCGTCTCTAACGCAATGAATCAAGAGGCTTGGACGAGCTCATTGGATTGACGAGAGCTACTACGTAGAGTACACGCGAAAACAACAAAGAAACTTCAAGGAAAAGACACTATCCAAAATGTAAAAGATAAATATACAACATCATCGACAAGAGCTACTACATAATTATTTTTGAATGTACCGTCATTGTCGCTCGCTAACGTTGGACGCGAGATTGAACATAATTTCATACAGTGTGAAATAGGGTAACACCGTAGTTCACGGACTCAATATTTGCACCCCAGATTTAGGCTTAACACATACTCCCTCCATCCGGAAATATTTGTCGGAGAAATGAATATATCTTGGCCTATTTTAATTCTAAAAAACTATATTTTTCCATTTCTCCACAAGTATTTTCGGACGAATGGAGTATGATACATATAATATTATAATATAATTTTATTGAACGTTCCCTAACTAAATCCATCAATGAAAATAGTGCGATGAGTATGGAGCCTGTGCCGCATTGGTGGGTGTTTTGGTGAACAGGGCAACTAGCCTTTTTTCCATAGTGATTCATTAATTTTCTCTCCCGTTGTAACGCACGGGCATTTGTGCTAGTAAATTCTAATAAAACAAGGGCAGATGGATGATCGAACCAAAGATCTCTCGGTGGCGACTCTCGGGCGACACCACCACAGCCAACGCCAACTACGAAACATTTTGAGACCCATTATTTTATCATATAATGGACAGTATACATTTCCTATTCCTTGCATGCCAGCTCGCACAGATACAAACCATTTCAGGTCGTGCTATTCTTCTACCGTTTTTTTCTTTTTTTACGTATTTTGTATTTCGTTTTTTTACTTTCTTGTTTTTCTTATTATTTTTCCTATTTTAAAATTCTAAATATCTTTTTAAATTCGGCAACTTTCTTTAGGTTCACAATCATTTTTTAAATTCCTGAATATGTTTTTAGGAATAATGTTTGAATTTCAGTATTATTTTTTTGAATTTGTGTGCAATGGCTGTACATATCTTCCTGGTTTGAAATTTGGGAATATTTAAATTGGCAAATATTTTGTGCAATTCGTGTGCATGTCTTCCTGGTTTTGAATTTCACTTATATTATTGGAAATAATTTTTAAAATTCACAAAAAAAATTCAAATTGGATAACATTTTTTGAATTTTTGGGAAAACAATTGGACAACCAGACGGCAAAAATATAACACGCATGCCCTCACACAGCTACACAGAATAAATACCCCTAAAAAAGCTGCACACAGCAAATAAAAAATAACTTTGAAAACAAGCCGACACAACACGTAGTGACAAGTACTATAATATACGTGACAATTCTGAACGTGACATATAGCAGCACCAGGCGAGGTGGTTACCGGGACGACGTCCGTGGCCAATGCTGCCTTGCGCCAGGCGACGAAAGAAACGATCAGCTGCGCGCGAGCGGCAGGAGGCTATCGTGCTCCTTTTCAACCGCAGCGAGCCAGGGAGGTCTTGCGTACGTGTAGTATAGTTTAGTTTTCTTTAAATAAATGTAGTCTGAATTTGTCCTCGTGAAGTTCACGTGTAATTCAAACTTTCTTAAATTTTATCTGTTTTGTTTAATTTGCATTTGAAAAGTGAAGAACGTTTGTTGCATGGGGTTAGATGGCCACTTCTGTATCCGTGTTTGCGGACGTGGCGCATCCACAGACGTTTAGTGTACAGTTTAGAGTACGCCACTAATTAAAGATGCCGTAGGACCGTGAAAAAAGGGAGAATTAATGAATTTAACATCCAAAAGCCTTATACACGTTTGATAACTACTTCCTCCGTTTCAAAGTTAGTATAAAGTTGGGTCATCTATTTTAGAACGAAAAGAGTAGATAAAAATCTTGAAAACACACTTTCAGGTAAACACAGAAGTGGTTTTTTTCATGCCTGGATCTCAAGGCCCTGCTTTAAAAAAAACTATATCTGCGTACCACATGTTACCGAGCGGCGCATAGGGTTGCTCGCCATCTCAATCGATCTCATGTTGTCAAGTGTTTAGACCACCCACATAGTCACTTTAGGTCAGTCACATAGGGCACTCTGGACAAGGCCAAACCCATGCATCAAGCATAAGTTGAGTCTGTCTGATCTGTTGTCACAGACGTGTCTTGGGCCATGTCAAGCACTCCAAACCTTAGCACCGAATAGGCGGATATCCAATCACCTGAGTGCGCCACTGGAAGCCTCCAATACAGAGGCTAAGGGTGTGTTTGGTTGGTTGGCTTGCACCGGGCTCGCACCTGGCATGCAAAACCCACCCTGTTTGGTTCCCTACGTGGTGTCGTCAGCCTGGCCCAACCGATGCAAAAGAGGCCTCTCAGCCAGGCTCACGGGAACGCAAGAATCGGGCATTTCCCTCGTGCAGGCCCAACTGATGCAAATCGCCTGCACCCGCAATGCAGGCGTGAGAGCGATTCTCTCGCATTCATGGGGGTCAGCGCGTCCCCTCATTTGCTTCTCGTTCCCCGCACGAGCTCTCACCTCACCGTTCGTCGCCGTCCTCAAATCCGCGACGGTGATGGTCGAATCCCCGTCGATATCCTCGCTGACCATCGCTCCACCGTCTGCCGTCAAACTCCGTCACCAACGCTGCCTTCCCAATGGTCGTTGCTCTGCCAGATCCACACCCCATCCACGGCAGCGGGATGGGTGCAGCAGAGGCCCGCCGCCAACGACGCCTTCCAGACGCCCCTTGCTCTTCCAGATCGACACCAACATCCATCGGAGCGGGATGGATGGTAGCCGGAGGCCCGAGAGCTGCCAGGTCGTCTGTGCATTGTCGCATCCACACGGCAGCAGGAGCCGCCCAATGTCTTCCAAGTTTGTGCAAAATTTTCTTGCGGGGTCTTGTGATTTGCTCATGGACGGCGCATGTGCTTTACATACTTGTTCCAGATCTTGTATTTGGCATTCCTAACCTCCCAATCTTCATCTTGTTTTTGCTCTGAATGCTGACTGACAAAAATGTTCAATTAAACGCATGTCTTGTGTCTACTTTGCAGTTTGAGACCGGAACAGCAGGTCTAATACATGGAATTAAGCTCTAATTCAACTTGATTTTTGGTTCAGAGTTCTTTTACTTGTTTAAGGATTCTCTGGTAAATAAAAATGTTAATTGATTTTTATTTCATAATTTCTAATGCAGTCTACCAAACAACATCTTTTGTGTACAGCATCTTTCATGCAAGTATATCCTACAGTCCACCAAACATACATCTCATTTCAATTTTGCATCAGCTCAGCCAGGCTAGACTCAGCCAGGATCCTCCATGCGATGCAGGGCGGAGCTACCCAGGCAACCAAACACGCCCTAAAACCGGTCGACCTCGCGTCTCGTTGGGACATTAATTAGCAGCTTGGCATCACGCCACCGGGAGCAAAATAACCGATGTGCGCGCAGTCACGCCAGTCCTTATATTACTACTGAATTCACTTCTCCGTTTTTATATTCTGACTAGTAGCAAAAATGGTTAAGAAAACGTGAGTCTTTTTAATCTGTTCATGCTTAGGTTCTGCGGCAGCGTGGAGTGGAGGAGAGCAGTACCCGTACGGGCTGCATCATGCACATGTTGGAAGATTGGGTGTACCATGAGATCGACAAACAAGATATCAGCAAGGAATTCCCGGTCCACACCATTGCTTTGGGCCGACACAAACCATATGAAATGAAGCACCTAGCTGACGTGACCTTCGGCACCTTCGACACAATCGAGGCCGACGAGGGCGTCACCATATCTCCCATCGTGTCAGGTCACTACAACAACCTTGTAAGCTCAGACAAACGGTCAGGCATAGTAGACCTCTACAACATCTGCACCGGAGAGCAGAAGAACTTTATTGTCTACTTGACAGTCCCACGGGGCAATGAGAAGCTTGCCACCGTTGGCGGCACGTACCGGAGCCTGACAACGAGCAAGGAGCTTGTTGGCATGGGCGTGATCGTGCCACGACCACACCGAAAATGCCTGTCTGAAGAGATGATCATCCACCCTAAGGTGGCAGCAGAGTTGTTACGGATCCGATTGATGAAGGCCAGCTTGGATAGGCACGACTACAAAATGACATTGATGTCGGCCGAGATGACGGACTCCATTCTCAAAAAAAAATCAAAAGAAGAAGAAGAAGAAGGACTCTGAAAAGCCTCGCAAAGCCCAAGAGGAAGAAACCTTGTCCAACCTTGAGAGGGAAGTCGCTGAGATGAGAAGCCTATATGGGGATGAAATGGAACTGTCATGGATAAATCGCCACCAGTGGCAGTCCGACGCTTTCCCACAAATCCTAGAGAAACATGATGAACTGGTACGCACAATTATTTGAGATCATCTGCTCTACCTATACAATTATTACTTTTTAAATAATTTGTTGATATTTCCCACAAGGATTCACAAAAAGCAAGGAATTCACTGTCGACGAGTTCCCTGTCCTGGTGCGGGTTACCGCTGCACCATGGCGTCATGCCAGTGAGATACCACGACATGGCTTGGATGTGGTCGTCTTGCTCGACATCAGCAGAAACATGCAGGCGGAGATGCTGGAGAGCCTGAAGCAGGCCATGATGATCGTGATCGACAAACTCAGCCCAGATGACCGGCTTTCCATCGTGTTACTATTGCAGGCCCACAAGCGCTGCCTTATGGAGCTCACTTATATGTCGCGTAAATAGCATAAAATTACTACTTTACAGGCTAGGGTTCCAAAAAACTACCGGTGGAGGCGCGGCGCGCAAACCAGGAAGCGGAGGCGCGGCGCGTGAACCAGCGGAGAAGGCGGCGCACCTCGTCCTCAACCTGCCGTCGACATCCGACTGCAGCTCTTGCTGCAAGGTACGAGTCTAGTTCTTCCCCTGCTTCTTCTTGTGGTCATGGCCAGATTTATTTTGCTCAGTAAACTAGGCTAGGGTTCCAAGAACAGATCCGTTCCAAGAAGATTGATTCCCCTGTGTGTGATTTTGGTTCAATCTATTTGAGTCAGGCAACCATGCTTGTGGAAATCCTGAAATCCCCATCTTTTTTCTTCTTAGCCCTGAGAGAAACATGTCAGATCAGCCTTGGTACTCTGCTCTTTGCAATTGTGAAAAGAAAATTATGCTAATTAGCTAGGTGCAGATGCAGATGGCTAGGTGCAGATGCTGATTTGCTAGCCCTGAGAGAAACATGTCAAATCCTGAAATCCCCATCTTTGTTTTTATTTGCTAATGGCTAGGTGCAGATGCTGAATTCTTTTGCTAGATGTACTAGTAGTTGGTATATTATTAGACTAGCATAATCACAGGGATGCTGGTACTATTAGTTGTTGTACTAGGTGCAGATGTTGAATTCTTTTGCTAGACTTACTAGCCTTATTCAGGAAATGTGACTGCCATCAAGATGTTTTGGTATAGAGTTAATTTGAACAGAGTTCTGACTGTTATAACATCTATGTACGTTGGTCAATTTGGTCCCTTGTGCTAGCTGCATATACTGATAAAGAAAGAGTAGTGCTAGTCTGCTGAAGGTGCCATATCCGTGTTATTTTTTTTCTTTTTTTGAGAAATAGCTGGTAGGATTAAGAGCTTAGAACACTTGGACACTTTGCTATCTTTTTATTGTTCTTTGGTAGTTCCGAGTATGCTATTTGCACATGAATATTATTCTTCCCATCCAAATTATAGTTTCATGTGTGTTGTGTGCATAATTCTTATTACTTGATTTTTAAATTGTAGCTCAACTTGCAATATGTCACAATTGAGTTCCGATGAGTTCGAAGATGATACCATTGACCCAACAGAAATTTTCTCTCTAGAAGATTACTTGGCACAACAGAATACTCTCAACAACTTTGCTACACAAATAGCCACAAACATTCATCATACACTAGAAGGTCCAAGTACTAGGCGTCAGTCAGCCCCTAGGACATATATTGACAGGAAGAGAGAATTTTACAATGAACTTCTCATAGCAGATTACTTCTGTGATAATCCTACCTATCCTGATTACTACTTCCGTAGAAGGTTCCGCATGGGAAAACCCCTCTTTCTACGCATTGTTCAAGCTCTTGGTGAGTGGTCTCCCTACTTCACTCAAAGGGTAGATGCCCTAGGCCGTCCAGGTCTATCACCTTTACAGAAGTGCACAGCAGCCATGCATATGTTGGCGTATGGTGTTCCTGCTGACAAAACAGATGACCATATAAGACTTGGTGCATCTACGGCACTCGAGTCTCTTGAGAAATTTGCTAAGGGGGTCATTGCCAAGTTTGGTGGGGAATATTTGCGAAGGCCAACTGTTGAAGACATTCAACGTCTACTAGAAATTGGCGAAGCACGTGGTTTTCCTGGTATGCTAGGAAGCATAGACTGCATGCATTGGGAGTGGAAAAACTGTCCTGTTGGATGGAAGGGGCAGTTTACACGTGGTGACTATGGTGTCCCTACCATCATCCTTGAGGCTGTTGCATCCCATGATCTATGGATATGGCATGCCTTCTTTGGTGTCCCAGGATCCAACAATGACATCAATGTGCTCAATCAGTCGCCATTGTTCACTGAAACATTGCAAGGGAATGCTCCTAGGGTAGACTACTATGTCAATGAGCAACAATACAAGAAGGGATATTATCTTGCAGATGGAATATATCCGGAGTGGGCTGTTTTTGTGAAAACCATTCGGCTGCCTCAAACTGAAAAGGACAAGTTATTTGCGAAGAAACAAGAAGGTGCGAGAAAGGATGTTGAACGTGCATTTGGAGTTCTACAACAACGCTTCAAAATTGTCGCAGAACCATCACGGCTTTGGGATCAAATAGATATCTGCAACATAATGGAAGCATGTGTGATCATGCACAACATGATACTTGAAGATGAGAAGGGCGTGGAGTTACCCTTCGATTTGAATGAAGCTTTAGGAACATCCACTGCTCTGCCGCCGACAGCGATTAGTGGGGCTACACCTTTGTTCACCGACGTGATTAGAAGAGATGTTGAGATACGTGACCGGTCCATGCACAATCGACTCAAGCATGATTTGGTTGAGCATATTTGGAAGAAATTCGGTGAAGCTACAAACAACTAGTTGTAGTTTACAACTGTTGATGCGTTGGTGTATCTCTGTGTGTGTGTGTGTGAGAGAGAGAGAGAGAGAGGGTGTGTGTGTGTCTCTGTGTTAGAGAGAGAGAGAGCAGTGAGTTTTAAGACTATGTTTGAATTGTATGTGTTGTCAAGTGTTTTAAGACTATCTTTGAATTTACTCTAAATTATGCATACTGACTTGTGTTGTGTACTTGCTTGAATTTCACTTAGTACTTCAGTTAAGTGTGAACTCGGCATGTTAACTATCTATGTTAACTATCATAATAACAAACATTTTTCTTCTTTCAGCTGCAATGGAATACCGTCCTCCTAATGGTTTCATGAGCTTCCTTCAAGGCCAAAGTCATCCAAACTTCACTTTGCCAGCCCCTCAGCAGCTTGGTTTCCAATATCCAATGTTCTGCACGCAGCCGCCGCCACCACCAGCCAAGCACCACCCTCTTCCATCAACGTCTAATCCCAGGACCACAACTCCATCGAACAAGCGAAAACGTGTCACAATCGATGTGGAAGCAGATGATGAAGATAGACAGAGGTTGTACTATACAAAAGATGAGGACCTCAGATTGGTAAGGCCCCCAAATCCTCTTATTCTTGTCATGTAGACATCAAAGATATCTCATGTCTTGCTACCTAAAATTTATTTAGGCTGGCTCCTAGTTTTATACTTTTGTACTTGCATTTTGTCTTTTGTTTAATTAAATTTAACCGTATACTTACTTCCTTTGTGCAGGTGAGTGCTTGGTTAAGCAAATCTGTGAATCCAATCGATGGGAATGCCAAGAAGGGGGAATACTACTGGAAGGAGGTTGTTGATACATACAACAGCACAACAGAGAGTGACCGACAAAGGGATGTGAAGCACCTCAAGAACCATTGGTACAAAACAACAAAGAAGGTAACCTCTTTCAATGGCTGCTATAACCAGATGAGAGATACCTATGCGAGTGGCCGGTGTGATAAACAATTGATGCAGCAAGCGCTAGACCTGTACCAAAGCCGCAATGGGCACCAGTTCCTGTATGTGCATTGGTGGGAAGCTGTGAAAGACAGCCAAAAGTGGAAGATTCATGTATACACAGAAGGAGATGGAACAAAGAGGTCAGCACCAATACCAACTGAGAATGCTCAGCGTCCCCCAGGAACAAAGAGGGCGAAGAAAGCTACAGGAAAAGATAAGGAAGCACCTACTGAGATGAATAACATGAAAGAACAGATTGAGGCCTTTCTACAAGCACAAGCTGATGCTAAGGAGCGAACTGCTGAGATGATGGAATTGCAGAGTCGATTGTCTGCTCAGAAGGTAGAAGCTAATCGACTTGCATATGAGGCAGCAAAGGAGAGGACAGTGGCCAAGTTAGCAGAGGAAAGAACAAAGTTGTTTGACAAGTTCACAGATATGTTGAATGCTGACACAACAAGAATGGAGCCATGGGCAAAGGAGATGCATATGAAGGCTGTTACAAGATTGGGGGATCAACTTTTCAGGGAGGAATAGAAGGTATGTAATATTCCTGTGTGTGTCATATTCCTTTGTTCTCCATCTTGATTCCTGTCATATTCCTGTGTGTATCCTATTCTTGCATTTTCCTATTCCTGATCTAATTTTGTTCTCCCTGTAAGGTATGAGGTTACTCCTTCCCTTGTCTCTTCTTGTTAGGATTAATAACTTAGAACACATACCACTTGATGTACTTTAGAAACAAATGCTAGAATCTGCATGTGTTTGTTACGAAGTCCACATATATGTTCCACTAAAAGTCTGCACTATTGTTTTTGAAATATGCATTGTACTCAGAAATCTACACTGTACTGTACCCAGAAATCTGCACTATTGTTTTTAAAATATGCATTGTACTCATAAATCTACACTGTACTGTACCCAAAAATCTGCACTATTGTTTTTGAAATGCTATTTTTTAATTAGAATGATGGTTGTGCTATAAAACTCACCTTCAGTTTTTAAAACTGTAGTTGCACTACAGCAGGATACTTGTACTATTGTCAGTTGCTCCATGCAAATTTAACAGGGAATGCTCTAGCCAAACCAAATGGCCAACTTAGAAAAAATCTGTGTTTTCGACATGCTTGTTATTATACTCTAACTTGTGGCTTGCTTCTCGTGTAGATGTTCTACATATATGTCAAAAAAAGCGGATTTCATGTGCCAGGAAGCGTAGAAGATGTGAGATTTTTTTTTGGAATGAGAAGAATCAAAGGATACAACAAAAAATTCAGTCTGAAATTTGATTTGTGTGTTTACAAATCTTTCCTTTATGGGTATTTGAAACCTTAAGATTATTCTGTTACTATGGGATTTTGTAGTGTCATGGACAAGACATACTGACACTGTTTGCATATCAAGATTGTTGATTTTTGTTTGGAAATCAAGTTGTTTGATAACTTTCAGTGTGTATGCTTGTTGATATAGTGTGTATGCTTGCTGATATTGTTAATTCAAATAGATGCTGGTATTGTTTAAATGTAGTGGAGGTTTCATGTGTTGGAAAGGAGGTGAGAGAGAAAAAATAAGATGATGACATCACATAGAGTAGCTTCCATTGGGTGATAGTGGCATACAACAATAGCTTCATTCAAATTTACCTATGTGGATGGCTGGGGCAGCACCAAGGTGCTGCCTCCATTGTACATGCCCTAAGGGCATGGCCAATGGGCCACGCTGGACGGGCGCCCCATGTGCCACCTCCTCCTGCCGAGTGCCACAGCAACCAAACCTGTGGCTTGCAGATCGAAACGGGCTCCTGCAGAAGAACTCGCTTCTTCGCTGACGAAACCAACGAGGCGGCCGCTGGGGCGACGCGGTGGGAGGTCCGTCGCTCCGCTCGATTCGGGACCACACTCGCCCAACAAAATCCCGCGAGCGAGAGGGGAAGGGCGCGAAAGAGAGAAGGGAAGGGCGGGAAGGGGAGAAGAGAAGGGCGCGAACCAGGGAGCGGAGGCGCGGCGCGCAAACCAGGGAGCGGAGGCGTGGCGCGCGAACCAGCGGAGAAGGCGGCGCACCTCGTCCTCAACCTGCCGTCGACATCCGACTGCAGCTCTTGCTGCAAGGTACGAGTCTAGTTCTTCCCCTGCTTCTTCTTGTGGTCATGGCCAGATTTATTTTGCTCAGTAAACTAGGCTAGGGTTCCAAGAACAGATCCATTCCAAGAAGATTGATTCCCCTGTGTGTGATTTTGGTTCAATCTATTTGAGTCAGGCAACCATGCTTGTGGAAATCCTGAAATCCCCATCTTTTTTCTTCTTAGCCCTGAGAGAAACATGTCAGATCAGCCTTGGTACTCTGCTCTTTGCAATTGTGAAGAGAAAATTATGCTAATTAGCTAGGTGCAGATGCAGATGGCTAGGTGCAGATGCTGATTTGCTAGCCCTGAGAGAAACATGTCAAATCCTGAAATCCCCATCTTTGTTTTTATTTGCTAATGGCTAGGTGCAGATGCTGAATTCTTTTGCTAGATGTACTAGTAGTTGGTATATTATTAGACTAGCATACTATTAGTTGTTGTACTAGGTGCAGATGTTGAATTCTTTTGCTAGACTTACTAGCCTTATTCAGGAAATGTGACTGCCATCAAGATGTTTTGGTATAGAGTTAATTTGAACAGAGTTCTGACTGTTATAACATCTATGTACGTTGGTCAATTTGGTCCCTTGTGCTAGCTGCATATACTGATAAAGAAAGAGTAGTGCTAGTCTGCTGAAGGTGCCATATCCGTGTTATTTTTTTTCTTTTTTTGAGAAATAGCTGGTAGGATTAAGAGCTTAGAACACTTGGACACTTTGCTATCTTTTTATTGTTCTTTGGTAGTTCCGAGTATGCTATTTGCACATGAATATTATTCTTCCCATCCAAATTATAGTTTCATGTGTGTTGTGTGCATAATTCTTATTACTTGATTTTTAAATTGTAGCTCAACTTGCAATATGTCACAATTGAGTTCCGATGAGTTCGAAGATGATACCATTGACCCAACAGAAATTTTCTCTCTAGAAGATTACTTGGCACAACAGAATACTCTCAACAACTTTGCTACACAAATAGCCACAAACATTCATCATACACTAGAAGGTCCAAGTACTAGGCGTCAGTCAGCCCCTAGGACATATATTGACAGGAAGAGAGAATTTTACAATGAACTTCTCATAGCAGATTACTTCTGTGATAATCCTACCTATCCTGATTACTACTTCCGTAGAAGGTTCTGCATGGGAAAACCCCTCTTTCTACGCATTGTTCAAGCTCTTGGTGAGTGGTCTCCCTACTTCACTCAAAGGGTAGATGCCCTAGGCCGTCCAGGTCTATCACCTTTACAGAAGTGCACAGCAGCCATGCATATGTTGGCGTATGGTGTTCCTGCTGACAAAACAGATGACCATATAAGACTTGGTGCATCTACGGCACTCGAGTCTCTTGAGAAATTTGCTAAGGGGGTCATTGCCAAGTTTGGTGGGGAATATTTGCGAAGGCCAACTGTTGAAGACATTCAACGTCTACTAGAAATTGGCGAAGCACGTGGTTTTCCTGGTATGCTAGGAAGCATAGACTGCATGCATTGGGAGTGGAAAAACTGTCCTGTTGGATGGAAGGGGCAGTTTACACGTGGTGACTATGGTGTCCCTACCATCATCCTTGAGGCTGTTGCATCCCATGATCTATGGATATGGCATGCCTTCTTTGGTGTCCCAGGATCCAACAATGACATCAATGTGCTCAATCAGTCGCCATTGTTCACTGAAACATTGCAAGGGAATGCTCCTAGGGTAGACTACTATGTCAATGAGCAACAATACAAGAAGGGATATTATCTTGCAGATGGAATATATCCGGAGTGGGCTGTTTTTGTGAAAACCATTCGGCTGCCTCAAACTGAAAAGGACAAGTTATTTGCGAAGAAACAAGAAGGTGCGAGAAAGGATGTTGAACGTGCATTTGGAGTTCTACAACAACGCTTCAAAATTGTCGCAGAACCATCACGGCTTTGGGATCAAATAGATATCTGCAACATAATGGAAGCATGTGTGATCATGCACAACATGATACTTGAAGATGAGAAGGGCGTGGAGTTACCCTTCGATTTGAATGAAGCTTTAGGAACATCCACTGCTCTGCCGCCGACAGCGATTAATGGGGCTACACCTTTGTTCACCGACGTGATTAGAAGAGATGTTGAGATACGTGACCGGTCCATGCACAATCGACTCAAGCATGATTTGGTTGAGCATATTTGGAAGAAATTCGGTGAAGCTACAAACAACTAGTTGTAGTTTACAACTGTTGATGCGTTGGTGTATCTCTGTGTGTGTGTGTGTGTGTGAGAGAGAGAGAGAGAGGGTGTGTGTGTCTCTGTGTTAGAGAGAGAGAGAGAGAGCAGTGAGTTTTAAGACTATGTTTGAATTGTATGTGTTGTCAAGTGTTTTAAGACTATCTTTGAATTTACTCTAAATTATGCATACTGACTTGTGTTGTGTACTTGCTTGAATTTCACTTAGTACTTCAGTTAAGTGTGAACTCGGCATGTTAACTATCTATGTTAACTATCATAATAACAAACATTTTTCTTCTTTCAGCTGCAATGGAATACCGTCCTCCTAATGGTTTCATGAGCTTCCTTCAAGGCCAAAGTCATCCAAACTTCACTTTGCCAGCCCCTCAGCAGCTTGGTTTCCAATATCCAATGTTCTGCACGCAGCCGCCGCCACCACCAGCCAAGCACCACCCTCTTCCATCAACGTCTAATCCCAGGACCACAACTCCATCGAACAAGCGAAAACGTGTCACAATCGATGTGGAAGCAGATGATGAAGATAGACAGAGGTTGTACTATACAAAAGATGAGGACCTCAGATTGGTAAGGCCCCCAAATCCTCTTATTCTTGTCATGTAGACATCAAAGATATCTCATGTCTTGCTACCTAAAATTTATTTAGGCTGGCTCCTAGTTTTATACTTTTGTACTTGCATTTTGTCTTTTGTTTAATTAAATTTAACCGTATACTTACTTCCTTTGTGCAGGTGAGTGCTTGGTTAAGCAAATCTGTGAATCCAATCGATGGGAATGCCAAGAAGGGGGAATACTACTGGAAGGAGGTTGTTGATACATACAACAACACAACAGAGAGTGACCGACAAAGGGATGTGAAGCACCTCAAGAACCATTGGTACAAAACAACAAAGAAGGTAACCTCTTTCAATGGCTGCTATAACCAGATGAGAGATACCTATGCGAGTGGCCGGTGTGATAAACAATTGATGCAGCAAGCGCTAGACCTGTACCAAAGCCGCAATGGGCACCAGTTCCTGTATGTGCATTGGTGGGAAGCTGTGAAAGACAGTCAAAAGTGGAAGATTCATGTATACACAGAAGGAGATGGAACAAAGAGGTCAGCACCAATACCAACTGAGAATGCTCAGCGTCCCCCAGGAACAAAGAGGGCGAAGAAAGCTACAGGAAAAGATAAGGAAGCACCTACTGAGATGAATAACATGAAAGAACAGATTGAGGCCTTTCTACAAGCACAAGCTGATGCTAAGGAGCGAACTGCTGAGATGATGGAATTGCAGAGTCGATTGTCTGCTCAGAAGGTAGAAGCTAATCGACTTGCATATGAGGCAGCAAAGGAGAGGACAGTGGCCAAGTTAGCAGAGGAAAGAACAAAGTTGTTTGACAAGTTCACAGATATGTTGAATGCTGACACAACAAGAATGGAGCCATGGGCAAAGGAGATGCATATGAAGGCTGTTACAAGATTGGGGGATCAACTTTTCAGGGAGGAATAGAAGGTATGTAATATTCTTGTGTGTGTCATATTCCTTTGTTCTCCATCTTGATTCCTGTCATATTCCTGTGTGTATCCTATTCTTGCATTTTCCTATTCCTGATCTAATTTTGTTCTCCCTGTAAGGTATGAGGTTACTCCTTCCCTTGTCTCTTCTTGTTAGGATTAATAACTTAGAACACATACCACTTGATGTACTTTAGAAACAAATGCTAGAATCTGCATGTGTTTGTTACGAAGTCCACATATATGTTCCACTAAAAGTCTGCACTATTGTTTTTGAAATATGCATTGTACTCAGAAATCTACACTGTACTGTACCCAGAAATCTGCACTATTGTTTTTAAAATATGCATTGTACTCATAAATCTACACTGTACTGTACCCAAAAATCTGCACTATTGTTTTGAAATGCTATTTTTTAATTAGAATGATGGTTGTGCTATAAAACTCACCTTCAGTTTTTAAAACTGTAGTTGCACTACAGCAGGATACTTGTACTATTGTCAGTTGCTCCATGCAAATTTAACAGGGAATGCTCTAGCCAAACCAAATGGCCAACTTAGAAAAAATCTGTGTTTTCGACATGCTTGTTATTATACTCTAACTTGTGGCTTGCTTCTCGTGTAGATGTTCTACATATATGTCAAAAAAGCGGATTTCATGTGCCAGGAAGCGTAGAAGATGTGAGATTTTTTTTTGGAATGAGAAGAATCAAAGGATACAACAAAAAATTCAGTCTGAAATTTGATTTGTGTGTTTACAAATCTTTCCTTTATGGGTATTTGAAACCTTAAGATTATTCTGTTACTATGGGATTTTGTAGTGTCATGGACAAGACATACTGACACTGTTTGCATATCAAGATTGTTGATTTTTGTTTGGAAATCAAGTTGTTTGATAACTTTCAGTGTGTATGCTTGTTGATATAGTGTGTATGCTTGCTGATATTGTTAATTCAAATAGATGCTGGTATTGTTTAAATGTAGTGGAGGTTTCATGTGTTGGAAAGGAGGTGAGAGAGAAAAAATAAGATGATGACATCACATAGAGTAGCTTCCATTGGGTGATAGTGGCATACAACAATAGCTTCATTCAAATTTACCTATGTGGATGGCTGGGGCAGCACCAAGGTGCTGCCTCCATTGTACATGCCCTAAGGGCATGGCCAATGGGCCACGCTGGACGGGCGCCCCATGTGCCACCTCCTCCTGCCGAGTGCCACATCAACCAAACCTGTGGCTTGCAGATCGAAACGGGCTCCTGCAGAAGAACTCGCTTCTTCGCTGACGAAACCAACGAGGCGGCCGCTGGGGCGACGCGGTGGGAGGTCCGTCGCTCCGCTCGATTCGGGACCACACTCGCCCAACAAAATCCCGCGAGCGAGAGGGGAAGGGCGCGAAAGAGAGAAGGGAAGGGCGGGAAGGGGAGAAGAGAAGGGCGCGAACCAGGGAGCGGAGGCGCGGCGCGCAAACCAGGGAGCGGAGGCGTGGCGCGCGAACCAGCGGAGAAGGCGGCGCACCTCGTCCTCAACCTGCCGTCGACATCCGACTGCAGCTCTTGCTGCAAGGTACGAGTCTAGTTCTTCCCCTGCTTCTTCTTGTGGTCATGGCCAGATTTATTTTGCTCAGTAAACTAGGCTAGGGTTCCAAGAACAGATCCATTCCAAGAAGATTGATTCCCCTGTGTGTGATTTTGGTTCAATCTATTTGAGTCAGGCAACCATGCTTGTGGAAATCCTGAAATCCCCATCTTTTTTCTTCTTAGCCCTGAGAGAAACATGTCAGATCAGCCTTGGTACTCTGCTCTTTGCAATTGTGAAGAGAAAATTATGCTAATTAGCTAGGTGCAGATGCAGATGGCTAGGTGCAGATGCTGATTTGCTAGCCCTGAGAGAAACATGTCAAATCCTGAAATCCCCATCTTTGTTTTTATTTGCTAATGGCTAGGTGCAGATGCTGAATTCTTTTGCTAGATGTACTAGTAGTTGGTATATTATTAGACTAGCATACTATTAGTTGTTGTACTAGGTGCAGATGTTGAATTCTTTTGCTAGACTTACTAGCCTTATTCAGGAAATGTGACTGCCATCAAGATGTTTTGGTATAGAGTTAATTTGAACAGAGTTCTGACTGTTATAACATCTATGTACGTTGGTCAATTTGGTCCCTTGTGCTAGCTGCATATACTGATAAAGAAAGAGTAGTGCTAGTCTGCTGAAGGTGCCATATCCGTGTTATTTTTTTTCTTTTTTTGAGAAATAGCTGGTAGGATTAAGAGCTTAGAACACTTGGACACTTTGCTATCTTTTTATTGTTCTTTGGTAGTTCCGAGTATGCTATTTGCACATGAATATTATTCTTCCCATCCAAATTATAGTTTCATGTGTGTTGTGTGCATAATTCTTATTACTTGATTTTTAAATTGTAGCTCAACTTGCAATATGTCACAATTGAGTTCCGATGAGTTCGAAGATGATACCATTGACCCAACAGAAATTTTCTCTCTAGAAGATTACTTGGCACAACAGAATACTCTCAACAACTTTGCTACACAAATAGCCACAAACATTCATCATACACTAGAAGGTCCAAGTACTAGGCGTCAGTCAGCCCCTAGGACATATATTGACAGGAAGAGAGAATTTTACAATGAACTTCTCATAGCAGATTACTTCTGTGATAATCCTACCTATCCTGATTACTACTTCCGTAGAAGGTTCCGCATGGGAAAACCCCTCTTTCTACGCATTGTTCAAGCTCTTGGTGAGTGGTCTCCCTACTTCACTCAAAGGGTAGATGCCCTAGGCCGTCCAGGTCTATCACCTTTACAGAAGTGCACAGCAGCCATGCATATGTTGGCGTATGGTGTTCCTGCTGACAAAACAGATGACCATATAAGACTTGGTGCATCTACGGCACTCGAGTCTCTTGAGAAATTTGCTAAGGGGGTCATTGCCAAGTTTGGTGGGGAATATTTGCGAAGGCCAACTGTTGAAGACATTCAACGTCTACTAGAAATTGGCGAAGCACGTGGTTTTCCTGGTATGCTAGGAAGCATAGACTGCATGCATTGGGAGTGGAAAAACTGTCCTGTTGGATGGAAGGGGCAGTTTACACGTGGTGACTATGGTGTCCCTACCATCATCCTTGAGGCTGTTGCATCCCATGATCTATGGATATGGCATGCCTTCTTTGGTGTCCCAGGATCCAACAATGACATCAATGTGCTCAATCAGTCGCCATTGTTCACTGAAACATTGCAAGGGAATGCTCCTAGGGTAGACTACTATGTCAATGAGCAACAATACAAGAAGGGATATTATCTTGCAGATGGAATATATCCGGAGTGGGCTGTTTTTGTGAAAACCATTCGGCTGCCTCAAACTGAAAAGGACAAGTTATTTGCGAAGAAACAAGAAGGTGCGAGAAAGGATGTTGAACGTGCATTTGGAGTTCTACAACAACGCTTCAAAATTGTCGCAGAACCATCACGGCTTTGGGATCAAATAGATATCTGCAACATAATGGAAGCATGTGTGATCATGCACAACATGATACTTGAAGATGAGAAGGGCGTGGAGTTACCCTTCGATTTGAATGAAGCTTTAGGAACATCCACTGCTCTGCCGCCGACAGCGATTAGTGGGGCTACACCTTTGTTCACCGACGTGATTAGAAGAGATGTTGAGATACGTGACCGGTCCATGCACAATCGACTCAAGCATGATTTGGTTGAGCATATTTGGAAGAAATTCGGTGAAGCTACAAACAACTAGTTGTAGTTTACAACTGTTGATGCGTTGGTGTATCTCTCTGTGTGTGTGCGTGTGTGTGTGAGAGAGAGAGAGAGAGAGAGAGAGGGTGTGTGTGTGTCTCTGTGTTAGAGAGAGAGAGAGAGAGCAGTGAGTTTTAAGACTATGTTTGAATTGTATGTGTTGTCAAGTGTTTTAAGACTATCTTTGAATTTACTCTAAATTATGCATACTGACTTGTGTTGTGTACTTGCTTGAATTTCACTTAGTACTTCAGTTAAGTGTGAACTCGGCATGTTAACTATCTATGTTAACTATCATAATAACAAACATTTTTCTTCTTTCAGCTGCAATGGAATACCGTCCTCCTAATGGTTTCATGAGCTTCCTTCAAGGCCAAAGTCATCCAAACTTCACTTTGCCAGCCCCTCAGCAGCTTGGTTTCCAATATCCAATGTTCTGCACGCAGCCGCCGCCACCACCAGCCAAGCACCACCCTCTTCCATCAACGTCTAATCCCAGGACCACAACTCCATCGAACAAGCGAAAACGTGTCACAATCGATGTGGAAGCAGATGATGAAGATAGACAGAGGTTGTACTATACAAAAGATGAGGACCTCAGATTGGTAAGGCCCCCAAATCCTCTTATTCTTGTCATGTAGACATCAAAGATATCTCATGTCTTGCTACCTAAAATTTATTTAGGCTGGCTCCTAGTTTTATACTTTTGTACTTGCATTTTGTCTTTTGTTTAATTAAATTTAACCGTATACTTACTTCCTTTGTGCAGGTGAGTGCTTGGTTAAGCAAATCTGTGAATCCAATCGATGGGAATGCCAAGAAGGGGGAATACTACTGGAAGGAGGTTGTTGATACATACAACAACACAACAGAGAGTGACCGACAAAGGGATGTGAAGCACCTCAAGAACCATTGGTACAAAACAACAAAGAAGGTAACCTCTTTCAATGGCTGCTATAACCAGATGAGAGATACCTATGCGAGTGGCCGGTGTGATAAACAATTGATGCAGCAAGCGCTAGACCTGTACCAAAGCCGCAATGGGCACCAGTTCCTGTATGTGCATTGGTGGGAAGCTGTGAAAGACAGTCAAAAGTGGAAGATTCATGTATACACAGAAGGAGATGGAACAAAGAGGTCAGCACCAATACCAACTGAGAATGCTCAGCGTCCCCCAGGAACAAAGAGGGCGAAGAAAGCTACAGGAAAAGATAAGGAAGCACCTACTGAGATGAATAACATGAAAGAACAGATTGAGGCCTTTCTACAAGCACAAGCTGATGCTAAGGAGCGAACTGCTGAGATGATGGAATTGCAGAGTCGATTGTCTGCTCAGAAGGTAGAAGCTAATCGACTTGCATATGAGGCAGCAAAGGAGAGGACAGTGGCCAAGTTAGCAGAGGAAAGAACAAAGTTGTTTGACAAGTTCACAGATATGTTGAATGCTGACACAACAAGAATGGAGCCATGGGCAAAGGAGATGCATATGAAGGCTGTTACAAGATTGGGGGATCAACTTTTCAGGGAGGAATAGAAGGTATGTAATATTCCTGTGTGTGTCATATTCCTTTGTTCTCCATCTTGATTCCTGTCATATTCCTGTGTGTATCCTATTCTTGCATTTTCCTATTCCTGATCTAATTTTGTTCTCCCTGTAAGGTATGAGGTTACTCCTTCCCTTGTCTCTTCTTGTTAGGATTAATAACTTAGAACACATACCACTTGATGTACTTTAGAAACAAATGCTAGAATCTGCATGTGTTTGTTACGAAGTCCACATATATGTTCCACTAAAAGTCTGCACTATTGTTTTTGAAATATGCATTGTACTCAGAAATCTACACTGTACTGTACCCAGAAATCTGCACTATTGTTTTTAAAATATGCATTGTACTCATAAATCTACACTGTACTATACCCAAAAATCTGCACTATTGTTTTTGAAATGCTATTTTTTAATTAGAATGATGGTTGTGCTATAAAACTCACCTTCAGTTTTTAAAACTGTAGTTGCACTACAGCAGGATACTTGTACTATTGTCAGTTGCTCCATGCAAATTTAACAGGGAATGCTCTAGCCAAACCAAATGGCCAACTTAGAAAAAAATCTGTGTTTTCGACATGCTTGTTATTATACTCTAACTTGTGGCTTGCTTCTCGTGTAGATGTTCTACATATATGTCAAAAAAAGCGGATTTCGTGTGCCAGGAAGCGTAGAAGATGTGAGATTTTTTTTTGGAATGAGAAGAATCAAAGGATACAACAAAAAATTCAGTCTGAAATTTGATTTGTGTGTTTACAAATCTTTCCTTTATGGGTATTTGAAACCTTAAGATTATTCTGTTACTATGGGATTTTGTAGTGTCATGGACAAGACATACTGACACTGTTTGCATATCAAGATTGTTGATTTTTGTTTGGAAATCAAGTTGTTTGATAACTTTCAGTGTGTATGCTTGTTGATATAGTGTGTATGCTTGCTGATATTGTTAATTCAAATAGATGCTGGTATTGTTTAAATGTAGTGGAGGTTTCATGTGTTGGAAAGGAGGTGAGAGAGAAAAAATAAGATGATGACATCACATAGAGTAGCTTCCATTGGGTGATAGTGGCATACAACAATAGCTTCATTCAAATTTACCTATGTGGATGGCTGGGGCAGCACCAAGGTGCTGCCTCCATTGTACATGCCCTAAGGGCATGGCCAATGGGCCACGCTGGACGGGCGCCCCATGTGCCACCTCCTCCTGCCGAGTGCCACATCAACCAAACCTGTGGCTTGCAGATCGAAACGGGCTCCTGCAGAAGAACTCGCTTCTTCGCTGACGAAACCAACGAGGCGGCCGCTGGGGCGACGCGGTGGGAGGTCCGTCGCTCCGCTCGATTCGGGACCACACTCGCCCAACAAAATCCCGCGAGCGAGAGGGGAAGGGCGCGAAAGAGAGAAGGGAAGGGCGGGAAGGGGAGAAGAGAAGGGCGCGAACCAGGGAGCGGAGGCGCGGCGCGCAAACCAGGGAGCGGAGGCGCGGCGCGCGAACCAGCGGAGAAGGCAGCGCACCTCGTCCTCAACCTGCCGTCGACATCCGACTGCAGCTCTTGCTGCAAGGTACGAGTCTAGTTCTTCCCCTGCTTCTTCTTGTGGTCATGGCCAGATTTATTTTGCTCAGTAAACTAGGCTAGGGTTCCAAGAACAGATCCGTTGCAAGAAGATTGATTCCCCTGTGTGTGATTTTGGTTCAATCTATTTGAGTCAGGCAACCATGCTTGTGGAAATCCTGAAATCCCCATCTTTTTTCTTCTTAGCCCTGAGAGAAACATGTCAGATCAGCCTTGGTACTCTGCTCTTTGCAATTGTGAAGAGAAAATTATGCTAATTAGCTAGGTGCAGATGCAGATGGCTAGGTGCAGATGCTGATTTGCTAGCCCTGAGAGAAACATGTCAAATCCTGAAATCCCCATCTTTGTTTTTATTTGCTAATGGCTAGGTGCAGATGCTGAATTCTTTTGCTAGATGTACTAGTAGTTGGTATATTATTAGACTAGCATAATCACAGGGATGCTGGTACTATTAGTTGTTGTACTAGGTGCAGATGTTGAATTCTTTTGCTAGACTTACTAGCCTTATTCAGGAAATGTGACTGCCATCAAGATGTTTTGGTATAGAGTTAATTTGAACAGAGTTCTGACTGTTATAACATCTATGTACGTTGGTCAATTTGGTCCCTTGTGCTAGCTGCATATACTGATAAAGAAAGAGTAGTGCTAGTCTGCTGAAGGTGCCATATCCGTGTTATTTTTTTTCTTTTTTTGAGAAATAGCTGGTAGGATTAAGAGCTTAGAACACTTGGACACTTTGCTATCTTTTTATTGTTCTTTGGTAGTTCCGAGTATGCTATTTGCACATGAATATTATTCTTCCCATCCAAATTATAGTTTCATGTGTGTTGTGTGCATAATTCTTATTACTTGATTTTTAAATTGTAGCTCAACTTGCAATATGTCACAATTGAGTTCCGATGAGTTCGAAGATGATACCATTGACCCAACAGAAATTTTCTCTCTAGAAGATTACTTGGCACAACAGAATACTCTCAACAACTTTGCTACACAAATAGCCACAAACATTCATCATACACTAGAAGGTCCAAGTACTAGGCGTCAGTCAGCCCCTAGGACATATATTGACAGGAAGAGAGAATTTTACAATGAACTTCTCATAGCAGATTACTTCTGTGATAATCCTACCTATCCTGATTACTACTTCCGTAGAAGGTTCCGCATGGGAAAACCCCTCTTTCTACGCATTGTTCAAGCTCTTGGTGAGTGGTCTCCCTACTTCACTCAAAGGGTAGATGCCCTAGGCCGTCCAGGTCTATCACCTTCACAGAAGTGCACAGCAGCCATGCATATGTTGGCGTATGGTGTTCCTGCTGACAAAACAGATGACCATATAAGACTTGGTGCATCTACGGCACTCGAGTCTCTTGAGAAATTTGCTAAGGGGGTCATTGCCAAGTTTGGTGGGGAATATTTGCGAAGGCCAACTGTTGAAGACATTCAACGTCTACTAGAAATTGGCGAAGCACGTGGTTTTCCTGGTATGCTAGGAAGCATAGACTGCATGCATTGGGAGTGGAAAAACTGTCCTGTTGGATGGAAGGGGCAGTTTACACGTGGTGACTATGGTGTCCCTACCATCATCCTTGAGGCTGTTGCATCCCATGATCTATGGATATGGCATGCCTTCTTTGGTGTCCCAGGATCCAACAATGACATCAATGTGCTCAATCAGTCGCCATTGTTCACTGAAACATTGCAAGGGAATGCTCCTCGGGTAGACTACTATGTCAATGAGCAACAATACAAGAAGGGATATTATCTTGCAGATGGAATATATCCGGAGTGGGCTGTTTTTGTGAAAACCATTCGGCTGCCTCAAACTGAAAACGACAAGTTATTTGCGAAGAAACAAGAAGGTGCGAGAAAGGATGTTGAACGTGCATTTGGAGTTCTACAACAACGCTTCAAAATTGTCGCAGAACCATCACGGCTTTGGGATCAAATAGATATCTGCAACATAATGGAAGCATGTGTGATCATGCACAACATGATACTTGAAGATGAGAAGGGCGTGGAGTTACCCTTCGATTTGAATGAAGCTTTAGGAACATCCACTGCTCTGCCGCCGACAGCGATTAATGGGGCTACACCTTTGTTCACCGACGTGATTAGAAGAGATGTTGAGATACGTGACCGGTCCATGCACAATCGACTCAAGCATGATTTGGTTGAGCATATTTGGAAGAAATTCGGTGAAGCTACAAACAACTAGTTGTAGTTTACAACTGTTGATGCGTTGGTGTATCTCTGTGTGTGTGTGTGTGTGAGAGAGAGAGAGAGAGAGGGTGTGTGTGTCTCTGTGTTAGAGAGAGAGAGAGAGAGCAGTGAGTTTTAAGACTATGTTTGAATTGTATGTGTTGTCAAGTGTTTTAAGACTATCTTTGAATTTACTCTAAATTATGCATACTGACTTGTGTTGTGTACTTGCTTGAATTTCACTTAGTACTTCAGTTAAGTGTGAACTCGGCATGTTAACTATCTATGTTAACTATCATAATAACAAACATTTTTCTTCTTTCAGCTGCAATGGAATACCGTCCTCCTAATGGTTTCATGAGCTTCCTTCAAGGCCAAAGTCATCCAAACTTCACTTTGCCAGCCCCTCAGCAGCTTGGTTTCCAATATCCAATGTTCTGCACGCAGCCGCCGCCACCACCAGCCAAGCACCACCCTCTTCCATCAACGTCTAATCCCAGGACCACAACTCCATCGAACAAGCGAAAACGTGTCACAATCGATGTGGAAGCAGATGATGAAGATAGACAGAGGTTGTACTATACAAAAGATGAGGACCTCAGATTGGTAAGGCCCCCAAATCCTCTTATTCTTGTCATGTAGACATCAAAGATATCTCATGTCTTGCTACCTAAAATTTATTTAGGCTGGCTCCTAGTTTTATACTTTTGTACTTGCATTTTGTCTTTTGTTTAATTAAATTTAACCGTATACTTACTTCCTTTGTGCAGGTGAGTGCTTGGTTAAGCAAATCTGTGAATCCAATCGATGGGAATGCCAAGAAGGGGGAATACTACTGGAAGGAGGTTGTTGATACATACAACAGCACAACAGAGAGTGACCGACAAAGGGATGTGAAGCACCTCAAGAACCATTGGTACAAAACAACAAAGAAGGTAACCTCTTTCAATGGCTGCTATAACCAGATGAGAGATACCTATGCGAGTGGCCGGTGTGATAAACAATTGATGCAGCAAGCGCTAGACCTGTACCAAAGCCGCAATGGGCACCAGTTCCTGTATGTGCATTGGTGGGAAGCTGTGAAAGACAGCCAAAAGTGGAAGATTCATGTATACACAGAAGGAGATGGAACAAAGAGGTCAGCACCAATACCAACTGAGAATGCTCAGCGTCCCCCAGGAACAAAGAGGGCGAAGAAAGCTACAGGAAAAGATAAGGAAGCACCTACTGAGATGAATAACATGAAAGAACAGATTGAGGCCTTTCTACAAGCACAAGCTGATGCTAAGGAGCGAACTGCTGAGATGATGGAATTGCAGAGTCGATTGTCTGCTCAGAAGGTAGAAGCTAATCGACTTGCATATGAGGCAGCAAAGGAGAGGACAGTGGCCAAGTTAGCAGAGGAAAGAACAAAGTTGTTTGACAAGTTCACAGATATGTTGAATGCTGACACAACAAGAATGGAGCCATGGGCAAAGGAGATGCATATGAAGGCTGTTACAAGATTGGGGGATCAACTTTTCAGGGAGGAATAGAAGGTATGTAATATTCCTGTGTGTGTCATATTCCTTTGTTCTCCATCTTGATTCCTGTCATATTCCTGTGTGTATCCTATTCTTGCATTTTCCTATTCTTGATCTAATTTTGTTCTCCCTGTAAGGTATGAGGTTACTCCTTCCCTTGTCTCTTCTTGTTAGGATTAATAACTTAGAACACATACCACTTGATGTACTTTAGAAACAAATGCTAGAATCTGCATGTGTTCGTTACGAAGTCCACATATATGTTCCACTAAAAGTCTGCACTATTGTTTTTGAAATATGCATTGTACTCAGAAATCTACACTGTACTGTACCCAGAAATCTGCACTATTGTTTTTAAAATATGCATTGTACTCATAAATCTACACTGTACTGTACCCAAAAATCTGCACTATTGTTTTTGAAATGCTATTTTTTAATTAGAATGATGGTTGTGCTATAAAACTCACCTTCAGTTTTTAAAACTGTAGTTGCACTACAGCAGGATACTTGTACTATTGTCAGTTGCTCCATGCAAATTTAACAGGGAATGCTCTAGCCAAACCAAATGGCCAACTTAGAAAAAATCTGTGTTTTCGACATGCTTGTTATTATACTCTAACTTGTGGCTTGCTTCTCGTGTAGATGTTCTACATATATGTCAAAAAAAGCGGATTTCATGTGCCAGGAAGCGTAGAAGATGTGAGATTTTTTTTTTGGAATGAGAAGAATCAAAGGATACAACAAAAAATTCAGTCTGAAATTTGATTTGTGTGTTTACAAATCTTTCCTTTATGGGTATTTGAAACCTTAAGATTATTCTGTTACTATGGGATTTTGTAGTGTCATGGACAAGACATACTGACACTGTTTGCATATCAAGATTGTTGATTTTTGTTTGGAAATCAAGTTGTTTGATAACTTTCAGTGTGTATGCTTGTTGATATAGTGTGTATGCTTGCTGATATTGTTAATTCAAATAGATGCTGGTATTGTTTAAATGTAGTGGAGGTTTCATGTGTTGGAAAGGAGGTGAGAGAGAAAAAATAAGATGATGACATCACATAGAGTAGCTTCCATTGGGTGATAGTGGCATACAACAATAGCTTCATTCAAATTTACCTATGTGGATGGCTGGGGCAGCACCAAGGTGCTGCCTCCATTGTACATGCCCTAAGGGCATGGCCAATGGGCCACGCTGGACGGGCGCCCCATGTGCCACCTCCTCCTGCCGAGTGCCACAGCAACCAAACCTGTGGCTTGCAGATCGAAACGGGCTCCTGCAGAAGAACTCGCTTCTTCGCTGACGAAACCAACGAGGCGGCCGCTGGGGCGACGCGGTGGGAGGTCCGTCGCTCCGCTCGATTCGGGACCACACTCGCCCAACAAAATCCCGCGAGCGAGAGGGGAAGGGCGCGAAAGAGAGAAGGGAAGGGCGGGAAGGGGAGAAGAGAAGGGCACGAACCAGGGAGCGGAGGCGCGGCGCGCGAACCAGGGAGCGGAGGCGCGGCGCGCGAACCAGCGGAGAAGGCGGCGCACCTCGTCCTCAACCTGCCGTCGACATCCGACTGCAGCTCTTGCTGCAAGGTACGAGTCTAGTTCTTCCCCTGCTTCTTCTTGTGGTCATGGCCAGATTTATTTTGCTCAGTAAACTAGGCTAGGGTTCCAAGAACAGATCCATTCCAAGAAGATTGATTCCCCTGTGTGTGATTTTGGTTCAATCTATTTGAGTCAGGCAACCATGCTTGTGGAAATCCTGAAATCCCCATCTTTTTTCTTCTTAGCCCTGAGAGAAACATGTCAGATCAGCCTTGGTACTCTGCTCTTTGCAATTGTGAAGAGAAAATTATGCTAATTAGCTAGGTGCAGATGCAGATGGCTAGGTGCAGATGCTGATTTGCTAGCCCTGAGAGAAACATGTCAAATCCTGAAATCCCCATCTTTGTTTTTATTTGCTAATGGCTAGGTGCAGATGCTGAATTCTTTTGCTAGATGTACTAGTAGTTGGTATATTATTAGACTAGCATACTATTAGTTGTTGTACTAGGTGCAGATGTTGAATTCTTTTGCTAGACTTACTAGCCTTATTCAGGAAATGTGACTGCCATCAAGATGTTTTGGTATAGAGTTAATTTGAACAGAGTTCTGACTGTTATAACATCTATGTACGTTGGTCAATTTGGTCCCTTGTGCTAGCTGCATATACTGATAAAGAAAGAGTAGTGCTAGTCTGCTGAAGGTGCCATATCCGTGTTATTTTTTTTCTTTTTTTGAGAAATAGCTGGTAGGATTAAGAGCTTAGAACACTTGGACACTTTGCTATCTTTTTATTGTTCTTTGGTAGTTCCGAGTATGCTATTTGCACATGAATATTATTCTTCCCATCCAAATTATAGTTTCATGTGTGTTGTGTGCATAATTCTTATTACTTGATTTTTAAATTGTAGCTCAACTTGCAATATGTCACAATTGAGTTCCGATGAGTTCGAAGATGATACCATTGACCCAACAGAAATTTTCTCTCTAGAAGATTACTTGGCACAACAGAATACTCTCAACAACTTTGCTACACAAATAGCCACAAACATTCATCATACACTAGAAGGTCCAAGTACTAGGCGTCAGTCAGCCCCTAGGACATATATTGACAGGAAGAGAGAATTTTACAATGAACTTCTCATAGCAGATTACTTCTGTGATAATCCTACCTATCCTGATTACTACTTCCGTAGAAGGTTCCGCATGGGAAAACCCCTCTTTCTACGCATTGTTCAAGCTCTTGGTGAGTGGTCTCCCTACTTCACTCAAAGGGTAGATGCCCTAGGCCGTCCAGGTCTATCACCTTTACAGAAGTGCACAGCAGCCATGCATATGTTGGCGTATGGTGTTCCTGCTGACAAAACAGATGACCATATAAGACTTGGTGCATCTACGGCACTCGAGTCTCTTGAGAAATTTGCTAAGGGGGTCATTGCCAAGTTTGGTGGGGAATATTTGCGAAGGCCAACTGTTGAAGACATTCAACGTCTACTAGAAATTGGCGAAGCACGTGGTTTTCCTGGTATGCTAGGAAGCATAGACTGCATGCATTGGAGTGGAAAAACTGTCCTGTTGGATGGAAGGGGCAGTTTACACGTGGTGACTATGGTGTCCCTACCATCATCCTTGAGGCTGTTGCATCCCATGATCTATGGATATGGCATGCCTTCTTTGGTGTCCCAGGATCCAACAATGACATCAATGTGCTCAATCAGTCGCCATTGTTCACTGAAACATTGCAAGGGAATGCTCCTAGGGTAGACTACTATGTCAATGAGCAACAATACAAGAAGGGATATTATCTTGCAGATGGAATATATCCGGAGTGGGCTGTTTTTGTGAAAACCATTCGGCTGCCTCAAACTGAAAAGGACAAGTTATTTGCGAAGAAACAAGAAGGTGCGAGAAAGGATGTTGAACGTGCATTTGGAGTTCTACAACAACGCTTCAAAATTGTCGCAGAACCATCACGGCTTTGGGATCAAATAGATATCTGCAACATAATGGAAGCATGTGTGATCATGCACAACATGATACTTGAAGATGAGAAGGGCGTGGAGTTACCCTTCGATTTGAATGAAGCTTTAGGAACATCCACTGCTCTGCCGCCGACAGCGATTAATGGGGCTACACCTTTGTTCACCGACGTGATTAGAAGAGATGTTGAGATACGTGACCGGTCCATGCACAATCGACTCAAGCATGATTTGGTTGAGCATATTTGGAAGAAATTCGGTGAAGCTACAAACAACTAGTTGTAGTTTACAACTGTTGATGCGTTGGTGTATCTCTGTGTGTGTGTGTGTGTGTGAGAGAGAGAGAGAGAGAGGGTGTGTGTGTCTCTGTGTTAGAGAGAGAGAGAGAGAGCAGTGAGTTTTAAGACTATGTTTGAATTGTATGTGTTGTCAAGTGTTTTAAGACTATCTTTGAATTTACTCTAAATTATGCATACTGACTTGTGTTGTGTACTTGCTTGAATTTCACTTAGTACTTCAGTTAAGTGTGAACTCGGCATGTTAACTATCTATGTTAACTATCATAATAACAAACATTTTTCTTCTTTCAGCTGCAATGGAATACCGTCCTCCTAATGGTTTCATGAGCTTCCTTCAAGGCCAAAGTCATCCAAACTTCACTTTGCCAGCCCCTCAGCAGCTTGGTTTCCAATATCCAATGTTCTGCACGCAGCCGCCGCCACCACCAGCCAAGCACCACCCTCTTCCATCAACGTCTAATCCCAGGACCACAACTCCATCGAACAAGCGAAAACGTGTCACAATCGATGTGGAAGCAGATGATGAAGATAGACAGAGGTTGTACTATACAAAAGATGAGGACCTCAGATTGGTAAGGCCCCCAAATCCTCTTATTCTTGTCATGTAGACATCAAAGATATCTCATGTCTTGCTACCTAAAATTTATTTAGGCTGGCTCCTAGTTTTATACTTTTGTACTTGCATTTTGTCTTTTGTTTAATTAAATTTAACCGTATACTTACTTCCTTTGTGCAGGTGAGTGCTTGGTTAAGCAAATCTGTGAATCCAATCGATGGGAATGCCAAGAAGGGGGAATACTACTGGAAGGAGGTTGTTGATACATACAACAGCACAACAGAGAGTGACCGACAAAGGGATGTGAAGCACCTCAAGAACCATTGGTACAAAACAACAAAGAAGGTAACCTCTTTCAATGGCTGCTATAACCAGATGAGAGATACCTATGCGAGTGGCCGGTGTGATAAACAATTGATGCAGCAAGCGCTAGACCTGTACCAAAGCCGCAATGGGCACCAGTTCCTGTATGTGCATTGGTGGGAAGCTGTGAAAGACAGCCAAAAGTGGAAGATTCATGTATACACAGAAGGAGATGGAACAAAGAGGTCAGCACCAATACCAACTGAGAATGCTCAGCGTCCCCCAGGAACAAAGAGGGCGAAGAAAGCTACAGGAAAAGATAAGGAAGCACCTACTGAGATGAATAACATGAAAGAACAGATTGAGGCCTTTCTACAAGCACAAGCTGATGCTAAGGAGCGAACTGCTGAGATGATGGAATTGCAGAGTCGATTGTCTGCTCAGAAGGTAGAAGCTAATCGACTTGCATATGAGGCAGCAAAGGAGAGGACAGTGGCCAAGTTAGCAGAGGAAAGAACAAAGTTGTTTGACAAGTTCACAGATATGTTGAATGCTGACACAACAAGAATGGAGCCATGGGCAAAGGAGATGCATATGAAGGCTGTTACAAGATTGGGGGATCAACTTTTCAAAAAGGAGGAATAGAAGGTATGTAATATTCCTGTGTGTGTCATATTCCTTTGTTCTCCATCTTGATTCCTGTCATATTCCTGTGTGTATCCTATTCTTGCATTTTCCTATTCCTGATCTAATTTTGTTCTCCCTGTAAGGTATGAGGTTACTCCTTCCCTTGTCTCTTCTTGTTAGGATTAATAACTTAGAACACATACCACTTGATGTACTTTAGAAACAAATGCTAGAATCTGCATGTGTTCGTTACGAAGTCCACATATATGTTCCACTAAAAGTCTGCACTATTGTTTTTTGAAATATGCATTGTACTCAGAAATCTACACTGTACTGTACCCAGAAATCTGCACTATTGTTTTTAAAATATGCATTGTACTCATAAATCTACACTGTACTGTACCCAAAAATCTGCACTATTGTTTGAAATGCTATTTTTTAATTAGAATGATGGTTGTGCTATAAAACTCACCTTCAGTTTTTAAAACTGTAGTTGCACTACAGCAGGATACTTGTACTATTGTCAGTTGCTCCATGCAAATTTAACAGGGAATGCTCTAGCCAAACCAAATGGCCAACTTAGAAAAAATATGTGTTTTCGACATGCTTGTTATTATACTCTAACTTGTGGCTTGCTTCTCGTGTAGATGTTCTACATATATGTCAAAAAAGCGGATTTCATGTGCCAGGAAGCGTAGAAGATGTGAGATTTTTTTTTGGAATGAGAAGAATCAAAGGATACAACAAAAAATTCAGTCTGAAATTTGATTTGTGTGTTTACAAATCTTTCCTTTATGGGTATTTGAAACCTTAAGATTATTCTGTTACTATGGGATTTTGTAGTGTCATGGACAAGACATACTGACACTGTTTGCATATCAAGATTGTTGATTTTTGTTTGGAAATCAAGTTGTTTGATAACTTTCAGTGTGTATGCTTGTTGATATAGTGTGTATGCTTGCTGATATTGTTAATTCAAATAGATGCTGGTATTGTTTAAATGTAGTGGAGGTTTCATGTGTTGGAAAGGAGGTGAGAGAGAAAAAATAAGATGATGACATCACATAGAGTAGCTTCCATTGGGTGATAGTGGCATACAACAATAGCTTCATTCAAATTTACCTATGTGGATGGCTGGGGCAGCACCAAGGTGCTGCCTCCATTGTACATGCCCTAAGGGCATGGCCAATGGGCCACGCTGGACGGGCGCCCCATGTGCCACCTCCTCCTGCCGAGTGCCACATCAACCAAACCTGTGGCTTGCAGATCGAAACGGGCTCCTGCAGAAGAACTCGCTTCTTCGCTGACGAAACCAACGAGGCGGCCGCTGGGGCGACGCGGTGGGAGGTTCGTCGCTCCGCTCGATTCGGGACCACACTCGCCCAACAAAATCCCGCGAGCGACAGGGGAAGGGCGCGAAAGAGAGAAGGGAAGGGCGGGAAGGGGAGAAGAGAAGGGCGCGAACCAGGGAGCGGAGGCGCGGCGCGCGAACCAGCGGAGAAGGCGGCGCACCTCGTCCTCAACCTGCCGTCGACATCCGACTGCAGCTCTTGCTGCAAGGTACGAGTCTAGTTCTTCCCCTGCTTCTTCTTGTGGTCATGGCCAGATTTATTTTGCTCAGTAAACTAGGCTAGGGTTCCAAGAACAGATCCGTTCCAAGAAGATTGATTCCCCTGTGTGTGATTTTGGTTCAATCTATTTGAGTTAGGCAACCATGCTTGTGGAAATCCTGAAATCCCCATCTTTTTTCTTCTTAGCCCTGAGAGAAACATGTCAGATCAGCCTTGGTACTCTGCTCTTTGCAATTGTGAAGAGAAAATTATGCTAATTAGCTAGGTGCAGATGCAGATGGCTAGGTGCAGATGCTGATTTGCTAGCCCTGGGAGAAACATGTCAAATCCTGAAATCCCCATCTTTGTTTTTATTTGCTAATGGCTAGGTGCAGATGCTGAATTCTTTTGCTAGATGTACTAGTAGTTGGTATATTATTAGACTAGCATACTATTAGTTGTTGTACTAGGTGCAGATGTTGAATTCTTTTGCTAGACTTACTAGCCTTATTCAGGAAATGTGACTGCCATCAAGATGTTTTGGTATAGAGTTAATTTGAACAGAGTTCTGACTGTTATAACATCTATGTACGTTGGTCAATTTGGTCCCTTGTGCTAGCTGCATATACTGATAAAGAAAGAGTAGTGCTAGTCTGCTGAAGGTGCCATATCCGTGTTATTTTTTTTCTTTTTTTGAGAAATAGCTGGTAGGATTAAGAGCTTAGAACACTTGGACACTTTGCTATCTTTTTATTGTTCTTTGGTAGTTCCGAGTATGCTATTTGCACATGAATATTATTCTTTCCCATCCAAATTATAGTTTCATGTGTGTTGTGTGCATAATTCTTATTACTTGATTTTTAAATTGTAGCTCAACTTGCAATATGTCACAATTGAGTTCCGATGAGTTCGAAGATGATACCATTGACCCAACAGAAATTTTCTCTCTAGAAGATTACTTGGCACAACAGAATACTCTCAACAACTTTGCTACACAAATAGCCACAAACATTCATCATACACTAGAAGGTCCAAGTACTAGGCGTCAGTCAGCCCCTAGGACATATATTGACAGGAAGAGAGAATTTTACAATGAACTTCTCATAGCAGATTACTTCTGTGATAATCCTACCTATCCTGATTACTACTTCCGTAGAAGGTTCCGCATGGGAAAACCCCTCTTTCTACGCATTGTTCAAGCTCTTGGTGAGTGGTCTCCCTACTTCACTCAAAGGGTAGATGCCCTAGGCCGTCCAGGTCTATCACCTTTACAGAAGTGCACAGCAGCCATGCATATGTTGGCGTATGGTGTTCCTGCTGACAAAACAGATGACCATATAAGACTTGGTGCATCTACGGCACTCGAGTCTCTTGAGAAATTTGCTAAGGGGGTCATTGCCAAGTTTGGTGGGGAATATTTGCGAAGGCCAACTGTTGAAGACATTCAACGTCTACTAGAAATTGGCGAAGCACGTGGTTTTCCTGGTATGCTAGGAAGCATAGACTGCATGCATTGGGAGTGGAAAAACTGTCCTGTTGGATGGAAGGGGCAGTTTACACGTGGTGACTATGGTGTCCCTACCATCATCCTTGAGGCTGTTGCATCCCATGATCTATGGATATGGCATGCCTTCTTTGGTGTCCCAGGATCCAACAATGACATCAATGTGCTCAATCAGTCGCCATTGTTCACTGAAACATTGCAAGGGAATGCTCCTAGGGTAGACTACTATGTCAATGAGCAACAATACAAGAAGGGATATTATCTTGCAGATGGAATATATCCGGAGTGGGCTGTTTTGTGAAAACCATTCGGCTGCCTCAAACTGAAAAGGACAAGTTATTTGCGAAGAAACAAGAAGGTGCGAGAAAGGATGTTGAACGTGCATTTGGAGTTCTACAACAACGCTTCAAAATTGTCGCAGAACCATCACGGCTTTGGGATCAAATAGATATCTGCAACATAATGGAAGCATGTGTGATCATGCACAACATGATACTTGAAGATGAGAAGGGCGTGGAGTTACCCTTCGATTTGAATGAAGCTTTAGGAACATCCACTGCTCTGCCGCCGACAGCGATTAGTGGGGCTACACCTTTGTTCACCGACGTGATTAGAAGAGATGTTGAGATACGTGACCGGTCCATGCACAATCGACTCAAGCATGATTTGGTTGAGCATATTTGGAAGAAATTCGGTGAAGCTACAAACAACTAGTTGTAGTTTACAACTGTTGATGCGTTGGTGTATCTCTCTGTGTGTGTGTGTGTGTGTGAGAGAGAGAGAGAGAGAGAGAGGGTGTGTGTGTGTCTCTGTGTTAGAGAGAGAGAGAGAGCAGTGAGTTTTAAGACTATGTTTGAATTGTATGTGTTGTCAAGTGTTTTAAGACTATCTTTGAATTTACTCTAAATTATGCATACTGACTTGTGTTGTGTACTTGCTTGAATTTCACTTAGTACTTCAGTTAAGTGTGAACTCGGCATGTTAACTATCTATGTTAACTATCATAATAACAAACATTTTTCTTCTTTCAGCTGCAATGGAATACCGTCCTCCTAATGGTTTCATGAGCTTCCTTCAAGGCCAAAGTCATCCAAACTTCACTTTGCCAGCCCCTCAGCAGCTTGGTTTCCAATATCCAATGTTCTGCACGCAGCCGCCGCCACCACCAGCCAAGCACCACCCTCTTCCATCAACGTCTAATCCCAGGACCACAACTCCATCGAACAAGCGAAAACGTGTCACAATCGATGTGGAAGCAGATGATGAAGATAGACAGAGGTTGTACTATACAAAAGATGAGGACCTCAGATTGGTAAGGCCCCCAAATCCTCTTATTCTTGTCATGTAGACATCAAAGATATCTCATGTCTTGCTACCTAAAATTTATTTAGGCTGGCTCCTAGTTTTATACTTTTGTACTTGCATTTTGTCTTTTGTTTAATTAAATTTAACCGTATACTTACTTCCTTTGTGCAGGTGAGTGCTTGGTTAAGCAAATCTGTGAATCCAATCGATGGGAATGCCAAGAAGGGGGAATACTACTGGAAGGAGGTTGTTGATACATACAACAGCACAACAGAGAGTGACCGACAAAGGGATGTGAAGCACCTCAAGAACCATTGGTACAAAACAACAAAGAAGGTAACCTCTTTCAATGGCTGCTATAACCAGATGAGAGATACCTATGCGAGTGGCCGGTGTGATAAACAATTGATGCAGCAAGCGCTAGACCTGTACCAAAGCCGCAATGGGCACCAGTTCCTGTATGTGCATTGGTGGGAAGCTGTGAAAGACAGCCAAAAGTGGAAGATTCATGTATACACAGAAGGAGATGGAACAAAGAGGTCAGCACCAATACCAACTGAGAATGCTCAGCGTCCCCCAGGAACAAAGAGGGCGAAGAAAGCTACAGGAAAAGATAAGGAAGCACCTACTGAGATGAATAACATGAAAGAACAGATTGAGGTCTTTCTACAAGCACAAGCTGATGCTAAGGAGCGAACTGCTGAGATGATGGAATTGCAGAGTCGATTGTCTGCTCAGAAGGTAGAAGCTAATCGACTTGCATATGAGGCAGCAAAGGAGAGGACAGTGGCCAAGTTAGCAGAGGAAAGAACAAAGTTGTTTGACAAGTTCACAGATATGTTGAATGCTGACACAACAAGAATGGAGCCATGGGCAAAGGAGATGCATATGAAGGCTGTTACAAGATTGGGGGATCAACTTTTCAAAAAGGAGGAATAGAAGGTATGTAATATTCCTGTGTGTGTCATATTCCTTTGTTCTCCATCTTGATTCCTGTCATATTCCTGTGTGTATCCTATTCTTGCATTTTCCTATTCCTGATCTAATTTTGTTCTCCCTGTAAGGTATGAGGTTACTCCTTCCCTTGTCTCTTCTTGTTAGGATTAATAACTTAGAACACATACCACTTGATGTACTTTAGAAACAAATGCTAGAATCTGCATGTGTTCGTTACGAAGTCCACATATATGTTCCACTAAAAGTCTGCACTATTGTTTTTGAAATATGCATTGTACTCAGAAATCTACACTGTACTGTACCCAGAAATCTGCACTATTGTTTTTAAAATATGCATTGTACTCATAAATCTACACTGTACTGTACCCAAAAATCTGCACTATTGTTTGAAATGCTATTTTTTAATTAGAATGATGGTTGTGCTATAAAACTCACCTTCAGTTTTTAAAACTGTAGTTGCACTACAGCAGGATACTTGTACTATTGTCAGTTGCTCCATGCAAATTTAACAGGGAATGCTCTAGCCAAACCAAATGGCCAACTTAGAAAAAATATGTGTTTTCGACATGCTTGTTATTATACTCTAACTTGTGGCTTGCTTCTCGTGTAGATGTTCTACATATATGTCAAAAAAGCGGATTTCATGTGCCAGGAAGCGTAGAAGATGTGAGAGTTTTTTTTGGAATGAGAAGAATCAAAGGATACAACAAAAAATTCAGTCTGAAATTTGATTTGTGTGTTTACAAATCTTTCCTTTATGGGTATTTGAAACCTTAAGATTATTCTGTTACTATGGGATTTTGTAGTGTCATGGACAAGACATACTGACACTGTTTGCATATCAAGATTGTTGATTTTTGTTTGGAAATCAAGTTGTTTGATAACTTTCAGTGTGTATGCTTGTTGATATAGTGTGTATGCTTGCTGATATTGTTAATTCAAATAGATGCTGGTATTGTTTAAATGTAGTGGAGGTTTCATGTGTTGGAAAGGAGGTGAGAGAGAAAAAATAAGATGATGACATCACATAGAGTAGCTTCCATTGGGTGATAGTGGCATACAACAATAGCTTCATTCAAATTTACCTATGTGGATGGCTGGGGCAGCACCAAGGTGCTGCCTCCATTGTACATGCCCTAAGAGTCGCGGAGGGCAAGAAGGATCTCATGAACATTGGCGGCCGGTGAGCCACAACACAGTAAAGCACCTGGCTAACACAACTGTCTACGTGCTGCGCCCACACCTGGAATGTGCACCAGGTGACCTGGCCATCCACTGTGACGTGGCAGCGGAGCTCATGCGGATCCAGCTGGAGAAGGGCATCTCAGCCATGCAGGAGTGGCGCTGTGCTGCAACAGCTATGGGATGAGATCATGGACTCCGACGTGCCAAAGGAAACCTTGTCAGCTCTGAGCATGGACGTCAGTGAAATGAAGAGAGGCATTGAACACCCCGAGGAGTACAGGAAATCAGGGCTGCCTTGCACGCTGTCATGGCTGAGTAGCCACAACTGGAAGTGAGCAACCATCAAGGGCACACCCTGAAGCTCCGGTGCTACCAAAACCACAGGGCAGGATGCAGACAAGAGAACAACTCTGTTGCACTAAACAAAGTAAAGCGACAGTATTTACCAGTAAGTAAATCAACTCATTCTGCTACAAGCATTTGTGTAGGCCAGAAGACAGCACCAGATTTAGTACCCGATAAAGCTAAAGATTATTCGCATGCGAGGATAATTTCTTGTAACAATAAAGGTTGACCACGTTTTGTTGTGGTTTACTACATGACGTTATTTTCCTTTACTTGCAGATAACATTATGTGCCAAAAGACTTACATAATTTCTAGAGTGCACCTTATTGAAAGGTCTCTTTCTGTTAACAATGCCAGTTTAATGTATTTCCCTGCTTTTTCAGAGTTTTGATGATTTCTGTCTCCCAAAAGCGGTCCCTTCTTTTAAAGGACGTCTTAGTAATATATGATCCGAGCAAGGCCAGATCGAGAGTACAGCTGTTACTTCAGCTATCTTATATCCCTCTAAACAAAATTGAAGTTGTATGTATTGATCGGTGCTTTATTTAGCAGTTGTGTGGTGCATCCACAAATTACGGAAATGAGGACCTGAGAATGATAGACCTCTGGTACTAAAAGGATTTCCTAATGATTGGCACAAGAAGAAGCAGTCGCTGGGCCAGGTAGGTTCTGGAACTGAAAATGCCAAAGAGGAGCCTACTCATCTTTTCTGTTGTTGGCCTGGTTGTTGCCTTCCCCCAGTTTGCCTGGTGCTGCTGCAAGGGAGGGACTACTGGAACTGGATCTCATGTCCAGCCTCAACTCAAGAGACTGCATGAGTCCTAGTAAATCCTAATACAAAGTTGTTGATAGAGCTCAAAGGAAGTTGAGAGACAGAGGCTGGATTCTTTAGACTGTACAGTTTTAATGAGTCATCTACAACCTTTTTGCAGATTAATCAACATAGAGGCTCGTTCTTGCATCCACGAATTCTATAAGCTTCATCGTTAACTGATGGGCACCCGCCGTAGGGCCCCGCGTCGCTCCGCACAAGCGACACGGGAAGCAGACCCGAGCCACCACCGGCAGCGGCTTCCGCCGTCGTCTTCCCCCCTCGCCGCCGCCGGGATGCTCCGCCGGGCAAAGCCCGTGTGGCAGCGGCGGCGGCGGCGGGGCTTCTTCTCCAGGGCGCGGGTAGCCCGTGGCTGGCTCGTGCGGCGCCAGCGCATGGTCGTCGCGAGCCCTTCGCCGGCGGGCCGGAGCTCCTCTCCTCCGGCGGGGGCGACGGATCCAGGGCCCTCCCGCCCGGATCTGGTGGTGTGCAGGCGTGGCCGGCCTGCAGCGGCGGCTCTGGCGCCGTGGGGTGACGGCTCGGCGGCGCGCATCCGGCGTCGGTTGCGGACGGCGGAAGGGACGCCGGGGCGGCGGCCTCGGCCCGGGCTCCAGCGTGGCTTGGGCGTGGACGGCGTGCGTGCGCCCGGCGGCGGCTCGGTTCTGGCTAGTGCGCGTGGGGCGCGGTGACTGGCCTGGCGCGACGGCGGAAGGCGCGCGGCGGGCGCGGTGACCGGCTGAGCGTGGCGGGTGGGCTTCTCTAGGGTGCGAGGTGTGCTATGGAGGGATTGCCTGCTGGCTGCTCTGCTTCTTCGCCTGAGCAGCTCCGATTGGATCTGATGCGAGGTGCATCGATCTGGATGCTGCGCTTCGCGATGTGGCTTTGGTCGCTGCGGTGGTGGTAGCCATGGTGGTGCTGCGGTGGTGGACGGCGGCTTCGGCCAGGGGGTGGTGCGTGTCTGGTCGCGGTGGATCGTGGGATCCCGCGGCCAAAATGAGGTCGACCTCAGCAGGTGGTGGAGGGTGGGCGGCGGTCGGTGGTGGCAGGTGGTCGGTGCATCTTCGGGAGAAATCTTTGCTCTGGCCTTCTTCGGAGCCGGCGACGGCGGTGCCCGCGGGTGCCGTGATCTTTCTTGGAAGCGTCGTCGTGAAGGTGTGCTCCTCCTCCCCACGGCTTGGGCTTCGGAGGGAAACCTCAGATCCGTTGGATCGGGCGATGGAGGCGTCTTCGCGTCTTTCTCCTCCTTGGGGGTATCGTCTCGGAGCCGGCTACGACTGGGAGACTGGTGGATGGCGGCATCTTAGCCGTGTGGTTTGCTGAGGCGGGACGCTGGTTTCTGTTTGGCAACGATGATGGCGTCGAGAGGAGCTCGGGTCGCGGCGTGGACTTCGATAGACGGTTCTTCCTGGCGTGTCCGAGGTGCTCTTAGGGCATGGTCGGCGCAAGTCCTGCATATTTCCCTGGTGAGGTTCGTCGTCAAAGTCGGAGTTGTCGATTGCTTGCGCGTGTGGCCATCCGGTGGCATGTGCCGTCGTGGCTTCTATGCAGCTGTTTGCGGGTTGGCTTCGAGGTTGAAGCTCTATGGTGAAGTCGGAGTCGCTCGTTCAAGGCAACCGGTGATGACGATGACGCTTGCGGCTCCTCGGCGAGTGTCTTTCTTCTTTGCAGCTTTGTGTCCCGTGTCGGTGATCAGGTTGGCCGGTGGTGCCCATGTCATGTGGGTTGAGTTGTATCGGTTTTAGCCTGGTTTTCCGTCAATTAACCAGGCAATTCTCTTCTTCTTAATCAATGAAAATGGCAAATCTTTTGTCTCGTTTCAAAAAAAAAAAAATCGTTAACTGATGGGGGTATGATATTTCATAGCGAACCCTCGGCACCTATTCGAATTATTACTGAAACAAACGCTTCCAACTCCTCCGATCCCGCAGCTCAAACGCAGAGCATTTCCACGGTAAGTATAGAAGTTAGGCAAAGGCTGGAGCAACGCAACTTACCTCGCAGGGAAGCCGGCCGAAGCCCGAAGGGCGTGTGCCTCGAGCAGGACGCTGCCGCCGCATCCGCGTGGCCTCGCGGCAGATGTCGGGGAAGGCCGCCACCGCGCTCCCAAGTCCCTCAACTGCCGCCGGCATCGCCGTGCTCGGCGGCACGCTCCACCTTCCGTCATCTGACGGGGACGCCGGCGGCTCTCGGCTCGCGGCTCGAACGCCGCAGCCACGCCACGCAAAGCCGCGCCGCCGCCAGCGCGCTGCCCTACCGGCTAGCCCGGGCCGCGCAGTAGGATGCAACGTAATGGGCTTGGGCCCGGCCGGTTAGTTTGAGTTGTTTGCATCTTGGGCTTCGTTAGCGTAGGCCGGTACGTACCTAACGGAGGGAGGAAATAAGTCTTTAAAAAAACGAGGAAAGAAGTCCATTTTTCACCCTCAAGTGTGCCTTTGTCTCAAAAAAAAAAACCCTCAAGTGTGCCTCGGTGGACAAAGAGCAATGGTACATCTACGTAACTTATTTACGTAATGTTACGCAGAGGCTGATTTGAAGGACTATCATTAGTCATTAGGGGCGCGTGGGCCCACCCTGAAATAGGAGGGGGGGGGGGGTTGATTGGTGGAGAAAGTAAGGTGCATAAGGTTAAGTAGGATTGATACGTCGGCGTAGCATTTTTGGTGGAAAAATAACCCCCTAAATGCAATTTTGGTACAATTTTGACCTTGAAATATCTAAAACCAGGTAAATATGCCCCTCGAGCAGTTTTGCTATGATTTAGGTGGTTTAGGGACACGACTTCATCTTCCTCTCTCCTGCGTGTAATTCATTTGACCGTCATGGATGAAGATGCTCACCACCGAGGTGCTACAACGCTGCCTCGATGCTACATAGCTAGCCATAAGGTGACTGGCCCTCTCTCTCCCCTTCCCTTATCCATCCTCTCTGCCTCTCATGGCATGAATAGGGCGGCCATCGCATGGCCGTGCTTCAGTCACATCGTCGACGGCGGTGGCCACGCGACCATCGGCCACCTTGAGCCATGTCACCATGTCAAGAAGCTTTGCCGCGCCTCCCTTGTTTACTCTGTCAAAGCAATTGGAGTGAGTCGCCCCAAAGCATAGCTTGGGGCGTCATGTTCCTTGTCTTTGGTCTGTCATTGTCTTGTCTAGTTCCCTAGCTCTGACGAGCTCCAACGCCTCTGTCACCTTCCCCGAGCCCCCTTTGGTATTCCTAACGCTCGTGGTGCCTCCCAACAAGACCACCAACCCCCGTCTCCTTCCTTCATGGCCCGGTGCTCAGGTAGTTGCCACAGCCTTTCATGGTGTCGCTGTCGTCCTCCCCGCCCTCGGGTGTGAGCTCAGGTTAGCTCCTCTCTCATTGCAGCGGCGGCCCCTAACCTAGTCATCGGGGCCACGCGCGGTAGCCGTAGAGGCGGAAACCATGTGCTCATCTCTTGCTCTTATTCGCCCAGAACGCGTTGGTAATTTTCTCCGGTTACTAACGGATTCCGTTTCCCCGCCTCTAGTTGATGAACCAGGGATGTGACTGATCCACCGATGGCCACTCAAGAGGAAGAGGTGATCGAAGTAGGCGCGACGCCTACCATCGTTGGGTTGGCACTCGGCGGCTCCATCCAGTGCCTACGTCCCCAAGTGGACGCCCACCCCTCCCGCCTTCAAGCCCATGCATGTCCTCACTCTGGTCCTAGCTATACCACAACATGTGCGCTAAATCTCCGTCCGCCCCTCTCTTTCTTCCTTGTCGATTCCACCCACTTCAGTTACTTTCGCACCATGTTCACCATGCGTTTGTGTTTGGGTTTGTGCGGGACTTAAATCACAATGGAGAGAGGTGGAAGACAACGTTATTTCCCAAAACTACCTAAATCACAGCAAAAGAGCTCAAGGGGCAAATTTACCCGGTTTTAGAAAATTTGAGGGTAATTTTTTTTTACCAAAATTGACTTCAGAGGGGTATTTGCCCATTGGGGCACATTTGATGGTGAAAATGGACTTCTTTCTAATGGAGGGGAAGGAGAGAATGTGCGTGCTTATCTCTATTCACCTACACCTAAAAAATCTCCATTCCTCTTATCCTCAAAAATTCCCTCCAAAAACTGATCCTAGAAAAATCTCTATTCACCTATCCATAAAATTGCCTCAAACAAAAAAAAAACTACCCTAAAAAACCCGGGCGGCAGGTCTGGTTAGCAATCTGGTATTATATCGATATATGCAATCATACCTACCCCTAAAATATGGACAAAACCACGGACAAGTTACATGAAATTAAATGTGAATGTCGTGTTGATCATGATATAGTGGAAGCGAAGGTAGATGCTTTTTTAACACAGTACAACAGTACAGACGCAAACGCTCATATATATGCGCATACACTCACCCCTATGAACGCACATATGCATACCCTGCCCTATGAGCACCTTTGAGAGACTGAGCCGGCATATCATCTTGAGATTTACGAAGTCACCGTAGACGCCTTGTTGTCGACGGGAACGTCTCTTCTCACTGAAAGCGCATCACCAAATTTTTTGAAATAAATCCAAGAATAATGAGAGTGCTAGGACTTGAACCCTAGTGGGCTGGGGATTCTACTGTCCCTCTAACCATCTAACTATAGGTTGGTTCGCAGGGACGGTAGACGCTATCCCCCGTGACCATAATGGCAAGTTTATAACAGATGAATATTTGCTATAGAGGACGAAAAATTAAACATGGCCAAATGCAGTGTTTATTTGTCACATCAAAAAGGAGCTTTTTCAATGTGTGCGCTTCTGAGCTTTTTTTCTTTTTTCTTTTCTAAAAAATACATGTAGAGCGACGGGCAACCTGGCATACCGAACCTTTCGTTCAGTTTGAAGGTCCCCAGACCGAACGGTCGGCGCTACAGTTAAACCACCAAGGCGTGAGCTATGGTGCCCCCAGCCTATCCACCTAGGCAATAAAAAATGTATTGATTTTTTATCCAACCACACAACATAAAAAGCAATGCCCCACCATCCTCATCTCTTCTTCCTTTTTCTCACCTTTTTCCATTGTGATTTAGGTGGTTTAGGTGGATAGGTTGGGGTATCTTGCTGCCTTCTGTTGCTATGCATGGACGGGCTGATACTTGTCGTCCAAAAATCGTCTGCTTGCTATCGTGCACATAGCAGTGCTCTTTTTTTTGGAAATTGTTGTGCACACGACAAAAGTGTGCACGACCATCTCAAGATGGTCCATCAACGGTCTGCTGCCTTCTGTTGCTATGCATGGACAGGCTGATTTACTTGTCATTCGAAAATCGTTTGCTTGCTATCGTGCACATAGCAGTGCTCTTCTTTTTGGAAATTGTTGTGCACACGACAAAAGTGTGCACGACCATCTCATAATGGTCCATCAAACAGTCTGATGCCTTCTGTTGCTATGCATGGACGGGCTGATTTACTTGTCGTCCAAAAATAGTCTGCTTGCTATCGTGCACATAGCAGTGCTCTTTACTTTTTCTCTACCTTTCCCCTCCCTCTTCTCATTTTCTTCCTTTCCCCAGGAAGCAACCGACTCCTATGTAGGAGCCCGTCCGAGGCTTGGTCCGACACCCAATCCTAATTGGCATGTAGGGTAATCGGTTGAAGCCACCTGTTGACCATGCCCTAATTTTTTTTGCCTTTTATTGACCAAATAAACCTGTGTTTTGTTGGCAAGCCAATAATCTTTACCTTGATAATAAAAAAATTGGGTTTCTGGTCGTCCGTCATCGCTAACGATTTTGCATAAAAGTCCCTTAGTTTATAAGAAATTAACACGCAATCTCTGTTTTAGTGGGTCTCTATATAACGTTTCAATTTAGAAAAAAAAACCTGTACTCACTTGAATTCCACCCGCTGTCCTCCCATCGTCTTATTCATTTCTCCTGCGATGGCGATGGCGGCTTCGCCCATTCTGTCAAGCGCCGGCGACGGCCGCCGCCGTGCCTCGCGCGGGAGGATGGAGGGCGCTCGCTAGGAGGTTGGAGGACGTTTGCCGGGGCGAGTGCTGCGGAGACGGCGCAGCGAGGCGGCGCAGTGCCGGTTGTTGACCAGTCGTCGTGCGTTGCGGGGGAGGATGGAGGACGCTCGTGGTGGCGTGCGCGGGGGGAGGAGTCTGCTGCCGTCGAGGTGGAGCAATGGCGTTGGTCGAGGAGGCAGGGGCAGCCAATGTTGGAACTGCAGCCCTCTAGCTACCTCTCCTCTCACTCGAACGGAGGTGGAAGAAGAAGAACAGTGGACACAAGATTTTTCGGCCGGCGCACGAACGCCGCCACGGGCGCACGAACGCCCCAATTCTTTTCTTCCTTACAGTGGCTACATTGTTACACACAGCTCACCTCACAACCAATACACACAGGGCTTTTTATACCCGAGATACACACACGCACGCATCACCAGCCCGGCAACATACCCACACACTAACTAACTGGAATGCCACACGCGCACACATCGGCCACTACCAAATGACCCGCCGGCTAGCCCATGCATGCATTAGCATGACCCGGCTGATAGGGAACGTAGCAGAAATTCAAAATTTTCCTACGAGTCACCAAGATCTATCTATGGAGAGACTAGCAACGAGGAGAAGGAGAGTGCATCTACATACCCTTGTAGATCGCTAATCGGAAGCGTTCAAGAGAATGGGGTTGAAGGAGTCGTACTCGTCGTGATCCAAATCATCGGAGATCCTAGTGCCGAACGGACGGCACCTCCGCGTTCAACACACGTGTAGCCCGGTGACGTCTCCCATGCCTTGATCCAGCAAGGAGAGAGGGAGAGGTTGGGGAAGACTCCGTCCAGCAGCAGCACAACGGCGTGATGGTGATGGAGGAGCGTGGCAATCCTGCAGGGCTTCGCCAAGCACCGCGACATATGAGGAGAGAGGTAGGGTTGCGCCAGGGAGAGGTGAAAACTCTTATGTATGGCAGCCCCAAAACCTCAAGTATATATAGGGGAGAGGGAGGGGGTGCGCCCCCTTTAGGGTTCCCACCCCAAGGGGTGCGGCAGCCCCTAGATCCCATCTAGGGTGCGGCCAAGGGGGGGAGAGGGGGAAACTTGCCCCCCAAGTAAGGTGGGTGAGGGAGTTCCGGACTAGGGGGTGTCCGGATAGCCGAACTATCATCATCGGCCGGACTCCAAGACTATGAAGATACAAGATTGAGGACTTCGTCCCGTGTCCAGATGGGACTTTCCTTGGCGTGGAAGGCAAGCTTGGCGATACGGATATGTAGATCTCCTACCTTTATAACCGACTCTGTGTAACCCTAGCCCTCTCCGGTGTCTATATAAACCGGATGGCTTTAGTCCATAGGACGAACAACAATCATACCATAGGCTAGCTTCTAGGGTTTAGCCTCCTTGATCTCGTGGTAGATCCACTCTTGTAACACACATCATCAATATTAATCAAGCAGGACGTAGGGTTTTACCTCCATCAAGAGGGCCCGAACCTGGGTAAAAAGATCGTGTTCCTCGTCTCCTGTTACCATCCGCCTAGACGCACAGTTCGGGACCCCCTACCCGAGATCCGCCGGTTTTGACACCGACATTGGTGCTTTCATTGAGAGTTCCTCTGTGTCGTCACCGATAGGCTTGATGGCTTCTTCGATCATCAACAACGATGCAGTCCAGGGTGAGACCTTCCTCCCCGGACAGATCTTCGTATTCGGCGGCTTCGCACTGCGGGCCAATTCGCTTGGCCAGCTGGAGCAGATCGAAGGCTACGCCCCTGGCCGTCAGGTCAGATTTGGAAGTTTGAACTTCACGGCCGACATCCGCGGGGACTTGATCCTCGACGGATTCGAGCCACAGCCGAGCGTGCCGTACTGTCATGATGGGCATGATTTAGCTCTGCAGTCGGACAGTACCTTGGAGGCCGCACTCGAACCCGCTCCGATCTTCGACTTGGAGCCGGCCGCGCAGACCAAGGATGGATGGCTAGACACCACCTCGGGGGCTGCAACCTCTACGGCGGTAGAGCCGAACACCGATCTTGTCCCCCATGAAGCTCGTGACTCCGAGGTGCCGGATTCCTTGCCGGACTCCGGACCTCCCGCGCCCCCTCCAGTCGAATCCGATTGGGCGCCGATCATGGAGTTCATCGCGGCGGACATCTTTCAACACTCACCTTTTGGCGACATCTTGAGTTCGCTAAAGTACCTCCCGTTATCAGGAGAGGCCTGGCCGGACTGCGGCCAGGACGGTTGGGATGCGGACGACGAAGAAATTCAGAGCCCACCCACCACCCACTTGGTAGCCACTGTCGACGATCTAACCGACATGCTAGATTACGACTCTGAGGACATCGATGGTATGGACGACGATGCCAGAGACGACCAAGAACCAGCGCCCATCGGGCACTAGAAAGCCACCTCTTAATACGACATATACATGGTGGATATCCTAAAGGATGGGAACGGCGAAGGAATAGCGGAGGATGACCCCTCCAAGAAACAGCCCAAGCGCCGGCGTCAGCGGCGCCGCTCTAAATCCCTCCATAGCAAGAATGAGGATTCCGGCACCGGAGACAATAATACACCGGATAGCGCCGAAGACAACCCACTCCAGCAAGATCCAGCACAGGAGGAGGGGGACGCCAGACCTCGTGAGAGAGCGGACGAAGAAGAGGTAGAGGACTATATGCCTCCCTCCGGAGACGAGGCAAGCCTCGACGATGACGAATTCATCGTACCTGAGGATCCCGTCGAACAGGAGCGTTTCAAACGCAGGCTTATGGCCACGGCAAACAGCCTCAAGAAAAAGCAGCAGCAGCTTAGAGCTGATCAAGATCTGCTAGCTGACAGATGGACCGAAGTCCTCGCGGTCGAAGAGCATGAACTCGAACGCCCCTCCAAAAGCTACCCCAAACGTAAGCTGCTCCCCGATTAGAGGTGGAGGCATACGATCCCGCTTCACCAGGAGACAATACGGCTGATCGACCACCCCGTGGTCGCGACAGAGAGGCCTCAAGGCCCTTCACTAGACCCGTACCCCGGCATCGCTCGAAAAGCACAAGGCCACAGGGGAACACTCCGGACCTGCGTGACATATTGGAGGATAAGGCAAGACAATCAAGATCGATCTATGGATCACGTGGGCGCCCCACGATACGTGATGATCACTGTCACCCCGGACACAGTAAGTCCGGCCGGGCCGAACACAACAGACAAAGCTCTTTTGAGCTCCGTCGCGATATTGCCCAGTACAGAGGCGCCGCACACCCACTGTGCTTCACAGATGAGGTAATGGATCATCAAATCCTAGAAGGGTTTAAACCCGTCAATATTGAATCCTATGATGGCACAACAGACCCCGCGGTCTGGATCGAGGACTATCTCCTCCACATCCACATGGCCCGCGGAGACGATCTCCACGCCATCAAATATCTCCCACTCAAACTTAAAGGACCAGCCCGGCACTGGCTTAACAGCTTGCCAGCAGAGTCAATCGGGAGTTGGGAGGACCTGGAAGTCGCATTCCTCGATAACTTCCAAGGCACGTACGTGCGACCACCAGATGCAGATGACCTAAGCCACATAATTCAGCAGCCAGACGAATCGGCCAGACAATTCTGGACACGGTTCTTAACCAAGAAAAACCAAATCGTCGACTGTCCGGATGCCGAGGCCCTCGCGGCCTTCAAGCATAACATCCGCGACGAGTGGCTTGCCCGGCACCTGGGACAGGAAAAGCCGAAATCCATGGCAGCCCTTACATCACTCATGACCCGCTTCTGTGCGGGTGAGGACAGCTGGCTAGCACGCAGCAACAACCTCAACAAAAATTCTGGCAGTCCGGATATCAAGGACCGTAGTGGCAGGTCGCGTCGCTACAAAAACAAACGCCGCATTAACGGCGATAACAGTGAGGATACGGCAGTCAATGCCGGATTCAGAGGCTCTAAACCCGGTCAACGGAAAAAGCCATTCAAAAGAACAACTCAGGGTCCGTCCAATTTGGACCGAATTCTCGACCGCTTGTGCCAGATACATGGCACCCCTGAAAAGCCAGCTAACCACACCAATAGGGACTGTTGGGTGTTCAAGCAGGCAGGCAAGTTAATTGCCGAAAACAGCGACAAGGGGCTACATAGCGACGACGAGGAAGAGACCCGACCGCCGAACAATAGAGGACAGAAGGGTTTCCCCCCACAGGTGCGGACGGTGAACATGATATATGCCACGCACATACCCAAAAGGGAGCGGAAGCGTGCACTCAGGGATGTATACGCGATGGAGCCAGTTGCCCCGAAGTTCAATCCATGGTCCTCTTGCCCGATCACCTTTGACCGAAGGGACCACCCCACCAGCATTCGCCATGGTGGGTTCGCCGCATTGGTTCTAGACCCAATCGTCGATGGATTTCATCTCACCAGAGTCCTGATGGACGGCGGTAGCAGCCTAAACCTGCTTTATCAGGACACGGTGCGCAAAATGGGCATAGACCCCTCAAGGATTAAACCTACCAAGACGACCTTTAAAGGCGTCATACCAGGTGTAGAAGCCAATTGTACAGGCTCAGTTACACTGGAAGTGGTCTTCGGATCCCCGGATAACTTCCGAAGCGAGGAGTTAATCTTCGACATAGTCCCGTTCCGCAGCGGCTATCATGCCTTGCTCGGACGTACCGCGTTCGCAAAGTTCAACGCGGTGCCGCACTACGCATACCTCAAGCTCAAGATGCCAGGCCCTAGAGGAGTCATCACGGTCAACGGAAACACTGAACGCTCCCTCCGAACGGAGGAACATACAGCGGCTCTCGCGGCAGAAGTACAAAGCAGCCTTTTAAGGCAATTCTCGAGTCCGGCTGCTAAGCGGCCGGACACAGCTAAGCGTGCCCGGAGTAACCTACAACACGACCACCTAGCACGTTCCGAGCACGCGTAGCAGTGCGGCCCCAACCCCAGCCCCTGTAAAACATTAAGACAGACCCTTCGCGTACTCCATTACGCTCTGAAGATACCATGGGCATGGGGCAAGGGGCTCGACCACGATAAGCCCAAACTGCGGCTCAACCGCACCAGGGGCTCTTAAGTGTGTCGTTTCTTTTTCTTTTCCTTTTATTTTTTACCCACAGGACTCCGTTCGTCAGAGGCCCTGTCCGGCAGCAGACATGCCGAACCCACGATACAACAGCCAGGGAAGGAGAAAGGCTACAACGAAAATCCAGGTGGTCTCCATTATGAGCATTAAATCTGTTTTATGCATTATTCCGTAGCCTACCCCTGGAGGGGGACATGTTAAACAGTCCCATCCCTTGCTTACCGCACCACTTGTATCGTCCTGCACTTACAGCAGTTTTTATTTGAATAAAGCAATGCAGCACATTTTTGCTTCTAATTGCATTTCTTTCTTACACATATGTTCATCTATGACATGTTGCATCCGTACGTTTTGGTACGGCTAAATACACCAGGGGCTTATGTTTCCCGCGTTATGGTGTGATAAGTCCGAACACTTTCACAAGTGCGGCACCCCGAACTTATAGCATTATATGCATCGGCTCCGAATCATGTTCTTGGGTCAATAGTTGGGTTTGCCCGGCTCCCATGTTTTGGTACCTTACGTTCCGTTTTATCGGCTAAGGTAGCACTGGGAGAACCACTGCGATTGCGCCCCAGTTGAGCTGGGTTAACGCCTCAGTGGAGAAAGCTAAAACTGACCGTCATGATGAGGCGAGAGCTGGTCGCTGTTCGAGAGGTTCTTTGCGAGTCCCTAAAGACTTATGCCGCTTCGAGCGAGGAGCCGGATTCTGTCCGGCCAAGGCGTGGATAGCGCCCCAAATTCGGCCTTCCGAAAACTAGGGGCTTCGCCGAAATTTAAAATTATAGAATTCTATGGCTAAGTGAGAGTGTTCAAGCATTATAAGTCCGGTTGCCTTGTTCGTTGTGTTGAGCGCCTCCCTAGATGGACCCAAAAATGGGAACAAGAGCGCTCGAGTTTATCCCGAACACCCCAGCACTCGTGGCATGGGGGCTGAAGCCGACGACTTGCCATCTCTCAGATTTGATAAACAGCCGCACAGAAGGTAATATTTTAAATTAACAAGCGTTGCTTAGCGCATATGAACCAAGTTTTCAGCGCACAGGATAACAAAATGCGAGTCTACTCAAATATTACATCTTTGGAGCACTCACCCGCAATAGTGCGGGCGCCCTTCAGCACACTCCTATAATACATCTCGGGCGTGCGATGCTCCTTGCCCTCTGGTGGGGGGTCCGTCACAAGCTTCTGGGCATCCATCTTGCCCCAGTGCACCTTTGCGCGGGCAAGGGCCCGACGCGCACCCTCGATACAGGCGGAGTGCTTGATAACTTCAACCCACGGGCACGCGTCCACCAGCCGCCGCACCAGGCCGAAGTAGCTCCCAGGCATAGCCTCCTTAGGCCACAGCCGAACTATGAGGCCCTTCATGGCCTGTTCGGCCGCCTTGTGGAGCTCGACCAGCTGCTTCAGCTGGTCGCTAAGGGGCACCGGATGTCCGGCCTCAGCATACTGAGACCAGAAGACCTTCTCCGTTGAGCTCCCCTCCTCGGCCCGGTAGAATGCGGCAGCATCGGACACGCTGCGGGGAAGATCTGCGAACGCTCCTGGAGAGCTCCGAATTCGGGTAAGCGACAGGTAATTAACACTCACATGCTTACTTTGCATGAAAAATGCCTTACCCGCTGCTATTTTCTTCACCGCCTCTATCTCCTGGAGGGCCTTGTAGGCTTCGGCCTTAGCGGCTTTGGCACTCTCAAGAGCCGTTGCAAGCTCAGACTCTCGAGTCTTCGAGTCACGCTCCAGGCTCTCGTGTTTCTTCACGAGATCCTGGAGCTCTTGCTGTACCTCCGCCACCCGCGCCTCCTGTTTCTCTCGCTCGGTGCGCTCCGCAGCCGCATTGCGTTCGGCCGCGGCCACCGCCTCCTTCAGGGTCGCCACCTCGTTAGTGGCCCCTGCAATACCCCAGTTATCCTTGTCATTTTTCTTGCAACCAAAATCCTTTTCTGTAAGGTACAATTTTCATAAGGTATTACTCACCTTCTTTTTCCTCGAGCTGCTTCTTGGCATGGCCGAGCTCGTTCTCGGACCGCTCGAGGTTTTCCTTCAAAGTTTGACCTCCGCAGTCAGTGCGGCAGAGGTCAGCAGCACAGCCTGCAATCCCATATTGACATATTTTCATGACTCCTGCGTTTATCTTTCTAAAGATCCTCAGTCCGGCTTTTCTTTCCGAACACCGAACCGAGCATCAGGGGCTACTGTCTATGCGGTACCATTTTACATATATTGAAATTCTTACCTCAAAGCCTGTTAGAAGGCTGCTGCAGGCTTCGGTCAGCCCGCTCTTGGCGAGCTGAACCTTCTGAATCACCGCACTCATAACAGTGCGGTGTTCCTCTTCGATGGAGGCGCCGTTGAGCGCCTCCAGCAAATTATCCGGCACCTCCGGTTGGACGGAGGCAGCCGGCGTCGCGGTCTTGCCCTTCTTCCGAAGGGGTCGCCCGCCGGACTCCGGAGCCACTATGGGTTCCGGGGCTGAGTCCGGTGCAAAGTCCGGGAGGTTGTCCTGCGACACCTCCGGGGCCCTCTCCTCCTGGTGGGTCCCTTCCTGGGATCCCACCTCGGCATCGTCCGCATCACGGGGGGTGGAGGCAGTCGGAAGAGAATCCATATCCGACGCCCTAAGGACCCGCTCGACGAAGTGGGGAGATCATCCTTAGGCGGACTGCAGGGTTGTATGCGGCATTAGAAAGACATAATGTGGCGGAAAACGAAAACCTTGAAGTTATTCGGGAGTCCGGATACTTACGATCTCGCCAGAGGCTTGGCCCTTGGAGGCCAGTCCTCGTCGTCGTCACTGGCGTTGGCGGAACAGTCCGGGGGAAGAGTTTTTCCCCTCTTGGACCCTTCGGCCTCCCTTGTTGGGGAGGCCTTCCTTTTCTTCCCTCCCCCCGCTGGGGGAGAGGCTTTCTTCTTCTCCTCCTCGCCTTGGTGGGAGGAGTCGGCCTCGGATTCATCGTCCGATAGCACCTGAAAACGGGAACTCTTCCGAGTCCCCGTGGCCTTCTTCTTGGCCTTCTTCTCCGGCACCACGTGGGGTGCCGGAGCCAGCAGCCCCGTTAGGCGGGCGTCAGCTGGGTCCTCTGGCAATGGGGCCGGACAGATAGCCTGTGCGGCCTTCTTCAGCCAGTCCTGTCAAAGGAAAGGGAGTTTAGATCCCGCATAGAGTCAAACTATGAATAACAAGCGTCCCGTAAAGGACAATATCACTTACCTCGTCAGCTGGACGCTGCGAGCTGAATCCGCGATCTTCGGTAGCGGATGCGGGAGCCTCGGCGCCCTTGAACAGCACCTTCCAGACCTCTTCGTACGTAGTGTCAAAGAGCCCATTCAAAGTCTGGTGCTGCGCCGGATCGAACTCCCACATATTGAAGCCCCGTCGTTGGCACGGGAGAATCTGGCGGATGAGCATGACCTGGACTACGTTGACAAGCTTGAGCTTCTTGTCCACCAGCTTTTGGACGCAGGCTTGGAGTCCGGTCAGCTCCTCCGAATCGCCCCAAATCCGGCCGCTCTCTTTCCAGGAGGTGAGCCGTGTGGGGATGCCGGATCTGAATTCGGGGGCCGCTGCCCATTCGGGATCACGCGGCTCGGTGATGTAGAACCACCCCGATTGCCACCCCTTGATGGTTTCCACAAAGGTGCCCTCCAGCCACGTAACGTGGGACATCCTGCCCACCATGGCGCCTCCGCACTCCGCTTGGCTGCCCTTCACAACCTTCGGCTTGACACTGAAGGTCTTGAGCCACAAGCCGAAGTGGGGCTGGATGCAGAGGAAGGCCTCGCACACGACGATAAACGCCGAGATGTTGAGAATAAAATTCGGGGCCAGATCATGGAAATCTAGGCCGTAGTAGAACATGAGCCCCCGGACAAAGGGATGAAGTGGGAAGCCCAGTCCGCGGAGGAAATGGGGAAGGAATACTACCCTCTCATGGGGCCTAGGGGTGGGGATGAGCTCTCCCTCTTCGGGGAGCCGATGCGCGATGTCGCTGGACAAGTATCCGGCGCTGCGCAGCTTCTGGATATGCCCCTCCGTGACGGAGGAGGCCATCCACTTGCCTCCCGCTCCGGACATATTTGGAGAAGGTTGAGGTGAGATGTGCGGGCTTGGGCGCTAGAGCTCGAGTTCGCAGAGATGGATAAGCCAAGGAGGAAGAAGGCGCAGGTAAAAGGTTGGATCTTTATCCCCTTATATGGGCGGACAGAAACACGCGTCCCCACCGGCCTGGTAAAACTCGCTTATCCCCAAGCGTCGCGATTGATGGCGCGGTTGGGTTACCCACGTCCGTATTGATGGGAATCCCGGAATAAGGGGAACACGATCTCTGCTTCGACAAGACGTGCCAAGGAAACCGCCTCGCTAAACGCGCTGAGATGGAACAATAAAAACAATTTGAAGGCTTGGTAGTGGTGTGACGTTACGCCACAAAATACGTCAGCAGATTGAACTTGTGTAATATTATTCTCTCTACGGTTGTATGTGGAATTTATTTTGCAGAGCCGGACACTATCCTGGTGTTCACAATCTTCTATAAATTATTCGGAGGAGGAACCCGCCTTGCAATGCCGAAGACAATATGCGCGCCGGACTCGTCGTCATTGAAGCCTGGTTCAGGGGCTACTGAGGGAGTTCCGGACTAGGGGGTGTCCGGATAGCCGAACTATCATCATCGGCCGGACTCCAAGACTATGAAGATACAAGATTGAAGACTTCGTCCCGTGTCCGGATGGGACTTTCCTTGGCGTGGAAGGCAAGCTTGGCGATACGGATATGTAGATCTCCTACCATTGTAACCGACTCTGTGTAACCCTAGCCCTCTCCGGTGTCTATATAAACCGGATGGCTTTAGTCCATAGGACGAACAACAATCATACCATAGGCTAGCTTCTAGGGTTTAGCCTCCTTGATCTCGTGGTAGATCTACTCTTGTAACCCACATCATCAATATTAATCAAGCAGGACGTAGGGTTTTACCTCCATCAAGAGGGCCCGAACCTGGGTAAAAACATCGTGTCCCTCGTCTCCTGTTACCATCCGCCTAGACGCACAGTTTGGGACCCCCTACCCGAGATCCGCCGGTTTTGACACCGACAGTGGGTGCGCCCCCCTCCCCAAACCCTAGGCGCCTTGGGTCCTTGTGGGGGGCGCACCAGCCCACCTAGGTTTGGTCCCCTCCCACATTTGGCCCATGCAGCCTTCTGGGGCCGGTGGCCCCACTTGGTGGACCCTCCCGGTGGTCATGGTACGTTACCGATAACACCCGAAACTTTTCCGGTGACCAAAACAGGACTTCCCATATATAAACCTTTACCTCCGGACCATTCTGGAACTCCTCGTGACGTTCGGGATATCATCCGGGACTCCGAACAACATTCGGTAACCACATACAAACTTCCATTATAACCCTAGCTAGCGTCATCGAACCTTAAGTGTGTAGACCCTACGGGTTCGGGAACCATGCAGACACGACCGAGACGTTCTCCGGTCAATAACCAACAACGGGATCTGGATACCCATGTTGGCTCCCACATGTCCCACGATGATCTCATCGGATGAACCACGATGTCAAGGACTCAATCGATCCCTTATACAATTCCCTTTGTCCAGCGGTATTGTACTTGCCCGAGATTTGATCGTCGGTATCCCGATACCTTGTTCAATCTCGTTACCGGCAAGTCTCTTTACTCGTTCCGTAACACATCATCCCGTGATCAACCCCTTGGTCACATTGTGCACATTATGATGATGTCCTACCGAGTGGGCCCAGAGATACCTCTCCGTCAACCGGAGTGACAAATCCCAGTCTCGATTCGTGCCAACCCAACAGATACTTTCAGAGATACCCGTAGTGCACCTTTATAGCCACCCAGTTATGTTGTGACGTTTGGTACACCCAAAGCATTCCTACGGTATCCGGGAGTTGCACAATCTCATGGTCTAAGGAAATGATACTTGACATTAGAAAAGCTTTAGCATACGAACTACACGATCTTTGTGCTAGGCTTAGGATTGGGTCTTGCCCATCACATCATTCTCCTAATGATGTGATCCCATTATCAACGACATCCAATGTCCATGGTCAGGAAACCGTAACCATCTATTGATCAACGAGCTAGTCAACTAGAGGCTTTCTAGGGACATGGTGTTGTCTATGTACCCACACATGTATCTCAGTTTCCTATCAATACAATTATGGCATGGATAATAAACGATTATCATGAACAAGGAAATATAATAATAATAATAACTAATTTATTATTGCCTCTAGGGCATCTTTCCAACAGTCTCCCACTTGCACTAGAGTCAATAATCTAGTTCACATCGCCATGTGCTTAACACTGATAGGTCACATCGCCATGTCACCAACATCCAAAGAGTTTACTAGTGTCACTAAACTAGTTCACGTCACCATGTGATTAAGACTCAATGAGTTCTGGGGTTTGCTCATGTTTTGCTTGTGAGAGAGGTTTTAGTCAACGGGTCTGCAACATTCAGATCCGTCTGTACTTCGCAATTCTCTATGTCATATTGTAAATGTTGCTTCCACGCTCCACTTGGAGCTATTCCAAATGGTTGCTCCACTATACGTATCCAGTTTGCTACTCAGAGTCATTCGGATAGGTGTTAAAGCTTGCATCGACGTAATCCTTTACGCCGAACTCTTTATCACCTCCATAATCGAGAAACATGTCCTTTATTTACTCCAAGGACAATTTTGACCGCTGTCCAATGATCCATTCCTGGTTCATTCTTGTACCCCTTGACTGACTCATGGAAAGGCACACTTCCGGTGCGGTACACAACATAGCATAGTATAGAGCCTACGTCTGAAGCATAGGGGACGACCTTCGTCCTTTCTCTCTCTTCTGCCGTGGTCGAGCTTTAACTCTTAACTTCATACCTTACTACTCAGGCAAGAACTCCTTCTTTGACTGATCCATCTTGAACACCTTCAAGATCATGTCAAGGTATGTGCTCATTTGGAAGTACCATTTAGCGTTTTTGATCTATCCTCATAGATCTTGATGCTCAATGTTCAAGCAGCTTATTCCAGGTTTTCTATTGAAAAACACTTTTCAAATAACCCTATATGCTTTCCAGAAATGCTACATCATTTCTGATCAACAATATGTCAACAACATATACTCATCGGAAATTCTATAGTGCTCCCACTCACTTCTTTGGAAATACAAGTTTCTCACAAACTTTGTATAAACCCAAAATCTTTGATCATCTCATCAAAGCGTACATTCCAACTCCAAGATGCTTACTCCAGTCCTTAGAAGGATTGCTGGAGTTTTGCATATTTGTAAGCGTTTTTCAGGATTGACAAAAACCTTCTGGTTGTATCACATACAACCTTTCCTCAAGGATATCGTCGAGGAAACAATTTTTTGCATCCTATCTGCAAGATTTCATAAATCATGCAGTAATTGCTAATTTAATTCCAACAGACTCTTAGCATCGCTACGAGTGAGAAAGTCTCATCGTAGTTAACTCCTTGAACTTGTCGGAAAACATCTTAACGACAAGTCGAACTTGATTAATGGTGATACTTACCATCAGTGTCTGTCTTCCTTTTAAAATCTATCTGTACCCAATGGCCTTACGACCATCAAGTATTTCTTCCAAAGTCATGGATCCTCTCTCGGATTTTATGGCCTCGAGCCATTCATCGGAATCCGGCCCACCATCGCTTCTCCATAGCTCGTAGGTTCATTGTTGTCTAGCAAACATGACCTCTTAAGATAGGATTGCGTACCACTCTGAAGTAGTACGTGTCCTTGTCGACCTACGAGGTTCGGTAGTGACTTGATCCGAAGTTTCATGATCACTATCATAAGCTTCTACTTCAATTGGTGTAGGTGCCATAGGAACAACTTCATGTGCCCTGCTACACACTAGTTGAAGTGATGGTTCAATAACCTCATCAAGTCTCCACCGTCCTCCCACTCAATTTCTTCGAGAGGAAAACTTTCCTCGAGAAAGGACCCATTTCTAGAAACAACTACTCTTGCTTCCGGATCTGAGATAGGAGGTATAACCCAACCATTTTTGGTATCCTATGAAGATGTATTTATCCATTTTGGGTTCGAGCTTATCACGATGAAACTTTTTCACATAAGTGTCGTAGTCCCAAACTTTCAAGAAATGACAGCTTAGGTTTCTCTAAACCATAGTTCATACGGTGTCATCTCAACGGAAATACGTGGTGCCCTATTTAAAGTGAATGCGGTTGTCTCTAATGCCTAACCCATAACGATAGTGGTAATTCGATAAGAGACATCATGTATGCCCCATATCCAATAGGGTGCATCTATGATGTTCGGACACACCATCACACTATGGTGTTCCAGGCAGTGTTAGTTATGAAACAATTTCCACAAGTCTCAATTGTGTACCAAACTCGCAACTCAGATATCCATCTCTATGTCATATCACAGACATTTTATCCTCTTGTCACGAAGATCTTCAACTTCACTCTGAAATTACTTGAACCTTTCAATAATTCAGACTTGTGTCTCATCAAGTAAATATAAACATCTTACTCAAATCATTGTGAAGTAAGAACTAACGATATTCACTGCATGCCTCAGCACTCATTGGACTGGCACACATCAAAGTGTGTTACTTCCAACAAGTTGCTATCTTGTTCCATCTCACTGAAAACGAGGCTTTCAGTCATCTTGCCCATTGTGGTATGATTTGCATATCTTCAAGTGATTCAAAATCAGGTGAGTCCAAACGATCCATTTGCATGGAGTTTCTTCATGCATATACACCAATAGACATGGTTCGCATGTCTCAAACTTTTCAAAAAACAAGTGATTCCAAAGATCCATCAACATGGAGCTTCTTCATGCGTTTATACCAATATGACTTACATGGCAGTGCCACAACTAAAGTGGTACTATCATTACTATCTTATATCTTTTGGCATGAAAATGTGTATCACTACGATCGAGATTCGATAAACCATTCTTTTTAGGTGCAAGACCATTGTCGGTGTCAAAACCGGCGGATCTCGGGTAGGGGGTCCCGAACTGTGCGTCTTGGCGGATGGTAACAGGAGACGAGGGACACGATGTTTTTACCCAGGTTCGGGCCCTCTTGATGGACGTAAAACCCTACGTCCTGCTTGATTAATATTGATGATGTGGTTACAAGAGTAGATCGCCACGAGATCAAGGAGGCTAAACCCTAGAAGCTAGCCTATGGTATGATTGTTGTTCGTCCCATGGACTAAAGCCATCCGGTTTATATAGACACCGGAGAGGGCTAGGGTTACACAGAGTCGGTTACAAAGGTAGGATATCTACATATCCGTATCGCCAAGCTTGCCTTCCACGCCAAGGATAGTCCCATCCGGACACGGGACGAAGTCTTCAATCTTGTATCTTCATAGTCTTGGAGTCCGGCCGATGATGATAGTTCGGCTATCCGGACACCCCCTAGTCCGGGACTCCCTCAGTAGCCCTCGAACCAGGCTTCAATAACGACGAATCCGGCGCATATGTTGTCTTCGGCTTTTGCAAGGAGGGTTCTTCTTCATGCTCCATGTGTTTGCCGGATAGTGTCCGGTTGCTTCATAAATGCTGCGCTCCTTGGCTTCCGCGTCCAATAATGGTCTTCTTCCACGCGTCGCACGAATGCGAAAAGCCAGGGTATTTTTATGTTTTACCCCCTAGCTGCGCAAATAAGCTGCCTATAAGGGAGGCGAGGATCCCGATCCAAATCACATCCTCCTCCTTCTGCAAGCACTCACCAAGGCGCATCTGACACCAAACCCATTCCAACATGGATAGTCGACGCGGCTCCTCTTCTCGCGCTCCCAGCCCTAAGCCAGGAGATTGGAGGAGATGCTCAGTCCCGCACAGCGACTTAGTGACGCTCCAAGCAGAGGAATATCTTCCCCCGGCCTTCATGGTTCCAGTTCGAGCCGGACTGGCCACCTACAAAGGTGGGAAGCAGGCGGAGAGCGCCCCCAATCCCTCCAAAGGAGAGCGGGTGTGCTTCGTCTCCTACTTAATAAGGGGACTCGGATTTCCTATACATTCGTTTCTCCGGGGGCTCCTGGAGTTCTATGGACTCCAGCTTCATCACCTTACACCTGCCTCCATTTTGCACATCGCAGGCTTCGTAGCTCTGTGTGAGCTGTTCTTGGGCATTGAGCCCCATTTTGCACTGTGGAAGAGGCTGTTTTGCCTTGTACCCCGCTCTTACAAGGGGTCGATATATCAAGTGGGTGGAGCCGAAATATGGCGCATCGCCGGGACCAGATACCTGTCCGGGACCCCAAAGAAGGCGTCCGAAGATTGGCCTTCGGAGTGGTTTTATATGGAGGACGCTCCGCTGCCAGATCCAGTCCGGATCGGCCTTCCGGAGTTCAGCAACGCTCCCCTGAAGAAACGCCTAAGTTGGCGCCCACGGAGCCCTCGACGAGAAGATGATAGTAGCGTCCATTACTTGATGCGCTGGATACGGCTGCTAGCCCATTCCGGATTAACCATGATCGGAGTCATGGCCACATGCATTATGCGTGGGTGCAGCCGCTCCAATAAAGGGGCCACCCCATGTGGGACTTCAACGGAGACGACGACGTCACCCGTCATGGCCGCAAGGGACCTGGCTCGGCCGACGATCTGGTGAAGATCCTGTCCGGCTTGTACAAGGGGGAGAAGGAGGACTTCCTCCGCATTAATCCTCTGAACGGATTTTCCATGAACAACCCTCGGAGCTGGGTAAGCGGTCGCATGCATATCTGAACCGTGCCTTTAAAGGCAATTGTCTTATTGTATGATTTTGACACAGGAACTGTGTCGGGATGTGGAGGGCATAAAAAGCCCAGCCCCACAACCCGAAGACCCAGAAAGGTCCCTTGATCCGGCCTCCGAAGAGGATCCGGACTTAGCGGTGGAACTGATCGACGGGGTGTACCACCAGCTCAGCATAGATAATGCTTTAGTCGCCATTATGGCTGACTACCCCGGTTTGTGTCCGGCTTCCCCGGTGAGTACGACCGAAGTCCTGGCGCCGTTACTTCTTTAATGCTTAGTTCTGACCACCGTGCACCAATGGTGTTCGACAGGAAGTGCCTTTACGGCAGGAAGTCGAGCCCGCGGCGACCGGCCAACAAGGGTCAGTCCGGCCCAGCAGGCGGAAGAGGAGTGCGACGCGAACTGAAACGTCGCCGCAACGGTACGGAGCACCGCTATTTTTTAAGGGAAGGATTCCCAGGAGGTATATTAATGCTCATAACCTTTCCAGAAAGAGTGCTCGCCAGACAGTGTCCGGAGAGGTTGCCCATCAAGCCTCCGCCAGCCATGCTCCAACGCACGGCCTGGAAGGGGAGGCGAATACAAGGCATGAGTCAGACGCTCCTCCAACGGAGGATGCCGACAGGCTGTCCGCCACCCGGTCTGAGGTGGAGAGCGCCATGAATCACAGGCGTCGCCGAACAGTTCTTCGGGACGCGTGTTTCTCCCCGGAGGCGTTAAATGCCTTTGATGCGGGAAACGCGCACCTCCGTGCTGCTCAAGATGGGTTAACTAGAGCCACGGAGCAGTATGTGAAAGACCTACATGTAAGTAATTTTAATAGTTATATATGCCAGCAGCCCCCGAGACTTAAAATGGTTAAAATAACTGATTTAAGGATCAATTTTTATGCAGGATCTTACGGAGAAGAATACCCATCTGTCCCAGGAGCTCCAAGAGTGCAAGGCCCAACTTGAGGCCGCACTGGCCGCCACAGGGGGAGCCACGAAGACCCCCGCTGGTAAGACGTACTTTGAAAAGATAATTAATGAACAAAGTGCGGTGTGAATCTGACAATAATATTGCAGAGGGTGCCGAACTGGAACCGGACAAGCAACATCTGCTACAGCCAGCTGAAGGCCGGAGAGAAGGTGCTTATGAAGGGTGCAGCAGGAGAGGAACAAACTCCAAGATGCCAACACCCGGCTGGGCGAAGAACTAAAAGATGTTCGGGTCCAGCTGTCTGACTCCGTAAAGGAGAATCGGCGGCTTCGTCGCGGCATTTACAGTAAGTGCTTGAGCAAACTCTTTTTGAAAAGAAGAGTTTCGGCGAGGAAGTCGATTGACAGAAATGTGTCTGTAGGTGTGCTCACGGGATTCACCGGCGGAGGAAATGCCTGCTTCCACGGGTGACCTTCTTCCCGAGCTGCTGCAACTGCACAATGTATTCGGCAGGCGATGAGCGGCGTCGTCCAGGCCTTGTGGCCGTTCCGTCCTCCCTACCCGAAGGGTCTTGGAGGGCTTGCTGACAAGCTTCAGGGAGTACAGGCAACGCTTCCGTCTGTGCGAAGATATCGGCCATGCCGGTCAAGGCGCCAGAGAGGGCCTAGGCCATGGTGAAGACGCGCTACCCGAAGGCTGACCCAAACCACATGCTGAGGTCGGACCTGTGGGGCCTGATGGGAAGGAGATCCCTGTGAGCTTGATGTATGGCCAAGTAGAACTGGCCGCGAAATATTCCCAACAGGACTGTAAATTAGACAGCCTGATAGATGGGATTGAGGAGGAGTACAATCAGTCGGTTTGACGATTGAATTTGAAATGACATGTAAGATGCCTTCTAGCCGGATTGTAGATCGTTTGTCTTTGTGGACCGTTTCGCTTCAACCTCGGGACCCAACAGTCCGGAGTGTGTCCGAATACCCCTATGGTTATAAAAGAACCGGCGCATGCATGGAGACAAGGCGTCGGGGTCATAATTGCTTTATCAGACAAGTGCCCAACTAGTTATGTTATATTACATGGTTAGTAAGAAACATCTTCCAGGGAGAATAGTTCCGTTAAGGGTTCCTTTCCCTGGGAGGCATGCCCTAAGGTGCAATGCCGGACTGTGAAAATAGCAGAAAAAGCATCTGGGGGCTTATAAATAAGTAATAAATCATTTTTCAAGTCACCGACCGAATATTCTCTTAAGAACGCTAGCTTTCGGCTTCACCCAGTCTGAGGTACACATCCGGCTGACCCGGCAGTAACAATCGCAGAGGTGCTCCCTTTACCTCCTAGCCGAACAATCGGGAACGTAGGGGTAAGCACAGGAGCCAGGCAACCCAGCTTGGCCAAAACTTAAGTCATATCGATGCATATAATGGTGAATAAAAGGTACATGCGGAAGTATGACACATGTATTGGGCGTGAAGCCCATATTAATAAGCTTCTGGTAAAGAAGCCCCCAGGTATAATGAGTGCTAGGAGCACATCAAGTGTGTGCGAACAAAGCGCAAATCAGCCTATAAAAGGTAATGAAAAAAGTGGGAAGAAGGAGGGGGACAAGAGACAGTAAAAAATATAAAAAAGGTGGACGGGGGAGTGAGACGAACTCTGAGTCCGGTGTTTAGGCGTAGAATCTTCGGAGACGGGCTGCGTTCCATGGGTTCGGCTCGAGTCGGTTGTCAGATGCTTTACGTAGACGGTATGCTCCGCCGGTCAGGACTTGGTCGATGATGAAGGGACCTTCCCACTTGGGCTTAAGTTTGTCCTTTTTCTTGTCCGGCAGGCGTAGAACGAGTTCGCCGACATTGTAAGTTTTGGCCCGTACTTCTCTGCTTTGATATCTTCGAGCCTGCTGCTGATAGAATGCGGAACGAGCCTTTGCCACGTCCCGCTCCTCCTCTAAGGCGTCCAAACTGTCCTGCCGATCCAACTCGGCTTCTCTTTCTTCGTACATGCGCACACGAGGTGAGTCATGAATTATATCGCAAGGCAGAACTGCCTCTGCGCCGTACACCATGAAAAATGGTGTGAATCCAGTAGTTCGGTTTGGCGTGGTCCGCAGCCCCCAGAGTACGGAGTCGAGCTCCTCTACCCAGTGCGTGTTAGATTCCTTGAGGGACCGCACTAGTCTGGGTTTGATGCCGCTCATGATTAGACCATTTGCTCGCTCGACTTGACCGTTAGTTTGGGGGTGATAGACTGAAGCGTAATCGAGCTTGATGCCCATGTTTTTGCACCAGAGTTTAACCTCGTCGGCAGTGAAGTTCGTGCCGTTATCAGTGATGATGCTGTGGGGGACGCCAAAACGGTGTACTACCCCGGATAGGAAGTCTATCACCGGTCCGGATTCTGCCGTTTTAACCGGCTTGGCCTCAATCCATTTGGTGAATTTGTCCACCATGACCAATAAGTATTTGTGCTTGTGGGTTCCCCCTTTAAGGGGTCCAACCATGTCAAGCCCCCAGACCGCGAACGGCCAGGTAATGGGTATAGTTTTGAGGGCGGTGGGTGGCATGTGGCTCTGATTAGCAAAGAGCTGGCAACCGACGCATCGTTGGACTAAGTCCTGAGCATCCGCCCGGGCTGTCGGCCAATAAAATCCTGTACGGAAGGCCTTGCCTACGAGTGCCCGGGCTGCAGCGTGGTGCCCGCCGAGTCCGGCGTGAATTTCAGCCAGGAGATTCCGCCCCTCCTCTTCGGAGATACACCTTTGAAGGACTCCGGTTGTGCTTTTCTTATAAAGTTCTCCCTCATGGACCTTGTAGGCTTTAGATCGCCGAACTATGCAGCGGGCCTCATTTTGGTCTTCGGGAAGTTCCTGCCGAATTAAGTAGGCTAGGAATGGTTCTGTCCACGGGGCAATTACTGCCATTATTTCGTGAGCTGAAGGTGTTATTTCGTTGGCTGAGCCGCCGATTGTGTCAGAATGGTCTGAGTTCGGTGATGCAGCTGGCTCCGGATTGTGATTTCCGGACTCCTCTTCCCATAACACGGATGGCTTGAAGAGCCGTTCCAGGAAGATGTTTGGAGGGACGGCGTCTCGTTTCGCGCCGATGCGTGCTAACACGTCTGCTGCCTGGTTATTATCCCGAGCTACATGGTGGAATTCGAGTCCTTCGAACCGAGCTGACATTTTTAGGACGGCGTTGCGGTAAGCTGCCATTTTTGGATCTTTGGCATCAAAGTCTCCATTTACTTGGGATATTGCGAGGTTTGAATCCCCGCGCACCTCTAGGCGTTGAATGCCCATGGAGATTGCCATCCGGAGGCCATGTAGAAGGGCCTCGTATTCGGCTGCGTTATTGGAGTCCATGTACATTATTTGAAGTACGTATTGGATTGTGTCTCCAGTTGGGGACGTCAGGACGACGCCAGCCCCCAAGCCAGCCAACATTTTGGATCCGTCGAAATGCATGATCCAATTGGAGTATGCGCCGTACTCTTTAGGGAGTTCGGCTTCGGTCCATTCGGCGACGAAGTCGGCCAGAACCTGCGATTTTATAGCTCGCCGTGGTTTATAGGTTATGTCAAATGGTAAGAGCTCAATAGCCCATTTTGCAATCCTGCCCGTTGCGTCGCGATTGTTTATAATATCGTTGAGAGGTACTTCGGAGGCCACCGTTATGGAACACTCTTGAAAGTAGTGTCGCAGCTTCCGGGATGCCATGAACACCGCATATGCTATCTTTTGATAATGTGGGTACCGGGACTTGCATGGAGTTAGAACAGTGGATACGTAGTACACTGGTTTTTGAAGAGGGAATCTGTGCCCTTCTGTCTCTCGCTCGACGACGAGTACCGCGCTGACAACTTGATGTGTTGCTGCGATATATAATAACATAGGTTCGCCCAGGTTGGGCGCGGCCAGGACCGGATTTGTTGCCAGTATGGCCTTTATTTCTTCGAGTCCGGCTGTGGCAGCATCCGTCCATTCGAAATGTTCGGTGCGCCGGAGGAGGCGGTAGAGGGGCAGAGCCTTTTCTCCCAAACGGGAGATGAAGCGGCTTAAGGCCGCTACGCATCCGGTTAGTTTTTGTATTTGCTTGAGGTCTTTTGGAATATCCAATTGTGACAGAGCTCGGATTTTGGCCGGGTTTGCTTCAATTCCTCTACCGGATACGATGAAGCCCAAGAGCTTTCCGGCTGGTACGCCGAAGACGCATTTTTCCGGATTGAGCTTAATGTCATATGCTCGGAGGTTGTCGAATGTCACCCTCAAGTCTTCTACTAGAGTTTCGACGTGTTTGGTCTTGACGACCACATCGTCTACGTATGCCTCTACTGTTTTGCCTATCTGGGTAGCCAGACATGTTTGAATCATGCGCTGATATGTTGCGCCGGCGTTTTTGAGTCCGAAGGGCATTGTGTTGAAGCAGAATGGCCCATATGGAGTAATGAATGCCGTTGCGGCCTGGTCTTTCTCCGCCATCTTGATTTGATGATATCCGGAGTATGCGTCGAGGAAGCACAATGAATCGTGCCCTGCGGTAGCATCGATGATTTGGTCGATGCGAGGGAGGGGGAAAGGGTCCTTTGGAGAGGCCTTGTTAAGGTCTTTAAAATCGATGCAGAGGCGCCAGGATTTGTCCTTTTTTGGTACCATTACTAGATTGGCTAGCCAGTCCGGATGTTTTATATCTCTGATGAATCCGGCTTCTAAGAGTTTGGCTAGCTCTTCTCCCATTGCCTGTCTTTTGGGTTCAGAAAATCGCCGAAGAGCTTGTTTGACTGGCTTGAATCCTTTTAGGATGTTTAGGCTGTGCTCTGCCAGCCTGCGTGGGATTCCTGGCATGTCTGAAGGGTGCCAGGCAAAAATGTCCCAATTTTCCCGAAGGAATTCTCGTAGTGCGGCTTCGACATCAGGACTTAATTGTGCCCCAATGGAGGCCGTCTTTGTGGGGTCCGTTGGATGGACCTGAAATTTGACTATTTCGTCTGCTGGTTTAAAAGAGGTGGACTTGGACCTCTTATCGAGTATCACATCGTCCCTATCCACCGTGGAGCGCAGCGTAGTTAGTTCCTCTGCCGCTAGGGCTTCGGACAATGCCTCTAGGGCCAGTGCGGCTGTCTTATTTTCAGCGCGGAGTGCTGTATCTGGATCGCTGGCAAGAGTGATTATCCCATTGGGTCCGGGCATTTTGAGCTTCATGTACCCGTAGTGGGGTATAGCTTGGAAGATTGTGAATGCCTCTCGCCCTAACAAAGCGTGATATCCGCTGCCGAATGGGGCCACTTGGAACGTGACCTCCTCGGACCTGTAATTGTCCGGTGAGCCGAACACTACATCTAGTGTGATTTTGCCCGTGCAGCGTACTTCTTGACTAGGGATTATCCCTCTGAAGGTTGTGCTGCTTCGCTCGATGCGGCTCCAGTCAATATCCATTTTTTGAAGGGTTTCCTCGTAGATGAGGTTTAATCCGCTGCCGCCATCCATGAGTACCTTGGTAAGGCGAAAGCCGTCCACTATTGGACTGAGGACCAATGCGGCTGGTGCTCTAGCTGTTCGGAATTTAGGTTCGTCGCTGGCGTTGAAGGTGATAGCCGTGTTACTCCATGGATTTGCTGTTGCTACTTGGTAGACTTCGGCGAGGCCGCGGATTGTTCGTTTTCGCATGTTATTTGATGCGAAAGTCTCGAAGACTGTTAATACCGTACCGGTACTGCTGGGCTGTTTGCCCGGGGCTAGAAAGCCTTCGCCACTTTTGGCCACCTGCCGTAGTATCCAACATGCTCGAAGGCTGTGTGTTGGAGTGGCGCCCTCCGTACTGTGGATTTTGCAGGGTCCGTTGAGCCAGCCCTCCAGTACGGTTCCATGCCCTTTAGGGGGTCTTTGCTTTTTGGTTTTTAACCCAGGTGCTTGAGTATGGCGCACCCTTTTACTTCGGACTAGGGTTGTGTCAAGGCCGGACTGTCCCAAAACCTAGTTTCGGTGTTCCTGGCACTCTCTACCGCACAGTATTTTTGTATGATAGTCGCTAGGTCGATGAAGCGTGTAACTTCGCGACGACTTATGGCGTTCATGATTCCCTTGTCCGTGCAATTGTTGCAGAAAATTGAAATCGCGCTTTCTTCGCAGCAGTCCTTTATCCTGTTCATAACCAGGAGGAATCTGGCCCAGTAATGATGTACTGTTTCATCGGGCTCTTGCCGTATTCGAGATAGATCGCTTATGTTTGGGTGGGCGGGTGGAATCAAGTTCGGAACCCCGCCCGATCTGAGGCTCAAAGGCCAAGAAGTTTCCGGATTTGGAAGCTTGACTTGCTGGATGCTTTCCAACGAATCTAGTCCGATGCCTGACTCTAAGTTCAGTATTTGATTAGCGTCCGTCCCTTCGCGGGAATCCGGCTTGGAGGGATTGGGAACCCGGACATAGTTGGTTTTCAACGTAGAAGAAGGGTTGCCGCATTGTTCCTCTACCACGACAACGTGGTGGGTGGCCTGAGGAGAGTTAATTTCTCTCAGATCGGGTTTAAGCCCAATCTGATCGTAGTCTGTGGCGACTCCCAGGGCGGCGATGCGATCCAAGAGCTCGTTCACAGAGGAGAGCTCGATTGGATCTAACTGCTCGGCAAATTCCGGGCTGACGTGAAGATCGCTTTTGATGACCTGAGAGGTCATCGTTGGAGCGGTGGCCGAACATGCGGTCATAAGAAAACCACCTAGCCGGACAGTTTGGCCGGCGGCCAAAGCTCTCTTGATGACGGTAACGTCTTTAAAGACGGGAGAAGGCATCCTTCCTGATCGCGATGACACAGAGGAACTCTCAATGAAAGCACCAATGTCGGTGTCAAAACCGGCGGATCTCGGGTAGGGGGTCCCGAACTGTGCGTCTAGGCGGATGGTAACAGGAGATGAGGGACACGATGTTTTTACCCAGGTTCGGGCCCTCTTGATGGAGGTAAAACCCTACGTCCTGCTTGATTAATATTGATGATGTGGGTTACAAGAGTAGATCTACCACGAGATCAAGGAGGCTAAACCCTAGAAGCTAGCCTATGGTATGATTGTTGTTCGTCCCATGGACTAAAGCCATCCGGTTTATATAGACACCGGAGAGGGCTAGGGTTACACAGAGTCGGTTACAAAGGTAGGAGATCTACATATCCGTATCGCCAAGCTTGCCTTCCACGCCAAGGAAAGTCCCATCCGGACACGGGACGAAGTCTTCAATCTTGTATCTTCATAGTCTTGGAGTCCGGCCGATGATGATAGTTCGGCTATCCGGACACCCCCTAGTCCGGGACTCCCTCAACCATTGAAGGTATTATTCAAATAAACAGAGTAACCATTATTCTCCTTAAATGAATAAACGTATTGCGATAGACATAATCCAATCATGTCTATGCTCAACGCAAACACCAAATCTCGATGGTAGAGGGAGCGTGCGATGCTTGATCACATCAACCTTAGAAACACTTCCAACACATATCGTCAGCTCACCTTTAGCTAGTCTCCATTTATTCCGAAGATTTTATTTCGAGTTACTAACACTTAGCAACCGAACCGGTATCTAATACCTGGTGCTACTAGGAGTACTAGTAAAGTACACATTAACATAATGTATATCCAATATACTTCTATCGACCTTGCCAGGTTCTCATCTACCAAGTATCTAGGGTAGTTCTGCTTCAGTGTCCGTTCCCTCATTACAAAAGCACTTAGTCTCGGGTTTGGGTTCAACCCTGGGTTTCTTCACTAGAGCAGCAGCTGATTTGCCGTTTCATGAAGTATCCCTTCTTGCCCTTGCCCTTCTTGAAACTAGTGGTTTCACTAACCATCAACAATTGATGCTCCTTCTTGATTTCTACTTTCGCGGCGTCAAACATCGTGAATATCTCAAGGATCATCTATCCCTGATATGTTATAGTTCATCACGAAGCTCTAGCAGCTTGGTGGCAATGACTTTGGAGAAACATCACCATCTCATCTGGAAGATCAACTCCCACTCGATTCAAGTGATTGTTGTACTCAGAGAATCTGAGCACAAGCTCAACGATTGAGCTTTTCTCCCTTAGTTTGTAGGCTAAGAAAAACTCGTCGGAGGTCTCATACCTCTTGACGTGGGCACGAGCCTGAAATCCCAATTTCAGCTCTTGGAACATCTCATATGTTCTGCAACATTTCAAAAATGTCTTTGGTGCCTCAATTCTAAACAATTTAACATTACCGAACTATCATGTAGTCATCAAAACGTGTATGTCAGATGTTCGCAACATCCACAGACCATGTTCGAGGTCCAGCACACTGAGCGGTGCATTAAGGACATAAGCCTTCTATTGTCCGCATAATCGCTACTAACAACTTTCAACTAAATTTTCTCTAGGAACATATCTAAAACAGTAGAACTAAAGCGCGAGCTATGACATAATTTGCAAAGGGCTTTTGACTATGTTCAGGATAATTAAGTTCATCTAATGAACTCCCACTCAAATAGACATCCCTCCAGTCATCTAAGTGATTACATGATCCGAGTCAACTAGGCCGTGTCCGATCATCACGTGAGATGGGCTAGTCATCATCGGTGAACATCTTCATGTTGATCGTATCTACCATACGACTCATGCTCGACCTTTCGGTCTCTTGTGTTCCGAGGCCATGTATGTACATGCTAGGCTCATCAAGTCAACCTAAGTGTTTCGCGTGTGTAAATCTGGCTTACACCCATTGTATGTGAACGTTAGAATCTATCACACCCGATCATCACGTGGTGCTTCGAAACGACGAACTTTCGCAACGGTGCACAGTTAGGGGGAACACTTTCTTGAAATTTTAATGTGGGATCATCTTATTTACTACCGTCGTTCTAAGCAAATAAGATGCATAAACATGATAAACATCACATGCAATCAAATAGTGACATGATATGGCCAATATCATTTTGCTCCTTTTGATCTCCATCTTCGGGGCTCCATGATCATCATCGTCACCGACATGACACCATGATCTCCATCATCATGATCTCCATCATCGTGTCTCTATGAAGTTGTCTCGCCAACTTATTACTTCTACTACTATGGCTACCAGTTAGCAATAAAGTAAAGTAATTACATGGCGTTTGTTCAATGACACGCAGGTCATACAATAAATTAAGACAACTCCTATGGCTCCTGCCGGTTGTCATACTCATCGACATGCAAGTCATGATTCCTATTACAAGAACATGATCAATCTCATACATCACATATCATTCATCACATTCTTTTTGGCCATGTCACATCACATAGCATACCCCGCAAAAACAAGTTAGACATCCTCTAATTGTTGTTTGCATGTTTTTACGTGGCTGCTATGGGTTTCTGTTGGGGAACGTAGCAGAAATTCAAAAAATTTCCTACGCGTCACCAAGATCTATCTATGGAGAGACCAGCAACGAGTAGAAAGGAGAGTGCATCTACATACCCTTGTAGATCGCTAAGCGGAAGCGTTCAAGTGAACGGGGTTGATGGAGTCGTACTCGTCGTGATTCAAATCACCGATGATCAAGTGCCGAACGGACAGCACCTCCGCTTCAACACACGTACAGCTCGACGATGTCTCCCACGCCTTGATCCAGCAAGGAGAGAGGGAGAGGTTGAGGAAGACTCCATCCAACAGCAGCACAACGGCGTGGTGGTGGTGGAGGAGCGTGGCAATCCTGCAGGGCTTCGCCGAGCACCTACGGGAGAGGAGATGTGTCACGGGAGGGAGAGGGAGGCAACCAAAGGCCTTAGGTCTGATTGCTCCTCCTTTTCCCCACTATATATAGGGCCAAGGGAGAGGGGAGGGCGCAGCCTTGCCCCCTCCTCCAAGGAAGGGGTGCGGCTAAGGATGGGGAGGAGTCCATCCTCCCCAAGGCACCTCGGAGGTGCCTTCCCCCTTTAGGACTCTTCCCTCTCCAAGTTTCCTTGCGCATGGGCCTCTTGGGGCTGGTGCCCTTGGCCCATGTAGGCCAAGGCGCACCCCCTACAGCCCATGTGGCCCCCCCGGGGCAGGTGGCCCCACCCGGTGGGCCCCCGGGACCCTTCCGGTGGTCCCGGTACAATACCGATGACCCCGAAACTTGTCCCGATGGCCGAAACAGGACTTCCTATATATAAATCTTTACCTCCGGACCATTCCGGAACTCCTCGTGACGTCCGGGATCTCATCCGGGACTCCGAACAACATTCGGTAACCACATACAAGCTTCCTTTATAACCCTAGCGTCATCGAACCTTAAGTGTGTAGACCCTACGGGTTCGGGAGACATGCAGACATGACCGAGACGTTCTCCGGTCAATAACCAACAGCGGGATCTGGATACCCATGATGGCTCCCACATGTTCCACGATGATCTCATCGGATGAACCACGATGTCAAGGACTCAATCGATCCCGTATACAGTTCCCTTTGTCTATCGGTATGTTACTTGCCCGAGATTCGATCGTCGGTATCCAATACCTTGTTCAATCTCGTTACCGGCAAGTCACTTTACTCGTTCCGTAACACATCATCCCGTGATCAAATCCTTGGTCACATTGTGCATATGATGATGTCCTACCGAGTGGGCCCAGAGATACCTCTCCGTTTACACGGAGTGACAAATCCCAGTCTCGATCCGCATAAAACAATAGATACTTTTGGAGATACCTGTAGTGCACCTTTATAGTCACCCAGTTACGTTGTGACGTTTGATACACCCAAAGCACTCCTACGGTATCCAGGAGTTACACGATCTCATGGTCAAAGGAAGAGATACTTGACATTGGCAAAGCTCTAGCAAACGAACTACACGATCTTTGTGCTATGCTTAGGATTGGGTCTTGTCCGTCACATGATTCTCCTAATGATGTGATCCCGTTATCAACGACATCCAATGTCCATAGCCAGGAAACCATGACTATCTGTTGATCACAACGAGCTAGTCAACTAGAGGCTCACTAGGGACATATTGTGGTCTATGTATTCACACGTGTATTACGATTTCCGGATAATACAGTTATAGCATGAATAAAAGACAATTATCATGAACAAGGAAATATAATAATAATACTTTTATTATTGCCTCTAGGGCATATTTCCAACAGTTTCTAGCAAGAACGTTTCTTAACTACGCAAAAGCCACAATGTGATATGCCAATTGCTATTTACCCTTCATAAGGACCCTTTTCATCGAATCCGATCCGACTAAAGTGGGAGAGACTGGCACCCGCTAGCCACCTTATGCAACAAGTGCATGTCAGTCGGTGGAACCTGTCTCATGTAAGAGTACGTGTAAGGTCGGTCCGGGCCGCTTCATCCCACGATGTCGCCGAATCAAGATTGGACTAGTAACGGTAAGCAAATTGAACAAATCATCACCCACAAATATTTTGTGTTCTACTTGTGCATAGAATCTACTCAATAGACCTAGCTCATGATGCCACTGATGGGGACCGTAGTAGAAATTCAAAATTTTCCTACGAGTCACCAAGATCTATCTATGGAGAGACTAGCAATGAGGAGAAGGAGAGTGCATCTACATACCCTTGTAGATCGCTAAGCGGAAGCGTTCAAGAGAACGGGGTTGAAGGAGTCGTACTCATCGTGATCCAAATCACCGGAGATCCTAGTGCCGAACGGATGACACCTCCGCGTTCAACACACGTGCAGCCTGGTGACGTCTCCCATGCCTTGATCCAGCAAGGAGAGAGGGAGAGGTTGGGGAAGACTCAGTCCAGCAGCAGCACAACGGCGTGGTGGTGATGGAGGAGCGTGGCAATCCTGCAGGGCTTCGCCAAGCACCGCGAGATATGAGGAGAGAGGTAGGGCTGCGCCAGGGAGAGCTGAAAACTCTTATGTATGGCAGCCCCAAAACCTCAAGTATATATAGGGGAGAGGGAGGGGGTGCGCCCCCTTTAGGGTTCCCACCCCAAGGGGTGCGGCAGCCCCTAGATCCCATCTAGGGTGCGGCCAAGGGGGGGAGAGGGGGAAACTTGCCCCCCAAGTAAAGTGGGTGCGCCCCCCTCCCCAAACCCTAGGCGCCTTGGGACCTTGTGGGGGGGCGCACCAGCCCACCTAGGGCTGGTCCCCTCCCACACTTGGCCCATGCAGCCCTCTGGGGCCGGTGGCCCCACTTGGTGGACCCCTGGGACCCTCCCGGTGGTCCCGGTACGTTACCGATAACACCCGAAACTTTTCCGGTGACCAAAACAGGACTTCCCATATATAAATCTTTACCTCTGGACCATTCCGGAACTCCTCGTGATGTCCGGGATATCGTCCGGGACTCCGAACAATATTCGGTAACCACATACAAACTTCCTTTATAACCCTAGCGTTATCGAACCTTAAGTGTGTAGACCCTACGGGTTCGGGAACCATGCAGACATGACCGAGACGTTCTCCGGTCAATAACCAACAGCGGGATCTGGATACCCATGTTGGCTCCCACATGTTCCATGATGATCTCATCGGATGAACCACGATGTCAAGGACTCAATCGATCCCGTATACAATTCCCTTTGTCCAGCGGTATTGTACTTGCCCGAGATTCGATCGTCGGTGTCCCGATACCTTGTTCAATCTCGTTACCGGCAAGTTTCTTTACTCGTTCCGTAACACATCATCCCGTGATCAACCCCTTGGTCACATTGTGCACATTATGATGATGTCCTACTGAGTGGGCCCAGAGATACCTCTCCGTCAACCGGAGTGACAAACCCCAGTCTTGATTCGTGCCAATCCAACAGATACTTTCGGAGATATCCGTAGTGCACCTTTGTAGCCACCCGGTTATGTTGTGAATTTTGGTACACCCAAAGCATTCCTACGGTATCTGGGAGTTGCACAATCTCATGGTCTAAGGAAATGATACTTGACATTAGAAAAGCTTTAGCATATGAACTACACGATCTTTGTGCTAGGCTTAGGATTGGGTCTTGTCCATCACATCATTCTCCTAATGATGTGATCCCGTTATCAACGACATCCAATGTCCATGGTCAGGAAACTGTAACCATCTATTGATCAACGAGCTAGTCAACTAGAGGCTTACTAGGGACATGGTGTTGTCTATGTACCCGCACATGTATCTGAGTTTCCTATCAATGCAATTATAGCATGGATAATAAACGATTATCATGAACAAGGAAATATAATAATAATAACTAATTTATTATTGCCTCTAGGGCATATTTCCAACAGTCTCCCACTTGCACTAGAGTCAATAATCTAGTTCACATCGCCATGTGCTTAACACTGACAGGTCACATCGCATGTGACCAACATCCAAAGAGTTTACTAGTGTCACTAAACTAGTTCACATCACCATGTGATTAAGACTCAATGAGTTTTGGGGTTTGCTCATGTTTTGCTTGTGAGAGAGGTTTTAGTCAACGGGTCTGCAACATTCAGATCCGTATGTACTTCGCAATTCTCTATGTCATATTGAAATGTTGCTTCCACGCTCCACTTGGAGCTATTCCAAATGGTTGCTCCACTATATGTATCCGGTTTGCTACTCAGAGTCATTCGGATAGGTGTTACAGCTTGCATCAACGTAACCCTTTACGCTGAACTCTTTATCACCTCCATAATCGAGAAACATGTCCTTTATTTACTCCAAGGACAATTTTGACCGTTGTCCAATGATCCATTCCTGGTTCATTCTTGTACCCCTTGACTGACTCATGGAAAGGCACACTTCCGGTGCGGTACACAGCATAGCATACTATAGAGCCTACGTCTGAAGCATAGGGGACGACCTTCGTCCTTTCTCTCTCTTCTGCCGTGGTCGAGCTTTAACTCTTAACTGCATACCTTACAACTCAGGCAAGAACTCCTTCTTTGACTGATCCATCTTGAACACCTTCAAGATCATGTCAAGGTATGTGCTCATTTGGAAGTACCATTTAGCGTTTTTGATCTATCCTCATAGATCTTGATGCTCAATGTTCAAGCAGCTTATTCCAGGTTTTCTATTGAAAAACACTTTTCAAATAACCCTATATGCTTTCCAGAAATGCTACATCATTTCTGATCAACAATATGTCAACAACATATACTCATCGGAAATTCTATAGTGCTCCCACTCACTTCTTTGGAAATACAAGTTTCTCACAAACTTTGTATAAACCCAAAATCTTTGATCATCTCATCAAAGCGTACATTCCAACTCCGAGATGCTTACTCCAGTCCTTAGAAGGATTGCTGGAGTTTTGCATATTTGTTAGCGTTTTTCAGGATTGACAAAAACCTTCTGGTTGTATCACATACAACCTTTCCTCAAGGATATCGTCGAGGAAACAATATTTTTGCATCCTATCTGCAAGATTTCATAAATCATGCAGTAATTGCTAATTTAATTCCAACAGACTCTTAGCATCGCTACGAGTGAGAAAGTCTCATCGTAGTCAACTCCTTGAACTTGTCGGAAAACATCTTAATGACAAGTCGAGCTTTCTTAATGGTGATACTTACCATCACTGTCTGTCTTCCTTTTAAAATCCATCTGTACCCAATGGCCTTACGACCATCAAGTATTTCTTCCAAAGTCATGGATCCTCTGTCGGATTTTATGGCCTCGAGCCATTCATCGGAATCCGGGCCCACCATCGCTTCTCCATAGCTCGTAGGTTCATTGTTGTCTAGCAACATGACCTCTAAGACAGGATTGCGTACCACTCTGAAGTAGTACGTGTCCTTGTCGACCTACGAGGTTCGGTAGTGACTTGATCCGAAGTTTCATGATCACTATCATAAGCTTCTAGTTCAATTGGTGTAGGTGCCACAGGAACAACTTCATGTGCCCTGCTACACACTAGTTGAAGTGATGGTTCAATAACCTCATCAAGTCTCCACCATCCTCCCACTCAATTCTTTCGAGAGAAACTTTTCCTCGAGAAAGGACCTGTTTCTAGAAACAGCTACTCTTGCTTCCGGATCTGAGATAGGAGGTATACCCAACCATTTTGGGAATCCTATGAAGATGTATTTATCCATTTTGGGTTCGAGCTTATCACGATGAAACTTTTTCACATAAGCATCGCAGTCCCAAACTTTCAAGAAATGACAGCTTAGGTTTCTCTAAACCATAGTTCATACGGTGTCATCTCAACGGAAATACGTGGTGCCCTATTTAAAGTGAATGCGGTTGTCTCTAATGCCTAACCCATGAACGATAGTGGTAATTCGATAAGAGACATCATGGTATGCCCCATATCCAATAGGGTGCATCTATGATGTTCGGACACACCATCACACTATGGTGTTCCAGGCAGTGTTAGTTATGAAACAATTTCCACAATGTCTCAATTGTGTACCAAACTCGCAACTCAAATATCCATCTCTATGATCATATCACAGACATTTTATCCTCTTGTCACGAAGATCTTCAACTTCACTCTGAAATTACTTGAACCTTTCAATAATTCAGACTTGTGTTTCATCAAGTAAATATACAACATCTACTCAAATCATCTGTGAAGTAAGAATATAACGATATTCACTGCATGCCTCAGCACTCATTGGACTGCACACATCAAAGTGTGTTACTTCCAACAAGTTGCTATCTTGTTCCATCTCACAGAAAACGAAGCTTTTTAGTCATCTTGCCCATGTGGTATGATTTGCATATCTCAAGTGATTCAAAATCAGGTGAGTCCAAACGATCCATTTGCATGGAGTTTCTTCATGCATATACACCAATAGACATGGTTCGCATGTCTCAAACTTTTCAAAAAACAAGTGAGTCCAAAGATCCATCAACATGGAGCTTCTTCATGCATTTTATACCAATATGACTTACATGGCAGTGCCACAAGTAAGTGGTACTATCATTACTATCTTATATCTTTTGGCATGAAAATGTGTATCACTACGATCGAGATTCAATAAACCATTCTTTTTAGGTGCAAGACCATTGAAGGTATTATTCAAATAAACAGAGTAACCATTATTCTCCTTAAATGAATAACTGTATTGCGATAGACATAATCCAATCATGTCTATGCTCAACGCAAACACCAAATCTCGATAGTAGAGGGAGCGTGCGATGCTTGATCACATCAACCTTGGAAACACTTCCAACACATATCGTCAGCTCACCTTTAGCTAGTCTCCGTTTATTCCGTAGATTTTATTTCAAGTTACTAACACTTAGCAACCGAACCGGTATCTAATACTTGGTGCTACTAGGAGTACTAGTAAAGTACACATTAACATAATGTATATCCAACATACTTCTATCGACCTTGCCAGCCTTCTCATCTACCAAGTATCTAGGGTAGTTCCGCTTCAGTGTCCGTTCCCTCATTACAAAAGCACTTAGTCTCGGATTGGGTTCAACCTTGGGTATCTTCACTAGAGCAGCAGCTGATTTCCCGTTTCATGAAGTATCCCTTCTTGCCCTTGCCCTTCTTGAAACTAGTGGTTTCACTAACCATCAACAATTGATGCTCCTTCTTGATTTCTACTTTTGCGGCATCAAACATCACGAATATCTCAAGGATCATCTATACCTGATATGTTATAGTTCATCACGAAGCTCTAGCAGCTTGGTGGCAATGACTTTGGAGAAACATCACCATCTCATCTGGAAGATCAACTCCCACTTGATTCAAGTGATTGTTGTACTCAGACAATCTGAGCACAAACTCAACGATTGAGCTTTTCTTCCTTAGTTTGTAGGCTAAGAAAAACTCGTCGGAGGTCTCATACCTCTTGACGTGGGCACGAGCCTGAAATCCCAATTTCAGCTCTTGGAACATCTCATATGTTCTGCGACATTTCAAAAATGTCTTTGGTGCCTCAATTCTAAACCATTTAACATTACTGAACTATCATGTAGTCATAAAAACGTGTATGTCAGATGTTCGCAACATCCACAGACCACGTTCGAGGTCCAGCACACTGAGCGGTGCATTAAGGACATAAGCCTTCTATTGTCCGCATAATCGCTACTAACAACTTTCAACTAAATTTTCTCTAGGAACATATCTAAAACAGTAGAACTAAAGCGCGAGCTATGACATAATTTGCAAAGGGATTTTGACTATGTTCAGGATAATTAAGTTCATCTAATGAACTCCCACTCAAATAGACATCCCTCCAGTCATCTAAGTGATTACATGATCCGAGTCAACTAGGCCGTGTCCGATCATCACGTGAGACGGACTAGTCATCATCGGTGAACATCTTCATGTTGATCGTATCTACCATACGACTCATGCTCGACCTTTCGGTCTCTTGTTTTCCGAGGCCATGCATGTACATGCTAGGCTCATCAAGTCAACCTAAGTGTTTCGCGTGTGTAAATCTGGCTTACACCCATTGTATGTGAACGTTAGAATCTATCACACCCGATCATCACGTGGTGCTTCGAAACGACGAACTTTCGCAACGGTGCACAGTTAGGGGGAACACTTTCTTGAAATTTTAATGAGGGATCATCTTATTTACTACCGTCGTTCTAAGCAAATAAGATGCATAAACATGATAAACATAACATGCAATCAAATAGTGACATGATATGGCCAATATCATTTTGCTCCTTTTGATCTCCATCTTCGGGGCTCCATGATCATCATCTTCACCGGCATGACACCATGATCTCCATCATCATGATCTCCATCATCGTGTCTCTGTGAAGTTGTCTCGCCAACTTATTACTTCTACTACTATGGCTACCGGTTAGCGATAAAGTAAAGTAATTACATGGCGTTTGTTCAATGACACGCAGGTCATACAATAAATTAAGACAACTCCTATGGCTCCTGCCGGTTGTCATACTCATCGACATGCAAGTCGTGATTCCTATTACAAGAACATGATCAATCTCATACATCACATATCATTCATCACATTCTTTTTGGCCATATCACATCACATAGCATACCCTGCAAAAACAAGTTAGACGTCCTCTAATTGTTGTTTGCATGTTTTTACGTGGCTGATATGGGTTTCTAGCAAGAACGTTTCTTACCTACGCAAAAGCCACAACGTGATATGCCAATTGCTATTTACCCTTCATAAGGACCCTTTTCATCGAATCCGATCCGACTAAAGTGGGAGAGACTGGCACCCGCTAGCCACCTTATGCAACAAGTGCATGTCAGTCGGTGGAACCTGTCTCACGTAAGAGTACGTGTAAGGTCGGTCCGGGCCGCTTCATCCCACAATGCCGCCGAATCAAGATTGGATTAGTAACGGTAAGCAAATTGAACAAATCATCGCCCACAACTATTTTGTGTTCTACTTGTGCATAGAATCTACTCAATAGACCTAGCTCATGATGCCACTGATGGGGAACGTAGCAGAAATTCAAAATTTTCCTACGAGTCACCAAGATCTATCTATGGAGAGACTAGCAACGAGGAGAAGGAGAGTGCATCTAAATACCATTGTAGATTGCTAAGCGGAAGCGTTCAAGAGAATGGGGTTGAAGGAGTCGTACTCGTCGTGATCCAAATCACCGGAGATCCTAGTGCGGAACGGACGGCACCTCCGTGTTCAACACACGTGCAGCCTGGTGAAGTCTCCCATGCCTTGATGCAGCACGGAGAGAGGGAGAGGTTGGGGAAGACTCCGTCCAGCAGCAGCACAACGGCGTGGTGGTGATGGAGGAGCGTGGCAATCCTGCAGGGCTTCGCCAAACACCGCGAGATATGAGGAGAGAGGTAGGGCTGCGCCAGGGAGAGCGGAAAACTCTTATGTATGGCAGCCCCAAAACCTCAAGTATATATAGGGGAGAGGGAGGGGGTGCGCCCCCTTTAGGGTTCCCACACCAAGGGGTGCGGCAGCCCCTAGATCCCATCTAGGGTGCAGCCAAGGGGGGGAGAGGGGGAAACTTGCCCCCCAAGTTAGGTGGGTGCGCCCCCCTCCCCAAACCCTAGGCGCCTTGGGCCCTTGTGGGGGGCGCACCAGCCCACCTGGGGCTGGTCTCCTCCCACACTTGGCCCATGCAGCCCTCTGGGGCCGGTGGCCCCACTTGGTGGACCCCCGGGACCCTCCCGGTGGTCCCGGTACGTTACCGATAACACCCGAAACTTTTCCGGTGACCAAAACAGGACTTCCCATATATAAATCTTTACCTCCGGACCATTCCGGAACTCCACGTGATGTCCGGGATATCATCCGGGACTCCGAACAACATTCGGTAACCACATACAAACTTCCTTTATAACCCTAGCGTCATCGAACCTTAAGTGTGTAGACCCTACGGGTTCGGGAACCATGCAGACATGACCGAGACGTTCTCCGGTCAATAACCAACAGCAGGATCTGGATACCCATGTTGTCTCCCACATGTTCCACGATGATCTCATCGGATGAACCACGATGTCAAGGACTCAATCGATCCCGTATACAATTCCCTTTGTCCAGCGGTATTGTACTTGCCCAAGATTCGATCGTCGGTATCCCGATACCTTGTTCAATCTCGTTACCGGCAAGTCTCTTTACTCGTTCCGTAACACATCATCCCGTGATCAACCCCTTGGTCACATTGTGCACATTATGATGATGTCCTACCAAGTGGGCCCAGAGATACCTCTCCGTTAACCGGAGTGACAAATCCCAGTCTCGATTCGTGCCAACCCAACAGATACTTTCGGAGATACCCGTAGTGCACCTTTATAGCCACCCAGTTATGTTGTGATGTTTGGTATACCCAAAGCATCCCTACGGTATCCAGGAGTTGCACAATCTCATGGTCTAAGGAAATGATACTTGACATTAGAAAAGCTTTAGCATACGAACTACACGATCTTTGTGCTAGGCTTAGGATTGGGTCTTGTCCATCACATCATTCTCCTAATGATGTGATCCCGTTATCAACGACATCCAATGTCCATGGTCAGGAAACCGTAACCATCTATTGATCAACGAGCTAGTCAACTAGAGGCTTACTAGGGACATGGTGTTGTCTATGTACCCGCACTTCTGAGTTTCCTATCAATACAATTATAGCATGGATAATAAACGATTATCATGAACAAGGAAATATAATAATAATAACTAATTTATTATTGCCTCTAGGGCATATTTCCAACATCGGCCAACCATCTAGCTAGCATGCAACTAACTCCCTCCAGCCGCGCGCACACCGCACCTAATCCAACAGATCGCAACGGGCCTTCGCATGCAGCTCCTCCACTCCATGAACGCAAGCACGGACTCGACCTGGTCATCTTCACGCCTGTTGCCATCGCCATGTGCATGGCTCATTGCCAACACTCATCCCCTAAGCCATGACATCGTCATCGGAGTTGTTGCAGATCCCGTCATCGATGTCGCCACGATCGTGACCCAGCCCGCGGACCCGACCTGACGCACCGACGCCGATCAGACGGTGCTCCATCACGACTCCGGCGACACACGCCGAGCTCCTTCTCCGCCGGCGACAAACGCCTGGCGTCCCTCTGCGCCCGGCACGTCCCGCACACATCCGACGTGCCCGACGAGCCCGACCGCACCAGTGCATCCCGCACATCCCGCGCGCACCCAACGCGCCCGACGTGCCCGACAGCACCTGACGCTCACCGCATGCCGCCTCCGCGTCCGCCATGGCAGCCGCCAGCGACAAACGCCGGAAGGATGTAGACGAACTGGAGCATGGACTCGAGCACCATGGCAACATACGCCTCCTCCCAACGTCAACCGCGTGCTCGTACGCGCGCCCGCGGTCCCGACGCGCCCGACGCGTCCAGTGCGCTCCCATAACACGCACCGGTCGCGCCCGGCTCGTCGCCGCGTCTTATTGCCCTGCACCGCCGCGGCCTCCATGCCGCCATGCAGTGCCTCCACGCCGCCACGCCATGATGCGCCCCCGCGCCACTACGCAGCGTCTCAGCGGCCTCCGTGGTCGCCGCACGTACGACGTCACCGCCCCGCCGCCTCCGCCACGCGCCATGGCAGCCACAGCGCCGTCCACCTCCATAGGCCGACACACGGCCCGGAGCTCCATCGCGCAGCCGCCGGCGAGCGCCGCCATCACTGTCACGCCCCCGGCACGGCAAGCACGCCCAAGACACCAAGCTCATCATACCAATTGTTGGAACCGCAGCCTTCTAGCTACCTCTCCTCTCACTCGAACGGAGGTGGAAGAAGAAGAACAGTGGACACAAGATTTTCCGACCGGCGCATGAACGCCGCCACGGGCGCACGAACGCCCCAATTCTTTTCTTCCTTACAGTGGCTACATGGCTACACATGGCTCACCTCACAACCAATACACATAGGGCTTTTTATACCCGAGATACACACACGCACGCATCACCAGCCCGGCAACATACCCACACACTAACTAACTGGAATGGCACAGTCGCACACATCGGCCACTGCCAGATGACCCGCCGGCTAGCCCATGCATGCATTAGCATGACCCGGCCAACCATCTGGCTAGCATGCAACTAACTCCCTCCAGCCGCATGCACGCCGCACCTGATCCAACAGATCGCAACGGGCCTTCGCATGCAGCTCCTCCACTCCACGATGCAAGCACCGACTCGACCTGGTCATCTTCACGCCGGTTGCCATCGCCACGTGCATGGCTTATTGCCAACAGCCAAGTCAATGAGGCACCGGCGTTGGCCGGCAAATTGGCGGACGGAGCAGAGGACCACAGCTCCCGCCCTCGCTGCTGTCCACGCGCGCCGGCGTGCTCGCCTCCGTCCGTGCCCTTCAGCTCGCCTCCTCTTGCATCCTGCCGCGTGCCAACCGCGCCGGAAGACCGCCTCTGCCTGCCGCGCGCGTCTTTGCTGCGGGAGACAAAGGGATCCAGCTCTACGGTGCAAAGTCCTTGTAGGTGGAGGCGGGCCTCATGGCTGCCAATCCCGTGCCGCCTTGGCCTCGGCCTGCTCTTCCCCGCCCCACTTGCCCTGCTCGCCGCCTCCGACTCTTTCGACACATCCATCGCCATTGACATCGCCGGGTGGGAGTACACCCATCCCTGGCTAAAGCGGCTCCAAGAGGATGACCAACAATGGCGGGGCAGCACTGTTGCATTCTTCACGGAACACAACAGTTTGTGGCGGCAACAATGGTGTGAGTGGCGACTCGCGACCAGGTCCAGGATGACGGCAACACGAGGCTTCGGCGAGCAGCAGCATGCAGCGCCGACAAGCAAGAGCAGTAGCAGCGGCAGCCCATAGCGGTGGTGGGCGTGGAGGAGAAGCGGCTACTGCCCAAGTGGAAGCGGGTGCACCAGCGCCTGGGAGTAAATGGCATAAAACTACTACTTTACAGACTAGGGTTCCAAAAAACTACCTGTTTTTAATTTTTCGCTGATAACTACCAAGTTAGGGGTTGGCTGTTTCAAAAAAACCTAATCATGAAGTGCTTTAAAATTGATAGTGATTATGACAGTTGGGACACGCACGTAAGAGAACCGTTTGTTTGACCGTTTGTTTGACTGTTACCTTACAGGTATGGCCCACGTGTATGTACCTATGTAAGTTTTTTTTAAAGCAATCAGGTCCCTGTAACTTTTTTAAAAAGCAATCGGGTCCCTGATGTTTTCTGAAAAAAGCAATCGGGTCCCCGATGTTTCTGAAAAAAGCAATCAGGACGACACCGCAGCTCGCCGGCGGCCAGATCGCCGGCCAAGCGAAAGGCGGTAGCTCGCCGCCGCGTTCCTCGTCACGAAGGTGGGGAGGTGTTCTCTAGTCGGGTGACAGGCTAGGTGGAGGAGCTCCTGGCCATGGCGCGCGGCTGGTGGCGGCCCGATCCCTTGGCCATGGCGCGGCTGGCGGGGGCCCGAGCTCCTCGCCATGGCGCGGCTGGCGGCGGCCTTGCTCCTCGGCCCGCTCCTGGCCATGGCGCGCGGCTGGTGGTGGCCCGAGCCCTTGGCCATGGCGCAGCTGGCGGGGGCCCGAGCTCCTCGCCATGGCGCGGCTGGCGGCGGCCTTGCTCCTCGGCCCGCTCCTGGCCATGGCGCGCGGCTGGTGGTGGCCCGAGCCCTTGGCCATGGCGCAGCTGGCAGGGGCCCGAGCTCCTGTCCATGGCGTGGCTAGCGACCGCCTTGCTCCTCGGCGCGCTCCTGGCCATGGTGCGCGGCTGGTGGCGGCCCGAGCCCCTAGGCATGGCGCGTCTGGTGGCGGCCCTTGCATCTCGGTGCGCTCCTGGCCATGGCGCGCGGCTCGCGACGGCCTGAGCCCCTGGCCATGGCGCGGCCCGTGCTCTTGCGCTGCGGTTTCTCCTCCTTGCAGCGTTCGTTCCTGCGGTCGAGCTTGTCTTGGCGCGCGGTGGATGGTGGAGGTGGCCGCCGATGGGTGGTGATTGCCGGGAGGGGTAAAGGAAGAAGAAAGAGACAGGAAGAGAGAAGAGAAGATAAGAGGAAGAAGAGGCGACTTACATGTGGGTCCCACATGTAAGTTAACAATCAAACAAAACGGTCAAACAAACGGATTGTTTAGGAGTGGGTCCGACCTGTCATAAAATGGTTTAAATCGCTAGCGATGAGTATTTAGGGTTTTTTGAAACAGCCAACCCCTGGTTTGGTAGTTATCTGAGAAAAATTAAAAACCGGTAGTATTTTGGAACCCTAGCCTGTAAAGTAGTAGTTTTATGCTATTTACTCGGCGCCTGGTGATGGCATTCATCGGGGTAGCCAGACATGCCTTTGATTGCTGCTTTTGACAAAATCAACAACTTCCTGCCATGATTTGATACAAGTAATCAAGTGGATGGCCGGTTTTGGGTTCAGGAGTAGCCGCGAGATTGCCATGTATCGTGAAACAAGTGTAAAGGTAATTCAAATAATAATTAGGCGTAGATTTTCTGTTGATGTGATTTCAATCATAATTGCACCACCATGTTTATATTAACCAAAGATATTAAAGATTACCACAAAAGTGACAAAACAGATCACATATATTCAAGAGAAACTTACTCCAAGATTAGTCAATTGGAAAACAGGATCACATCAAATTAATTCTTCTATCTGAATCTAAAACGATTCTAATGCTCAAACCTAGACTACTGATAGTTACTACACCTATAGTTCAACTCTGAAGCAGCAACACTACCAAAGAAACAAAACTAAAAAAATATACGAACATTAAAACATTGCGAAGAAGAATTTTAACTTTTGTGCTGGCCATGGGCGCCGGCAGCCGGAGGAGGTATATGGAGGAGAAGGAGCGCAAGAGGGAGAGGTGGAAGGAAGGGAAGGGCCAGCAGACGTGGCATAGTCCGATTCCCTATGTGGTAGACAATTCAGAAATGGAAAACAAGTCATAACTGCCTATATATAAAATATCATGCCACATTAAAGCAAATTCACCATCCATCTATTAGGGGCCTCATGAGTTAACTATGGTTTCCCATTAACACAGTAAGATCTCACAAATTAACTCTTCTGCTAAGCATATCAAGGTGGGCAGAACATATACCACATCTATTTATTTGAAGAGATTTCTGAGACCGTTGAATAGCAACAGAGCTTTCGGCGGCCTCATGTGCCTCAACCTCCTACACAATATCTGCAACAAATCAATGGAACAAAATGTAAGATGCCAAGGAATAACCACATGACGTACAGAGAATTGTAGCCGAGGCCATACTGCACAACCGCAAATGCGCACTGGTCATTTTGAAACCGACGCCAGAATTGAGACTAAACAAATCAGACCAGGAGATACTATACATAATAGCTAGCTAGCTTCATGAACTCAGAAACCAACACCAGCATTGACACTCACATACGAGCAGAATGAAGCCTGTTCCTACAGTTGCATATTGCTCCAAAACTCAATCTGATTACTCACTACACCAAGACTCACACACTGGCTGAATGTAGGCAACCACGATCACCACCACATGGTGCGAGCCAAGTGCAAACAAGTGCTCTAAACCTCAAAATGTAGAGTGTTCTTCACATACTAGCACCGGAAATTCACAAGTCTATCTCAAACAACAGAGGAATAAACAACATACCATCGAGCTCTTTTGGATTCATTTGAGGCCTAGCCCCGCGTCCCATTTGGTTTCCTCATCACCTGAACATCCTTCTCTTTTTTCCTTATTCCCGGTGCACATCACGCAGCAGCACCTACATGAGGAAACTGGAGGAAATATGCCCTAGAGGCAATAATAAAGTTATTATTTATTTCCTTATTTGATGATACATGTTTATTATTCATGCTAGAATTGTATTAACCGGAAACTTAGTACATGTGTGAATACATAGACAAACAGAGTGTCACTAGTATGCCTCTACTTGACTAGCTCGTTGAATCAAAGATGGTTAAGTTCCCTAGCCATAGACATGAGTTCTCATTTGATAAATGGGATCACATCATTAGAGAATGATGTGATTGACTTGACTCATTCCGTTAGCTTAGCACTTGATTGTTTAGTTTATTGCTATTGCTTTCTTCATAACTTATACATGTTCCTATGACTATGAGATTATGCAACTCCCGAATACCGGAGGAACACTTTATGTGCTATCAAACGTCACAACATAACTGGGTGATTATAAAGATGCCCTACAGGTGTCTCCGAAGGTGTTTGTTGAGTTGGCATGGATCGAGATTAAGATTTGTCACTCCGTGTATCGGAGAGGTATCTTTGGGCCCTCTCGGTAATGCACATCACTATAAGCCTTGCAAGCATTGTTACTAATGAGTTAGTTGCAGGATGATGCATTACGGAACGAGTAAAGAGACTTGTCGGTAACGATATTGAACTAGGTATGAGGATACCGACGATCAAATCTCGGGCAAGTAACATACCGATGACAAAGGGAACAACGTATGTTGTTATGCATTTGACCGATGAAGATCTTCGTAGAATATGTAGGAGCCAATATGAGCATCCAGGTTCTGCTATTGGTTATTAACCGAAGATGTGTCTCGGTCATGTCTACATAGTTCTCGAACCCGTAGGGTCCGCACACTTAACGTTCGATGATGATTTGTATTGTGAGTTATGTGATTTGATGTACCAAAGATTGTTCAGAGTCCCAGATGAGATCACGGACATGACGAGGAGTCTCGAAATGGTTGAGACGTAAAGATCGATATATTGGAAGGCTATATTCAAACATCGGAAAGGTTCCGAGTGATTCGGGTGTTTTTCGGAGTACCGGAGAGTTACGGAATTCGCCGGGAGAAGTAATGGGCCTTATTGGGCTTTAGTGGAGCGAGGGGAGAAGGGCCAAGAGGTGGCGCGCGCCTCCCCTCTGCCCAAACCGAATTGGACAAGTGGTGGGGACGCGGGGCCCCTTTCCTTCTCCCTCTCCCTCTCTTTCCTTCTCTCCTACTCTGAATAGGAAAGAGGAGGGGAATCCTACTTTGACTGGGGAGTCCTAGTAGGATTCCCCACACTTGGCTCCCTTGGGCCGGCCGCCTCTTCCATCCCCTCCTTTATATACGTGGCCAGGAGGCACCCCAAAGGTACTCAAGATTTGTCTTAACCGTGTGCGGTGCCCCCTTTCACAGTTACACACCTCGGTCATATCGCCGTAGTGGTTAGGCGAAGCCCTGCACCGGTAACTTCATCATCACCGTCGCCACGCCGTCGTGCTGACGAAACTCTCCCTCGGCCTCAACTGGATCAAGAGTACAAGGGACGTCATCGAGCTGAACGTGTGTTGAACACGGAGGTGCCGTACGTTCGGTGCTAGGATCGGTCGGATCGTGAAGACGTACGACTACATCAACCGCGTTGATATAACGCTTCCGCTTTCGGTCTACGAGGGTACTGGACACACTCTCCCCTCTCGTTGCTATGCATCACCTAGATGGATCTTGCGTGTGCGTAGGAATTTTTTTGAAAGTACTGCGTTCCCCAACAGTGGCATCAGAGACAGGTCTATGAGTAGATGTTATATGCACGAGTAGAACACAAATGAGTTGTGGGCGATAATAGTCATACTGCTTACCAGCATGTCATATTTTGATTCGGCGGTATTGCTGGATGAAGCGCCCCAAACCGACATTACGTGTATGCTTACGCGAGACTGGTTCTACCAACGTGCTTCGCACACAGGTGGCTGGCGGATGTCAGTTTCTCCAACTTTAGTTGAATCGAGTGTATCTACACCCGGTCCTTGTTGAAGGTTAAAACAACACACTTGACGAAAATTCGTTGTGGTTTTGATGCATAGGTAAGATCGGTTCTTGCTCGGCCTGTAACAGCCACATAACACTTGCAACAACAAAGTAGAGGACGTCTAAGTTGTTTTTGTAGGGCTTGTTGTGATGTCATATGGTCAAGACATGATGCTAATTTTATTGTATGAGATGATCATGTTTTGTAACAAAGTTATTGGCAAATGGCAGGAGCCATATGGTTGTCGCTTTATTGTATGAAATGCAATCGCCATGTAATTGATTTACTTTATCACTAAGCGGTAGCGATAGTCGTAGAAGCAATAGTTGGCGAGACGACAACGATGCTTCGATGGAGATCAAGGTGTCAAGCCGGTGACGATGGTGATCATGACGATGCTTTGGAGATGGAGATCAAAGGCACAAGATGATGATGGCCATATCATATCACTTATATTGATTGCATGTGATGTTTATCCTTTATGCATCTTATTTTGCTTACTTCAGCGGTAGCATTATAAGATGATCTCTCACTAAATTTCAAGGTACATGTGTTCTCGCTGAGTATGCACCGCTGCGAAAGTTCGTCGTGCCGAGACACCACGTGATGATCGGGTGTCATAAGCTCTATGTTCACATACAACGGGTGCAAGCCAGTTTTGCACACGCAAAATACTCGAGTTAAACTTGATGAGCCTAGCATATGCAGATATGGCCTCGGAACACTGAGCGAAAGGTCGAGCGTGAATCATATAGTAGATATGATCAACATAGTGATGTTCACCATTGAAAACTACTCCATCTCACGTGATGATCGGACATGGTTTAGTTGATTTGGATCACGTGATCACTTAGATGATTAGAGGGATGTCTATCTAAGTGGGAGTTTGATAACCCACAAGTGTAGGGGATAATTGTAGCCTCTTTCGATAAGTAAGAGTGTAGGACCCAATGAGGAGCTAAAGGTAGAACAAATATTCTCTCAAGTCCTATCTGCCACTGATACGACTCTACGCACGCTTAGTGTTCGCTTTACCTAGAACAAGTATGAAACTAGAAGTACTTTGTAGGTGTTGTTGGATAGGTTTGCAAGATAATAAAGCGCACGTAAATAAAAAGTAGGGGCTGTTTAGATAAAGAAGCAATAAAGTAAATATAACGAGTGTGGAAAAGTGGTGGTAGGAGTTGTGGAATTGTCCCTAAGCAATTGACTACTTTACTAGACCGATAGCAAGTTCTATGTGGGAGAGGCATAAGCTAACATACTTTCTCTTCTTGGATCATATGCACTTATGATTGGAGCTCTAGCAAGCATCCGCAACTACTAAAGATCATTAAGGTAAAAACCCAACCATAGCATTAAAGCATCAAGTCCCCTTTATCCCATACGCCACAACCCCCTTACTCGGGTTTATGCTTCTGTCACTCAAGCAACCCACTATAAGCGAATCATGAACATATTGCAACATCCTACAGCGGGAATCCCTCACGCTTACGCGACACGGAGGCACAATAGGACAGCAACATAACCACAAGCAAATTAAAACAATCATAGCAATTCATCAATCACCGATAGGACAACGAAAATCTACTCAGACATCATAGGATGGGAACACATCATTGGATAATAATATGAACCATAAAGCACCATGTTCAATTAGAGGGTACATCGGGTTGCGGGAGAGTGGACCGCTGAATATAGAAGGGGGAAGGTGATGGAGATGTTGATGGAGGTGTTGGTGTAGATCGTGGTGATGATGATGGCCCCCGTTGGCGTTCCGGCAACACCGGAAGCAAGGGGGAGAGAGCGCCCCTTCTTCTTCTTCTTCCTTGACCTTCTCCCTAGATGGGAGAAGGGTTTCCCCCTCTGGTCCTTGGCTCCCATGGCGTGGCAGGGGCGAGAGCCCCTCCGAGATTGAATCTATCTCTCTGTCTCTCTCTGTTTCTGCGTTCCCAGATTCTACCCTGGCACCGTTTCTTTTATATCTGGAGATCCGTAACTCCGATTGGATTGAAACATTCGCCCAGATATCTTTCCAAAAATTAGCTTTCTTGCGGCCAAAAAACAGCGTCAACCGCCTTACAAGGGGCCCACGAGGGTCAGGGGCGTGCCCAGTTGTTGGGGAATGTTGCAGAAAATAAAAATTTTCCTACGGTTTCACCAAGACCAATCTATGAGTTCATCTAGCAACGAGAGAGGGGAGTGCATCTACATACCCTTGTAGATCAAGCGGAAGCGTTCAAGAGAACGGGGTTGAGGGAGTCGTACTCGTCGTGATCTAAATCACCGGAGATCCTAGCGCCGAACGGATGGCACCTCTGCGTTCAACACACGTATGGTCAGCGAGACGTCTCCTCCTTCTTGATCCAGCAAGGGGGAAGGAGAAGTTGATGAAGATCCAGCAGCACAAAGGCGTGGTGGTGTATGCAGCAGGGATCCCGGCAGGGCTTTGCCAAGCGTCTACGAGAGGGAGAAGTGTAGCAAGGGGGAAGGGAGGCGCCAAGTGCAAGGGTGCGGCTGCCCTCCCTCCCCCCTCTTTATATAGGGCCCCTAGGGGGGCGCTGGCCCTAGGAGATTGGATCTCCAAGGGGGGGCGGCGGCCAAGGGGGTGCCTTGCCCCCCAAGGCAAATGGAGGCGCCCCCCACCCTAGGGTTTCCAACCCTAGGCGCAGGAGGGGCCTGGGGGGGCGCACCAGCCCACCAGGGGCTGGTTCCCCACCCACTTCAGCCCATGGGGCCCTCCGGGATAGGTGGACCCACCCGATGGACCCCCGGGACCCTTCCGGTGGTCCCGGTACAATACCGGTAACCCCCGAAACTTTCCCGATGGCCGAAACTTCACTTCCCATATAATTTTCTTTACCTCCGGACCATTCCGGAACTCCTCATGACGTCCGAGATCTCATCCGGGACTCCGAACAACTTTCGGGTTACTGCATGCTCATATCTCTACAACCCTAGCATCACCGAACCTTAAGTGTGTAGACCCTACGGGTTCGGGAGACATGCAGACATGACCGAGACGCCTCTCCGGTCAATAACCAACAGCGGGATCTGGATACCCATGTTGGCTCCCACATGCTCCTCGATGATCTCATCGGATGAACCACGATGTCGTGGATTTAAACAACCCCGTATACAATTCCCTTTGTCAATCAGTATGTTACTTGCCCGAGACTCGATCGTTGGTATCCCAATACCTCATTTAATCTCGTTACCGGCAAGTCACTTTACACGTACCGTAATGCATGATCCCGTGACTAGACACGTGGTCACATTGAGCTCATTATGATGATGCATTACCGAGTGGGCCCAGAGATACCTCTCCGTCATACGGAGTGACAAATACCAGTCTCGATTCGTGCCAACCCAACAGACACTTTTGGAGATACCCGTAGTGCACCTTTATAGTCACCCAATTACATTGTGACGTTTGGCACACCCAAAGCACTCCTACGGTATCCGGGAGTTGCACAATCTCATGGTCTAAGGAAATGATACTTGACATTATGAAAAGCTCTAGCTAAACGAACTACACGATCTTTGAGCTATGCTTAGGATTGGGTCTTGTCCATCACATCATTCTCCTAATGATGTGATCCCGTTATCAATGACATCCAATGTCCATAGTCAGGAAACCATGACTATCTGTTGATCAACGAGCTAGTCAACTAGAGGCTCACTAGGGACAAGTTGTGGTCTATGTATTCACACGTGTATTACGATTTCCAGATAATACAATTATAGCATGAATAACATACAATTATCATGAACAAATAAATATAATAATAACCATTTTATTATTGCCTCTAGGGCATATTTCCAGCAGTCTCCCACTTGCACTAGATTTCAATAATCTAGTTACATTGTGATGAATCGAACACCCATGGAATTCTGGTGTTGATCATGTTTTGCCCTAGGGAGAGGTTTAGTCAATGGATCTACCACATTCAGGTCTGTATGTACTTTACAAATATCTATGTCTCCATCTTGAACATTTTCACGTATGGAGTTGAAGTGACGCTTGATGTGCCTGGTCTTCTTGTGAAACCTGGGCTCCTTGGCAAGTGAAATAGCTCCAGTGTTGTCACAGAAGAGTTTGATTGGCCCCGGCGTATTGGGTATGACTCCTAGGTCGGTGATGAACTCCTTCACCCAGATTGCTTCATGCGCTGCCTCCGAGGCTGCCATGTACTCTGCTTCACATGTAGATCCCGCCACGACGCTTTGCTTGCAATTGCACCAGCTTACTGCCCCACCATTCAAAATATACACGTATCCGGTTTGTGACTTAGAGTCATCCAGATCTGTGTTGAAGCTAGCATCGACGTAACCCTTTACGACGAGCTCTTCGTCACCTCCATAAATGAGAAACATATCCTTAGTCCTTTTCAGGTACTTTAGGATGTTCTTGACCGCTGTCCAGTGTTCCTTGCCGGGATTACTTTGGTACCTTCCTACCAAACTTACGACAAGGTTTACATCAGGTCTGGTACACAGCATGGCATACATAATAGACCATATGGCTGAGGCATAGGGGATGACACTCATCTCTTCTTTATCTTCTGCCGTGGTCGGGCATTGAGCCGAGCTCAATCTCACACCTTGCAATACAGGCAAGAACCCTTTCTTGGAATGATCCATATTGAACTTCTGCAATATCTTATCAAGGTATGTGCTTTGTGAAAGACCTATGAGGCGTCTCGATCTATCCCTATAGATCTTGATGCCTAGTATGTAAGCAGCTTCTCCAAGGTCCTTCATTGAAAAACACTTATTCAAGTAGGCCTTAATGATGTCCAAGAGTTCTATATCATTTCCCATCAAAAGTATGTCATCTACATATAATATGAGAAATGCTACAGAGCTCCCACTCACTTTCTTGTAAATGCAGGCTTCTCCATAAGTCTGCATAAACCCAAACGCTTTGATCATCTCATCAAAGCGAATGTTCCAACTCCGAGATGCTTGCACCAGCCCATAAATGGATCGCTAGAGCTTGCATACCTTGTTAGCATTCTCAGGGTCGACAAAACCTTCCGGCTGCATCATATACAGTTCTTCCTTAAGATGACCGTTAAGGAATGCCGTTTTGACATCCATTTGCCATATCTCATAATCATAGTATGCGGCAATTGCTAACATGATTCGGACGGACTTTAGCTTCGCTACGGGAGAGAATGTCTCATCATAGTCAACCCCTTGAACTTGTCGATAACCTTAGCGACAAGTCAAGCTTTATAGATGGTAACATTACCATCCACGTCCGTCTTCTTCTTAAAGATCCATTTGTTTTCTATCGCTCGCCAATCATCGGGCAAGTCTGTCAAAGTCCATACTTCGTTTTCATACATGGATCCTATCTCGGATTGCATGGCCTCAAGCCATTTGTTGGAATCTGGGCCCGCCATCGCTTCTTCATAGTTCGAAGGTTCACCGTTGTCTAACAACATGATTTCCAGGACAGGATTGCCATACCACTCTGGTGTGGAACGTGTCCTCGTGGACCTACGAAGTTCAGTAGTAACTTGATCCGAAGTACCTTGATCATCATCATTAACTTCCTCTCCAGTCGGTGTAGGCACCACAGGAACATCTTCCTGAGCTGTGCTACTTACCGGTTCAAGAGGTAGTACTTCATCAAGTTCCACTTTCCTCCCACTTACTTCTCTCGAGAGAAACTCTTTCTCCAGAAAGGATCCGTTCTTGGCAACAAAGATCTTGCCTTCGGATCTAAGGTAGAAGGTATACCCAATGGTTTCCTTAGGGTATCCTATGAAGACGCATTTTTCCGACTTGGGTTCGAGCTTTTCAGGTTGAAGTTTCTTGACATAAGTCGCATCCCCAAACTTTTAGAAACGACAGCTTAGGTTTCTTCCCAAACCATAATTCATACAGTGTCGTCTCAATGGATTTAGACGGTGCCCTATTTAAAGTGAATGTAGCTGTCTCTAGAGCGTATCCCCAAAAAGATAGCGGTAAATCAGTAAGAGACATCATTGATCGCACCATATCCAATAAAGTGCGATTACGACGTTCGGACACACCGTTACGCTGAGGTGTTCCAGGCGGCGTGAGTTGTGAAACGATTCCACATTTCCTTAAGTGCGTACCAAATTCGTGACTTAAGTATTCTCCTCCACGATCTGATCGTAAGAACTTTATTTTTCGGTCACGTTGATTCTCTACCTCATTTTGAAATTCCTTGAACTTTTCAAAGGTCTCAGACTTGTGTTTCATCAAGTAGACATACCCATATCTACTCAAGTCATCAGTGAGAGTGAGAACATAACGATATCCTCCGCGAGCCTCAACGCTCATTGGACCGCACACATCAGTATGTATGATTTCCAATAAGTTGGTTGCTCGCTCCATTGTTCCGGAGAAGGGAGTCTTGGTCATTTTGCCCGTGAGGCATGGCTCGCATGTGTCAAATGATTCATAATCGATAGACTCTAAAAGTCCATCAGCATGGAGCTTCTTCATGCGCTTGACACCAATGTAACCAAGGTGGCAGTGTCACAAGTATGTGGGACTATCGTTATCAACTTTACATATTTTGGTATTCACACTATGAATATGTGTAACATCACGTTCGAGATTCATTAAGAATAAACCATTGACCATCGGGGCATGACCATAAAACATATCTCTCATATAAATAGAACAACCATTATTCTCGGATTTAAATGAGTAGCCATCTCGTATTAAACGAGATCCAAATACAATGTTCATGCTCAAACTTGGCACTAAATAACAATTATTGAGGTTTAAAACTAATCCCGTAGGTAAATGTAGAGGTAGCGTGCCGACGGAGATCACATCGACCTTGGAACCATTCCCGACGCGCATCGTCACCTCGTCCTTCGCTAGTCTCCGTTTATTCTGCAGTTCCTGCTTTGAGTTACAAATATGAGCAACCGCACCGGTATCAAATACCCAGGAGCTACTACGAGTACTGGTAAGGTACACATCAATTGCATGTATATCACATATACCTTTAGTGTTGCCGGCCTTCTTGTCCGCTAAGTACTTGGGGCAGTTCCGCTTCCAGTGACCACTTCCCTTGCAATAAAAGCACTTAGTCTCAGGCTTGGGTCCATTCTTTGACTTCTTCCCGGCAACTAGCTTACCGGGCGCGGCAACTCCCTTGTCGTCCTTCTTGAAGTTCTTCTTACCCTTGCCTTTCTTGAACTTAGTGGTTTTATTCACCATCAACACTTGATGTTCTTTCTTGATCTCTACCTCCGCTGATTTCAGCATTGAATATACCTCAGGAATGGTCTTTTCCATCCCCTGCATATTGAAGTTCATCACAAAGCTCTTGTAGCTCGGTGGAAGCGACTGGAGGATTCTGTCAATAACCGCGTCATCCGGGAGATTAACTTCCAGCTGAGTCAGGCGGTTGTGCAACCCAGACATCTTGAGTATGTGCTCACTGACAAAACTATTTTCCTCCATCTTACAGCTGAAGAACTTGTCGGAGACTTCATATCTCTCGACCCGGGCATGAGCTTGGAAAACCATTTTCAGCTCTTCAAACATCTCATATGCTCTGTGTTGCTCAAAACGATTTTGGAGCCCCGGTTCTAAGCTGTAAGCATGCCGCACTGAACAAGGGAGTAATCATCAGCACGAGACTGCCAAGCGTTCATAACGTCTTGGTTCTCTGGGATGGGTGCTTCACCTAGCGGTGCTTCTAGGACATAATCTTTCTTGGCAGCTATGAGGATGATCCTTAGGTTCCGGACCCAGTCCGTATAGTTGCTGCCATCATCTTTCAGCTTGGTTTTCTCTAGGAACGCGTTGAAGTTGAGGGTAACATGGGCCATTTGATCTACAAGACATATTGTAAAGATTTTAGACTAAGTTCATGATAATTAAGTTCATCTAATCAAATTATTTAATGAACTCCCACTCAGATTAGACATCACTCTAGTCATCTAAGTGATACATGATCCGAGTCGACTAGGCCGTGTCCGATCATCACGTAGATGGACTAGTCATCATCGGTGAACATCTCCATGCTGATCATATCTTCCATACGACTCATGTTCGACCTTTCGGTCTCTTGTGTTCCGAGGGCATGTCTGTACATGCTAGGCTTGTCAAGTTAACCTAAGTGTTTTGCATGTGTAAATCTGTCTTACACCCGTTGTATGTGAACGTTAGAATCTATCACACCCGATCATCACGTGGTGCTTCGTAACGACGAACTTTCGCAACGGTGCACAGTTAGGGTGAACACTTTCTTGAAATTATTATGAGGGGTCATCTTATTTACGACCGTCATTCTAAGTAAACAAGATGCATAAACATAATAAACATCACATGCAATTAAATAGTGACATGATATGGCCAATATCATATAGCTCCTTTGATCTCCATCTTCGGGGCTCCATGATCATCTTCGTCACCGGCATGACACCATGATCTCCATCATCGTGTCTCCATGAAGTTGCTCACCAACTATTACTTCTACTACTATGGCTAACGGTTTAGCAATAAAGTAAAGTAATTACATGGCGTTAAATCATTGACACGCAGGTCATACAATAATTAAGACAACTCCTATGGCTCCTGTCGGTTGTCATACTCATCGACATGCAAGTCGTGATTCCTATTACAAGAACATGATCTCATACATCACAATATATCATTCATCATTCATCACAACTTTTGGCCATATCACATCACAAATCATATGCTGCAAAAACAAGTTAGATGTCCTCTAATTATTGTTGCATGTTTTACGTGGCTGCAATAGGGTTCTAGCAAGAACGTTTTCTTACCTACGTAAAAGCCACAACGTGATTTGTCAACTTCTATTTACCCTTCATAAGGACCCTTTTCATCGAATCCGCTCCAACTAAAGTGGGAGAGACAGACACCCGCTAGCCACCTTATGCAACTAGTGCATGTCAGTTGGTGGAACCAGTCTCACGTAAGCGTACATGTAAGGTCGGTCCGGGCTGCTTCATCCCACAATACCGCTGAAGCAAAATAAGACTAGTAGTGGCAAGAAAGTTGACAACATCTACGCCCACAACAGATTTGTGTTCTACTCGTGCAAAGAGAACTACGCATAGACCTAGCTCATGATGCCACTGTTGGGGAACGTTGCAGAAAATAAAAAATTTCCTACGATTTCACCAAGATCAATCTATGAGTTCATCTAGCAACGAGAGAGAGGAGTGCATCTACATACCCTTGTAGATCGAGCGGAAGCGTTCAAGAGAACGGGGTTGAGGGAGTCGTACTCGTCGTGATACAAATCACCAGAGATCCTAGCGCCGAACGGACGGCACCTCCGCGTTCAACATACGTACGGTCAGCGAGACATCTCCTCCTTCTTGATCCAGCAAGGGGGGAGGAGAGGTTGATGAAGATCCAGCAGCACGACGGCGTGGTGGTGGATGGAGCAGGGATCCCGGCAGGGCTTCGCCAAGCGTCTGCGAGATGGGGAAGTGTAGCAAGAGGGAAGGGAGGCACCAAGTGCTAGGGTGCGGCTGCCCTCCCTTCCCCCCTCTTTATATAGGGCCCCTAGGGGGGGGGGCGCTGGCCCTAGGAGATTGGATCTCCAAGGGGGGCGGCGGCCAAGGGGGTGCCTTGCCCCCCAAGGCAAGTGGAGGCGCCCCCCACCCTAGGGTTTCCAACCCTAGGCGTAGGGGGGCCCAGGGGGGGCGCACCAGCCCACCAGGGGCTGGTTCCCCACCTACTTCAGCCCATGGGGCCCTCCGGGATAGGTGGCCCCACCCGGTGGACCCCTGGGACCCTTCCGGTGGTCCCAGTACAATACCAGTAACCCCCGAAACTTTCCCGATGGCCGAAACTTCACTTCCTATATATAATTCTTTACCTCCGGACCATTCCGGAACTCCTCGTGACATCCGAGATATCATCCGGGACTCCGAACAACTTTTGGGTTATTGCATACTCATATCTCTACAACCCTAGTGTCACCGAACCTTAAGTGTGTAGACCCTACGGGTTCGGGAGACATGCAGACATGACCGAGACGCCTCTCCGGTCAATAACCAATAGCGGGATCTAGATACCCATGTTGGCTCCCACATGCTCCTTGATGATCTCATCGGATGAACCACGATGTCGAGGATTCAAACAACCCCGTATACAATTCCCTTTGTTAATCGGTATGTTACTTGCCCGAGACTCGATCGTCGGTATCCCAATACCTCGTTTAATCTCGTTACCGGCAAGTCACTTTACTCGTACCGTAATGCATGATCCGTGACCAGACACTTGGTCACATTGAGCTCAATATGATGATGCATTACCGAGTGGGCCCAGAGATACCTCTCCGTCATACGGAGTGACAAATCCCAGTCTCGATTCGTGCCAACCCAACAGACACTTTCGATGATACCCGTAGTGCACCTTTATAGTCACCCAGTTATGTTGTGACGTTTGGCACACCCAAAGCACTCCTACGGTATCCGGGAGTTGCACAATCTCATGGTCTAAGGAAATGATACTTGCCATTTGGAAAAGCTCTAGCTAAATGAACTACACGATCTTTGAGCTATGCTTAGGATTGGGTCTTGTCCATCACATCATTCTCCTAATGATGTGATCCCGTTATCAATGACATCCAATGTCCATAGTCAGGAAACCATGACTATCTGTTGATCAACGATCTAGTCAACTAGAGGCTCACTAGGGACAAGTTGTGGTCTATGTATTCACACGTGTATTACGATTTCCGGATAATACAATTATAGCATGAATAACAGACAATTATCATGAACAAAGAAATATAATAATAACCCTTTTATTATTGCCTCTAGGGCATATTTCCAACACCAGTATGGGCAGGTGCGCCCTCCTGCCTCATGGCCACCTCGGGCACCGTCTCATGTTGATTTTACTTCCCAAAAATCATAAATATTCCAAAAATAAGCTCCGTCCATTTTTATCCCGTTTGGACTCCATTTGATATTGGGTTTCTGCGAAACATAAAACATGCAACAAACAGGAACTGACACTGGGCACTAGATCAATATGTTAGTCCCAAAAATAGTATAAAAAGTTGCGAAAAGTATATGAAAGTTGTAGAATATTGGCATGGAACAATAAAAAATTATAGATATGACAGAGACATATCAGCATCCCCAAGCTTAATTCCTGCTCGTCCTCGAGTAGGTAAATGATAAAAAAGATAATTTTTGATGTGGATTGCTACCTAGCATAATCTTGATCATGTAATCCAATCATGGCATGAATATTAAGACATGAGTGATTCAAAGCAATAGTCTATCATTTGACATAAAAAACAATAATACTTACGTCATCCCAACAAACAATCATGTCTTTCAAAATATCAATTCTTCCAGAACGTTATCCCTACAAAATCATATAGTCTTGTATGCTCCCTTTTCTTAACACAAGATACCCCTCATGCCTATCCCGGTGTCAGCCAAGCAATTGTTTCATACTTTAGTATTCTCAAACTTTTTCAACTTTCACGCAATACATGAGCGTGAGCCATGGATATAGCACTGTGGGTGGAATAGAATATGATGGTGGAGGTTATGTGGAGAAGACAAAAAGGGAGAAAGTCTCACATCGACGCGGCTAATCAACGGGCTATGGAGATGCCCATCAATTGATGTCAATGCGAGGAGTAGGGATTGCCAGGCAACGGATGCACTAGAGCTATAAGTATATGAAAGCTCAAACTGAGAACTAAGTGGGTGTGCATCCAACTTGCTTGCTCATGAAGACCTAGGGCATCTGAGGAAGCCCATCGTTGGAATATACAAGCCAAGTTCTATAATGAAAAATTCACACTAGTATATGAAACTGACAACATAGGAGACTCTCTATATGAAGAACATGGTGCCACTTTGAAGCACAAGTGTGGTAAAAGGATAGTAACATTGCCCCTTTTATTTTTATTCCTTTTTTTTCTTTTTTTTCTTTTTTTGGTTGGGCTTCTTTGGCCCCCTTTTTATTTAGGCTTCTTTGGACTCTCTTTTTTTTCTTTTTTTTGTGGCAATGCTCTATAATGATGATCATCACACTTTTATTTACTTACAACTCAATATTACAACTCAAAACTAGAACAAAGATATGACTCTATATGAATGCTTCCGGCGGTGTACCGGGATTTGCGATGATCTAGCATAGCAATGACATCAAAAAACGGACAAGCCATGAAAACATCATGCTAGCTATCTTACGATCATGCAAAGCAATATGACAATGAATGCTCAAGTCGTGTATATGATGATGATGGAAGTTGCATGGCAATATATCTCGGAATGGCTATGGAAATGCCATGATAGGTAGGTATGGTGGCTGTTTTGAGGAAGATATAAGGAGGCTTATGTGTGATAGAGCGTATCATATGACGGGGTTTGGATGCACCGGCGAAGTTTGCACCAACTCTCGAGGTGAGAAAGGGCAATGCACGGTACCGAAGAGGCTAGCAATGATGGAAGGGTGAGAGTGCGTATAATCCATGGACTCAACATTAGTCATAAAGAACTCACATACTTATTGCAAAAATCTATTAGTCATCGAAACAAAGTACTACGCGCATGCTCCTAGGGGGGGAGGTTGGTAGGAGTTAACCATCGCGCGCCCCCGACCTTCACGCAAAGATAAACAATCAGAATACAATGCGCGCCAATTCGGTTACATAGTTAGTAGACCATACATGCATGCTTCGGGAATCACAAACCTTAACACCAACATCCTTACTAAACACAACCATCTACTAGTACCTCCCACATATTATCATCTCTATATAGCAAAACTATTGCAAGGAATCAAACATATCATATTCAGCGATCTACAAGTTTATGTAGGATTTTATGACTAACCATGTGAATGACCAATTCCTGACATCTCTCTAAATAGATATAAGTGAAGCAAGAGAGTTTAATTCATTCTACAAAAGATATGCCCACTCTCTAACAAATATAAGTGAAGCAAAAGAGCATTCTACAGATGTGAATATTTGTGTTAAATCACATGGTGATGTGAACTAGATTATTGACTCTAGTGCAAGTGGGAGACTGAAGGAAATATGCCCTAGAGGCAATAATAAAGTTATTATTTATTTCCTTATTTCATGGTAAATGTTTATTATTCATGCTAGAATTGTATTAACCGGAAACATAATACATGTGTGAATACATAGACAAACATAATGTCACTAGTATGCCTCTACTTGACTAGCTCGTTAATCAAAGATGGTTAAGTTTCCTAACCATAGTCATGAGTTGTTATTTGATTAACGGGATCACATCATTAGGAGAATGATGTGATTGACTTGACCCATTCCGTTAGCTTAGCACTTGATCGTTTAGTATGTTGTTATTGCTTTCTTCATGACTTATACATGTTCCTATGACTATGAGATTATGCAACTCCCGTTTACCGGAGGAACACTTTGTGTGCTACCAAACGTCACAACGTAACTGGGTGATTATAAAGGTGCTCTACAGGTGTCTCTGAAGGTACATGTTGGGTTGGCGTATTTCGAGATTAGGAATTGTCACTCCGATTGTCGGAGAGGTATCTCTGGGCCCTCTCGGTAATGCACATCACTATAAGCCTTGCAAGCAATGTGCCTAATGAGTTAGTTACGGGATGATGCATTACGGAACGAGTAAAGAGACTTGCCGGTAACGAGATTGAACTAGGAAATGAGATACCGACGATCGAATCTCGGGCAAGTAACATACCGATGACAAAGGAAACAATGTATGTAGTTATGCAATTTGATCGATACAGATGTCCGTAGAATATGTGGGAGCCAATATGAGCATCCAGGTTCCGCTATTGGTTATTGACCAGAGACGTGTCTCGGTCATGTCTACATAGTTCTCGAACCCGTATGGTCCGCACGCTTAAAGTTCGGTGACGATTTATATTATGAGTTATGTGTTTTGATGTACCGAAGGTAGTTCGGAGTCCCGGATGAGATCAGGGACATGACGAGGAGTCTCGAAATGGTCGAGACGTAAATATCGATATATTGAACGACTATATTCGGACATCGGAAAGGTTTCGAGTGATTCGGGTATTTATCGGAGTACCGGAGAGTTACGAGAATTCGTCGGGGAGTATATGGGCCTTATTGGGCTTTAGGGGAAAGAGAGAGGGGAGGCTGCGCCCCCCCCCCCCAGGCCTAGTCCGAATTGGACCAGGGGGAGGGGCTGCGCCCCCTCCTTCCTTCTCTTCTCTTTTCCCTTTCCTTGACTCCTACTCCTACTACATGGAAGTGGGGGTAATCCTACTCCCGGTGGGAGTAGGACTCGCCAGGGCGCGCCATAGAGAGGGTCGGCCCCTCCCCTCCTCTCCTCCTTTATATACCGAGGCAAGGGGCACCCCATAGACTCAACAATTGATCATTGATCTTTTAGCCGTGTGCGGTGCCCCCCTCCACCATATTCCACCTCGGTAATATCATAGCGGTGCTTAGGCGAAGCCCTGTGTCAGTAGCATCATCAACACCATCATCACGCCGCCGTGCTGACAAAACTCTCCTGCAAAGCTCTACTGGATCAGAGTTCATGGGAGGACATCGAGCTGAACGTGTGCTGAACTCGGAGGTGTTGTACGTTCGGTACTTGGATCGGTCGGATCGTGAAGACGAACGACTACATCAACCGCGTTGTGCTAATGCTTCCGCTTTCGGTCTACGAGGGTACGTGGACAACACTCACCCCTCTCGTTGCTACGCATCACCATGATCTTGTGTGTGCGTAGGAAATTTTTGAAATTACTATGTTTACCATCACTCCCTAGATGGGAGAAGGGTTTCCCCTCTGGTCCATGGCTCCCATGGCGTGGGAGGGGCGAGAGCCCCTCCGAGAATGGATCTGTCTCTCTCTGTTTCTGCGTTCCCAGATTCTACCTTGGCACCGTTTCTTTTATATCCGGAGATCCGTAACTCTGATTGGATTGAAACCTTCGCCCAGATATTTTTCCAAAAAATAGCTTTCTTGCGGCCAAAGAAGAGCGTCAACTGCCTTACGAGGGGCCCACGAGGGTCAAGGGCACGCCCAGTATGGGCAGGCGCGCCCCCTGCCTCGTGGCCACCTCAGGCACCGTCTCACGTTGATTTTACTTCTCAAAAATCATAAATATTCCAAAATTAAGCTCCATCCGTTTTATCCCGTTTAGACTCCGTTTGATATTTTGTTTCTGCGAAACATAAAACATGCAACAAAGAGGAACTGGCACTGGGCACTGGATCAATATGTTAGTCCCAAAAATAGTATAAAAAGTTGCCAAAAGTATACGAAAGTTGTAGAATATTGGCATGGAACAATCAAAATTATAGATACGACGGAGACGTATCAGAGTTCTTAAGTAATATGATTAATTGAACTTTAATTTATCATGAACTTAGTCCTGATAGTATTTGCATATCTATGTTGTAGATCAATAGCTCACGTGTAGCTCCCCGTTTATTTTTGATATGTTCCTAGAGAAAAATAAATTGAAAGATGTTAGTAGCAATGATGCGGACTAGCTCCGTGATCTGAGTATTATCATCAATGCTGCACAGAAGTATTACGTTCTTGATGCACCACTAGGTGACAGAACTATTGCAGGAGCAGATGCAGATGTTATGAACATTTGACAAGCTCGGTATGATGACTACTTGATAGTTTAGTGCACCATGGTTTACAGTTTAGAACCGGGACTTCAAAAATGTTTTGAACGACATGGAGCATATGAGATGTTCCAAGAGTTGAAATTGGTATTTCATGCTCATGCTCGTGTCGAGAGGTATGAGACCTCTGACAGTACTTTGCCTACAAGATGGAGGAGAATAGATCAACCAGTGAGCATGTGCTCGGATTGTCTGGGTACTACAATTGCTTGAATCAAGTGGGTGTTAATCTTCCAGATAAGATAGTAATTGAAAAAGTTCTCTAGTCACTATCACCAAGTTACTAGAACTTCATGATGAACTATAATATACAAGGGATGGCGAAAGTAATTCCTGAGCTCTTCGCGATGTTGAAATCAGCGAAGGCGGAAATCAAGAAAAAGCATCAAGTGTTGATGGTTGACAAGACTACTAGTTTCAAGTAAAAGGGCAAGGGAAAGAAAGGGAACTTCAAGACGAATGGCAAGAAAGTTGCCACCCCCATGAAAAAGCCCAAAGCTAGACCAAAGCCTAAAACTGAGTGCTTCTAAACTGCAAAGGAAATGATCACTGGAAGTGGAACTGCCCTAGATACTTGGCGGATAAGAAGGATGTCAAAGTGAACAAAGGTATATTTGATACGCAGGTCATTGATGTGTACTTTACTAGTGTTTATAGCAACCCCTTGGTATTTGATACTGGTTCAGTTTCTAAGAGTAGTAACTCCAAACAGGAGTTGCAAAAATAAACAGAGACTAGTTAAGGGCGAGGTGAGGATGTGTGTTGGAAATGATTCCAAGGTTGATAAGATCATAATCACACACTCCCTTTACCTTCGGGATTAGTGTTGAACCTAAAATAAATGTTATTTGGTGTTTGTGTTGAGCATAATATGATTGGATCATGTTTATTGCAATACGGTTATTCATTCAAGTCAAAGAATAATTGTTATTCTGTTTACATGAATAAAACCTTCTGTGGTCATACACCCAAGGTGAATGGTTTATTGAATCTCGATCGTAGTGATATACATATTCATAATATTGAAGCCAAAAGATGCAGAGCTGATAATGATAGTGCAACTTATTTGTGGCACTGCTGTTTGGGTCATATTGGTGTAAAGCGCATGAATAAACTCCATTCTGATGGGCTTTTGGAATCACTTAATTATGAATCACTTGGTACTTGCGAACCATGCCTCATGGGAAAGGTGACTAAAAATCCGTTCCCCGGAACAATGGAGTGAGCAACAGATTTGTTGGAAATCATACATACTGATGTATGTGGTCCGATGAATATTGAGGCTCGTGGCGGGTATCCTTATTTTCTCACCTTCACAGATGATTTGAGCGGATATGGGTATATCTACTTGATGAAACACAAGTCCGAAACATTTGAAAAGTTCAAAGAATTTCATAGTGAAGTGGAAAATCATGATGACAAGAAAATAAAGTTTCTACGGTCTGACCGTGGAGGCGAATATTTAAGTTACGAGTTTGGTCTTCATTTGAAACAATGTGGAATAGTTTCGCAACTCATGCCACCTGGAACACCATAGCGTAATGGTGTGTCCGAACATCATAACCGTACTTTATTGGATATGGTGCAATTTATGATGTCTCTTACCAATTTACCACTATCGTTTTGGGGTTATGCATTAGAGACAGCTTCATTTACGTTAAATAGGGCACCATCTAAATCCGTTGAGACGACACCTGATGAACTGTGGTTTGGCAAGAAACCCAAGTTGTCGTTTCTTAAAGTTTGGGGCTGTGATGCTTATGTGAAAAAGCTTCAACCTGATAAGCTCGAACCCAAATCGGAGAAATGTGTCTTCATAGGATACCCAAAGGAGACTGTTGGGTACACCTTCTATCACAGATCCGAAGGCAAGACATTCATTGCCTAGAATGGATCCTCTCTAGAGAAGGAGTTTCTCTCGAAAGAAGTGAGTGGGAGGAAAGTAGAACTTGATGAGGTAACTGTACCTGCTCCCTTATTGGAAAGTGGTTCATCACAGAAATCAGTTCCTATGACTTCTACACCAATTAGTGAGGAAGCTAATGATGATGATCATGAAGCTTCAGATCAAGTTACTACTGAACCTTGTAGGTCAACCAGAGTAAGATCCGCACCAGAGTGGTACGGTAATCCTGTTCTGGAGGTCATGTTACTTTACCATGACGAACTTACGAACTGTGAGGAAGCGATGATGAGCCCAGATTCCGCGAAATGGCTTAAGGCCATGAAATTTGAGATGGGATCCATGTATGAGAACAAAGTGTGGACTTTAGTTGACTTGCCCGATGATCGGCAAGCCATAGAGAATAAAATGGATCATCAAGAAGAAGACTAACACTGACGGTAATGTTACTGTCTACAAAGCTTGACTTGTTGCAAAAGGTTTTCGACAAGTTCAAGGAGTTGACTACGATGAGACCTTCTCACCGTTAGCGATGCTTAAGTCCGTCCAAATCATGTTAGCAATTGTTGCATTTTATGATTATGAAATTTGGCAAATGGATGTAAAGACTGCATTCCTGAATGGATTTCTGGAAGAAGAGTTGTATATGATGCAATCCGAGGGCTTTATCAATCCAAAGGATGCTAACAAGGTGTGCAAGCTCCAGCGACCCATTTATGGACTGGTGCAAGCATCTCGGAGTTGGAATAAACGTTTTGATAGTATGATCAAAGCATATGGTTTTATACAAACTTTTGGAGAAGCATGTATTTATAAGAAAGTGAGTGGGAGCTCTGTAGCATTTCTAATACTATATGTGGATGACATATTGTTGATTGGAAATGATATAGAATTTCTGGAAAGCATAAAGGAGTATTTGAAAGGAGTTTTTCAAAGAAAGGCCTCGGTGAAGCTGCTTACATATTGAGCATTAAAATCTATAGAGATAGATCAAGACGCTTGATAAGTTTTTTCAACGAGTACATACCTTGACAAGTTTTTGAAGTAGTTCAAAATGGAACAGTCAAAGAAAGAGTTCTTGCCTGTGTTGCAAGGTGTGAAGTTGAGTAACACTCAAAACCCGACCATGATAGAAGATAGAGAGAGAATGAAAGTCATTCCCTATGCCTCAGCCATAGGTTCTACAAAGTATGCCATGCTGTGTACCAGACCTATTGTATACCCTGCCCTGAGTTTGGCAAGGGAGTACAATTTTGATCTAGGAGTAGATCACTAGACAACAGTCAAAATTATACTTAGAGGACTAAGGAAATATTACTTAGTTATGGAGGTGATAAAGAGTTTGTTGTAAAGAGTTACGTCGATGCAAGCTTTGACACCGATCTGGATGACTCTAAGTCACAATCCGGATACATATTGAAAGTGGGAGCAATTAGCTAAAGTAGCTCTGTGCAGAGCATTGTAGACATAGAAATTTGCAAAATACATACGGATCTGAATTTGGCAGACCCATTGACTAAACTTCTCTCACAAGCAAAAGATGATCACACATTAGTACTCTTTGGGTGTTAATCATATGGCAATGTGAACTAGATTACTGACTCTAGTAAACCCTTTGAGTGTTGATCACATGGCGATGTGAACTATGGGGGTTAATCACATGGTGATGTGAACTATTGGTGTTAAATCACATGGCGATGTGAACTAGATTATTGACTCTAGTGCAAGTGGGACACTGAAGGAAATATGCCCTAGAGGCAATAATAAAGTTATTATTTATTTCCTTATTTCATGATAAATATTTATTATTCATGCTAGAATTGTATTAACCGGAAACTTAGTACATGTGTGAATACATAGACAAACAGAGTGTCACTAGTATGCCTCTACTTGACTAGCTCGTTGAATCAAAGATGGTTAAGTTCCCTAGCCATAGACATGAGTTGTCATTTGATTAACAGGGTCAAATCATTAGAGAATGATGTGATTGACTTGACCCATTCCGTTAGCTTAGCACTTGATCGTTTAGTTTATTGCTATTGCTTTATTCATGACTCATACATGTTTATATGGCTATGAGATTATGCAACTCTCGAATACCGGAGGAACACTTTGTGTGCTATCAAACTTCACAACATAACTAGGTGATTATAAAGATGCTCTACAGGTGTCTCTGAAGGTGTTTGTTGAGTTGGCATAGATCGAGATTAGGATTTGTCACTCCATGTATCGGAGAGGTATCTCTGGGCCCTCTCGGTAATGCACATCACTATAAGCCTTGCAAGCATTGTGACTAATGAGTTAGTTGCGGGATGATGCATTACGGAACGAGTAAAGAGACTTTCCGGTAACGAGATTGAACTAGGTATGAGGATACCGACGATCGAATCTCGGGCAAGTAACATAACGATGACCAAGGGAACAACGTATGTTGTTATGAGGTTTGACCGATAAAGATCTTCGTAGAATATGTAGGAGCCAATATGAGCATCCAGGTTCCGCTGTTGGTTATTGACCGGAGATGTGTCTCGGTCATGTCTACATAGTTCTCGAACCCGTAGGCTCCGCACGCTTAACGTTCGATGACGATTTCTATTGTGAGTTATGTGATTTGATGTACCGAAGGTTGTTCGGAGTCCTGGATGAGATCACGGACATGACGAGGAGTCTCAAAGTGGTTGAGATGTAAAGATCGATATATTGGAAGGCTATATTCAGACATCGGAAAGGTTCCAAGTGACTCGGGTATTTTTCGGAGTACTGGAGAGTTACGGAAATTCACCGGGAGAAGTAATGGGTCTTATTGGGCTTTAGTGGAGAGAGGGGAGAAGGGCCAAGAGGTGGCGCGCGCCTCCCCCTACCCAAACTGAACTGGACAAGGGGTGGGGCGCTGTTCGCACACGAACACGTCACCGTGTACCTTCAACGCCGAGGGTGATGCACCGCAGCTCACGTCGAAGGAGACCCGCCGAAAGCGCGGTACGCAAGACAATCCGGCAGGCGCTTTTGAGCACCCGAAACCCCACGCGCCCGGGAGGGACCCCGTCTGGACGCGCGGCGGCTATGGGCTGCCCTAGGTCGGTTCGCCCGCCCCTAGAGCCTCGAGGATCGCTGCCCTCCAATATGAAGAACAAACGAAAAACGAGAGAGAAAGAACAAGGAAGGGATGTAAAACTAGGGTAAAAAGTAGATGAATTTTGCGATTGTGTGTTGTTGTTCAATCGGCCATCACCTCTTGTCTACATAAGAGGCGGGTGGACTTTCCGTTCAAGAAAAGGACTTGCCTAGCTGTCCAAATCATCAAAACCTAGTAAAACACGGACTATTCACGACCCCCGGCCCGGATGTCCGGCTCAAGGCCCGGATGATCCGGCCTAGTCCAGTTTCTTGACAGCAGCTTACTGTTTTGGCTCTAGAATCCTCATACGACCTCGTATTTGGACGTTTTTTATATCCAAATCAACCGCCTCGACGAGACGCACAACTTTCATGTTGAACACGTTTTCATCCGAGGCCATCTTGAGGGTGTTTCGGGCCATTTTCTAAAGTCTGCAGAGGAAAACGTGTCCGGACACCCGGACGATTGCCCGGATTGTCCGGCCTTTACCCGGATCATCCAGGAGTTGATCCAGATCATCCGGCTTCAACTTTTAGCTTCTGTTGTTTTGGTCAATTTTTCGGCCCTCGGCCGGATGATCTGGACCCCGGTCCGGATGATCCGGCCATACAGTGCTGCAGCGCACACTTTTGGCTGTAACTTTTGCATACAAACTCGAATGAGGACGATCTTTATATCAAAATCGTTCGTCTCGACGAGACGAAGAACTTTTCTGTGGTAACGTTTTCCATCAGAGGCCATCTTGGTTAGGTTTCATGCCATTTTCTAATCTGGTGTCAACACGAGTATCTCCGAAATTGGCATATCTTTTACACTTGAGCTCCGTTTTGATCCATCTTCACATTTACTTTGATTATCTTGAAGAGAGCCATCAAATGGTGACATGAACTCATAAATTTGACCTCATCTTGCTACAGCCTCAAGTCACTCTTTGCGATCATGCCCTTTTTGAGCGTCAACACATGCCTCCCTGTTTTTCGGCAAAGCTAGCGCGCCGAAAAATAACTTGCAAAACGTTTGTCTAAGGACGATGTCAACACTCCATCTGCCATTTATATGCGCTTAGGGCGATAATCTCTATATCGGCCATGTTTATGCTTAGGGCGATAACTTTATATCGGCCATGTTTATGCTTAGGGCGATAACTTTATATCGGCCATTGATTTTAACTTCTGGTTCACATCATACCTTGTAACCGATTACCACCAATCGGTTTTAAAGAGATGGGAATGAACCCGTTCCTTGTAGCACTAAGGAAATCAAACTCCGAGAGGTCACGCCCTGTTAAGCAAGTAACATCGGGATGATTCCAATCCACCGATGCATCGGCCAAAGCAACACAAGCCGAATTATCCGCGTGAATGATTTCTACCTCATCATCGATCCATTGTATTAAAAATTGATGCATGGTAGATGGCACACATTGGTTAGCATGAACCCAATCATGACCTAATATAACATTATAGTTACCTTGCACCTCGGCGATGAAGAACGTGGTGGCCAAAGTTTTGCTTCCCACGGTGAGTTCCATGCATATCACACCTTTGGCCTCTGTCTTTTCTTTACCCTCGAATCCATTAAGTACCATATTGGTCTTCATCAATGCATCATCATCTAACCCCAACTTTTTGAAGATCGAGTAGGGCATAAGATTTATCACAGCGCCACCATCAACGAGCATCCTAGCAACCGGCGATCCGTTAATACGACCTTTGAGGTACAATGGCTTCAAGTGTTTCACCGGTTCTCTTGGCTTCTCGAAAATAGCATTCTTAGGACCAAAATTCAGCTGGGCTACCTCCCCTTCTTCACCTATAGCACGAAACTCGGCAGGTAAGTAATATACCATATTAATATCCATACCTTCCCGAACCGGCGTATATTCATAATCCAACATCTCATCTTCGTCTCCCAATGTGAATATTGGGCTCAAAGATTCCTCAATTGAAGGGGATGTTTCAGGTGGTGTGGACGATGTAATAGGGGTTGCATCATCCTCTTTTGGTGGTGAATCTGTTGTTGTAGCTAATGTAGAAGCATCTGCGTTTCCTTTTTCTTTAGGCCTCCACACTTGTTTTGTGAGTGCCATGGGCCGAATTTCACTTAACAATTCGTCCATTTGCCTCTCCTCTTTGTGCTCTACCTTCTCGTGGTTTCTCATGCGTTGTAATCTCCTTTTCATGGTCTTGGTTAAACCGGGAGGACACCACTTAGGTTGAGTATATTTGGGATCCCTTGGTTTGGCCTTGCTTCTGCTCGCCTCATGATCACTAAGCATGGAACCCTGGTGAAAAATAACAATATCACCATTAGAAGTAGCCAGATTACCAACAACCGGCTTTTTGATCTCCTTTTGCTTGTCGCATTCTGAAATTTCCGCACTAGATGACTTAAGACGCCACACCTTTTTATTGGCCTTACTTGGAGAAATTTTTGTTGGCCGATTAGCACCATATCTCAAACAGCCTTGTGTGGGATAATAAAGCCTCTCACGAGCAGGCCTTCTAGGTGCTGCCCACCCCATATGGAAAGCATAAGGAGCCATTGGGGGCTGCCCCCATCCTCCACCGAAGCCTCTCATGTAATATGGCGCATAGGAGGGTTGTGATATCCATGGTGTCGGTGCCCCTGACCCATATAGCCTTGCATATCGTTGAAACTCTTGCTCCGGAGGCAATCTCGAACGCTTTGAATGTGATGGTCGATTAGAGCTATAACCGGCCGCTTGACTTGCATATTTGGATAGCAACATATCAAAAGTTGGCTTGATTCTTTTGTTCTTAGTTTCATTCTTTTTCCACTTGCCAACTTCTGAATTCTTGGGCTTGATCAATTCAACATGAGCATCCTCTTGTACTTGCGGTTGCCCCCCGAGTGTGGCATTTTTTATAGTGATCTTCAACACTTCCTTGCCATCTGGTTGCTTCTCAATCACAATCTTTCTTCCCAAGACCTTGTCGCCCTCCTTGCTATTCCTGGGTTCACCAATAACAACATTATCTTTATTAGCAGATTCGGCTATGCTAGGCCGAATCAACATTTTCTTTCCCTCCAAGTCCATGGTGTTTATTGGGAAGGGCTGTTTATCAACTTGCATCTCAGCAAAATTCAATCGTCCGTCATTAATGGCCGATTGTATCTGTCGTCGGAAAACATTGCAATCGTTAGTAGCATGAGAAAATGAATTATGGTACTTGCAATAAGCACGCCGTTTCAGCTCCTCAAACGGCGGTATGGTGTGTGATATTCTAATCATTTTATCTTGCAAGAGTGCATCAAATATTTTATCACACTTTGATATATCAAAAGTAAACCTCATCTCCTCATCACGATTCTTGCGAATCGGCTTAAGAGCATTGCACATATAGGGTTTGGCCTTTGAGGACCAAACAAATTCAGTAGTATAGACATCAACCTCATCGTCCGAATTATCATCATTGTGTTCAACCATATGCATTCTAGGACGATCGGTTGTAGACCTATGGACCTCTTTACTTTGACTCTCTTGGGCCAAAGCTTTTTGTAAGACTTGATTAATGCTCAAAAACTCATAACTTTCTAGCCTCTCTTTAATGTGAGTTTTCAAACCATTAAGAACAAGATCTGCCAAGTCTCTCTCAGTTACCACTAAACTATAACATCGGTTTTTTATATCTCTAAATCTCTTGACATAATCGGTGACCGATTCATCATGTTTCTGCCTAACCGATGTAAGATGTGACAACTTTAGCTCATTATCGCCGCTATAAAAATGATCATGAAACTTTTGCTCTAATTGCGACCATAAGAGAATTGAGCCATGTGGTAAAGCAGCAAACCATGAAAATGCGGTGCCAGTTAAAGACAAGGGAAGTAAACGCACTTTCAACTCTTCTATGGAACCTGCTTCACCCAACTGTGCTAGATACTGACTCACATGCTCCCAAGTTGTTTTCGTACCCTCACCACTAAATTTAACAAAATCAGGAACCTTATAACCTTGAGGGTAAGAAATTGCATCGAAGTGTTCAGGATAAGGCTTTTGATACACACGACTCTTTACTTTCGGCTCGTTTCCGAAAGTTTCTTGAAACATCTTATGCAAATCCTCCCTTAATTTAGCTAAAATTGGATCCGAGGTAGATGAAGATGTTTGTGGCAATGACATAGGAGCAACCTGAGTACTAGCTATTGGTGCAACTTGTGGGATGGGCGCCGAACCATAATTCGGCGGAAGACCAAACATACTTGCGCCTATGGGTGGTGTGACAAAATGATTCGGCGTTGACGCCGAATTGGGCACACTCATAATAGGATTAGGGTATGTAGATGTAGTCACAAGCTGGTTGGTTTGACTAGGGTAGAAATTCAACGGCATACTATATTGTTGTTGTATAGGAGGCGTCGATGAAATAGGTAAAGTTGGACTGGCGTTTTCAGATACACCAACAGTACCACTAGATGACGGAGGCATATTTTTCTGAGCATTAGCACTAGCCGCAAAAGAATTGTATGCCATCACATTACCCTTGCTAACAAGACTTTCAATCACATCCACTTGCTCTGGAAAAAAAACTTTACTCACAGTGATTACATCTTGTTCGTCGATGAGGGGAGGAAAATTGACGTTTCCAAACGGAGTGATGTTGCCTTGACGGTCCTTCTTGAAACTTGAAAGAAACGCTTCCAAATCCTCCTCCTCGCGCTTCTTCTTGAGCGCCTCAAAAGCCTCTTCACGCTGCTTCTTGCGTCCTTCGTAGGCTTGGCGATGTTCATCCGATAGTTCATCAAGTCCGGGCTTAATGATGTTATCGGCGTCAACTTCTGAGGGCTTGGGGAGATTAGACATGGTTGATGATGATTCTTGATCTTTCGTCCCCAGTGGAGTCGCCAAAAAGTGTGTTCGCACACGAACACGTCACCGTGTACCTTCAACACCGAGGGTGATGCACCGCAGCTCACGTCGAAGGAGACCCGCCGGAAGCGCGGTACACAAGACAATCCGGCGGGCGCTTTTGAGCACCCGAAACCCCACGCGCCCGGGAGGGACCCCGTCTGGTCGCGCGGCGGCTATGGGCTGCCCTAGGTCGGTTCGCCCGCCCCTAGAGCCTCGAGGATCGCTGCCCTCCAATATGAAGAACAAACGAAGAACGAGAGAGAAAGAACAAGGAAGGGATGTAAAACTAGGGTAAAAAGTAGATGAGTTTTGCGATTGTGTGTTATTGTTCAATCGGCCGTCACCTCTTGTCTATATAAGAGGCGGGTGGACTTACCGTACAAGAAAAGGACTTGCCTAGCCGTCCAAATCATCAAAACCTAGTAAAACACGGACTATTCACGACCCCCGGCCCGGATGTCCGGCTCAAGGCCCGGATGATCCGGCCTAGTCCAGTTTCTTGACAGCAGCTTATTGTTTTGGCTCTAGAATCCTCATACGACCTCGGATTTGGACGTCTTTTATATCCAAATCAACCGCCTCGACGAGACGCACAACTTTCATGTTGAACACTTTTTCATCCTAGGCCATCTTGAGGATGTTTCGGGCCATTTTCTAAAGTCTGCAGCAGAAAAACGTGTCCGGACACCCGGACGATTGCCCGGATTGTCCGGCCTTTACCCGGATCATCCGGGAGTTGATCCAGATCATCCGGCTTCAACTTTTAGCTTCTGTTGTTTTGGTCAATTTTTCGGCCCTCGGCCGGATGATCTGGACCCCGGTCCGGATGATCCGGCCATACAGTGCTGCAGCGCACACTTTTGGCTGTAACTTTTGCATACAAACTCGGATGAGGACGATCTTTATATCAAAATCGTTCGTCTCGACGAGACGAAGAACTTTTCTGTCGTAACTTTTTCCATCAGAGGCCAGCTTGGTTAGGTTTCATGCCATTTTCTAATCTGGTGTCAACACGAGTATCTCCGAAATTGGCATATCTTTTACACTTGAGCTCCATTTTGATCCATCTTCACATTTACTTTGATTATCTTGAAGAGAGCCATCAAATGGTGACATGAACTCATAAATTTGACCTCATCTTGCTACAGCCTCAAGTCACTCTTTGCGATCATGCCCTTTTTGAGCGTCAACAGGCGCGGCCCCCTTTCCTTCTCCCTCTCCCTCTCTTTCCTTCTCTCCTACTCCGAATAGGAAAGAGGAAGGGATTCCTAGTTGGACTGGGGAGTCCTAGTAGGATTCCCCACACCTGGCGCCCCCCCCCCCCTTGGGCCGGCCACCTCTTCCCTCCCCTCCTTTTTATACGTGTTCAGAGGGCACCCCAAAGGTACTCGAGATTTGTCTTAACCGTGTGCGGTGCCCCCTTCCACAGTTACACACCTCGGTCATATCGTCGTAGTGCTTAGGCGAAGCCCTGTGCCGGTAACTTCATCATCACCGTCGCCACGCCGATGTGCTGATGGAACTCTCCCTCGGCCTCAACTGGATCAAGAGTACGAGGGACGTCATTGAGCTGAACGTGTGCTGAACACGGAGGTGCCGTACGTTCGGTGCTAGGATCGATCAGATCGTGAAGACGTACGACTACATCAACTGCGTTGATATAACGCTTCTAGTTTCGGTCTGCGAGGGTACGTGGATAGACTCTCCCTTCTCGTTGCTATGCATCATCTAGATGGATCTTGCGTGTGCGTAGGATTTTTTTTGAAATTACTGCGTTCCCCAACAGAAACCGCACTGAAGAAACGGGAAGAAAAGCAAATCGAACCAAACCGAACAAGGGGCAGCGGCACAAAGAGGAGAAGAGGGGCGATACAGGGCAATTTCAAGGCATTAATACACAATACTATATGCGTCATTGGTTATAAGTACGCAATTCAGGGCAAATTCCAGCAACAACATACTTTACTAAAGGAAACCACATAGTTTTGCATGCAGATATTAACTTTGTTGCAGGTTATTGTAGCCCTATGCTTTAGAAAAAATTGACAGGATCTCTGCTTGTTTGTTTTTAACTGAATGTTTAAGAAAGTGGTCATACAAAGTTATCCTATAGCAACGGCATACTTGATCAAAGGAAACCTACATGTCTTTGAAAATCTGAACATTCACATGACTCAACTCCAAGCACAGGAATCTTCCCCTGTTCTTTAGAACTCCGCAACATACAAATCCATGTGAAACTAATTAGATGTGAAGGAAGAAAACCAGTCAGATTTGAAAATATATAAAACTAATTAGATGAATACCTTGGTGGATGAAGTACTGGATGGATGCAGACTGCGTCGACGCCGAGGAGGCCAGACTGACGGAGCACCGCGCCTGCTTGGCCTTGAGGAGGTGCTCGTCCATCCAGGTCCGGTCGTCGGCGGATGGCAGCAAGGGGGGAGGTAGGAGGAGAGAAGCAGAAGCGACTTGAGCGACAATTGCGGGCTGTTGAGGAACCGTTGGGTGAGGCGCTCGGAGGTGGAGGGGGAGGGGCGAGAAGGTGAGCACCCGCCATGGTTGGAGAATGGGGATTAGAAGCTGATGAGTAGGGAGAGGTAAGAGACAACGGTTTTTTCCCCTCTGATTGTTGGATAAATGCGCATGTGTCTGAAGCGGTGACTAACATCCAATAGGACTAAGCACGAGGCAGAGCGACCACTCTGAACTAGCTTTTTTTAGCAAACGACTCTGAGCTAGCTGCTACCAAAATAACACATCCACTCTCAACGGACCAAACACAAAAATAGTGCAAAATAAATAAGACATGAAATATAATATTCAAAAAAATGTCAGTCACCATAAAAATGATTCCATTTTAGAAAATATTCTTGAAAATCTAAAAACAACTACTCAAAGTAAAAAAATAATTGTGTTTTACTGAAAAATAAAAAAATTGATACTTTTTAATAGGATGAAATGAAAATGAGGAGCTGAAATAGATCATGACAAACATTGTTAGGGTATGTCCAAATTACAAAGTCCAAAAAGAAATACTCAGTGCAACCTTATTTCTAATGTTTCCAACACATAAAAATAGTTCAAAAATATTTGAACAAAATATGTTCGTACTTTTAAAAACTACAAAACCATTTCAAAATATACAACTGAAATAATTAATTTACATAAAACTATTTTTATAGAGAAATGTTCCGATTTACACAAGTTTTTAAACAACTCTTCACAAGGTTTTACATTTTAAATGGAAAAATTAATTTTTAATAAAAATAAGGAAATTTTCAGTTTCAAAATTTATTCAAATTAGATATAGAAAATGTCAAAAAAGAACCCATGAAGCAAGTTCTACGACATGTATCGCACGGTGCAACGCACGGGCATTTATATTAGTAATTAGAGCATCTCCAACAGGCGCCCAATGCGCGGCGCGCTAAAATCTGGTTTACAGCGCGCGCATCACCAGGTTTGGCGCGTCGCGCAGTGCTTGCTCAAGCAGTAGCGCTAAAATGCAGCGCGTGCGAGCAACCGGTGTACATATTTGTTCTCATTTTGGGCACAAATTTCACATATCAACACAAAACACATGGCATATATTGAATCACAAACATCATCCCAACCAAGTTCGTGCCCAAAAGTTCATGCCCACAAGTTTAAATTCATGCTCACACCATAATTAAATCAAGTTTAACATGCAAACCAAGTTATGATGACACAAATGAAAGGCACAAGAATCAAGCCTCGTCCTCGTCTTTGTCTTCATCCTCTTCCTCCGATTCATCTTACTCCTCCGAAGACGATTCTTCCTCCTATTCTTCATTATTGCGCGTCGTATCCTCATCACGTGAAGCTCGGAAGGTGTTGCCAAAATCTTCAACGGCATCTTCATGCAAAGGTGTCACACCGGCGCCCGGAGGTGCACCCATACCCCCAATGAGAGACGCAAAACTCATGCCATCCATGCCACCCATGTCGTCCAAGCTGCCCGGAGGTGCTCCAAAGCCACCCATGCCTCTCATGGTCTCCATGGTAGCTCCAAAGCCACCCATGAAACCCATGCCGCCCATGGTAGCTCCAAAGCCACCCATAGCACCAATGCCCCCCATGCCGCCAAGGCCACCGGCACCCATGCCGCCAATGCCACCGCCACCAATGCCGCCAAGGCCACCACTACCCATGCCGCCAAGGCCACCGCCACCCATTGTGCGAATCATGGCTCTTTTTTGGATCAAGACTTCTTCGCAGGCAAGGTTGACATACTCCTTTTGCGCATCATTGAACAAAGATGTGTCCAACAAGAACAAGTGCTTCTCCCATTCCAACAACTTAGCTCGCTCCTCCATGCCCACCTTCTTCTCCTCCAATACCACTTTCCTCTCCTCGGTGGCCACCCTCCTCTCCTCGGTCGCCAACCTCCTCTCCTCGGCCGCGACATCTTGGTTTCTTGCCATTTTCCTCACCTTGTTGGCTTCTCTTCTTACGTTGACAATTGCTTCCATAACATTTTTGATCTCATCATCTCCTTTCCTCTTCTTCTTTTATTTGCGTCTTTCTTCGTGCCATCCGGTCGTTTTGGATTCGAGTATGAAACCGAGTTTGGGGTGGGGCTTCTCTTGCCATCTTCACTTGATGCATCATCCTCATCATCATCTTTCAAATTAATTGTTTGCTTGCGGTTTTTGCACAAATCCAAATCATCAATATCCTCACGCTTCCTCCATTTCTCATCATCCTTCAATACTTCATAGCAATGAGGCAAGGTAAATGGCCTTCCTTTCTTGATCTCCCCCTTCCTGGTCCTCTTCTCCTCTCCTTTGAACAAGTTTTGTGCAAGGTTCAACTACATGAAAACAAAACAGGTTAACACAAGAAACACCAACAACAAGCATGATGTGAACATGAGGAATGATGAAACCACACTTACCCAATCATCATCATTGGTGCCACTTGGGTTCAACTTGTCAACCGCTTTTTGTGCGGCCGACCATTGTTGACAATCCCTATTGATGGTCGACCACTGAAAGCGAAGTGATCGTGCGGAGCGGTCAATTTCACTCATGTTGCGAAGATCAAAGTGTTCTTTCATCCGGAGCCAATATGCATCTCTACTTTGATCACCTCCAATGGATGTATCCCTCGACACTTGCAACCAAGTATTGCATAGTAAGATGTCTTCGGTGTTGGTCTAATTGCCCGCTCTTCCTTTCGGTGCGTTGATAATGCCCTCACCATCCTCGTCCACCTCGAACTCAAGGTCTTCAAAATGCATGTCATTGGTTTGAGACCAATGCGAATTGTTCGAGCCAACACCCATAGTTGACATGTATGCACCATCGTTCACACTACAAAGTATATAGAACAATGCAAAGCTATATATATATATATATATATATATATATATATATATATATGCATTCAGAAAATAAAGAAGGAAAAAAAGATCGGGATTTTTTTTTACCTTTGGGGCATATTGTCGAACACATGGTGCGCGTCGGCCACCGGCTCAACAAGTGAGCTCGCCGGCGCTTCGGTAGTCGCCGCGCTCGTCACACGCCCTGCAAGCTTCTTCCTCGGCGCCTTCGAGGTGCTCGAGCCGTCTACTGCCTTGTTCTTCTTCGCGGATGTCTTCCCCTTCTTCGGTCGTGGTGCATTTGGGAGTTTCGAGGTGCCGGAGCCGTCCACAGCCTTGTTCTTCATCACGGCAGGCGCCGGCGCGACGCCACCAGCCGCCGAGGTCATCCAAGGCGGCATGAAGAGGCCGCGCGCGAGGCCGATGCTCGGAGGAGCTTCAGCGGAGGCATGGCCAACGCTCCCAGCACTAGGGTTTGCGGCGGCGGCGGCGGCGCTGGAGGGTTCGCGGCTGTAGGATAGGGTGAGGGGAGTGCGGACGCGTGCGTCCATCGGGTCAGCTCGTCGGCACCGGCGCGTGCAGGCGCGAAGGTGACGCGGGGGAGAGAGTGCGGCGCGCGCGGAAGCGGGCGCCCTAAATACGCAGCGCGCGATAGCGATTCAGACCGCGCGTCCAACTCTATATGCCGCGCGTGCGGTTATTGCGCGCCCGCTGAAGACACACTAGCGATTGCGCGCACGCTAAAATGGGTAAATTTGCGGCGCAACGCTTGTCTAGCCCGCCGGTTGGAGATGCTCTTACAAAATAAAATTCTAAAATATATTTAGGTTCCGTGAAAAAAATCATGAGGCCATAAATGACGCGTTTTGTTGGCTTTTCCCCAACCTCCGGACCACGCCGTCTCTCCGTCTTCGATCCCCATTTAGAGCCCGCGATTCCGACAAACATCGGACGATCGCCACTATATTTCCACTCGGCCGATCCTCCATCCAGTCGCGCTCCACCAAATTTCCGCCGGAACCGCTGAACTAATCGTTCTCCGAGGAGAGCGATGGCTAGAAAGGATCCGTCTTCTCGCCGGCGCCGGCTCCCCCTCCGGCGGCCGCGCGATGAGGACCGCCTTAATGCCCTCTCCGACGACCTGATCCTCCAGATCCTGGGCCGTCTCGACACCCGCAGCGCGCTTGGTGGTTATCGACGTCTTAAAGTTAAAAACTAAGGGTACGAGCTATGATGCCCCAGCCTATCCACCTCGGCAATATTTCTTTTACCGAACCACACAACATAAAGCAATGCCCCACATCCTCATCTATTCTTTCTTTTTCTCACCTTTTTCACTTGTGATCATTTGCCATTTTCTTTTTCTCTAACCCCCCCCCCCCCCCCCTCTCCCCCCCCCCCCCCCCCCCCCCTCTCTCTCTTCATTTTCTTCCTTCCCTCATCAAGCAACCGGCTCCTATGCAGGAGCCCATCCGAGGCCTGGTCCAACACCATATCCTAGTTGGCATGCGGCGTGTCCGGTTGAAGCCACCTGTTGGCCATGCCCTAATTATTTTTGCCTTTTATGACTTACCAAATAAACTTGTGTTTTGTTGGCAAGCCAATAATAATTACAAAATAAAATTCTAAAATATACTCCCTCTGTCCCATAATATAAGTACGTTCTTTAGTACTATTTACTGAAGAAGAAAAGATCCCGTTAAAATTAAGTAGAGAAGAAGAATATAAATGACGCGTATTTTGCTGGCTTTTCCCCGGCCCCCGGACAAATGGCACAAAGGGCTATCGCCTTGCTTGAGCAACCTCGTCGGTTGCCACTCCAGCCACGACTCCGCGATGCGTCGGCCGTTACGACTGTGGGGGGTGTCCGTCGGCTTGCGTTCGGATTCTTCTCCAGTCTCACCGTCTGCGTCGCTACTGTTGTGACTGCGGGGGGATGTTGAGTATAATGTTTATTAGGAAAGACGAGATAGACTAGGATTTGTTCTGGCTTGTCCTGTACTCAAAGTAGATCATTGTACTCCTATATATATGCCCACGAGGCTCAAGCAATACAACAACTATTCCATCAAATCCCTCTCTCCCTTCCAACAGACTTTCCTAGAGATTTGTTCAAAAAGATACATGGTTGAAAGTGCGTTCCTAGATGCTAAAAGTCTGTCGTCAGATTTTCAGCCTTTTCGAAATGAATATACCGAAGAAGAAAAGAAACGGCGCGTTTTGCTTCGAAAATTAGCCCCTCTCTCTCGCGCGCTAGGCAGCTTTCCCAGCGCCCCCACGCGGTCTCTCCGTCTTCGATCCCCATTCAGAGCCCGCGATTCCGACAAACATCGGACAATCGCCACTATATTTCCACTCGGCCGATCCTCCATCCAGTCGCGCCACACCAAATTTCCTCCGAGGAGAGCGATGGCTAGAAAGGATCTGTCTTCTCGCCGGCGCCGGCTCTCCCTCCGTCGGCCGCGCGATGAGGACCGCCTCAATGCCCTCTCCGACGACCTGATCCTCCAGATCGTGGGCCGTCTCGACACCCGCAGCGCGCTTGGCGCCGCCGCGCTCTGCAGGCGCTGGGCCCACCTCCCTCGCGAGCTCCCCGCCCTGGATCTCAAGGTCAGCGACGCGCTCCCGCCGCGCTACCGACGGTGGCTCGACCTCCTCAACGAGGCAGTCACATCGGACGCGCTACGCGGGTGTAGCCGGAGGCTACGCCCCATCGTCGGACGGTACGAGCGCCGCGCCATGCGCGCCATGGTCAGCTCCGTCAGGAGCCTCAGGGCCCGCCGCCACCGGCGTGCGTGCAGCAGGCTGTCGCTCGAGTTCTTCGCGTTCAGCACCTCCGCCGCCATCAACCGCTTGGTCGTGGACGCCGTAGATTCCTGGGGTGTTGAGGACCTCGAGGTCGTCGCCAAGTCGACGGAGCCGATCACACATCTTCGTCCGGTCTACACGTTCCCCCGTGGTCGCATCAGCAGGAAGCCCGGGGAGTCCCGCCTCCGAAGCCTCAAGCTCGTCAACTGCCTGCCCCCGCCGCTGGAGGGGTTCACCGCGCTCACCACGCTCCTGCTGCGGGACCTGCCCTGCTCCACACCTGCGGCCGTCTACGAGGGCGTGGTCGCCGCGTGCCCGCAGCTGCGGGTTCTGCATCTCGTCTCCTGCTCCTTCGACAAGGATACAGCCCGTTGGGTGGTGTTCGACGCGCCCATGTCAGAAATCAGAGAGCTTGTCGCTGACGGCCCGTTGATGACGGTCAAGCTCCGCTCTCTCCCCAAGCTCGAGAGCCTCACTGCCGTGGATGCCAGGGTTCTGTTGTGCTCCGACGCCGACGTCCCTTGCCTTGCGCATGTGAGCCTCGTCTTCTCCATTGGACCACTGGACAACCACTCCATTGTGAACCACTTGATTGCGTTGTTCATGCTCTCGTTGAAAGACGCGGCCATCAGCTTGAGGAATCTCATTCTGCGCTTTACTGGGCCAGAGATGTGGATTCTGCCCAATCTGAAGAATCAGTTTTCTCTGATGCCCAATCTGAAGAAGCTGCTTGTTGCGGATGTGCCATCCTCCTGGGATGTCTCATGGCCGCGCATCCTCATCCAGGCAGCACCACTGCTGGAGAGTCTTCATGTTCATGTTTCCCAGTCCCAGTCCCAGTCCCAGTGCCAACATGAGGAGGAGCCAGGTCGTCAGAATATCTCCTCCTACTTGCAGATGCAGCAGCCATCATCATCATCTTCTTGGCAGCGCCACCGCCATTTGAAGGAGCTGGTGGTTGTTGGCTTTCAGAGCACGAGCAGGATACATCATCAGCTAATGTACCTCGTGAGGTTCGCCGTGGATACTTCGACGGCGCTGCGCCGTGTTGCGGTGTTCAAGCATGGTCATGTCGAGGACAAGGGGGGCCCCTGGGACTGGGAGATGGTGAGCAAGCAAAGCACCTGGAGCAACGAGGAGAAACTTGCCGTCCTGGACTGCTGTTCGACTTCGACACCCCAAATTGAAGTGCTGCTAGGCTGAGCTAAATCTCTTCTTAGTATAGATTATGTATTGTGATGCTTGATGATTCTGGATGCTCTTTGAGAAACTAGATTGACCGATGGATGTATTGATTTATATGCTGCTGTGTAACCAAGGAAAGAAATGTGCCCGTTCCGTTAAGTTCGGTTATTTGGGGTTCCCTGCTCAATTCTGTCTGTATTTGCTGGGTAATGAAAGAGGTGACTACTTATGCTGGCTGGAGTATCCCTCACTACATTCTTCTAGTTAGTACATGTGGTCCATATTGTAATCTCTAAAAGGTCTTATATTTAGGAACAGAGGGAGTACTTCTTTTGTCATGCCAGATCAGAGTCCTCATGCCTCCTTGAACCATAGGCTCTTGAATATATGTTAATCATTTTCTAGGAGTCCTGATGGCTCTTGAATATATGTATACCATTTTCTGATCTCTCGACAGTTGTTTCGGTTGCAGACAGTTTGTGCAATATGTTCTGAAGGGTATTCTTCCAATATGATAGCGTTTTGCAGCCTGTGCTCGTTTTTATTGCCTGTTTTCCTTGTGATTTATTCGTCCGATGTCTGATATGTTCTGAAGGGTATTCTTCAGTATATTCTGAAGGGTATTCTTAGGTTCCTCATTTTCTTCGCCTGATGTCTTGCTTTTGGGGCAGCGTTGTACATCATTCTCCTCCTTTATTTATTTTGCTTTCTAGTAGGAGTAGTATTTAGTTTGGATGATGACGCTATTATGTTGAACTGCCGCTGTTGGATTTGGATTATGCTATTAGGATCTGGTGGTGGCTTTGGGTTTTGAGTAAAATGCAAGCGCGGTCCTAATTCTTTCCCAAAAGTGTCGACTGGGTCCTAATTCTTTCAAAATGCACATCTGGGTCCTAAATCTTTCTAAGTTGTTCACCCGAGGTCCTAATTTCGACTGTCCGCCGCTGACCAGCTCGCGTGGCGCTTTGACCGCTGCCACGTCGACTCGAGGGCCCACGCGGGATAGTTCCCGCGGTTGGAGGTTGGTAATTTAAGCAGTTTGGCCCCTGGAGTTTGTCCTCTCTTCATTCCCCGGTCCCTAGGTCTTCTGCTTGCTCTCTCCCTCTCTCTGGCGCCGCGCCGTCGCCGCCATGTCCGCCGCCGCTAGCTCGTCTGCCGTGAAGCACCGCGGGAAGAAGGCTGCCCAAGCGCCTGCTCCACCTCCGGCGTTAGCCCTTTTCTCGCCGCCCATCTCATCGCCGGCTGCCGCGGTATGCTGCCGTTGGTACCATGCCCTAGCTGCCGCATTCGATCTACAATTCGTCTTGTGTCAAAATCGAAGGCAAATCCTGGCAGGATTTTCTACAAGTGCCCCAATCACCATGTAAGATCTTTTACAAGTGCCCAATCGATTTGATGTTTCTGTGTTTCTTTTTGACTGAATTTTTTTTGCTCAATTTCTATCAGATTCAACCAAATCCTTGCCAACATTACTATTGGGAAGATGGACCAGACAACTATTTTGATTTTTTGGTGAGAGCTGGGTATGTCAGCCGTGGATTGAGCAGTTTAGATTCGGCTGGTGTCATTGCAAGTGAAGAAACAGAGGTGCAAGATGCTTGTGCAGGAGCAATGCATAGCACTGTCGAGACTGTGGCATATGCAGAAGCAATGCAGAAGATGAATGAGCTCATTTTTCTCTGTAGGAGTATTCTCAGTGCACTTGTTGTACTGATTGTAGTTGTGGTGTATGTAGGATTTAAGAAGTGATGTGTTAGTATGATGTATCCAGTGATCAATGCTTGTTGGTGTATCCAGATGTTGATGATTTACTGTTGCAATGAAATTGAACTAAAATTTGGCAGCATTTTGGTTGTTTTTCTGTACTTTGGCACCATTTTTTTACTAGCATTGACAACACAAATAAACAGTAATATGCAAGGCCATTCTTTTACTAACTGAACTTCAAAGCAGTCTGAAAGATAGATAGATGGACCCAACATTACAAGGTCTTGAAGTTGTGCAATAAAAGTATTACATTTCCATGGTTTGTGTGAAACCCAAAGCCACATCTTAGCATGAGGTTTCATTACAAACCACCTTGTTTCCTAAGCAAAAGAAAAACATCCTACACTGCTTCTTTCCATAACATCTTTGTAGCTCTTCACTTCTGAGTTGTTGGGGCTTTGTTCTCCTTAGTTTTTTTCACTTTCTTCCTTCTCTTCAAACCTAGTGTAGCAGTAGTGTGGCTTCTTGGAGCTGGCAGGGCATCTCTGCAGTTTGCAATGAACTGGCTTTCTGGTAGAGGAGCTGGCACTACTGTTTGAGATTGTTGAGTAGCTATAGCCTACAAACCAACCAAACATGTATTTAGTAATGTAGGTGAATTTCTGGAAGTACAGATGGCATTGCATTTATTAACATTGCATTTAAATAAAAAGCTCTCACTTGGTCCTGTAAAATCTCAATCATAGTAGATGAAGCAAGATCATAATTCATAGAAGAAGATATCATATTAGATGTACTTCTGCCCACTTTTGGACATGCCTTTTTCTGCAAAAAAAATAAGAAATGTTGTTGACTATTGCAATTTTAGTTTTCAACGGCATTTAAGGGAAACATTTAAGGGAAATGCACCTTCCAACTGGGCCTTCTCTTGACTGGTAGTTTAGTTCTTTGTTGTGTTTCTGGAAGCACAACCTGAAGCACAACCACAATTTATTCTTGAATACATCACCTTTCCAGTTTTTTTGCAAAGTTTTGATGCAGATGCCTCACACAAAATCTATGTTGTGCATCAGGAAACATTGCATTGACAGCATTGATCAAGCCCTACATACATTGTAGAACAAACAAATGAAATGCTACAGTATGATAATATGAAATGCTACAGTATGAAATGCTACAGTATGAAATGCTACAATGTTCTTACTACCTTCTGCCTATCACTCATCAATGTCCATGGTGCTGTGTTTTGTATGTTCAGATCCTCCTTCAATGTGTTCAAAAACCACTTCCATGTGACAGTATCTTCCACTTCTACTATGGCAATTGCAATGGGAAAGATACAATCGTTAGGATCAACTCCAACAGCTGTCAGCATCACTCCACCATACTTGTTCTTAATGTGACACCCATCAATGCATATAATGGGCCTACAAGCTAGCAGAAAACCCCTTTTGCATGCATCTAAGGACATGTAGCAGTTATCAAACTTTCCATTGTTTGCATGCACAAGCATGGTACTGCCAGGATTTGATCTTCTGATTTCAGCTGCAAAGTCCCACAGTAAATTATACTGCTCAAGTTCATCTCCATGAATTATCTTTAGTGCAATCCTCCTTGCTCTAGCTAGCTTACTTCTAGTAGGTTGCATGTTGTAGTCCAATTGAACAAGTCTGCCAAAGTTTTGCAGTGTCATCTTCTCATCTGCTCTAAATGTTTCCACATACTTGCCAGCCAAATATCTTGCTGTAAATTGCTTGAGTGCCCACTCTCTTTCACATGTATGCTCACCCACATACTTCTTCACAACCCATGCTTTGGTCCTGCTGTCAGGTGCAGCAAATAAGAACCAGGGACAATCTCCAACACAACCTGCCCTTATCCTCTGCTTATCATTCTTTATGTAATGAATTTGCACTCTTTGCTTCACAATGTACTCCTGAATTGCTGCTCTTAGTTCAATGACAGACAAGAACACCATGCCTATGTGAAAATTGACTTCTTTCATGTTCTCAGGCCTCCACCTTTTCAGCTTCACTTTCTTTTTCATTTTTTTCCTTCCTTGTGCATATACTACTTCCACTTCCTCTGCTGAATCACTATCTTCAAGCTCTGAACCTTGTAGCTCCTGCAGTTCATCTGTATCATAGTCACTGTCCTGCTCCCATTCAGATTTCTTCTTTTTTTTTCTCAAATTTTTCATCAACCCATTCTTCATATAGATCATCATCATCTTTGCCTACTTCATTGTCAGAGTCTACCCAGTCTGAATCCCATTCACTGTCATCACTATCACTGTCACTGTCATTTTCATTGGGGATTTCTTCTTCTACCACAAGTTTCCTCCTGCTTCTTCTAAGCTCATGTCCAACATTTAGTCCCACTGGTGGAACACTGCTACTCCCTTCATTGCTGCTGCCTGCATGACATTGGTTCAGTCTGCCTTTGTGAGCTTTCACCTTAAACCTGGGACTTCCTCTTATTCCACTGCTAAACCCATGAGATTTAGGGCTTAGTACAAGAGGTAGCTCAGGTGTACCACTAACATGAATATCATCCATTACATTGTCAAAGGCCATATCTTTGTGATCAACAAACAACTGAAACAACTGGAATTTTGGAACAACTGCTGTCATGTGCAAAGTGTCAGTGTCACAGTCCACAATCCGCAGTCCGTCGGCTAAATTCTTTCCAGGCAGTAACCAGTAAATAACATGCTTAGATTGGTCACTATATCCCAGTTGCTGCATAAAATCAGTGAGCCAGAGAGGAGACCATGTATCTACTTCGCAACCATCGAACAGAGCAACTTTACCATCGACATACGTCTTCGATCGGCCAAATCCGCAGAAAAATCCACCATAGTTGATTTCTACGGTAAAAACCTCCTCTTGTGCTCCTAGGTATCGAGGGATTCAGTCAAATACTACCATCGATTCGAGCTAAATCGAAATCCACGGAAAAAGAGGATCGAGGGTTAGGGTTATGGGCAACACACTGACCGTATCGTGGAGGAGGATCTCCAGGTCGCCGATGCACGGGCGCCATCCTAGCGGCGCCGCCGCCGGACAAGCGCCTACGATGGCCGCCTGCCTCTTCTCACCGGACCGCCGCCGTCGATCTCCCCTGTTTCGCCAGAGCAGAGAGAGGTGGGGAAGAGGAGAGGAAAGGACTACGGCTGTGGAGAGATTAGGGTTGGGGGGCTCTTTTGAAAAAATGCACGGCTGGTCGTTATCCCGCGTGGGCCCTGGAGTCGACGTGGCAGCGGTCAAAGCGCCACGCGAGCTGGTCAGCGGCGGACAGTCGAAATTAGGACCTCGGGTGAACAACTTAGAAAGATTTAGGACCCAGATGTGCATTTTGAAAGAATTAGGACCCAGTCGACACTTTTGGGAAAGAATTAGGACCGCGCTTGCATTTTACTCTTGGGTTTTTTTGTTCCTGATTTTCTGAGTAGTCATCTTCTTAGCCTGGTGTTGTGGGTAGGTGTTGATTGTGATTGATGTTCGTTGACAGGAAGTGCTATTTGTTCGCCGGCCCCACTCTTGGGCATGGTGTACCTGCTTCTTGCTATGGCCTGGTGAGCGTTCCTCTCCTGTATGTAGCAGTGGCGTTGGATTTGGCGCTGCTATTGGGTCGTCAAAACATGAAAGCACCAGTGTTGCAGTCTTGGCGGTGAAATGGAGAGTGAATGTGAAGGCGCTCACATGAATAGTTGAGTTTTCTTTTGACTCCTGTGTGTTGAATTTTGTTGTTGTTGTACTCCCTTTGTACCAAAAGATAATTGAACTGCAAAAAACATCTTACATTTTCACGACGAGTAAATCGGAACGGAGGAAATAATACTTTGTAGTCTGACCATTTCCAGCTTTTATCACATCACATTTTACGACCTACTTCATTTCCAGCTTTATCACATCACATTTTACGACCTGCTTAAGACAGATTGTTTGACTTTGATGTGATGCGAGTAGTAGAAATGATGCCAGACCAGAGTTCCTTTGGTGGTTCACTAATGTTGTGAGCAATTCACTGCTACTTTGCAGATAATCTCTTCCCATTTTTCTTAATCGCATGGCATAAATATGCCAGTCCAGTATCTGTAGGCCTTGTTCGGTTACACCCAGCCCGGCGAGGTTTTGGGTCCAATCCACGCGGGTCCGCAGGGATTACCCCCGCCGGGGAATAAACCCGGCCCATCCAGTTTTTCTCGTTCGGTTAAGCCCCGCGTTGTATTTCCCCGGCCCAAACCTCTCCAAACCCACGCGGAAAAAATCATCCACTAGCACCCCGTGGAAGGAATCCCCGAGCGAGGCGCTCGTCTCATCTCTCCCGAGCGACAGAAGCGGCGGCAAGGAGGCGGCGGGGACGAGTGGACGGCGGCGGCGCAACCTACCCGGAGGAGGAGGGTGCCCTCCTGCTTCGACGACCTGCCACGAAGCCCGCCGGAACCCTAGCCTCTAATTGTCCCATCTCCCCTGCCGCCCCCTTGCCGCGGGCCCGCGGTCGGAACCCTAGCTCCGGAGAAGTGGTTGCTGCAGGCGAGGAGATCTCTGGTTAGTTCTCTCTCTCCCTCCCCCCCCCCCCCCCCCCCTCCCTCCCACCGCCTTTCTCTCTAGCAGCACTGATTTGCTCCCTCCATGAAAACCTAGACAAATATTGATCTGTCTTCCCGAATGTGGTCGTCAAGGTCGAGACTTTTCTTGGGGTTTCCTAGGAACTAGCATCAATTGTTATTTCATGATTTGTCTTCCCGAATATGGTCGTCAAGATCTGTCTTCCCGTTGTTAGTAATTTGTGTTGGAGTCAGCAGTACAATTTTGTGTTAGTAAATGGAGTCAGCAGGTTACTCTGTATTGGAGTCAGCAGTACAATTTGGTGTTAGTAATTTGGATTTGTTTTATTTTTCTCGACATATTATTGTAGTAGTAGTATAATTGTTAGTCTATCTCTTGGTATAAAGGACTATCTAATCTGGAGGAACAACAATGCATGTTGTTTTTGTTGCTGGCTGCTGATAGTACAGTATGATGTTCGTCCCAAAATGTAGTATGTGAACCTAATCTCTGTTAGCAGCAGAGCACATACTTCCAAAGATTTTTTATGTCCGAACAAAAGATACTTCGGGTATGATCATTGGTAGATTATATAATTACTTCGGGTATGATCATTGGTAGACTATATAATTGTTCTCTTCATGGTGTGTGATCATCATCTGTTCTTCATTGGTACACATTGCAGTTGTCCTTTTTTCTAGTGTTGTCCTTTTTGTTAGATGATGTTCCAATGCCAGATATTTTGATGATGCCAGATATAAGCTAGCTTCGCCGCCTCACAGCTGCAGCAAGACCCTGAATTGGGCAGCATCGTGACGGACAAGGTAGATTAATCCTCTTGTTTTAATCTTCTCCTTATTCATGTACTGTTGGTTATTATTGCTTGGTCGATAGATCTGTGTTACAAACTGTTTTTTTGGTAAGCTGAGAGCTATGTTAATATCTTACATTACTAGACATTGTAGTTGTTGAAGAATTTTTGCTCTTACTGCAGTTGTTTTTTTGGTAAACTGTTTGTTTGTACAACTTGCACTCTTACTGTTCTGGTGTAGTAGTAATAACTAGCCACATTTTTCTTCTTTAGACTTGGAATGGATCCTGAAATGAGGGATCGTGTTAGGAAGAGGGAGGAGGAGGATGACGAAATTATGTTATTTGTTTTCCCTGCACTACATTTGATAGAGACCGATGGAGTTGCTCTTAGGAAGCGGAGGATTCCGCGTCATACATCATCGCTAACAGGCGAGATGTTTGTTAAGGAGTTACTCGAAGGGCACGTCAAAAATTGTCGGGTAGCATTTAGGATGGAGCCGCGTATCTTCAAATCTTTGGCTAATTATCTTCGAAGGAAGAAGTTGGTGAAAGATACCAGAATTAAAGTCGAAGAGAAACTAGCATCATTTCTGTGGATGTTATCCCATAATTCTTCATTTGAAGACCTTCAAGTTCGGTTTGGTCACAGCGGGGATACTTTCCATTGGCAAATGAAGAATTTCTTTGACATCATCCCTATTCTCTCCAAGCATTTTTTGAAGCCTCCAAATCCCAGTCAAGTGCATCCGAAGATTCAGTCGGACACGAGATTCTTTCCTTATTTTCAGGTTTTTGCTTCGCCAACTTTGATCCACATCGATAACTTACTCTTCATGTTATAGGTGCTAAGTTATAGTATTTCGTTGCAGAACTGCATTGGGGCAATTGATGGGACACATGTTCCCATAACAATTTCAGGAGAAAAAGCCGCACCATTCAGAAATAGGAAAGGGACCCTAAGCCATAATGTTATGGTCGTGTGCGACTTCGACCTGAACTTCACCTTCATTTCTTGTGGCTGGGAGGGATCTGCTACCGATGCTAAAGTTCTCCGGTCAGCACTTAATAGTGGGTTTCATGTACCTCCGGGCAAGTTTTATCTGGTTGATGGTGGTTATGCCAACACACCTTACTTCTTGGCACCGTATCGTGGTGTTCGGTACCATCTAAAGGAGTTTGCACGCGGTCGCCGTCGACCCCAAAATCACAGGGAGCTATTCAATCTCCGTCATGCCGTGTTACGAAATCACGTCGAACGGGGATTAGGAATCTTGAAGAAGCGGTTCCCAATCCTAAAAGTGGGCACGCATCATCGAATAGAGAACCAAGTCAAGCTACCAGCAGCGGCGGCAATCTTACATAACATCATCCGATCTGAAAAAGGAGATGAGCGTTGGTTAGATAACCAACCAAACAATATACCTGTCATGAATTTTGTTGATCTTCCTGACGGTGATATTCCTCAAAATCATCAAATCAACCATGAAGGCGACAACCTTAGAGATGCCATTGCTCATCAAATGTGGGCTGATTATCGACATGCATAACTTGTCATTTGTAGTGTAGTAGTAATAAGTATAGTGTAGAAGTTTATGTTTTTTTTCTATTGTTCATGTCATGAATATTGTTCAGAAGTCACTATGATGACTGCTCGAGGGTCACCAAGGTTGAGCCTCCTCAAAAAAGCTGTCAAAAGGGATAGAGCATCACCTCCTACAAGCAGTGTGACAAAGAGGAGGAGAGGGTCTCCCAAAGGTAATAAACTAGCCGTGACTTTATTTCTCTTGTCGGGACTTTATTTGCTTAAAACCAAAATAGTTAAGATAGAAAAAGGTACATTAACATACAATGTGGAAATGCAGAAGATAGAGCACAGTGGAATGCAAGCCTTGAGAAAGATCTTGTGGACTTGCTTCGTGAGCATGATACACCTGAACATAAGGGTCAAAATGGATGGAGCTCAGAAGCATGGAATACGATAGTGAAGAAATTCCACCAAAAGAATCCTTATGCTAGGTACGAGAAGAAGAAAATCCAAGAAAAGGAAAAAGAGTTGAAAAAAGAATACAAGATGATCAAAGAGATAAGGAAGCAAAGCGGTGTTTCATGGGACGACCGGCAGTGCAGGATTCTAGCGGATCCACCACTTTGGAAAAACATCATCATAGTAAGAATGTCATTGTTATTCCCTAAAAGTTTCATTACTTGTTGCATGCTCTAATATCATTTTCTTGTCAACTATGTAGTCACACCCTAAAGCTGGAAAGTTCAAGACAAAAGCCTTCCCTCTTTTTGAAGCTTTGGAAGAATTGCATGATGGTTAGTTATCAACTTCATTCATATACTCATGTCATTGTTTTATGTTTGGTTACTCTTCTAGTTTGAAATCTTATATTTGATTGTCACTTTAACTTGTAGGCCAAACTGCAGAAGGGACATATAACTTCACCTCTATCGAGTCATCACATTGCTCAACCCAATCACATCTCGAGAATCTTGGAGGAGCTAGCAAGAATCAAGGAGAAACATCAGCTGATGGTGAGAATCTTGGAGGAGAAAGGGTGCAGATTGATGAAGATGTTGAGCAGGTTTACATGCAAGAAAACATTGCTGTGGAGCCCCAACAAACTCAACCAAATTTGGCTACTGCACCCTCAAGAAATGGAGAAGAGAAAGAACCAAAGAGAAGGAGGGGGCGAATGGTGATGTGGCTGCAATGATGGAGAAGTACTTGGAAATAAGGACGAAGCAGGTGGAGGATGAGAGGAATAAGCCAAGGGTCGTGGATGAGTACTCTATCAAAAACTGCATTGATCTGCTGAAAACAATGGAGATCACACTTGAAGAAGAAGTCAAGGCTTTCCGAGTCTTCAAGATCCCCGAGAACTGAGAGATTTTCATGAGTGCCAGACCAGAGACTGCTCTTATGTGGTTGAGAGCTGAAATGGAATAACTCAGGTACTCCTCTTTTCAATTAGTCCATGTTACTAAACTCCTTGCTAGCCATTTAGTCCATGTTGTTGCTGCTGCTGCTGTAAAGACATTATTTTCTGCTGAAATGGATAGTTGTTTTAAATATATTTATGAAGTTCTTTTGCAAACTATTAGACTGACTGGTTATAGGAATACTTTGCTTGAATAATACAACCTTTTTTCAAATGATTGCTTGATGTATCGACACAGGTTGACAAGTGCTTGTGTTGTAGCTAGTCTAGGCTGATTTTCTTGTGGTTGTAGTCATTGTCTATTTCTAAACTGCTATGATGCCTTGTCCCTAGAAAATAAAAATGGATGCTTTTAACATAGATCAGAGGATAGAGATTGATTTACCTACTGTTTATGTATGTTTTTCTCATTGTTTCCATTCCTGGAAATAAAACTGCCAAGTATTTCACTCTCAAACTAATTTTGGGTTTGAATGGTTTCAAAAAGCAGGAGTTCTAAGATTGCTCCAAAAGAAGGGCGAAGGTGCCGCGGCTTGGATCTATTTGTGTGTGCTTTTCAGTGGAAGGCTTCATATCTATTCGCTGGGTTTTGTCCATGTAATATTTGTAGAGAAACTAAACACTATTTCTGAAACGACTGACTGTAGCATGGAAGAATTTGGGAGGAACTGATAATTAAGCTCTTGTGGTCTATTCAACATATTATATATTATGTATGCTCCAAATTGCTATTATTTTTGTTAGTATTTGTGCCCTGTTCAAATCTTAGAATTGTTGTTATTGTTGGGATAATAAGTGTTTTAAACTGTCAGTGTTATTGTCACTTCAGTCTGCATCTGTGTAATTACTACATGAGAATTGTTGTTATCTATATGTACCACTTCATCTATGTCAATACTGTTGTCCCTGTGGTCCAGTGCCCTTGGGGACTAACCGAATGCATGAGAGTGGCGTGGATTGCATACTGGCAAGGATTTGGTCCCCAAGTGGTTTTGGTGTCAAGCGGGGATCACCCAATCCTCTAGAGGATTAAATCCACTAGAGGATTAATTCTGCTACAACCGAACAAGGCCTAAAGCTGGAAAGTTCAAGACAAAAGCCTTCCCTCTTTTTGAAGCTTTGGGAGAATTGCATGATGGTTAGTTATCAACTTCATTCATATACTCATGTCATTGTTTTATGTTTGTTTACTCTTCTAGTTTGAAATCTTATATTTGATTGTCACTTTAACTTGTAGGCCAAACTGCAGAAGGGACATATAACTTCACCTCTGTCGATTCATCACATTGCTCAACCCAATCACATCTCGAGAATATTGGAGGAGCTAGCAAGAATCAAGGAGAAACATCAGCTGATGGTGAGAATCTTGGAGGAGAAAGGGTGCAGATTAATGAAGATGTTGAGGAGGTTTACATGCAAGAAAACATTGCTGTGGAGCCCTAGCAAACTCAACCAAATTTGGCTACTGCACCCTCAAGAAATGGAGAAGAGAAAGAACCAAAGAGAAGGAGGGGGGCGAATGGTGATGTGGCTGCAATGATGGAGAAGTACTTGGAAATAAGGACGAAGCAGGTGGAGGATGAGAGGAATAAGCCAAGGGTCGTGGATGAGTACTCTATCAAAAACTGCATTGATCTGCTGAAAACAATGGAGATCACACTTGAAGAAGAAGTCAAGGCTTTCCAAGTCTTCAAGATCCCCGAGAACCGAGAGATTTTCATGAGTGCCAGACCAGAGACTGCTCTTATGTGGCTGAAAGCTGAAATGGAATAACTCAGGTATTCCTCTTTTCAATTAGTCCATGTTACTAAACTCCTTGCTAGCCATTTAGTCCATGTTGTTGCTGCTGCTGCTGTAAAGACATTATTTTCTGCTGAAATGGATAGTTGTTTTAAATATATTTATGAAGTTCTTTTGCAAACTATTAGACTGACTGGTTATAGGAATACTTTGCTTGAATAATACAACCTTTTTTCAAATGATTGCTTGATGTATCGACACAGGTTGACAAGTGCTTGTGTTGTAGCTAGTCTAGGCTGATTTTCTTGTGGTTGTAGTCATTGTCTATTTCTAAACTGCTATGATGCCTTGTCCCTAGAAAATAAAAAGGGATGCTTTTAACATAGATCAGAGGATAGAGATTGATTTACCTACTATTTATGTATGTTTTTCTCATTGTTCCCATTCCTGGAAATAAAACTGCCAAGTATTTCACTCTCAAACTAATTTTGGGTTTGAATGGTTTCAAAAAGCAGGAGTTCTACATAAGAATGCTCCCGAAGAAGAGCGAAGGTGCCACGACTTGGATCTATTTGTGTGTGCTTTTCAGTGGAAGGCTTCATATCTATTCGCTGGGTTTTGTCCATGTAATATTTGTAGAGAAGCTAAACACTATTTCTGAAACAACTGACTGTAGCATGGAAGATTTTGGGAGGAACTGATAATTAAGCTCTTGTGGTCTATTCAACATATTATATATTATGTATGCTCCAAATTGCTATTATTTTTGTTAGTATTTGTGCCCTGTTCAAATCTTAGAATTGTTGTTATTGTTGGGATAATAAGTGTTTTAAATTGTCAGTGTTATTGTCACTTCAGTCTGCATCTGTGTAATTACTGCATGAGAATTGTTGTTATCTATATGTGTAATTACTGCATGAGAATTGTTGTTATCTATATGTACGACTTCATCTATGTCAATACTGTTGTCCTTGTGGTCCAGTGCCCTTGGGGACTAACCGAATGCATGAGAGTGGCGTGGATTGCATACTGGCAAGGATTTGGTCCCCAAGTGGTTTTGGTGTCAAGCGGGGATCACCCAATCCTCTAGAGGATTAAATCCACTAGAGGATTAATTCTGCTACAACCGAACAAGGCCGTATGGAGATTTGGTAGGGCAATTCATCAACGAAAATATTGCCGCTGGACAGTGCAATCAATCTTAGAGAAAGGGCATATGTATAGCCTGCAGGCAAAATGGGCATCTCGCCCACCACAACGTTTGCAGCTACAGCTGGAACATCATCCTCCCACAGGAAGGCAGGATTTACATCACAAGAATATCCCAACCTAGCCACTGCATGTGCAGCTCTATTTGCATCACGCTTGCAAGCTTGGATAGCGCAACTAGAAAACCATAGCCTTGCCCACACTTTCATGTCCTCGATAGGCATCACATACCTAGAGGCGTCTGGTCCATGATTGTTCATAGCCTGAGCGAGCAGTAGCAAGTGACTACCCTGATTGCACCTAGCTCTGCCGCCACATCAAAGCATCACATCCCTCATGAAGAGACCGAATCAGAAGACTCGGAGACCACAAAGTCTCTCATGTCTACATCCGACTCCGAACTCTCAGGCATGTAGTCACTGTCTTTGGGGTCAGACTTGGTAGTCTCACTGGATGAGCTTGACGTTCCCATGTGAGTATCTCTCTTGTCTTCTCTCTCAGCTACAGAGACTTAGGTTAGTATTTCAGCAATTTTAGCATATCAAACCCATTGCTTGTTCCGTAACATTACCTGTGGAATCAAAGTCGAACATCCGCATATCATTTTCCACCATTTTTAAGCGAGCCACCAGGTTTTCCTGGAAAGAATTATAGAAAAGATAAATGAAAATTTTCTCATGTTTAAACAGTTGAGATTAAAGAGCGATTAAAGCAGTAATAACTTGCCTGTTCATACAGAATGGCATCCCTCTGTTGTGCCTCCCATGCAACAGCCGTGCTTATCAAATCTGTTTGAACACACCAAAATCCAATAAAATGAAAATAGCCACAAGCCCACAATTATTCTACAAATATTGTGCACTGGTTTTATTTTCTTACCTTTTAGGCTGGCAAAATTGGTGCTGCCTTCGGTCCTTCTTATAAAGATCTTTGCACGTCTAAGAATATCCGCTTTCATTGCTTCAAGTTGCTTCACTTTCTTACATTCAAGCTCCTTAACAATCTTTGCAAGCTGCAAGAAATCAGAAAACAACAGTAACATGTTCTATGTTAGAATATGCATGTCAGATAGGAGTATGCAGTCAGCTAGTAGTGTCAGTCTTTTTTTGCTTGTTCAGCATAGCTAGCTGCTTTTGAGCTTGTGTACTTGTGCATGTTGTGAGAAACAACAGAGAGGGTGAGAGGGAGAGGAGCTGAGTAATTAGCTCCAGCAGAGAGAGAGAGAGAGAGAGGGGCTGAATGATTCAACTAAGCTTCAGCGCTTAGTGCTCTGTGTGTGTGTGTGTGAGAGAGAGAGAGAGAGAGAGATGCTATCAATAAAGTTTCACTGCTAGTAGTAGCTGTGCGTGTGTGTGTGAAGCACATCTCAGAGAGAGGAGTTGAGCGATTCAACTTCTAACATTGTACTCAGGAAATGCCATTAATGCAGAGTAATTATCACTTGGTAAATAAGACCATTCGTGTTAAACTCTTACCTTCTCAAGCGATTTGGATGACAGGCTATTAGCCTGTTGAAGGAATGAACTGAGATTGTTCATCCTAGACTTGTAGGTCCTCTGTTCAGGGCATGTCACACCCAAGAAGTTCCACAAATCCAAGGCTTTTGACATGAGATCCTTGAGCTGTTATATTTTACAGAAAAAATGCAGTTAGAGAGTAAAACAACAAACAAATTATAGATTTTTGTGTGGAAAAAATCTGGATGGGTTTGTCCATTCGACCACCACACTAAATATATAAATATAACTGACATCCCCACCATCTCTCTCCTATATTTTTGGATGGTTTCATCCATTGGACCTCAACCATCTCTCTCCTCAAACCCCCAGACATCTCCACGAGCATCACCAAACAGGCAAACACTACCTCTAAGCACACAGCTTCATCATCTCCATCACCACACCTCTGTTGCAACCACATGTCACTCATCGCCACCATTGGTGCGCCTTCACTGAATCACACTTGGCCTCACATCGCCTCCTCGCAGCTTCCACCATCTCAACCTGCGCCAAGGCATCAGTACCTAGTGCACCCAAACTCACCACCAACCTCCCCCTGTTTCACGACCTTCCATACCCTGGAACACCAATATCAGCGGCAGCACATCCCTGCTTCACAACACCAATATCAGCAGCAGTACATCCCTGCTTCACAACACCATTCATATGACAACACCAATGTGCAGGCACAACATCAACTCTACTCTGCCTGCTGCCCTGCTCTCTCTCGCCTGCTACTCTGTATCACATCTCAAGCCGACATCGCTCAGAGCGGCAAAGTACAAGTAAACTCTTTACTTTCACATCTCAGCCTCCATCATCTCCTTGATGACTTCCTCCAGCATCCCATCAGCAACACATTCAGCCTCCAGTCACATCCCCCCCTTGCTGCAAATATCAAAATGTGGCATCTCATTCTCCTCAATTCACCCACCTATTCACCCTAGCTGCCAGCCATCAGTAGCAGCAGCGCGCTCACCATTCACATCCCTTGACTTTTCTTGCTGCACCTCCTCAAACGCACAAATGCAACAAGGAGCGGGTTTGCTCCTCCTCTTCTCAGTTTCAGTTCTTCTGCATTCTCCAAATTGTTGCAGCCTGATGTACCTTCTGCACACGTGCACATGCACGAGCACAGCACAATACCTTTCTTACTCTCTCCTCAGGTACAGGTCCGGAGCAACACAGAGAACAGCCAACCATCATGGTCCTCACCTCCTCGTCCTCCACCAACACAGCACAGCGGGCAAGCATTCATACTAATTGTGACCAGCAAATCCCTTGTGTATTTCTCTTCAGAGCAACACATGCAGCTACACTTGCTCTCATCTGTGTGTGCCTCTTCTCCCTCTATGCTCCTGGCAGCAAGCCAGGAGCACCTCCTACTTATCGCCTCTTCCAGTTCTCTGCACTGCTGTCTTGTACTAGTCCAAGTAAAGAACAATCCCCTCCTTCAGCAACAGCAACAATAAGCAGCGCCCTTCTCCTCCTTCTCTTTTTCTTCCCATGTACAGGTTTGGAGCACCACAAGCAGCACACAAGCTAATCTAATTGTATTTTTTTCTAGAATGGATTTCTTATGTGGAATACTAATGGATAGGGCCTCGTTGCTAAGTGCTATAAGATCTACCTCACCCTTCTCTTCCCATGTACTGATCAGCGGGCAGGGAAGTGCTTCCGAGACACACCGAGCCTTCAGATCCTATCCAGAGGAAACAAATGTCCCTGGATCCACTCCTCTTCCTCCTACATCTTCCTCCATCACTTCAGATCATGTCCTCCACTCGTTCTTCTACAGTATCCTACTCTACCTTTCTGATCAGCATCTCATACAGAGTAGCAGCCCACTCTCAAACAACACATCTCGCCATGCGAGGCAGCCATGGCTTAAATTTAGAACTTGACTCAAGCTCTAGACTATTCTAGACTCTAGTAGGACGTTGACGGTAAGTAACTCACATTATAACATACTACATACCAAATTTATTTTGGCTTACCTTACTAGTTCTTTCATCCTTTTCGTTCTTCATGCTTCTTAGATTGATCATCATTATCTCTTTCCTTTCTTCTAATGAAGAGACAGACTGAAAAAAAGAGAATAAAACCGTAAATGGCAGAAAAAAAATTATTGTTCTGATTCTATGGAACCTGTAGCTAACCTTGATTCTGCTCTTCTTGAGTTCTTGCTCGCCAAGGATGTCGCAAATTTTATTGTATTCTGATTCTGAACAAGAAATCTGCTGAGCAAGCATCCTGTGCTTCTCCAAGACAGCATGATATGCATTCAGGCATGTCTTTTCCATCTCTACAATCGCGTTTCTTCTTTCAGTCTCAGATACTTGCAGGTTGCCCAGCATACCATGCATATCTTCAACATTGATTGTAAAGTCCTATTCTTGTAATCTGAAATTTGAACAGAGCATTAGCGTAGCACCAATGTTCAGAAGGCGCAGCCATATGCAGAATGTAAATTAGATTGGTTTTATTTACCTAAAAGATTATTCACAAAGACCTTCACGTCAAAGGTTTCAAATGCATCAATTTGTTTTCCCGTTCCATAAAATATAACAGGACATGTTGCTGCTGCAAGTCTGAAAATAGGAAGATACTATGAATATACACCAAAACAATAATAATCTAATAAAATAAAAGAAGTAACAGTAGATACTAACGCGCTAAGTGTACCGCCTCCATTTGGATGGCGGTCCATTCTGGTCACGATAGCAGAACCAATAGAGCCATATCTCTTGCAGAACACAGCTACATCACATGCAGACTTGCCAGCTCCAGCATCAACTACGAGCACTACCAGATCTGGCTTCTGCAAAGAATCACAAGGTGGAATTTCAAAATAACAGGAGGTAGTGGGGAGTAAGTGTTCTGGGCTTATGGGTTGGAGCTAAGATTATAGGAGGATTCCTCCTGTGTGTGACTATAAAGTTCGTGCAGTGCAAGCCTTTTGTTTTCATCAAAGTTATCTGAATTAATGCTTATGGACAAAGCATTTGTGATCACTGTAAGGCGCTTGGGATCTTGTCAAATTCTTTTTTAACAATATATATATATTCCTTGGACTGAAGAATAAAACTAGATACTTTCTCTTAGCAAATGACAATAAAATACTGATTAGATAATCAAGTTTCACTGTAAAAGTAAATTGGTTTAGGGTGGCTTTTGACCCATCATACTTAAGATCAATAATCAAGTTCCATTGAATATAACATTTTGATTAAATGTTTCCTGGAAAAATGTTATATGGGCATGCAGAATCATCTGAACTTTATTATCTGAGATTCTATGAAATAACACATTCCAGTATGAAAAGGACGATAGAAATGTAACAAAATACTGCCTCCGTTCCTAAATATAAGTCTTTTTAGAGATTCCAATATGGACTACATACGGAGCAGGAATGGAACGGAGGGAGTACTTAATTTCTTGCTAAAAGGAAATAAGAAGCATATAATCAGCCGTCAAACAGAAGCAAATTAAATGATAAGAGAACTGGTTTAGCAAGAAATCAGGCACGCAAAGCATTAGACATGGTAAGCATCATCAAAGAGAGGTGTATTTTAAAGGTATTCTCTGCATCTAATCATGTAGACATGTATTGGACATGTCATTGGATCGTATCTCGTTCATATTTATCATGTATGCATGAGTGCATTGTGATGGAGACTTGAAGGATGACATCTGGATCATGTTCTGAAGCTCCAGGAGAAGCAGAAGAAGTCAAGACAGAAACAATACCGTGGCCTTCTCAATTTTAAGGATTTTATCAAAAAGTGCATCTTTAGATGTAGAGCTCCCACTTGTATCAATTATTATAAGATCTGAGTTCTCCTTTCTGAATCTGTCCACGCCCTGAACGGCAACTCTCACAGGATCTGGTTCCAAATTGCTGCAGAAACAACATTTTAGTTTTTTTACCCTTGGTTAAATGCTAAAAACTTGCTTTTAACCAATAAAAACAGACTACCTTCCATAAAAAGGGATCTTAGCCTCGCGTGCAATCTGTTTTGTCCGATCAAGTGAACTACTTCCTCTTGTATCCGTGGAGACCATTGAAGGTTTGTATCCCTTATGTTTGTGATGGTACCCAAACTTGGCACAACTTGTAGTGTTACCAGAGCCTAGTCAAATGAGTAGTAACAATTAGGTGAGAGAGAGATCTAATATATACCCAAAATGAATATTTTTGGTACACAAATCCTACAAAATGACCTTAGGCTTGATGACATCAAGAGAAAGACTAAATGTGGACAGCATGATCTTTTTTGAAAAATGATAGATATCGCCCAAGTAACCAACATATATGAGGCAGGAAAATAGTTTAGAATACAACCTTGGAGACCTATCACCATTACAATACATGGCTTCCCCTTCTTGGGGACAAAGGATGGCTTCTTTCCAGGATCAACTAACTTGCATATCTCCTTGTGGACAACCTGCAAAACCAAAATCAGAGATCAAGATTCGTCTACAAGATCAGTCTTATAATACATAAGAGAAGGATTTAATGACACAACCTGTTGTAGGTTGTGATTGCTTCCGCTCACAGTGAGATCTATGGCCTTCTTGAGTTTTAACTGCAGCTCCGAGACCATCTCTGAGCAGAAATCTGCCTTAAGCAATGCTTCAGCTATCTCGGATAGGCACTCGTCGAACACTCCCCTATCAACCAAGGTGGTACACATCCGCGCCAATGCGCAGGACAAGTGCACACGCAACTGTGGGTGCACCATCTTTGGACGAATCTTGTGAGTCTTCTTAGGTGATGTGGAACACGAACTCTGGAGTTGCCACTCATGGTCCTCTTTCTCGAGCACTGATGTTGCCCCCACCTCCATCGCAGAGCTCCTCAACGCCTGGAAGGCGCCACTCGCACCTGCACCTCCACCAGCAGGAGGAGGCGGTCCCGATTGCACGCGGGGTAGAGGACCATGGATCTGACATGGGCCCCTCCGACTGTCCATCTGTAGTGATACGCATTAGCATTATATACTATGAGCCCGTAAGAAAAGTATAAAGCAATTAGATCAAAGCAAAAAAGTTAATAACTTGCTAGTTACAAGCATGAACTTACTTATCTACAACTCTAGTGCTACTGGACGACTAACTGAAGTAACAAAAGCACTTGGTCGATCATGAAAGACATCTAGACTTCAGCTCAAAAGTCCTCTAATAATTCTATACAGATATAAAAGCACTAGGACAAAGCTACCACATGACATTAGAATTCGTCCAGCACCTCCAAGACACAATTGTAGTACTATACTAGATTACATAAGCTATATTAAACAAACATCAAGTAAACTGGATAACTCTAGGAACCTGCACTGCAATCATATAATACATACAGATCGATCCTTAAAATAATTATATACAGATATAAATATTCATGGCCAGAAGTTTCAACAGCGCTGGATTTAAGACAACGCCACATACCAAACTAACCGAAGAATCAAGCATATCAGTGAACCAAACTCCAACCTACAAACGATAATCTGCATCTTAATAACTAATCTGCACTCACAGCATTAAACTGCATCTGAATGACTAATAAAAAAAAGATTCTCAAGCCTAAGTTCCCAACGATATCTGCATGCTTACACTTCCTTCGCTAATATTCGTACTGGATAACTAGGAAAAATTATAAACATGACAGATCAACCCACAACTATTTATAACCAGATACATAACAACTCATGCAAACAATTTCCAGAACACCACCAACAAACTGATCAAACAATCAGGCAGATAAGTTAACCAAACTTTAAACTATAAAGATAATTGCAGTTGAAATATTAATCTGCATTTATAGCACTAAACGGCAAAATCACTAGAACAAAGCTAACCAGGTAACATAATTGGCAGGGAAACCTCTTCTGGCACCCTCAAGCCAAAACTGCAGTAGCATTTACTATATATTTTCAAGCTATGAACTCTAACCGGATTTACAAGTACTCATGGACACCAGTTGCACCAGCGGCACAATGGTAGGTTACACCACCTACCAAACCAGCCAAACTAAGCTAGAAATAGTTGGTTGAACCATGGCTAACCAAACTCCAACCTACAAAGTTAATCTGCATTTACAACCTTAAACAACACAATCGGCCAAAACACTAGAATAAGTTAACCCGGTAACAGCAGTTGTCAGGGATTCTAATAGTATCTATTAGACTTCTGTACAGATGTTGATCAAATCAGATTGATGCGCCGTCCGTGGCCACCAGGCAGCAGATCTGGCCGAGCCAGACCAGGCCGCTGCCGCTCCTGCCAAGGACGCGCCCGCGCCCACGAAGCCCACCACGCCGCCGCCACGCACCCGCGACCCCGCCGCCAGCGCCCGCCGCCGCGCCGCCACGCCCCTCGTCAGCGCGACGCCACGCCCGCTGCCGCCGGCCCGCGCCAGCCGCCACCGAGCGAAGGGAGGAAGGGCCCCGCCGCCGCCGACGCCGGCGGGCTTCGCCCGTCAGCGCGCTCCGGCGGCGGCGAGGAGAAGAGGAGAGGAGGAGGGAGGACTGAGACGGCGGCTAGGGTTTCCCTCCCGGGTCGCTCCCGCGAGCGACACGGGAGGGGGGGAGGGGGGTTTCGAAGATTAAACTCACCGAGCAAAATTCGGCACCACGCGGCGGGGGAGGAGGAGGAGGAGGCTGGGGAGGAAGGATCCAGATATTTACCTCGGAAGCGGAGGGGGAGGACCCGAGCTCGGCGGGAAGCGACGGGGAGAGGTCGGGAGAACCGTTGGCGATCGCCGGGGAGGAGAGGGAAGGAAGGGGGGGTTCTGGGTTTCGCTTGCGTTACCAGGCTTGCCGCTTGGCGGCCTCCTCGTCTTCAACACATCGCTCGAGGGAAAGCCACAAGCCCGCTCACCTTTGTTTTTTTTAGGGGTCAAGCCCGCTCACTAGCACATGCTTACCATTCTTTTTGCGAAAATAATAGCACATACCCAATGGCATCGTTTTTTTTTCATTTTTTTCTTTTTAGGAATTTTCTTTTAAAAAACAGAAAATATACTTTAAATTGGTTTATTTAAGAACGGTAAAGTTAAACTATAAACGGTAGAAAACTAATGTTATGAGTGACGCCTGTGTCGTAGGACGCAGATTGTACAGTCCTAAGATGGAGAGAAGAATCGTGCAGACGTGTGGGAGAGAGTGCACGTGAAGGGTAGGTCCCTGCACAACAACTTCATGTTGGTCCAAAGCACGGCTCGTAGACTAAATGCCCTATGAATACCTGCGGTTCTGCTCAAGCTGGATATTTCTAACGCTTTCAATTTTGTACAATGGCCCTTTTTGATTGAGGTGTTGCAGCAGCTTGGTTTTGGACCTAGGTGGAGATCTTGAATTTGTGGGATTCTTGCTACATCCACCACCAAGATTTTGGTGAATGGTGACCCCGGGGATACTATTTACAACTACAAGGGGTTAAGGCAAGGCGACCCAATTTCACCAATGTTGTTTATTCTTACTATGGAGCCTTTGCAGAGGTTGTTTGATCGGGCCATGCGCAGAGGTATTTTGGAGCCCTTGGCCCGGAGAGGCGTGAGGCAACGTTTGTCCATTTTTGCGGATGATGTGGCGGTGTTCATCAAACCTACACATGTGGAGCTTGAGTGTAAGGGCATATTTATCCCTAAGGTGTTTTGGTGATTGATGGCAATGCTTTTGCGAACTAATCGTGTGCGTTGAGTTTTTCAGAGATTCATCCTTTGGCACGAGACGATTCCCTCCCCTCGGAGTGTTATTCAAGACGGTGCAGCTCTTTCGTTTCTATGTTGGTGGACTAATTTTGTAGGAGTCTCCGTACTATCAAGAGGGGGTCCGCTGTGGTAAGGCTAGGGTGGAATCAACACGTACACATCCTTGTCGCACCCTCTGAGCCTTTCCGCTTCAATGGAGAGCTCATTCCCTTTCTTATGTGCTTCGTTTGGTCCTAGCGGTAGTACCACGGGCCACAGCGGTAGTACCGCCCGAGTGCATCAAGCGGCAGTACCGCTCCTTAGCGGTAGTACCGCTTGGAGCCCTCCACCGCAGTACCGTTGCGGCTCCATGCTCCTACCGCCTCGACTCGAGGGCTCGTTCTTTGTGTCAGGTTTTGCGGCACTAGTTGCGGTAGTAGAGGCGGTCGTACCGCTCCTAAGCGGTAGTACCGCCCTTACCACCGCGGTAGTACCGCTCTGGGTCCAGGTCCTCCCTTTGCTCCTCGCTCCCCTCTTCTACGCGGCAGTACCGCGAGGTGGAACGGTAGTACCGCTGGCCACAGCGGTAGTACCGCCTTCCCCAACGGTAGTACCACTCTCTGCGGGGCAGCTTTGGGGGGTAACGGTTGGATTGTTCCCCCCACTATATAAGGGGGTCTTCTTCCCCAAAGTTGACCCACCTCTTCCCCCATAAGCTCCATTGTTACTCCAAGATCCATTTTCACCCGATCTCTCTCCCTAGCCAATCAAACTTGTTGATTTGCTCGGGATATGTTGAGAAGGCCCCGATCTACACTTCCACCAAGAGAAATTTGATTCCCCCCACTAATCCCTAGCGGATCTTGTTACTCTTAGGTGTTTGAGCACCCTAGACGGCGGAGCCATAGTCCATTGTGGTGAAGCTTCATGGTGTCGTTGGGAGCCTCCAATTAAGTTGTGGAGATAGCCCCAACCTTGTTTGTAAAGGTTCGATCGCCGCCTTCAAGGGCACCAATAGTGGAATCACGGCATCTCGCATTGTGTGAGGGCGTGAGGAGAATACGGTGGCCCTAGTGGATTCTTGGGAAGCATTGTGCCTCCACACCGCTCTAACGGAGACGTACTTCCCCTCAAAAGGAAGGAACTTCGGTAACACATCCTCGTCTCCATCGGCTCCACTCTTGGTTATCTCGTGCCTTTACTTGTCCAAGCTTATTTGTGTTGTATCCCTTACTTGTTTGTGCGCTTGTTGATTGCTGCATCATATAGGTTGCTCACCTAGTTGCATATCTAGACAACTTACTTTGATGCAAAGTTTAATTTGGTAAAGAAAAGCTAAAAATTGTTAGTTGCCTATTCACCCCCCCCCTCTAGTCAACTATATCGATCCTTTCAATTGGTATCAGAGTCTCGTCTCTTTATTAAGGACTTTGTCGTCCGAAGAGTATGGTTGACACCGTAGACGGTAGGGAGGAGCACTCCGGTGTGAATCCGAGCTCGTCTACGGGTGATGGGGGAACTGCGGTGTCTCATGAGGAATTCAATGTGGCTTTGGACACATTGAAAACCTCCATGAAAACCGAGGTTGAAAGCATGTTTAATAAATTCTTAGAAGGACTTAAACTATCTACCTCGCCGTTGAAAGTGGGGGATCCCACCGACAAGGTGACGGATGCTAACTCCGACAAGGGGGAAGCTACTAGTGAAAAGGATCCTTCTACTAGTGGTAGAAATGGCACCGGCATCTTTGCCATGTGGCACCTCCAGTCTATGGAGGACCGATTCCTTCTACCCATTTAAATCATGCCGGCCCTCCTCCTAAGATTGTGAAAAATGAGTACTTTGATTCTTGGGTTTATTGCTTCAAGCGTCATTTAAATCATGTGAACACTAATCTTTGGAGAATCATTGAAGAAGGTTTCCATCCACATGACCGAAGCAACTTCACCCCTAGAGAAGCCGTGGACCATCAATTCAATGAGAATGCTCTCTTCATCATTCAAGATGCAGTTCTACCCGAAGATCTCCCTCATCTTCGACCCTTCGACATGGCCAAAGACGCATGGCATTGCGTTCTTTCCCTCTATAAGGGAAGTGCAAGCATTCAACGCTCCAACTATGAAGTGGTGCAAGGTGAAGCCGATGAGTTTGCAATGAAAGAAGATGAAGAACCTCATGAGCTCTTTCGGAGAGTTACCAAGCTTGCGGTCTCACTCCGAGATCATGGGAGCAAGGACACGGATGACAATTGGATCAAGCGCAAGTTTCTCAAAGCTATGATGCCTTACCACAAGGCCTTGTCCTCCGTCATCTGTCAAAGACCGGACTTCCACTCCTTGACCTCAAATGAAGTGTTGGATGAGTTTGTGGCAATGAGGATCTTGGACAAGACCGCCAACAACACGGTGTTGCGCTCTCAAAGGGTAAAGAAGCCCAACCTTGACTTAAAAGCCAAGGTTATTATGGAAGAAGAGGAAGATAGGGAGAGCAACCCCGAAGATACAAAATATGATTATCATGAGCACATGGCTCTTGCTTCAAGGCAATTTTGTAGCAAGAAGAACACAAGACCCAACTTCAACAAGAACAACTCAAGTGGGTTCAAGGGCAAGCAACGTGTGAGAACATGTTACAATTGTGGCAATGTGAGCCATTTTGTTGTGGATTGCCCTTACGAGAAGCGGGAAGACAACAGTGGCAAGCTCATCCGAAAGGACAAAGCCAAGTCCTTCCCAAACAATAACAACTTCACCAAAAAGACTCCTACTCGAGGGTTGGTGGTTCAAGAAGAATACCATGAGGATGACGATGATGATGAAGATAGTGAAGCCATGGCCATGGCCTCCGTTGCCATTGCCACATCTCCACGAGTGTCCCTCTTTGACTCTCCCAATGAGAACATCACCGCCAAGTGTCTCATGGCTAAAGCCACCAACAAGGTAACCCCCAACATCAAAACCACCATCATTACTAATCCCTCCTTGACGGATGGCATTGATGAAAGTGAGAGTTCTAATGAGGAAGTGAATGAGGTTGAGTCTTTTATGAGTAAGCTCAAGGGCAAATCCAAGAAGCACTTTGTTGCTCTCTTGGAACAACTTGGTGAAGCCAATGAATGATCGAGGCTCATGAAGAAACCATCTCTAAGATGGAAGGTCATAGTCGTGACAATGCCGATGAGATATCGGATCTCTCCAATGCTCTTGAGGAAGAGCATGGGCATCGTTTGGCTCTTGAGGAGTCACACAACGATGACCATGCTAAGTTAAAGAAAGATCTTGATCATGCTCTTGTTGTGTCTTGTGTGCTAACTTCCGAGAAGGCTAAACTTGGCATTGACCATGCTAGACTCAAGGAGAAGTTTGATTTACTTGAAAAGGCCCACAAGGTCTTGAAGGGTGCTCATGCTAGCCTCAAGGAGTCTCATTCTCAACTCCAAGTTAAGCTAACCAAAGAAAAGGCCACCTTTCCTCATATGGTATTAATTGATAATGCAAATGCCACTAACCCGTGTTGTGAGCATGTGCATCTTGTGGAGGAGAATGCCAAATTGAAGGAGCAACTTGAGAAAGGCCTTGTGACATGCATACAAGGTGAGAAGAACCTCAACGACCTTTTGAGCAATCAAAAGGAAGTTGTGGCCAAGGAGGGAGTTGGGTTCGCACCCAAGTCCAAGAACAAGAAGAAGAACGACAAGACCAAACGACCTCCTCCTCTCAACCAAACTTTTGTAAAGGAGGGAGAGGGTGCTCCTAAGGAGAAGAAGAACAATGTGAAGGGTGGTGATGTCAAAAAGGGCAAAGCCACCTCTTCCAACAAAGCCAGTGACTTTAACCCTTCTTATGTGTTGTGTTGTGCCAGTGATGGGCATGTTTTATGCTAATTTTGTTGGTTCTCCTTATGAGTACATTGAATGGTCTATTTGGGTTCCTAAGACCCTTGTTACTAACATCAAAGGACCCATTACTAAATGGGTACCTAAAACCAAGCATTGATCTCTTGTAGGTGTTTGCTTCCGGTGGGGGATCATGGTTGCTCTATAGTGGAGCAACAAATCATATGACCGGGAGCAAGGACTTGGTGGTGGACGTGCACGAGATCCCATCTATGCCCACCAATGTCGAGTGGGGTGATGCCTCATCTTCTAAGGTATTGGGTCTTGACAAGGTTGTCATTTCTCATGATCTAACGATCGAGAAAGTCATGCTTGTTGAGTCCCTTGCGTACAATCTACTTTCCGTTCGTCAACTTGCACTCATGGGCTTTGCCACTTTCTTTGATATTGATACCGTGGCCCTCTTGTGGAGCAAGACTCTTAAAGTAGCCTTTGTTGGGCATGTCGAGAACGGTCTCTATGTGATTAACTTTTCGGAGCGACCCACTAAGACCGCGACATGCCTAATGGCTAAAGTTGATGTGGGATGGCTTTGGCATCGCTGTTTAGCCCACGTCAATATGAGATCTTTGCAAAGTCTTCTCAAGGGGGACCATGTCCGTGGACTAACAAATGTTAGTTTTGCCAAAGATCGTGCTTGCAGTGCTTGTATCGAAGGAAAGCTTCATGAAAAGGCTCACCCTCCCACGACTATCATCTACTCGAAGAGACCCTTGGAGCTCCTTCACATGGATCTCTTTGGGCCTCCATCGTTTGATAGTCTTGGAGGTAGAAAGTATTGCTTGGTGATTGTGGATGATTATTCAAGGTACACTTGGGTATTTTTATTCAAGAGGAAGAGTGAGACTCAACAAACCGTCATCGACTTTGCAAATGAAGCTCAACGTCAACATGATGCAAAGATCTTGACAATAAGAAGTGACAATGGCACCGAGTTCAAGAACTACACCTTGGATGAGTTTCTTAGTGATGAGGGGATCAAGCATCAATATGCTGCACCATATACCCCTCAACAAAATGGTGTCGCGGAGAGGAAGAACCGGACGTTGATGGATGCGGCAAGGACCATGATGGCGGAGTTCAAGTCTCCATACAACTTTTGGGCTGAAGCCATCAACACGGAATGTCATGCATCCAATCGGCTCTATCTCTGCAAAGGCTTGAACAAGACTCCTTATGAAATACTTACCGGTAACAAGCCCAACCTCAAGTACTTCCGGGTGTTCGGGTGTAAGTGTTTCATTCTCAAGAAAGGTGTTCGCTTGTCTAAGTTTGAGGCTAGAGCTTATGAGGGCATATTTGTTGGTTATGCTACAAACTCTCATGCTTACCGTGTCCTCAACAAGTCCACCGGACTCATTGAGGAGACGTGTAACGTGGAGTTTGACGAAAATAACGGCTCCCAAGTGGAGCAAAGTGGTACTTGTGATGTAGGTGATGAAATTCCTCCCCAAGCCATAAGAAGAATGGGTGTGGGTCATATCCTACCCATTGAGGAACCCCTTGTGGCCGAAGGAGAAGGACAATGCTCCACTCAAGTGGAGCCATCACCAACCCAAGACCCACACGCTTCCGAAGAACAAAGTGAAGGCCCTCAACCTCATGAACAAGACCAAGGGCAAGATCAACCTCAAGATGGTGGTGAACCACCAAATGATGCCCAAGGTCAAGTTCTCCCCCTCGAGCAAGTTCAAGATCAAGAGCAAGCTCAAGATCTAGAACAAGCTCAAGACGGCGCTCAAGATAATCAAGTTAACCCTCCTCCTTCCACATCCGAGGAGGAATTAGAGTGTCGTGCCACGAAGATTGCTTCCAAGCTCACCACCAAAGGTCATCTCATGGAGAATGTGGTTGGAAGCCTAAGGAAGGGGGTAAGCACTCGTAGACAATTAGCAAACTATTGTGAACATCACGCGTTTGTCTCTTGTGTTGAATCCCAAAAGGTCTATGAGGCGCTCGAAGATTCGGATTGGCTCAATGCCATGCATGAAGAACTCAACAACTTCGAGTACAACAAGGTGTGGAGATTGGTGCCAAGGCCATCGGGGAACCACAATGTCATTGGAACCAAGTGGATATTCAAGAACAAGCAAGATGCTCATGGGACCATCGTTCGCAACAAGGCAAGATTGGTAGCACAAGGCTACTCCCAAGTCGAGGGTATCGACTACGGTGAAACCTTTGCTCCCGTTGCTCGCCTTGAATCCATTCGTTTGTTGATTGCTTATGCTTCCCATCACAACTTTAAGTTACAACAAATGGATGTGAAGAGTGCTTTTCTTAATGGTCCTATTAATGAGTTGGTTTATGTCAAGCAACCCCCCGGGTTCGAGGATCCCTACTTCCCGGATCATGTGTATCAACTCGATAAGGCACTCTATGGCCTTAAGCAAGCCCCACGTGCGTGGTATGACCACCTTACCGAGTTGTTGCAAGATCGTGGATTTGAGGTTGGGCAAATCGATCCCACTCTTTTTACTAAGAAGGTCAAAGGGGAGTTGTTTGTGTGCCAACTATATGTTGATGATATTATCTTTGGTTCCCCTAACAAAGCTTTCAATGAGGAATTTGCCGCTCTCATGACCTCTAAGTTCAAGATGTCTTCGATGGGAGAGTTGAAGTTCTTCCTCGGTTTCGATATCAAGCAAAGAAGAGAAGGTACCTTCATCAACCAAGCCAAATACACTCAAGACATGCTAAAAAGATTCAAGCTAAGTGATGTCAAGCCGGCTTCTACTCCAATGCCCACCAAGTGCCAACTTGACATTGATCCCAATGGTAAAGCGGTGGATCAAAAGGTATATCGCTCCATGATTGGCTCCTTGCTTTACCTTTGTGCATCTAGACCGGATATCATGTTGAGTGTGGGAATGTGTGCACGGTTTCAAGCCGCACCGAAGGAAAGCCACTTTGTGGCGGTCAAGCGAATCTTCGATATTTGGCTCATACCCCAAACTTTGGCTTATGGTACCCAAGAGGAGCAAACTTCAAGCTTGAAGGATATACGGATTCCGATTGGGCGGGAGACAAAGTGGATAGGAAGTCCACTTCCGGAGGGTGCCAATTTCTTGGTTGCTCTTTGGTGAGTTGGTCTTCCAAGAAGCAAAGTTGTGTGTCTCTCTCGTCCATCGAAGCGGAGTATGTGGCGGCCGGTAGTTGTTGTGCACAACTCTTATGGATGAGGCAAACTTTAAAGGAGTACGGTGTCATTTGTGACAAAGTGCCTCTTTGGTGTGACAATGAAAGTGCCATCAAGATTTCTCTCAACCCGGTGCAACATTTCAAGACGAAGCATATTGAGATTTGGTATCACTTCATCCGGGATCACATTAGGAGAGGGGAGATCGAGCTCAAGTATGTCAACACTCATGATAACCTTGCAGATATTTTCACGAAGCCCTTGGATGAAGCAATATTTCATGAGTTAAGGCATGAGCTAAATATCATTGATTCGAGCAATGTGACTTGACCCATGCACACCCCACCACATTCAACTTGTTGTCTAGTTTAGATGTAGGCCCGGACATAGGGGGAGTGTTGTTCTCTCAATGAACTCTCCCTCCCCTCATTATGCATAAATTGATCGTATCTTTCACACTAACCATTTTTGATGGTACTGTGCTTCAAGGACGAGTTGTGGTCATGGGCCCAAGATTAAAATCTTCGCGGCGCCATACCTCTTGACTCAAACAGACTCAAACATAGGTGGCCTCGGCCACCACCCTCTCTTGAAGAGGTGGGTTTCTTGTCCCCTTGCTAGTGTTCTCGCTGCCGAGTTTTATTTCCTCTTCTTGCCGTTGGTTTTCTCTTCTTTTTTTGAGCAAAGTCGTTTGTTGTCTAGTTGTTGAGCCTTTGCTGGGCGGTACTACCGCTGGTGGTGCGTGGTACTACTGCTTATGTTGACAAGCGGTACTACCGCCCACCAGCGCGATACTACCGCTGAGGGGCGGGACCAGGGGGTTATGTCGGGGTAGGGGGAGGTTTCTTCTCCCCCATACCAATTCGCTCCGCCCCCTCGTTCCTCTTCGTCTCTCCAGCATCGCCTCACCGCGGGAGGGCTCTGACGGGCTGTCTTCTCAGGGTCGTCCCTCTCCATTTCCTTTGGTGGAGTCGATCCCTACCTCGTCCTCTTGCCATGGATGCCGGTATTGCCCCAGTTCCTCCTCTCTTTTTGTCTAGATTTCAGATCTAGCATCTTAGGGGCAATAGTGGTTGCATCTATCGATTTTTGGCTAAATCTAGGCTTGAGTAGGTTGGAGAAGGCAACTAGACTATTTGGATTAGTGTTTGGTAGGAGTATTTTTGAATGTGGCAGTCCGGTAGTGCCGGATTTGACCACGGCAGTAGGGAACCGTCGTTTCCCCGTCTTGAGCGGTATTACCGCTCCCAGTGGCGCGGTACTACCGCTCGGGCGGTACTGCCGCTTACGAATCGCTGTACTACCGCTGTCTGCCCAATTCCATCATGTTCCTGCCATTTCCTGATCTTGTTTGTTGTGTTTGTTGGCTTATGCTCGTTCTTTCTGGTTGTTTCGTGTGTTCGTGTGTTTGGTTCCACGTGATGAACTTCCTGAGCAGCAAGCCCGCCGTGTCAACCCCGTTCGTGCAACGTCAAAGTGCTACCGCACATCTGAGTCAGCAGGTGATTCCTCTAGTGCTCCACCGCCGCCAGCGGGTGCTTACTCAAGTGCTCCACCTCCACCTCAACTCAAGAAGAAGTCTGCCGTCAAGCCGAAGCCGAAGGGCAAAACTGTGCCTGAAATGAATGCCAAGGAGTTCTGGGCAAGGCGTCGCTGCAACCCCTATGTGGAAGACCAATAACCCACTTTGGTCAATTGTCCGTTCTGGAACCGCTTTCAGTTTGCCATCTTCTTTGATGTGATCAAGGCCAAGAAGAATCTCTATGTTGATGTGTGCTCCGTCGACACAGACTTTATGGAGAAGGACCCTGAGTACTTTGGTGATGCCCTTTAGATGTGCTCTCAGTTGAACATTCTCAGAATCATGTAGTTCAACAAGGACTTTGATGCAAATATAGTGGCTCAATTCTATGCCACTGTCCATCTAGGAACTGATGAGGATAGGACTCTGACTTGGATGACAAATGGCAAGTTGCTTTCTGTCAAGTGGAAGGCCTTCATGGAGTTACTTGGGGTGGAAGATCACGGGCTTGAGACTCCAGTCGGCTTCCGCCCTCACCGCAATGCCACCTCCACTCACAAGGAAGCCCTCTGGCCCTACTGTTCCGTGAAGATTCACCCCGAGACTAAGAAGGAAACCTATGAGCTGCCTACCTTTCTGGACATCCTTCACCGTGTCTTCCGAGAGACTCTCTTCCCTCGTATCGGGAATCTGGATATGGTCCACTCCTATCTCGTGGACATGCTTCTTTTCTGCCAACATGAGAAGGAAGCAAACACTGGCGAGTCCCTGGACATTTCTCATGTTATGTGGTCTGAACTTATATCTGCTATCTCTGAGCGCAAGTGCCCGATCTATGGACCGTTCATCATGTTACTCATTGAGAAGGCCTGGGAACATTCCTATCCCAGGGTCATGCTGGAAACTGGATATTTGATTTCTCACGAGATCAAGCGTCTGAGGAAGAAGGACAACTGGGGCACCCCGGTCCCTAAAACTGGGGGTACATCTTCTGCTGCTGCCATGGAGAACAAGGACAAGGCTGATGCTGATGATGACGCTAATTATGAGCCTTCTAGAGCAGAGCCCTCTTGGGAAAAGAAGCTCAAGCTCAAGATGAAGAAACTTTTCTGCATGGAGTCTCATGGTCAGCACATGACTCGTGTGGCTGAGAAGAAGGCCAGGGGACGTCACAAGGAGCTCATGCGTCAGTTGGGTGCGACCGTTAATAGTGGATCTGAGGGCCAGATAACTGAGGAGGAGGAGTGGATTCAACAGCACTGTCTGTAGACAGATTCAGACGACGAGTAGTTTTCGACCGATGACGGTGATGCAGACGATCCCGCTGGGATATGATGTTCGAGATCCTCAGCTTGCTATCACCTGGAGCTGTAGCAGCACTCTTTGCCTTTTTGGTGTCTCGATGCCAAAGGGAGAGAGAGTTTAGGGATTTGTGTCGTTTGTTGAGTTGCGAGTGTCTCTTTGTGGTGTTGTCGTGTTTTCTCGCCATTTGCTTTGTTTGGTTTTGTGCCAGTGAGACCTAAGTTCCCGACATATGGTGTGAGACATATGCTACCTTATCTTTATATTATCATTATCTATGTCTATCTAGTACTTTGGTATCTTATGAGTTGCATGCTTATCTTGTTATATACCCTGCTCTCATATATCCTGCTTAGGTTGTTGGTCTCTAAAATATATGGGAGTGTTGATCCTAGTATGTGTGCCGTGCAGTCCAAAGCACACATCTAGGGGGAGCCCGTCTATATTTTAGAGTTGTGGGGTTTGCTTATGTCATATGTCTTTTCCCGTTTGTGCAAATCCCGTATTGTCATCAATCCACCAAAAAGGGGGAGATTGTAAGGGCATATTTATCCCTAAGGTGTTTTGGTGATTGATGGCAATGCTTTTGCGGACTAATCGTGTGCGTTGAGTTTTTCAGAGATTCATCCTTTGGCACGAGACGATTCCCTCCCCTCGGAGTGTTATTCAAGATGGTGCAGCTCTTTCGTTTCTATGTTCGTGGACTAGTTTCGTAGGAGTCTCCGTACTATCAAGAGGGGGTCCGCTGTGGTAAGGCTAGGGTGGAATCAACACGTACACATCCTTGTCACACCCTCTGAGCCTTTCCGCTTCAATGGAGAGCTCATTACCTTTCTTATGTGCTTTGTTTGGTCCCAGCGGTAGTACTGCGGGCCACAACGGTAGTATCGCCCGAGTGCATCAAGCGACAGTACCGCTCCTCAGCGATAGTACCGCTTGGAGCCCTCCGCCGTAGTGATACGTCTCCGTCGTATCTATAATTTTTGATTGTTCCATGCCAATATTCTTCAACTTTCATATACTTTTGGCAACTTTTTATACTATTTTTGGGACTAACATATTGATCCAGTGCCCAGTGCCAGTTCCTATCTGTTGCATGTTTTATGTTTCGCAGAAAACCAATATCAAACGAAATCCAAACGGGATAAAAACGGACGGAGAATTATTTTGGAATATTTGGGATTTTCCGGAGGAAGAATCAACGCGAAATAGTGTCCAAGGTGGCCACGAGATAGGGGCACTCCCCAAGGCGGTTGATGCCCTACTTTTGCCGCAAGAAAGCTAATTTTATGAGAAAAATCTAGGTGAAAGATTCACCCCAATCGGAGTTATGGATCTCCAGATATAAAGGAAACAGTGAAGGGGTAGAATCAGAAAACGCAGAAACAGAAAGATAGATCCAATCTCGGAGGGGCTCTCGTCCCTCCCAAGCCATGGGAGCCAAGTACCAGAGGGGAAACCCTTCTCCCATCTAGGGAGGAGGTCAAGGAAGAAGAAGAAGAAGGGCCCCTCTCTCCCCCTTGCTTCCTGTGGCGCCGGAGCGCTGTTAGGGGCCATCATCATCACCGCGATCTTCACCAACACCGCCGTCATCTTCACCAACATCTCCATCACCTTCCCCCCTCTATCTACAGCGGTCCACTCTCTCGCAACCCGCTGTACCCTCTACTTTAACATGGTGCTTTATGCTTCATATTATTATCCAATGATGTGTTGCCATCCTATGATGTCTGAGTAGATTTCCATTGTCCTATCGGTGATTGATGAATTGCTATGATTGGTTTGAGTTGCATGTTTCAATATGATAAGGGTGTTTATAATTACTATGATGTTCAACAAATTGAAGAATTTGTTGCTTTTAAGGGTGCATATGAAATTGTTTCTTTGATTGAAAAGTATGATGCTACTCTCTACAAATCCAAAAATTTAGCCATACTTGAATATTGCTATGATAATTATGCTTCTAATTCCTATGTCAAACTATATATTGAGGCCTACCCCGCCGTCCAAGAAGAGACTAATATTTTGCAGGAAGCTATGGAAGAAGAAATTGATGAAACTGTGAGCTCATTGGATGAAAAAGATGACGAGGAGAGCGAAGAACAAAAGGAGGAAGAGCGGATTAGCTACCCATGCCCACCTTCTAATGAGAGTAACTCTTCAACTCATACATTGTTTAATTCCCCTTCGTGCTTACCGAAGGATGATTGCTATGATGATTGCTATGATCCCGTTGATTCTCTTGAAATATCCCTTTTCGATGATGCTTGCTATGCTTGTGGCCAAGATGCCAATATGAATTATGCTTATGGAGATGAACTTGCTATAGTTCCTTATGTTAAACATGAAATTGTTGCTATTGCACCCACGCATGATAGTCCTATTATCTTTTTGAATTCTCCCAACTACACTATATCGGAGAAGTTTGTGCTTATTAAGGATTATATTGATGGGTTGCCTTTTACCATTGCACATGATGATTTTGATGAATATAATATGCATGTGCTTGCTGCTCCTGCTTGCAATTATTATGAGAGAGGAACTTTATCTCCACCTCTTTATGTTTCCAACACGATAGAATTGCAAGAAACTGCTTATACTATGCATTGGCCTTTACTATGTGTGCATGAATTGTTCTTTTATGACATGCCGATGCATAGGAAGAGAGTTAGACTTTGTTGTTGCTTGATATATGTTACTTTGTGCTCACTACTAAATTACAAATCATTGTTAATTCAAATTGGCTTTGATATACCTTGGGATCCGGGTGGATTCATTACTTGAGCACTAAATGCCTAGCTTAATGGCTTTAAAGAAAGCGCTGCCAGGGAGACAACCCTGAAGTTTTAGAGAGTCATTTATTTCTGTTGAGTGCTTTTATATAGTTTAAAAACAAAAAAATAAAGAGGGGAACACAAAAACTTTTCATAAAGGAAAGTGAAAGTGAGAGAGACAAGCATTGTTGAAGTGGGGGAGCTCCTTGAACTTTGTTCATGCTCACGGAAACTTTGCGAATCTTGATTACAGAAACTTTTCATCAAAAATAATTATCCCCTTGTACAATTCCATTGTATTATAAAAATAATGTGCCAAGGTTTGCCTTTAGGATGTTTACAACGCTTGTTGGTTTGTACGGTGCAGGACAGAAACTTTGGCTGTAGTGCTCGATTTTACATTTTTAACTGGAACGTCAAATGGTTCTGATTCTTTTTGCACTGTCTTGCTATACAACTTTTTTATTTTTCCTAATTTTGGTAGAAGTTTTGGGGTACCAGAAGTATGGTGGATGTTCAGATTGCTACAGACTGTTCTGTTTTTGATAGATTCTCTTTTTGATGCATAGTTTGCTTGTTTTGATGAATCTATCAATTTATATTAGTGGATTAAGCCATGGAAAAGCTATATTACAGTAGACACAATGCAAAAACAAAATATGAATTGGTTTGCAACAGTACTTAGAGTGGTGATTTGCTTTATTATACTAACGGATCTTACCGAGTTTTCTGTTGAAGTTTTGTGTGGAAGTAGTGTCTAATCGAGGATGTCTCGATATGAGAAAAAGGAAGAGAGGCAAGAGCTCAAGCTTGGGGATGCCCGAGGCACCCCAAGTAAATATTCAAGGAGACTCAAGCGTCTAAGCTTGGGGATGCCCCAGAAGGCATCCCCTCTTTCTTCAACAAGTATCGGTATGTTTTCGAATTCGTTTCATTCATGCATTATGTGCAAGTCTTGGAGCGTCTTTTGCATTTAGTTTTCACTTTTATTTTATGCACCATGCTGGTATGAGATAGTCCTTGGTTGATTTATAGAATGCTCATTGCACTTCACTTAAATCTTTTGAGTGCGGCTTTATAGAATGCTTCATGTGCTTCACTTATATCATTTGAAGTTTGGATTGCCTGTTTCTCTTCACATAGAAAACCGCCATTTGTAGAATGCTCTTTTGCTTCACTTATATTTGTTAGAGTGCGGGTATATCTTTTGTAGAAAGAATTAAACTCTCTTGCTTCACTTATATCTATTTAGAGAGATGACAGGAATTGGTCATTCACATGGTTAGTCATAAAATCCTACATAAACTTCTAGATCGCTGAATAAGATATGTTTGATTCCTTGCAATAGTTTTGCTATATAAAGGTGGTGAAATTAGAGTCATGCTAGTGGGTGGTTGTGGATTATTAGAAATACTTGTGTTGAGGTTTGTGATTCCCGTAGCATGCACGTATGGTGAACCGCTTTGTGATGAAGTTGGAGCACAATTTTATTTATTGATTTTCTTCCTTATGAGTGGCGGTCGGGGACGAGCGATGGTCTTTTCCTACCAATCTATCCCCCTAGGAGCATGCACGTAGTACTTTTTTTCAATGGCTTGTAGATTTTTGCAATAAGTATATGAGTTCTTTATGACTAATGTTGAGTCCATGGATTATACGCACTCTCACCCTTCCATCATTGCTAGCCTCTTCGGTACCGTGCATTGCCCTTTCTCACCTTGAGAGTTGGTGCAAACTTCGCCGGTGCATCCAAAACCCGTGATACGATACGCTCTATCACACATAAGCCTCATTATATCTTCCTCAAAACAGCCACCATACCTACCTATCATGGCATTTCCATAGCCATTCCGAGATATATTGCCATGCAACTTTCATCATCATCATATACATGACTTGAGCATTCATTGTCATATTGCTTTGCATTATCGTAAGATAGCTAGCATGATGTTTTCATGGCTTGTCCATTTTTTGATGTCATTGCTATGCTAGATCATTGCACATCCCGGTACACCACCGGAAGCATTCATATAGGGTCATATCTTTGCTCCAGATATTGAGTTGTAAGTAAATAAAAGTGTGATGATCATCATTATTAGAGCATTGCCCCAGTGAGGAAAGGATGATGGAGACTATGATTACCCCACAAGTCGGGATGAGACTCCGGACTTTATGAAAAATAGAAGAGGCCAAAGAAGCCCAAATAAAAAAAGAGGCCAAAGAAGCCCACCAAAGAGAAAGAAAAAAATAAAAAAAAATGAAAAATAAAAGAAAAAATGAGAGAAAAAGAGAGAAGGGGCAATGTTACTATCCTTTTACCACACTTGTGCTTCAGAGTAGCGCCATGTTCTTCATATAGAGAGTCTCCTATGCTTTCATTTTCATATACTAGTGGGAATTTTCATTATAGAACTTGGCTTGTATATTTTGATGATGGGCTTCCTCAAATGCCCGAGGTCTTCATAAGCAAGCAAGTTGGATGCACACCCACTTAGTTTTAGTTTGAGCTTTCATACACTTATAGTTCTAGTGCATCCGTTGCATGGCAATCCCTACTCACTCACATTGATATCTATTGATGGGCATCTCCATAGCCCGTTGATACGCCTAGTCGATGTGAGACTTTCTCCTTTTTTGTCTTCTCCTCATAACCTCCACCATCATATTCTATTCCACCTATAGTGCTATGTCCATGTCTCACGCTCATGTATTGCGTGAAAGTTGAAAAAGTTTGAGATTATTAAAGTATGAAACAATTGCTTGGCTTGTCATCGGGGTTGTGCATGATTAAATACTTTGTGTGATGAAGATAGAGCAACAGCCAGACTATATGATTTTGTAGGGATAACTTTCTTTGGCCATGTTGTTTTGAAAAGACATGATTGCTTTATTGGTACACTCGAAGTATTTTTTATGTCAAATGATAGACTATTGCTTTGAATCACCCGTGTCTTAATATTCATGCCATGATTAGACATATGACCAAGATTATGCTAGGTAGCATTCCACATCAAAAATTATCTTTTTTATCATTTACCTACTCGAGGATGAGCAGGACTTAAGCTTGGGGATGCTGATACGTCTTTGTCGTATCTATAATTTTTGATTGTTCCATGCCAATATTCTTCAACTTTCATATACTTTTGGCAACTTTTTATACTATTTTTGGGACTAACATATTGATCCAGTGCCCAGTGCCAGTTCCTGTCTGTTGCATGTTTTATGTTTCACAGAAAACCAATATCAAACGGAATCCAAACGGGATAAAAACGGACGGAGAATTATTTTGGAATATTTGGGATTTTCCGGAGGAAGAATCAACGCAAAATGGTGTCCGAGGTGGCCACGAGATAGGGGGGGCGCGCCCTGGCCTCTCGTGGGCCACCTGTAAGGCGGTTGATGCCCTACTTTTGCCACAAGAAAGCTAATTTTATGAGAAAAATCTGGGCGAAAGATTCACCCCAATCGGAGTTACGGATCTCCAGATATAAAGGAAACGGTGAAGGGTAGAATCAGAAAACGCAGAAACAGAAAGATAGATCCAATCTCGGAGGGGCTCTCACCCCTCCCAAGCCATGGGAGCCAAGGACCAGAGGGTAAACCCTTCTCCCATCTAGGGAGGAGGTCAAGGAAGAAGAAGAAGAAGGGGCCCTCTCTCCCCCTTGCTTCCGGTGGCGCCGGAGCGCTGCCGGGGGCCATCATCATCACCGCGATCTTCACCACCACCGCCGTCATCTCCATCACCTTCCCCCCTCTATCTACAACGGTCCACTCTCCCGCAACCCGTTGTACCCTCTACTTTAACATGGTGCTTTATGCTTCATATTATTATCCAATGATGTGTTGCCATCCTATGATGTCTGAGTAGATTTCCATTGTCCTATCGGTGATTGATGAATTGCTATGATTGGTTTGAGTTGCATGTTTTATTATTGGTGCTGTCCTATGGTGCCCTCTGTGTCGCGCAAGCGTGAGGGATTACCGCCGTAGGGTGTTGCAATGCGTTCATGATTTGCTTATAGTGGGTTGCGTGAGTGACTGAAACACAAACCCGAGTAAGTAGGTTGTTGCGTATGGGATAAAGAGGACTTGATACTTTAATGCTATGGTTGGGTTTTACCTTAATGAATCTTTAGTAGTTGCGGATGCTTGCTAGAGTTCCAATCATAAGTGCATAGAATTCCAAGTAAGGGATGATATGTTAGCTTATGCCTCTCCCTCAAATAGAATTGCAATAGTGATTATCGGTCTAGTAACATAGTCAGTTGCTTAGGGACAATTCCACAACTCCTATCACCACTTTTCCACACTCGATATATTTACTTTATTGCATCTTTATCTAAACAGCCCCTAGTTTTTGTTTACGTGTTCTTTATTATGTTGCAAACCTATCCTATCACACCTACAAAGTACTTCTAGTTTCATACTTGTTCTAGGTAAAGCGAACGTCAAGCATGCGTAGAGTTGTATCAGTGGTCGATAGAACTTGAGGGAATATTTATTCTACCTTTAGCTCCTCGTTGGGTTCGACACTCTTACTTATCGAAAACTGTTGAGATCCCCTACACTTGTGGGTTATCACGTAGTACTGTTGCGGCTTCGTGCTCCTACCGCCTCAACTCGAGGGCTCGTTTTTTGTGTCAGGTTTTGTGGCACTAGTTACAGTAGTAGAGGCGGTAGTACCTGATACATCTCCAACGTATCTACAATTTATGAAGCACTCATGCTATTATCCATCTTCTGCTATATCATCACTGTTACCCTGGAAAAAATCGTGGGCAAGCTTACGGGACGAAACTCCGCCTCCACGAGGCGGAACCTTGGCGGAATCAATCTAGGGCTCTGGCGGAGCTGTTCTATCGGGGACACTTCCCTCCGGGAGGGGGTAATCACAACCAACGTCATCACCAACGATCTACTCATCGGGAGGGGGTCAATCTCCATCAACATCTTCACCAGCACCATCTCCTCTCAAAACCCTAGTTCATCTCTTGTATCCAATCTTGTATCAAAACCACAAATTGGTACCTATGGGTTGCTAGTAGTGTTGATTACTCCTTGTAGTTGATGCTAATTGGTTTACTTGGTGGAAGATCATATGTTCAGATCCTTTATGCATATTATTACTCCTCTGATTATGAACATGAATATGCTTTGTGAGTAGTTACGTTTGTTCCTGAGGACATGGGTGAAGTCTTGCTATTAGTAGTCATGTGAATTTGGTATTCGTTCGATATTTTGATGAGATGTATGTTGTCTTTCCTCTAGTGGTGTTATGTGAACGTCGACTACATGACACTTCACCATTATTTGGGCCTAGAGGAAGGCATAGGGAAGTAATAAGTAGATGATGGGTTACTAGAGTGACAGAAGCTTAAACCCTAGTTTATGCGTTGCTTCGTTAGGGGTTGATATGGACCCATATGTTTAATGCTGTGGTTAGGTTTACCTTAATACTCCTTTTTGTAGTTGCGGATGCTTGCAATAGGGGTTAATCATAAGTGGGATGCTTGTCCAAGTTAGGGCAGTACCCAAGTGCCGGTCCACCCACATATCAAATTATCAAAGTACCGAACGCGAATCTTACGAACGTGATGAAAACTAGCTTGACGATAATTCCCAATGTGTCCTCGAGAGCTCCTTCTTCATTATTAGAATTTGTCCAAGCTTATCCTTTGCTACATAAAGGATTGGGCCACCTTGCTGCACTTTATTTACTTTATTTACTTTTTGCTTGTTACTATTTATCTTACCACAAAACTATCTATCACCTACTATCTCAATGCTTGTAGAGAAAACCTTACTGAAAACCGCTTATCATTTCCTTCTGCTCCTTGTTGGGTTCGACACTCTTACTTATCGAAAGGACTATGATAGATCCCCTACACTTGTGGGTCATCAAGACTCTTTTCTGGCGCCGTTGCCGGGGAGTGTAGCACTTTTGGTGAGTGGAACTTGGTAAGGAAACATTTATATAGTGTGCTGAAATTTTCTGTTACTTGTCACTATGGAAACTAATCCTTTGAGGGGCTTGTTTGGGGTATCTTCACCCCAACCAGAAGAGCAAAGAGATGCTCCTCAACCTACTGAACCTTATGAAAATATTCACTTTGAGATTCCTTTGGGTATGATAGAAAAACTGCTAGCTAGTCCCTTTGCAGGAGACGAAACATTGCATCCCGATTTACACCTTATCTTTGTGGATGAAGTTTGTGGATTATTTAAGCTTGCAGGTATCCCCGATGATGTTGTCAAAAGGAAGGTCTTCCCTTTATCTTTGAAGGGAAATGCAATGACATGGTATAGGCTATGTGATGATACGAGATTTTGGAATTATAAGCGATTGAAGTTGGAATTTCACCAGAAGTTCTATCCTATGCATCTTGTTCATCGTGATCGTAATTACATATATAATTTCTGGCCTCACAAAGGAGAAAGCATCGCTCAAGCTTGGGGGAGGATTAAGTCAATGTTATATTCATGCCCCAATCATGAGCTCTCTCGGGAAATGATTATCCAGAATTTTTATGCTCGGGTTTCTCTTGATAATCGCAACCTGCTCGATACTTCCTGTGTTGGTTCCTATATGCTGAAGACTATTGATTTCAAATGGGACTTATTGGAAAGAATTAAACGAAACTCTGAAGATTTGGGTTCCGATGATGGTAATGAGTCAGGTATGACACCTAAGTTCGATTGTGTTAAATCTTTTATGGATACCGATGCTTTTCGTGGATTTAGCTCTAAGTATGGACTTGACTCTGAGATAGTAGCTACTTTTTGTGAAACTTTTGCTACTCATGTTGATCTCCCTAAAGATAAGTGGTTTAAATATAATCCTCCCGTTGAAGTGAAAGTAGTTGCACCTATTACAGTCGAAGAAAAGACTATTACATATAGTGATCCTATTATTCCCACTGCTTATGTCGAAAAGCCTCCTTTTCCTGTTAGGATAAAAGATCATGTTAAAGCTTCGACTGTTGTTCATAAGAGTAATACTAGGACTTATACACCTCCTGAGCAAATTAATGTTGAACATGGTATTGCTATGATTAAAGATCTCTTGGATGAGAACTTATATGGGCATGTTATCTCTTTCTTGGGTGAAACTGCTAATATTGCTAGACCCGATACTAAGACACGTAGACCTGTTGTAGGCACGCCTGTTATTTCTGTTAAAATAGGAGATCATTGTTATCATGGCTTATGTGATATGGGTGCTAGTGCTAACACGATACCTTATGATCTTTATAAAGAAATTATGCATGATATTGCACCTGTTGAACTAGAAGACATTGATGTTACTATTAAGCTTGCTAATAGGGACACCATTAAACCTATTGGGATTGTTAGAGATGTTGAAGTCTTGTGTGGGAAGATTAAATACCCTGCTGATTTTCTTGTTCTTGGTTCCCCACAAGATGATTTTTGTCCCATTATTTTTGGTAGACCCTTCTTGAATACTGCTAGTGCTAAGATAAATTGTGAAAAGAATATTGTCACAGTTGGCATAGATGGTATGTGTCGGTGTCAAAACCGGCGGATCTCGGGTAGGGGGTCCCGAACTGTGCGTCTAGGCGAATGGTAATAGGAGACAAGGGACACGATGTTTTACCCAGGTTCAGGCCCTCTTGATGGAGGTAAAACCCTACGTCCTGCTTGATTAATATTGATGATGTGTGTTACAAGAGTGGATCTACCACGAGATCAAGGAGGCTAAACCCTAGAAGCTAGCCTATGGTATGATCGTTGTTCGTCCTACGGACTAAAGCCATCCGGTTTATATAGACACCGGAGAGGGCTAGGGTTACACAGAGTCGGTTACAATGGTAGGAGATCTACATATCCGTATCGCCAAGCTTGCCTTCCACGCCAAGGAAAGTCCCATCCGGACACGGGACGAAGTCTTCAATCTTCTATCTTCATAGTCTTGGAGTCCGGCCGATGATGATAGTTCGGCTATCCGGACACCCCCTAGTCCGGAACTCCCTCAGTAGCCCCTGAACCAGGCTTCAATGACGACGAGTCCGGCGTGCATGTTGTCTTCGGCATTGCAAGGCGGGTTCTTCCTCCGAATAATTTATAGAAGATTGTGAACACCAGGATAGTGTCCGGCTCTGCAAAAATAAATTCCACACACCACCGTAGAGAGAATAATATTACACAAGTTCAATCTGCTGACGTATTTTGCGGCGTGACGTCACACCACTACCAAGCCTTTACTAGAATCATTTTTATTGTACCACCTCAGTGCGCTTAGCGAAGCGGTTTCCTTGGCACATCTTGTCGAAGCAGAGATCGTGTTCCCCTTATTCCGGGATTCCCATCAATACGGACGTGGGTAACCCAACCGTGCCCGTCGCCACACCTCCTCCATCGAAGGGGGGTTCCAAACGGTCACGGGGACGGCTCTTGGTATTCTTCCTCTTTATAATGAGACCAAGGCTCGTTCTTTTCCTTCAATCCTCTATCGAATCCGCCCCTTGCCCCGAGTTCCAACACCCAGGGCTCCAGATTCGGGTACCTTCGATCTTCGACAATGTCCGGCCCCGACCTACGAGGCCGATGGATGCCCTCCTCCGTCACGGAAGAAGACGTGCTAAAGCTGAGAGACGCCAGGTATTTAACCTACGAGATTTCGCATAGGTTGCCTGCCCGAGGGCAAATTATTCCTACTCCCGAGCCCGGCGAGAGCGTCGTGTTCGTGTCTCACCTCTGTCGGGGTTTAGGCTTCCCGATGGATCCCTTCGTGAGGGGGCTCATGTTTTACTATGGGCTGGAATTCCATGACTTGGCTCCGGAGTCCATCCTCCACATCTCATCATTCATTGTCGTCTGCGAAGCCTTCCTCCGCACTACCCCTCACTTTGGCTTGTGGCTCAAAACCTTCGACGTGGAGCCGAAGATGATTGAGGGGCATCAGATAGAGTGCGGCGGGGCGGTTATAAGCAAGAGGGCCGATGCTCCATGGCCCGAGGGCTCTTTTCAGGAGGAGCTCGGCTTGTGGCAACATGAGTGGTTCTATATCACCGCTCCCAGGGGCAGCAGGCAGAGGCCGCCGCCCGTCTTCTGCTCGGGCCCTCCACAACAGTTGACGTCATGGGTCAACAAGGGGCGTGACTGGGGGCCGTCCAAAGACGTACCCCTGTTGCAGGACCAGATTCGAGGCCTCCAAGAAAGGGAGATCAATCTAGTCGCAGTGGTATAGGTTATGCTGATCCGGCGCCTACTGCCCTGCAAACGTCGCCCCCTCCGCCTGTGGGAATTTAATCCGGAGGGGCCACGAGCTCTTCAACACTTCATGGGTTTGACACCCATGGAGATGTACAAACTGTTCTTCGGATCGCAAGATATGCGTCCGGACTTGACCGAGGACGCTAGCCTAAGCTGCAATCGCTCGGATACTCAAGTAAGTAGCCCTGTGTCCGGACACATTGTCCATTTATTTATCGTGGGTTTTCCTTTTAACCAACTATCCCTTGGACAGGAGTGGATAGCGCAAGCAAAACTGATACGGTGTCCGGCCCCCCTCCCTGAGACCATGCAGGATCCCGTGTTAATCAAAATGTTGGAGGTTGCACCTTCGGAGGAGGGCGAAGGGGAGCATAGGGGAACTACCACCTCTGCCAAGGAGGCTTTCAGTAAGGGAGGAATCGAGAGTCCCTCCTTCCAGGGGGAGAAGAGGACCGCTTCCGAAGACCCGGAGGTCAAGGCCTCAAAGCGGGGAAAGAAATCTGTACCGGAAGGTCCGGTGTCGGGAAGAGCCCCGGCCGTACTATCTCCTCGGAGGAATCAGCCCTCCAGCGAGCCGTAAGTAAAAAAGGGGGAATTTTGTAATAGGGAATGCCCCTATATTATTTCCAAAGGTAACCGAAGTTTTCACCTTGTAGTTCGGATCTCAGCCCATCTCAGCAGAGCTCAACTTCGGGGGACCTTCGTCCGGAGATGATGGAAAACGAGACGCCTTCATCTGCCGCCCCGTCGGGCAGGGCGGACAACCCTGAGGTGTCGTCACGGAGGGTCTCCCCGAGTCCGGCAGGGCCGGAAAGTCCGGCACCCATTGGAATACGGCCGGTGGAGCTGCAGGATTTGCTCAAGAGGGCGTCTATCTTGGAAGATCACCGCACATTAATGAGTACGGTGATTGAAAGGATCTCATCCGCCGAGAGCGGGTTGTATGAGGCCGTCGGAAGCTTGCTGACGGGGTTTGAGGTACACAAAAAATGACATACCTTTTGACAGTTTTGCACATGAAGTGCGCCCTGTATAGATAGTAGCCCCTGAGACTTGGTATGCTGTCGAAAGCGATAGCGTGCCAAGGATCATAATCTCAGTTATAGAATGTCGCCTTTCCTATGCAGGTGGCAAAACGTTCGGTGGCCAGCCGGACTGATGGAGTTGCCGAACTGAAGAGGCAACTCGATGTTGCGGATGCGGACATCGCACTGGTCAATAAATGACTTAACGAGTCGCAAGGTAGGTGGTTGCTACGCGGTTTCCTAGTAAGGGAGCTGGTGCCTGTTCCTTACAATTTGTATGCTTGATGCAGATGGCGCCACTACTGTGGAAGATCTTCGAGCAGAGCTTGCTCGAGCCAAGGAGCAAGCCAGGATAAGTGATGCGGCTGCCTTGAAGGCAGCAGAAGAGCTAAAAGCCGAAAAGGCTGCTCACTGCCGAAGCAGGGAAGAGTTGGCCGGAATGGCCTTGAAATTAAAAGATGCTACCGACCGTTGCGAGGTTCTTGAAGGAGAACGCCGAGTGGAGCAAGAGGGCCTGAAGAAGGCCGGCGTCGAAGTCAAGGATGCCCGGAGTGAGATGCGGGCTATGAAGGAGGAACTGCGGCAGGCCGGAGACATTGCGGCTGGAAAGCCCTTTCTTCTGCGTAGGAAGTTCACGGATCCGAAGTATGCTCAGCTAGGCCAGTTGTGTGGTGTGGAGGATCCTTATCTGGATTTGGCGGCGAGTGCGGCGGACGCAGTCGTGCACTTCCAAAGCCAGAAGGATCACGAAATGGAAGAGCTTTACTGGTCTCAATTCCATAGTCCGGAGCGTCCACTTTCGTTGACTGATCGGCTGGCTAAGTGGGCTGAGTTGAATAGATTGTCCGAACTTGCCATGACGGATGTGGTCACTCATCTGTGGCCGGAAAGGCCCAAGCCTAAGAGTTATTTTGGCTTGTTGCAGCAATTCCTTGGGGCGGTGCCGCATATCAAGGCGATGAAGCGGTCGGCATGCATAGAAGGTGCACGGATGGCTCTCGCCCGTGTGAAGACATACTGGGCGGACATGGATGCCACCGCTGTTGCATCCCGGGGTTCGGACAAGAGCCGATTACCCGCCGAGCACTATTTTGAGGAAGTCCTGCAGGGCGCTCATTTAATAGAGTCGCAGTGCTCGAAAGATGTCATGTTCAAATGACGTGTATAATTTGTGAGATCATGTTTATAATGCAATAGCTTTTTATACTTGTGCGTTCAAGTATTGAACTATCTCCTGTGCGGCCGTATATGTATGAATAACCTGAAAGTTGCAGTCTTTGGCTTCAGCCCCCACGCACATGGTGCGGGGGTGTTTGCAAAAAAAAGCGCTTTCTCACACTTAATCCAACGTCTTGGTCCTTTGAAGGAGGTGATAGCATAGCAAACTAGGCAACCGGACTATAATGCTTTATCACTTTCACTTAGCCATAGGAGCTCGATGGTGGGGCTACTATATAGCCCCTAGAGGCACCGCACGGGCACATATGTGCCTGACCGGGAAGTGGTCCTTCGTCAAAGCGGAGGAATTCTAAACATTCCAATGGTCGATCGAGTGGTTGACCGGTCTCTCGCTATATCATGACAGTCAGTTTTCGGCTTTCTCTACTGAGGTGCTCGCCCGGCCGAACCGGGGCACAATCGCAGTAGTTCTCCTGGTGCCGCATTAGCCGATGATACGGAACGTAAGGCAGCAAAACACAGGAGCCGGGCAAACCCAACATTTGACCAAAGACATGATTCGGAGCTGATGCATATAAGGCCTAACTCGAGACGCCGAACACTCCCTGAGGTGTTCGGTCTTTATGATACCGGGCAGAACAATGCCCTAAGCCCCTAGTGTCTAGGTACAGACGGGGACTTCTGACGCGGCCGATGCCAAAACGCCAGCCTCCTCCTCGGCTATGGTAGGAAACCGGGGGATGTGTATCAACAAGAGACAGTAAGAAAGGTTTACGCAGGGTCTTAATCTGAAAAGAATCCTTGCAACGGGTCCCTGCTGCACGTCTGCGCCTGTGTCTCCGTTGTGCTGTATCCTGGACGGGTGTAGCACGTGCTTCATCTGTAAAAGAGAAGGACTTAGTTTCTAAGAAATATCGTGCAAAAGTTATATTAAAATAAAGTATAATTTGGAAAATGAAGAAAGTTGAGCTTTATTGGCTCTCATCATTTATATGCGCGGTCCCTTATAAAGGGGGTATGCGGCTGGGAAGCCCCTTGTTTATTTACGTCGGACTCGCCTAGACGTGTCCGGGGTCTCATTGACCTGATTTTAGGGGCCTTGACCTGCAAGGTCGGAGTGGCTGTCAAGGCAGCCCCACGCTCTCCGTGGTCGAGGAACACTCGGAGTTACTCTTTAATGAGATTATGCCGCGTGGACCAGGCATTGTAAGTATAAGATACGTGTAATGTGGTAGTGCGTTAAAGCGAGCGAAAGCTTTGCGTCCCAGTAGTGCTCGATGGCTACTGTAAAATGGGGCAATATGGAGAGTGAGCTTTTCACGACGGAGGTTATCGGATGAATCGAACACAACCTCTAGTGGTACAGAGCCCGTATAATTGGCTTAAAGGCCTGGCGTCACTCCTTTGAAGGAAGTGCTATTATGGCGAATTTTGGTAGGGTCTACCCCCATTCTATGGACGGTGTCCTGATACGGCAGGTGCCACGCTGTTTTTTCGTGTTATCACATGAAGTGAGTTCACTATTTTGACTTCTAGTGGGAAAGTCTTCTTTTTTCCGGAGTGCTGCTTTTGGGGTTCATCACTTTCGCTTGGTGTGTCGAGCTCCTTGCGTTCGGCGTTAAGTCGGCCGGACTGCTTGAAGACCCAACAATCTCTGTGGGTATGGTTCGCAGGCTTCCCGAAGGTACCATGTATTTGACATAGCCTATCCAGAATTTTGTTTAGGTTGGATAGATCATCACTGTTGTCCTTGAGGGGCAGTGTTTTGTTATTTGGCCGAGAGCTTTTGAATCCGGTGTTGACCGCCGTGCTATTTGGGCCATTTTCCTTATTCCGGCGCTGATCTTTTCTGCGCCATGATTTCCCATTTCCATCCCTGACTTCGGATGTACTCGGGTCGCTGGTGCTGCATCTAGCCAGCCAGCTGTCCTCCCCTGCGCAAAAGCGAGTCATGAGGCTTGTTAGTGCGGCCATTGTTCTTGGTTTTTCCTGGCCGAGGTGTATGGCGAGCCATTCGTCTCGGACGTTGTGTTTAAAGGCTGCTAAGGCTTCAGCGTCCGGACAGTCCACTATTTGGTTCTTTTTAGTGAGGAACCTGTTGGAAATATGCCCTAGAGGCAATAATAAAGGATTATTATTATATTTCTTTGTTCATGATAATTGTCTTTTATTCATGCTATAATTGTATTATCCGGAAATCGTAATACACGTGTGAATACATAGACCACAATACGTCCCTAGTAAGCCTCTAGTTGACTAGCTCGTTGGTCAACAGATAGTCATGGTTTCCTGACTATGGACATTAGATGTCATTGACAACGGGATCACATCATTAGGAGAATGATGTGATGGACAAGACCCATTCCTAAGCATAGCACAAGATCGTGTAGTTCGTTTTGCTAGAGCTTTTCCAATGTCAAGTATCTCTTCCTTAGACCATGAGATCGTGTAACTCCCGGATACCGTAGGAGTGCTTTGGGTGTACCAAACGTCACAACGTAACTGGGTGACTATAAAGGTGCACTACAGGTATCTCCAAAAGCGTCTGTTGGGTTGACACGGATCGAGACTGGGATTTGTCACTCTGTATGACGGAGAGGTATCACTGGGCCCACTCGGTAGTGCATCATCATAATGAGCTCAAAGTGACCAAGTGTCTGGTCACGGGATCATGCATTACGGTACGAGTAAAGTGACTTGCCGGTAACGAGACTGAACGAGGTATTGGGATACCGACGATCGAGTCTCGGGCAAGTAACATACCGTCTGACAAAGGGAATAGTATACGAGGTTGCTTGAACCCTCGACATCGTGGTTCATCCGATGAGATCATCGAGGAGTATGTGGGAGCCAACATGGGTATCCAGATCCCGCTGTTGGTTATTGACCGGAGAGCCGTCTCGGTCATGTGTACATGTCTCCCGAACCCGTAGGGTCTACACACTTAAGGTTCGGTGACGCTAGGGTTGTATGAATATGAGTATGCAGCAAACCGAATGTTGTTCGGAGTCCCGGATGAGATCCCGGACGTCACGAGGAGTCCCGGAATGGTCCGAAGGTAAAGAAAACTATATAGGAAGTGCTGTTTCGGCCATCGGGAAAGTTTCGGGGTCACCCGGTATTGTACCGGGACCACCGGAAGGGTCCCGGGGGTCCATCGGGTGGGGCCACCTATCCCGGAGGGCCACATGGGCTGAAGTGGGAGGGGAACCAGCCCCTAGTGGGCTGGTGCACCCCCCTTGCCCCCCCTGCGCCTAGGGTCGGAAACCCTAGGTGGGGGGGGGGGGGGGCGCACCACTTGCCTTGGGGGGCACTCCACCCCCCTTGGCCGCCACCCCCCTTGGGAGATTGATCTCCCAGGGCTGGTGCCCCCCCTAGGGGCCTATATAAAGGAGGGCAGGGGGGAGGGCAGCCGCACCCCAAGTCTTGGCACCTCCCTCCCCCTGCTACACCTCGTCCTCCTCCCGCAGCAGCTTGGCGAAGCCCTGCCGGAGTTCTGCTGCATCCACCACCACGCCGTCGTGCTGCTGGATCATCATCAACCTCTCCTTCCCCTTGCTGGATCAAGACGGAGGAGACATCACACTGACCGTACGTGTGTTGAACGCGGAGGTGCCGTCCGTTCGACGCTAGGATCTCCGGTGATAGGATCACGACGAGAACGACTACTTCAACCCCGTTCTTTTGAACGCTTCTGCTCGTGATCTACAAAGTGGTATGTAGATGCATCTCCCCTTTCACTCATTGCTTAGATGAACTCATAGATGGATCTTGGTGAAACCATAGGAAAATTTTTATTTTCTGCAACGTTCCCCGACAGTGGCATCATGAGCTAGGTCTATGCGTAGTTCTCTATTGCACGAGTAGAACACAATTTTGTTGTGGGCGTAGATCTTGTCAACTTCTTGCCGCTACTAGTCTTTTCTTGCTTCAGCGGTATTGTGGGATGAAGCGGCCCGGACCGACCTTACACGTACGCTTACGTGAGACAGGTTCCACCGACTGACATGCACTAGTTGCATAAGGTGGCTAGCGGGTGTCTGTCTCTCCTACTTTAGTTGGAGCGGATTAGATGAAAAGGGTCCTTATGAAGGGTAAATAGAAGTTGACAAAAATCACGTTGTGGTTATTCGTAGGTAAGAAAACGTTCTTGCTAGAACCCAATTGCAGCCACGTAAAAGATGCAACAACAATTAGAGGACGTCTAACTTGTTTTTGCAGCAATTGTCATGTGATGTGATATGGCCAGAAGTTGTGATGAATGATGAATGATATATTGTGATGTATGAGATCATGTTCTTGTAATAGGAATCACGACTTGCATGTCGATGAGTATGACAACCGGCAGGAGCCATAGGAGTTGTCTTTATTTTTGTATGACCTGCGTGTCATTGAAGAACGCCATGTAAATTACTTTACTTTATTGCTAAACGCGTTAGCCATAGAAGTAGAAGTAGTCGTTGGCGTGACAACTTCATGAAGACACATGATGGATCATGATGGAGATCATGGTGTCATGCCGGTGACGAAGATGATCATGGAGCCCCGAAGATGGAGATCGAAGGAGCTATATGATATTGGCCATATCATGTCACTACTTATATAATTGCATGTGATGTTTATTATGTTTTATGCATCTTGTTTACTTAGAACGGCGGTAGTAAATAAGATGATCCCTTATAATAATTTCAAGAAAGTGTTCCCCCTAACTGTGCACCGTTGCTAAAGTTCGTCGTTTCGAAGCACCACGTGATGATCGGGTGTGATAGATCCTTACGTTCACATACAACGGGTGTAAGACAGATTTACACATGCAGAACACTTAGGGTTAACTTGACGAGCCTAGCATGTACAGACATGGCCTCGGAACACAGAGACCGAAAGGTCGAACATGAGTCGTATGGAAGATACGATCAACATGGAGATGTTCACCGATGATGACTAGTCCGTCTCACGTGATGATCGGACACGGCCTAGTCGACTCGGATCGTGTAACACTTAGATGACTAGAGGGATGTCTAATCTGAGTGGGAGTTCATTAAATAATTTGATTAGATGAACTTAATTATCATGAACTTAGTCTAAAACTTTTGCAAAATATGTCTTGTAGATCAAATGGCCAACGCTCATGTCAACATGAACTTCAACGCGTTCCTAGAGAAAACCAAGCTGAAAGATGATGGCAGCAACTATTCAGACTGGGTCCGGAACCTGAGGATCATCCTCATAGCAGCCAAGAAAGATTATGTCCTAGATGCACCGCTAGGTGAAGCACCCATCCCAGAGAACCAAGACGTTATGAACACTTGGCAATCACGTGCTGATGATTACTCCCTCGTTCAGTGCGGCATGCTTTACAGCTTAGAACCGGGGCTCCAAAAGCGTTTTGAGAAGCACGGAGCATATGAGATGTTCGAGGAGCTGAAAATGGTTTTCCAAGCTCATGCCCGGGTCGAGAGATATGAAGTCTCCGACAAGTTCTATAGTTGTAAGATGGAGGAAAACAGTTCTGTCAGTGAGCACATACTCAAAATGTCTGGGTTGCACAACCGCCTGTCCCAGCTGGAGATCAACCTCCCGGACGAGGCGGTCATTGACAGAATCCTTCAGTCGCTCCCACCGAGCTACAAGAGCTTTGTGTTGAACTACAATATGCAGGGGATGGTGAAGACCATTCCTGAAGTATTCTCAATGCTGAAGTCAGCAGAGGTTGAAATCAAGAAAGAACATCAAGTGTTGATGGTCAATAAGACCACTAAGTTCAAGAAGGGCAAGGGTAAGAAGAACTTCAAGAAGGACGGCAAAGATGTTGCCGCGCCCGGTAAGCCAGTTGCCGGGAAGAAGTCAAAGAATGGACCCAAGCCTGAGACTGAGTGCTTTTATTGCAAGGGAAGGGTCACTGGAAGCGGAACTGCCCCAAATACTTAGCGGACAAGAAGGCCGGCAACACTAAAGGTATATTTGATATACATGTAATTGATGTGTACCTTACCAGTACTCGTAGTAACTCCTGGGTATTTGATACCGGTGCCGTTGCTCACATTTGTAACTCACAGCAGGAGCTGCGGAATAAGCGGAGACTGGCGAAGGACGAGGTGACGATGCGCGTCGGGAATGGTTCCAAGGTCGATGTGATCGCCGTCGGCACGCTACCTCTACATTTACCCACATGATTAGTTATGAACCTCAGTAATTGTTATTTAGTGCCAAGTTTGAGCATGAACATTGTATCTGGATCTCGTTTGATACGAGATGGCTACTCATTTAAATCCGAGAATAATGGTTGTTCTATTTATATGAGAGATATGTTTTATGGTCATGCCCCGATGGTCAATGGTTTATTCTTAATGAATCTCGAACGTAATGTTACACATATTCATAGTGTGAATACCAAAAGATGTAAAGTTGATAACGATAGTCCCACATACTTGTGGCACTGCCGCCTTGGTCACATTGGTGTCAAGCGCATGAAGAAGCTCCATGCTGATGGACTTTTAGAGTCTCTCGATTATGAATCATTTGACACATGCGAACCATGCCTCATGGGCAAAATGACCAAGACTCCGTTCTCCGGAACAATGGAGCGAGCAACCAACTTGTTGGAAATCATACATACCGATGTGTGCGGTCCAATGAGCGTTGAGGCTCGCGGAGGATATCGTTATGTTCTCACTCTCACTGATGACTTGAGTAGATATGGGTATGTCTACTTGATGAAACACAAGTCTGAGACCTTTGAAAAGTTCAAGGAATTTCAGAATGAAGTAGAGAATCAACGTGACCGAAAGATAAAATTCTTACGATCGGATCGTGGAGGAGAATATTTAAGTCACGAATTTGGTACACACTTAAGAAAATGTGGAATCGTTTCACAACTCACGCCGCCTGGAACACCTCAGCGTAACGGTGTGTCCGAACATCGTAATCGCACTCTATTGGATATGGTGCGATCTATGATGTCTCTTACCGATTTACCGCTATCATTTTGGGGATACGCTCTAGAGACAGCTACATTCACTTTAAATAGGGCACCATCTAAATCCGTTGAGACGACACCGTATGAATTATGGTTTGGGAAGAAACCTAAGCTGTCATTTCTAAAAGTTTGGGGATGCGATGCTTATGTCAAGAAACTTCAACCTGAAAAGCTCGAACCCAAGTCGGAAAAATGCGTCTTCATAGGATACCCTAAGGAAACCATTGGGTATACCTTCTACTTAAGATCCGAGGGCAAGATCTTTGTTGCCAAGAACGGATCCTTTCTGGAAAAAGAGTTTCTCTCGAAAGGAGTAAGTGGGAGGAAAGTAGAACTCGATGAAGTACTACCTCTTGAACCGGAAAGTAGTGCAGCTCAGGAAAATGTTCCTGTGGTGCCTACACCAACTGGAGAGGAAATTAATGATGATGATCAAGGTACTTCGGATCAAGTTGCTACTGAACCTCGTAGGTCCACAAGGACACGTTCCACACCAGAGTGGTATGGCAACCCTGTCCTGGAAATCATGTTGTTAGACAACGGTGAACCTTCGAACTATGAAGAAGCGATGGCGGGCCCAGATTCCAACAAATGGCTTGAAGCCATGCAATCCGAGATAGAATCCATGTATGAAAACAAAGTATGGACTTTGACTGACTTGCCCGATGATCGGCGAGCGATAGAAAACAAATGGATCTTTAAGAAGAAGACGGACGCGGATGGTAATGTCACCATCTATAAAGCTCGACTTGTCGCTAAGGGTTATCGGCAAGTTCAAGGGATTGACTACGATGAGACTTTCTCTCCGTAGCGAAGCTTAAGTCCGTCCGAATCATGTTAGCAATTGCCGCATACTATGATTATGAGATATGGCAGATGGACGTCAAAACGGCATTCCTTAACGGTTATCTTAAGGAAGAGCTGTATATGATGCAGCCGGAAGGTTTTGTCGATCCTAAGAATGCTAACAAAGTATGCAAGCTCCAGCGATCCATTTATGGGCTGGTGCAAGCATCTCGGAGTTGGAACATTCGCTTTGATGAGATGATCAAAGCGTTTGGGTTTATGCAGACTTATGGAGAAGCCCGCGTTTACAAGAAAGTGAGTGGGAGCTCTGTAGCATTTCTCATATTATATGTAGATGACATACTTTTGATGGGAAATGATATAGAATTCTTGGACAACATTAAGGCCTACTTGAATAAGTGTTTTTCAATGAAGGACCTTGGAGAAGCTGCTTACATATTAGGCATCAAGATCTATAGGGATAGATCGAGACGCCTCATAGGTCTTTCACGAAGCACATACCTTGATAAGATTTTGAAGAAGTTCAAAATGGATCAGTCCAGGAAAGGGTTCTTGCCTGTACTGCAAGGTGTCAGATTGAGCTCGGCTCAATGCCCGACCACGGCAAAAGATAAAGAAGAGATGAGCGTCATCCCCTATGCGTCAGCCATAGGATCTATTATGTATGCCGTGATGTGTACCAGACCTGATGTAAACCTTGTCGTAAGTTTGGTAGGAAGGTACCAAAGTAATCCCGACAAGGAACACTGGACAAAGGACATGTTTCTCGTTTATGGAGGTGACGAAGAGCTCGTCGTAAAGGGTTACGTCGATGCTAGCTTCGACACAGATCTGGATGACTCTAAGTCACAAACCGGATACGTGTATATGTTGAATGGTGGAGCAGTAAGCTGGTGCAGCTGCAAGCAGAGCGTCGTGGCGGGATCTACATGTGAAGCGGAGTACATGGCAGCCTCGGAGGCAGCGCATGAAGCAATTTGGGTGAAGGAGTTCATCACCGACCTAGGAGTCATACCCAATGCGTCGGGGCCGATCAAACTCTTCTGTGACAACACTGGAGCTATTGCCCTTGCCAAGGAGCCCAGGTTTCACAAGAAGACCAGGCACATCAAGCGTCGCTTCAACTCCATTCGTGAAAATGTTCAAGATGGAGACATAGATATTTGCAAAGTACATACGGATCTGAATGTCGCAGATCCATTGACTAAACCTCTCTCGCGAGCAAAACATGATCAACACCAGAACTCTATGGGTGTTCGATTCATCACAATGTAACTAGATTATTGACTCTAGTGCAAGTGGGAGACTGTTGGAAATATGCCCTAGAGGCAATAATAAAGGATTATTATTATATTTCTTTGTTCATGATAATTGTCTTTTATTCATGCTATAATTGTATTATCCGGAAATCGTAATACACGTGTGAATACATAGACCACAATACGTCCCTAGTAAGCCTCTAGTTGACTAGCTCGTTGGTCAACAGATAGTCATGGTTTCCTGACTATGGACATTAGATGTCATTGACAACGGGATCACATCATTAGGAGAATGATGTGATGGACAAGACCCATTCCTAAGCATAGCACAAGATCGTGTAGTTCGTTTTGCTAGAGCTTTTCCAATGTCAAGTATCTCTTCCTTAGACCATGAGATCGTGTAACTCCCGGATACCGTAGGAGTGCTTTGGGTGTACCAAACGTCACAACGTAACTGGGTGACTATAAAGGTGCACTACAGGTATCTCCAAAAGCGTCTGTTGGGTTGACACGGATCGAGACTGGGATTTGTCAGTCCGTATGACGGAGAGGTATCACTGGGCCCACTCGGTAGTGCATCATCATAATGAGCTCAAAGTGACCAAGTGTCTGGTCACGGGATCATGCATTACGGTACGAGTAAAGTGACTTGCCGGTAACGAGACTGAACGAGGTATTGGGATACCGACGATCGAGTCTCGGGCAAGTAACATACCGTTTGACAAAGGGAATAGTATACGAGGTTGCTTGAACCCTCGACATCGTGGTTCATCCGATGAGATCATCGAGGAGTATGTGGGAGCCAACATGGGTATCCAGATCCTGTTGTTGGTTATTGACCGGAGAGCCGTCTCGGTCATGTCTACATGTCTCCCGAACCCGTAGGGTCTACACACTTAAGGTTCGGTGACGCTAGGGTTGTATGAATATGAGTATGCAGCAAACCGAATGTTGTTCGGAGTCCCGGATGAGATCCCGGACGTCACGAGGAGTTCCGGAATGGTCCGGAGGTAAAGAAAACTATATAGGAAGTGCTGTTTCGGCCATCGGGAAAGTTTCGGGGTCACCCGGTATTGTACCGGGACCACCGGAAGGGTCCCGGGGGTCCACCGGGTGGGGCCACCTATCCCGGAGGGCCCCGTGGGCTGAAGTGGGAGGGGAACCAGCCCCTAGTGGGCTGGTGCGCCCCCCTTGCCCCCCCTGCGCCTAGGGTTGGAAACCCTAGGGGGGGCGCACCACTTGCCTTGGGGGGCACTCCACCCCCCTTGGCCGCCGCCCCCCCTTGGGAGATTGATCTCCCAGGGCCGGCCCCCCCTGGGGGCCTATATAAAGGAGGGCAGGGGGGAGGGCAGCCGCACCCCAAGTCTTGGCGCCTCCCTCCCCCTGCTACACCTCGTCCTCCTCCCGCAGCAGCTTGGCGAAGCCCTGCCGGAGTTCTGCTGCATCCACCACCACGTTGTCGTGCTGCTGGATCATCATCAACCTCTCCTTCCCCTTGCTGGATCAAGACGGAGGATACGTCACGCTGACCGTACGTGTGTTGAACGCGGAGGTGTCGTCTGTTCGGCGCTAGGATCTCCGGTGATAGGATCACGACGAGACCGACTACTTCAACCTCGTTCTTTTGAACGCTTCCACTTGCGATCTACAAAGTGGTATGTAGATGCATCTCCCCTTTCACTCGTTGCTTAGATGAACTCATAGATGGATCTTGGTGAAACCATAGGAAATTTTTTATTTTCTGCAACGTTCCCCAACAGAACCTGTTCCAGAATTTGCGTGCTGACTCTCCGGGCTGTTGAGTTATGTGACTTAAATCGTCTGCATCCGGAGGGCGGACATAAGTCCCCTGAAAATTTGCTCGAAACGCATCCTCAAGCTCTTCCCAACTTCCAATGGTATTTTCTGGGAGGCTTTTGAGCCAATGCCGAGCTGGCCCTTTGAGCTTGAGGGGTAGGTATTTTATGGCATGGAGATCGTCTCCTCTGGCCATATGTATGTGTAGGATATAATCCTCAATCCAGACTCCGGGGTCTGTTGTTCCGTCATATGCCTCTATGTTTACGGGTTTGAATCCCTCTAGAAATCCATGATCTAGTACCTCATCGGTGAAACATAGTGGGTGTGCGGCGCCCCTGTATTTGGGTGTGCCGTTGTCTTCAAATGCTCGGCGGGTTATGTTGCTTCCTGGAGTATTCTTTTTTGGCCCATAGATGGACCTAGCCGTGTCACCCTTTTTCCGAGGATCGTGTGCCGGCTTGTGTCCGGCGCCCCTTGCTGCTCTTGGCCTGTCATCTGGTCGTCTATCCGGCCAGGCGGCTTCTTTCTTTTTTGACTGCGGGGGCTCTAAGGCCTCCTCGTCAAATTCGGGCAACAACTTGCGCTTCGGGTAGCTCTTTGTCTGGTGACTAGCACCATATTTATCTGCGGTGTTGAGTACTTTGCTCCATCTCATTCTGAGTGCGTCCTCCGCTGTCTTGAGCTTCCGCTTTTGCTTCTTCAAACTTCTTGCAGTGGCGACGAGCCTTTTATGAAGGTTCATATGCTCTGGTGATGTGAGATCGTCTTCGCCGGGGATGGGTTGCTTGGTGGCATGTTCGTCGTCCACTGCTTCGCCCTGCTCTAGGGCCGGGTCCATATGGGTGCCGTTTTTATCGAGGCCGGTCTTCGGGCGGCGCTTGCATCGCCGTTTTGGTTGTTTGTTGGGGGAGTTGTCCTTCGCCCCGTCCGGTTTTTCCTCGTTGTCGCTTCCTTTTGGTGTATCCACCATGTATACGTCATGCGTTGGGGTGGCTTTCCGATGCCGGATGGGTGCTGGTTCTTGGTTGTCTCCGGCATCGTCGTCCATACCGTCGATGTCTTCGGAGTCGTAGTCTAGCAAGTCGGTTAGGTCGTCGACAGTGGTACCAAGTGGGTGGTGGGTGGGCTTTGAATTTCTTCGTCGTCCGCATCCCAACCGTCTTGACCGCAGTCCGGCCAGGGCTCTCCTGATAACGAGAGATACTTTAGCGAACTCAAGATGTCACCGAAAGGTGAGTGTTGAAAGATGTCCGCTGTGGTGAACTCCATGATCGGTGCCCAATCAGATCCGATCGGAGGGGGCGCGGGAGGTTCGGAGTCCGGCAAGGAGTCCGGCACCTTGGAGTCACGAGCTTTGTGAGGGACAAGGTCAGTGTTCGGCTCTATCGCCGTAGAGGTTGCAGCCCCCGAGGCGGTGTCTAGCCATCCGTCCTCGATCTGCGCAGCCGGCTCCGAATTGAAGATCGGAGCGGGCTCGAGTGCGGCCTCCAGGATACTGTCCGGCTGCAGAGCTAAATCATGCCCGTCGTGACAGTGCGGCGCGCTTGGCTGTGGCTCGAATCCATTGAAGATCAAGTCCCCGCGGATGTCAGCCGTGAAGTTCAAACTTCCAAATCTGACCTGACGGCCAGGGGCGTAGCTTCCGATCTGCTCCAGATGGCCAAGCGAATCGGCCCGCAGTGCGAAGCCGCCGGATACGAAGATCTGTCCGGGGAGAAAGGTCTCACCCTGGACCGCGTCGTAGTTGATGATCGAAGAAGCCATCGAGCCTATTGGTGACGACACAGAGGAACTCTCAATGAAAGCACCAATGTCGGTGTCAAAACCGGCGGATCTCGGGTAGGGGGTCCCGAACTGTGCGTCTAGGCGGATGGTAACAGGAGACAAGGGACATGATGTTTTACCCAGGTTCGGGCCCTCTTGATGGAGGTAAAACCCTACGTCCTGCTTGATTAATATTGATGATGTGTGTTACAAGAGTGGATCTACCACGAGATCAAGGAGGCTAAACCCTAGAAGCTAGCCTATGGTATGATCGTTGTTCGTCCTACGGACTAAAGCCATCCAGTTTATATAGACACCGGAGAGGGCTAGGGTTACACAGAGTCGGTTACAATGGTAGGAGATCTACATATCCGTATCGCCAAGCTTTCCTTCCATGCCAAGGAAAGTCCCATCGGGACACGGGACGAAGTCTTCAATCTTCTATCTTCATAGTCTTGGAGTCCGGCCGATGATGATAGTTCGGCTATCCGGACACCCCCTAGTCCGGAACTCCCTCAGTATGTCTCATGAGTTTAATTTTGCTAAGTTTAGTAGACAACCTCGTGAAAGGGAACCACCTAGTAAGGAGGAAATTATTGGTCTTGCTTCCATTGCTGTTCCTCCAACTGATCCATTAGAACAATATTTTGTTAGACCATGAAAACGATATGTTTATGAAGGAAAGGGAAGAAATAGATGAAGTGTTCCTTAAACAAGAACCTATGCTAAAACATAACCTTCCCGTTGAAATTCTTGGGGATCCCCCTCCACCCAAGGGTGATCCCATGTTCGAACTCAAACCCTTACGTGATAATCTCAAGTATGCTTATCTTGATGAAAAAGAAATATATCCTGTTATTATTGGTGCTAACCTTTCAGAGAAAGAAGAAAGATTATTGAAAACTCTGAAGAAGCACCGAGCTGCTATTGGATATACTCTGGATGTTCTTAAATTCATTAGTCCCACATTATGTCAACACAAAATTACATTGGAGGACGATGCCAAACCAGTTAGAGATCCCCAAAGGCGATTAAATCCCAAGATGAAGGAAGTGGTAAGAAAGGAGATACTAAAGCTCCTTGAGGCAGGTATTATTTATCCCGTTGCTGATAGTGAATGGGTAAGCCCCGTCCATTGTGTCCCTAAAAAGGGAGGTATTACCGTTGTTCCTAATGATAAAGATGAATTGATCCCGCAAAGAATTATTACAGTCTATAGGATGGTAATTGATTTCCATAAGTTAAATAAAGCTACTAAGAAAGATCATTACCCTTTACCTTTTATTGATCAAATGCTAGAAAGGCTATCCAAACACACACATTTTTGCTTTCTAGATGGTTATTCTGGCTTCTCTCAAATACCTGTGTTCGCGAAGGATCAATCTAAAGCTACTTTTACTTGCCTTTTTGGTACTTTTGCTTATAGACGTATGCCTTTTGGTTTATGTAATGCACCTGCTACCTTTCAAAGATGCATGATGGCTATATTTTCTGATTTTTGTGAAAATATTTGTGAGGTATTCATGGATGACTTCTCCGTCTATGGATCCTCTTTTGATGATTGTTTGAGCAACCTTGATCGAGTTTTGCAGAGATGCGAAGACACTAATCTCGTCCTGAATTGGGAAAAGTGTCACTTTATGGTTAATGAAGGCATTGTCTTGGGGCACAAGATCTCCAAGAGAGGTATTGAAGTCGATAAAGCCAAAGTTGATGCTATTGAAAAGATGCCATGTCCCAAGGACATAAAAGGTATAAGAAGTTTCCTTGGTCATGCCGGCTTTTATAGGAGGTTCATTAAGGACTTTTCTAAAATCTCTAGGCCTCTGACTAATTTATTGCAAAAAGATATTCCTTTTGCCTTTGATGATGATTGTGTAGAATCATTTGAAACACTTAAGAAAGCCTTGATCACTGCACCTATTGTTCAGCCACCTGATTGGAATTTACCTTTTGAAATTATGTGCGATGCTAGTGATTATGCTGTAGGTGCTGTTTTAGGGCAAAGAGTCGATAAGAAATTGAATGTTATCCAGTATGCTAGTAAGACTCTTGATACTGCCCAGAGAAATTATGCTACTACTGAAAAAGAGTTCTTAGCAGTTGTGTTTGCATGTGATAAGTTTAGACCTTATATTGTTGATTCCAAAGTTACTATTCACTCTGATCATGCTGCTATTAAATATCTTATGGAAAAGAAATATGCTAAGCATAGACTCATTAGATGGGTTCTCTCGCTCCAAGAATTTGACTTGCATATTATTGATAGAAAGGGAGCTGAGAACCCCATTGCAGACAACTTGTCTAGGTTAGAGAATGTTCTTGATGACCCACTGCCTATTAATGATAGTTTTCCTAATGAACAATTAGCAGTTGTCAATGCTTCTCGTACTTCTCCTTGGTATGCTGATTATGCTAATTACATTGTTGCTAAATATATACCACCTAGTTTCACATACCAGCAAAAGAAAAAGTTCTTTTATGATTTAAGACATTACTTCTGGGATGATCCACACCTTTATAAAGAAGGAGTAGATGGTATTATTAGACGTTGTGTGCCTGAGCATGAACAGGAACAAATCCTACGCAAGTGTCACTCTGAATCTTATGGAGGACACCACGCTGGAGATAGAACTGCACACAAGGTACTACAATCTGGTTTTTATTGGCCTACTCTCTTCAAAGATGCTCATAAGTTTGTCTTATCTTGTGATGAATGTCAAAGAATAGGTAACATTAGTAGACGTCAAGAAATGACTATGAATTATTCTCTTGTTATTGAACCATTTGATGTTTGGGGCTTTGATTATATGGGACCTTTTCCTGCCTCCAATGGTTATACACATATTTTAGTTGATGTTGATTACGTTACTAGGTGGGTAGAAGCTATTCCAACTAGTAGTGCTGATCATAACACTTCTATTAAAGTGCTTAAAGAAGTTATTTTTCCGAGGTTTGGAGTCCCTAGATATCTTATGACAGATGGTGGTTCACACTTTATTCACGGTGCTTTCCGTAAGATGCTTGCTAAGTATGATGTCAATCATAGAATCGCATCTCCTTATCACCCGCAGTCTAGTGGTCAAGTAGATTGAGCAATAGAGAGCTCAAATTAATTTTGCAAAAGACTGTGAATAGATCTAGAAAGAATTGGTCCAAAAAACTTGATGATGCATTATGGGCCTATAGAACTGCATACAAAAATCCTATGGGTATGTCTCCATATAAGATGGTTTATGGAAAAGCATGTCATTTACCTCTTGAACTTGAACATAAAGCATATTGGGCTATTAAAGAGCTCAATTATGACTTCAAACTTGCCAGTGAGAAGAGGTTGTTTGATATTAGCTCACTTGAGGAATGGAGAACCCAAGCATATGAGAATGTCAAGCTTTTCAAAGAAAAAGTCAAACGCTGGCATGATAAGAGGATACAAAAGCGTGAGTTTAACGTAGGAGATTATGTGTTATTATTCAACTATCGTTTAAGATTTTTTGTAGGAAAACTTCTCTCAAAATGGGAAGGTCCCTACATTATCGAGGAGGTCTATCGTTCTGGTGCTATAAAAATTAACAACTTCAAAGGCACAAATCCGAGGGTGGTTAACGGTCAAAGAATTAAACATTATATTTCAAGTAATCCTATCAATGTTGAAACTAATATTATTGAAACCATAACCCCCGAGGAATACATAAGAGACACTTTCCAGAATGTTCCAGACCCCGAAAAGGCATAGGTACCTGGTACAGTAAGTAAACCGACTCCAAAACAACTCTAATGGCAATTTTTATTAGTTTTGGATTATTTAAGAATTTTAGGAAGAAAGAAGTAGTTCGAAAAGGACACGAGGCTCCCACGAGAGAGGAGGCCGCAGCCCCATAGTAGGGCGCGCCCCCCTGTCTCGTGGGCACCTCGTGTACCTCCCGGACTCCGTTTTCTTGTATGTTACGTATTTTGGTCGGTAAAAATTCATTATATATACTCCCAAAGGTTTTGACCACCGTATCATGCAAATATCTTCTGTTTTCGTTTCGAGTTGTTCCTGTTGCGGAATAAAGCAAGATGTCTTCTCAGGAATCAGTTGGGGAGAGTCGGATGTGTCACCCAATGCCAGGTCCAGGAGCAAATGGTGATGCCTATTACTTTGGACCATCAACGGAGGATGAGATGAAGGCTGATTTGAAAAGGATAGATGCCATGGAGGAAGATCAAGAAGTTACCTCTCGTCTCCAAGCAGAATTCACTATGGGGGAACTACCTAGCCTGGCTATCCCTGCTTCGGTCATCCCTTCCAACTCTAGATTTCTTTCTTATGAAAATATGAAAAAGAGTTTCACGTATTCTCCAGAAGTTATGCAGCATCCTTGGGTAAAAGGAGCTTTGGCCGTTACGGGAAGCTCCGTAAAGAAATTATGGACCTCAAACAACAAGTCAATAAGCTCGAGGAGGAGAACCGTATCCTGAAGGGCATCATCGCCAAGAAGATCATAACACCAACCGTGAAGAAGGAGAAATAATCACATGGGTATGGGCACTCCCCTTGGCAACTGCCAAGCTTGGGGGAGGTGCCCCGGTATCGTATCACCTTCACACTCCTATCTTTACCGCTTTATTTAGTTCGATCCTTTTAGTAGTATCTTGATCTAGTAGATTGAAGTTTTGATATCAAGTAGTTTTGAGTTTTGCATTGTGATCTCTTTATGTAAGTGAGTCCGTGTGCTATCTATAATAAAGATTAGTGTTGAGTCAAGGGCTTTGCTATGTTGCTATGATCTTGAGAAAGTAGAAAGAACAAACGAGTTCATATTGATCTTATGGATAGTGATAACTTCACACATAGAAAGTATGAGGCATAAAAATTGTTGAGAGTTGATGAACGTGGCATTGGTCATCGTTGCAATTAATAGGAAGTGATAAGGAAAGAGGGGTTCACGTATAGATATATTATCTTGGACATCTTTTATGATTGTGAAGCAGTCATTAAGTATGACATGCTAAAAGAGTTGATGTTGGACAAGGAAGACAACGTAATGGTTTATGTTTTCCGACATCTCAGTTAAAGTATATTGTCATTGACCTTCCAAACATGTTGAGCTTGCCTTTCCCCCTCTTGCTAGACAAATTCCTTTCACCAAGTAGAGATACTACTTGTTCTTCCAAATATCCTCAAATCCAGTTTTGCCATGAGAGTCCACCATACCTACCTATGGATTGAGTAAGATCCTTCAAGTAAGTTGTCATCGGTGCAAGCAATAAAAATTGCTCTCTAAATATGTATGACTTATTAGTGCAGAGAAAATAAGCTTTGTACGAACTTGTTATGGAAGTAATAAAAGCGACGGACTGCATAATAAAGGTCCACATACAAGGGGCAATATAAAGTGACGTTCTTTTGCATTAAGATTTCATGCATCAACCCTAAACGTGCATGACAACCTCTGCTTCCCTCTGCGAAGGGCCTATCTTTTACTTTATGTTACTTTATGCTTGAGTCAAGGTGATCCTCACCTTTCCGCTTTTTCATTTTATCCTTTGGCAAGCTCCTCGTGTTTGAAAGATCATGATACATATATCCAATTGGATGTAAGTTGGCATAGGCTATTATTGTTGACATCGCCTAAAGGTGAATACGTTGGGAGGCAACACAATAAGCCCCTCTCTTTCTCAGTGTCCGGTTGAAACTCTATAACCACAAGTATTGCGTGAGTGTTAGCAATTATGGGAGACTACGAGATAGTTGAGTATGTGAGCTTGTTGAAAAGCTCTATTATTGACTCTTTCTGATGTTGCGATAAATTGCAATTGTTTCAATGGCTGAGATTATAGTTTGTTAGTTCCCAATGAAGTTTATGAACCATACTTGACATTGTGAATTGTTTATTACTTGAGCATAGGAAATCATATGACAAAATCTATTTATGTTACTGTTATTAGAATGATCATGATGCCCTCATGCCCGTATTTTATTTTTATCGACACCTCTATCTCTAAACATGTGGACATATTTTTTGATTTCGGCTTCCGCTTGAGGACAAGCGAGGTCTAAGCTTGGGGGAGTTGATACGTCCATTTTGCATCATGCTTTTATATCAATATTTATTGCATTATGGGCTGTCATTACACATTATATATCAATACTTATGGCTATTCTCTCTTATTTTACAAGGTTTACCATGAAGAGGGGGAATGCCGGCAGCTGGAATTCTGGCTGGAAAAGGAGCAAACGTTGGAAACCTATTCTGCACAACTCCAAAAGTCCTGAAACTCCACGAAACAACCTTTTGGATTTATTAAGAATTTATGAGCGAAAGAAATAGACCAGGGGGGCCACACCTTGTCCAGGAGACAGGGGGGTGCCCCCCCTGTAGGGCGCGGCCTCCTATCTCCTGGGCCCCCTGGTGGGCCTCCGGCGTCCATGTTCTGCTATATCATCACTTTTACCCTGGAAAAAATCGTGGGCAAGCTTACGGAACGAAAGTCCGCCGCCACGAGGCGGAACCTTGGAGGAATCAATCTAGGGCTCTGGCGCAGCTGTTCTGCCGGGGACACTTCCCTCCGGGAGGGGGAAATCATCACCAATGTCATCACCAATGATCCTCTCATCGGGACGGGGTCAATCTCCATCAACATCTTCACCAGCACCATCTCCTATCAAAACCCTAGTTCATCTCTTGTATCCAATCTTGTATCAAAACCACAAATTGGTACCTGTGGGTTGCTAGTAGTGTTGATTACTCCTTGTAGTTGATGCTAATTGGTTTACTTGGTGGAAGATCATATGTTCAGATCCTTTATGCATATTATTACTCCTATGATTATGAACATGAATATGCTTTGTGAGTAGTTGCGTTTGTTCCTAAGGACATGGGTGAAGTCTTGCTATTAGTAGTCATGTGAATTTGGTATTCGTTCGATATTTTGATGAGATGTATGTTGTCTTTCCTCTAGTGGTGTTATGTGAATGTCGACTACATGAAACTTCACCATTACTTGGGCCTAGAGGAAGGCATAGGGAAGTAATAAGTAGATGATGGGTTGCTAGAGTGATAGAAGCTTAAACCCTAGTTTTTGCGTTGCTTCGTTAGGGGTTGATATGGACCCATATGTTTAATGTTGTGGTTAGGTTTACCTTAATACTCCTTTTTGTAGTTGCGGATGCTTGCAATAGGGGTTAATCATAAGTGGGATGCTTGTCCAAGTTAGGGAAGTACCCAAGTGCCGGTCCACCCACATATCAAATTATCAAAGTACCGAACGCGAATCTTACGAACGTGATGAAAACTAGCTTGACGATAATTCCCAATGTGTCCTCGGGAGCTCCTTCTTCATTATTAGAATTTGTCCAAGCTTATCCTTTGCTACATAAAGGATTGGGCCACCTTGCTGCACTTTATTTACTTTATTTACTTTTTGCTCGTTATGTATCTTATCACAAAACTATCTATCACCTAATATTTCAGTGCTTGCAGAGAAAACCTTATTGAAAACCGCTTATCATTTCCTTCTGCTCCTTGTTAGGTTCGACACTCTTACTTATCGAAAGGACTACGATAGATCCCCTACACTTGTGGGTCATCAGTCATCCACATATGCATGAACATTGCGCCCAATCAGAGTGTGAAGACAATTCTGCACACAACGCTGATAAGTTGCCTGGTCACTCTTGAGCCCAAAAGGCACAGAAACATAGCAGAAGGCTCCAAAGGGAGTGATGAAGGCTGTCTTCTCCTGGTCCTTAACTGCCATTTTGATCTGATGATAACCTGAATAAGCATCCAAGAAACTTAAACGCTCACAACCCGTTGTCGCATCAATGATCTGATCAATACGCGGGAGAGCAAAAGGATCTGCCGGACAAGCCTTGTTCAAATCTGTGTAGTCCACACACATGCGCCAAGTACCGTTTTTCTTAAGGACCAGCACTGGATTAGCCAACCACTCAGGGTGAAACACTTCGATGATAAACCCAGCAGCCAATAGCCGGGCTACCTCCTCACCGACTGCCTTGCGTCTTTCCTCGTTAAAGCAGCGAAGCAACTGCTTAACCGGTTTAAACTTGGGATCAATATTGAGAGTGTGCTCAGCGAGTTCCCTCGGTACACCTGGCATATCAGAAGGTTTCCATGCAAAAATGTCCCGGTTCTCACGGATGAACTCAATGAGCACACTTTCCTATTTCGGATCCAGATTGGTGCTGATGCTAAACTGCTTGGATGAATCGCCAGGAACAAAATCAACAAGTTTAGTCTCATCAGCCGGTTTGAACTTCAGGGTCGGGTCATGCTCAGTGGTGGGATTCTTCAGAGGGGTCATGTCTGCCGGATCAACATAGTCCTTATAGAACTTCAGCTCCTCTATAGCACAAACCGACTCAGCATAAGCCGCATCACCCTCCTCGCAATCCAAAGCGATCTTACGACTTCTGTGGACTGTGATGGTCCCCTTATGACTCGGCATTTTGAGCTGTAAGTAAATATAGCAGGGCCTCGCCATGAACTTCGCGTAAGCCGGCCGTCCAAATAGTGCATGATATGGGCTCTGGATTTTCACCACTTCAAAGGTCAATATTTCAGACCTGGAGTCGTGCTCATCACCAAACACAACCTCCAAAGCTATCTTGCCAACATGATATGCTGATTTACCTGGTACTACACCATGAAAAAGAGTGTTTGACGGTTTAAGACTCTTGTCTGTCAACCCCATACGACGGAAGGTTTCATAATACAGGATGTTGATACTGCTCCCTCCATCCATCAGCACCTTGGTAAATTTATAACCTCCCACCTGAGGTGCCACTACTAAAGCCAGATGACCCGGATTATCAACCCGGGGCAGATGATCCTCTCTGCTCCACACAATGGGCTGCTCGGACCACCGCAAGTAACGTGGCACCGCCGGTTCAATAGCATTAACTGCCCTCTTGTGAAGCTTCTGATCACGCTTGCACAAGCTAGTAGTGAACACATGATACTGCCCTCCATTCAACTGCTTTGGGTGACTCTGAAAACCTGATTGCTGCTGATTCCCCTGATTATTCTGTTGGTGATTGCCACCTTGGTTGTTCTGGTTGCCCTGATTATTCTGAAACCCATAGTTTGAACCGCCGCCGCCATGAAAACCTGGACCTGAACCGCCCGACGAACACTGATCATACCGGAAGAGATCAGAGTTTTTGAACTCCTTCATAATGAAGCAATCCTTCCAAAGATGTGCTGCTGGAACCTCCTTGGTCCCGTGCTTTGGGCAGGGCTGGTTTAACAAATGCTCCAAATTCATACCTCCACCACGCTGGGGCGGTTTACCTTTAAGACGTTGCATATTAGTGTTAGCCACAAAATCTGAATTATTTGCTTTGCGCTTACCATTATTCCCATGGCCCCCTTGGTTGTGCTGCTGTCCCTTTGCACCGCCGTTCTTCTTTCCCTTCTCCGGTTTCTCCTCATCAGAATCGGGATCCTTGGTATTATCAGAATCAGCATATTTAACCAAGGCTGCCATGAGTGTTCCCATGTTATTGCAGTGGCGCTTGAGCCGTCCCAAGTTCATCTTCAGTGATTTAAACCGGCAATTACGCTCCAATGTTATGATTGCTTGGCCAGCATTAATCCGGTCTGACGAATGCAAAACTTCTGAAACTCGGCGCACCCAATGAGTTGTTGACTCGTTCTCTCCTTGAACACAGGCATCCAGATCCACAATGGACATAGGTTGTTTGCATGTCTCCTTGAAATTTGCTATAAACTGGGCCTTCAGTTGGTCCCATGACTCGACGGAGTTGGCTGGCAGGTTTTTCAACCAAGTACGGGATGTCCCTTCCAACATCATCGTGAAGTATTTTGCACAGGCCGCTTCATCCACATCCGTCATCTCCATCACCATCTCATAACTTTCAACCCACGCCTCAAGTGGTTGATCGGCGGTGTAATTAGGCACCTTACATGGACCCTTGAAATCCTTGGGCAGTCGCACATTACAGAGATCCGGAATGAGACACGACACTGCCCAGGAACCAAAGGCAAGCCCGGTGCCTCGGTCTACGGACGCTGCTGGCTGAACCAGGGTGGGTTGATGACGACCCGCGTATTGTGCTGCTAAAGCGGCCTCCCTTCATGCTCTGCCATTATCCACCATGTCCTGAGCATTTACCTCACCGCGCGCCAGATTGGGTCCTTGAGGGACATTACGGCGCCGCGCACTGCTGGACACCTCTGGTTCATCTATGTGCCTGCTATAGCTTTTGCTCGGATGGGGGCCGTGTGAATCCTGTCTCGGCTGTATGAGTAAGCCTGCTGCTGCACCATAGCAGTCTGAAGAAGATCCCTAGCCCGCCGTGTCTCAACCGCCACTGGCGATTCACCCTCCATCGGAATAGCTGCCAGCCGGGATGTTGCTGCTATCATGTTATCCAAAGGGGTAGAGAAGTGACCCGGCGGGGGTGTTGTGTATTGCGGCGGGTTTTCTGTTTGTCGGGGTGGACCCATCACCTGAGGTTGATCCGGCGCTCCGATCCTTGGTACGATAGTCCGGTTTACTGCTGCCGGGTTGCTGGTTCCTGCCCCTGGCTTTCTAAAGAGGTTCATTGCATTATAATCCGCCGGCAAGCGAGACTGATGTCTCCTCCTCAATACTTCATTCGAGGCGTTCTGATCCAGCAAAAGTCGATAATTCTCGGCATGTATCCTCTGCGCCTGGGCATCTAAAGCGGCCCGTTCCTCAGCCATCCTGGTCTCCTCAGCCGCCAAGTCCTCCTTGGCCTGCGTTATCTGATCCCGTAGCTTAGTGACCTCTACGTTATGCCGATCTTGATTCTCCGGGGTAACTGATGTGGCCAATAACGTCGTCCAGGCGTCCAACAAACCGGACAGAACTTGAGCCGGCCAGCACGCGGGGCCTCCTGCCCCAGCTGCTGGTCCAGAACCCAATGCCGTCGCAGTAGAATTTTGTCAGGTTGGCTATGTACCGGCCATGAAGATTGCGACTCGATTTGGCGGTTCAAGAAATTCCGGAATACTAGTGCCATCGGAATACCCTTCGAACACACCATCATGAACTTGGTACAGGGACTCGGTTTCACCGGTGGATGACTCGCCATCGGAGTAAACGGCCGTCTCACCTTCGAACACCGGTTCAGATCCGATCCCATGGACACATCCTACGAACGCACGCTTCATGGCGGGCTGAATCCGGGCAGGACTTGCACCCTGAGCCGTCTCGACGAGGTCGGTGCAGATGTCCGGCTCAGGGCCCGGTTCGCCGATCTTGCCGATGAAGATGTGAATTCCTCCGAAGGGGACCCGGTACCCGTACTCGATTAAGCCAGTGTCGGGGCCCCGGCCTGCGTCGTCGATGTAGAGTTTGCCGCGACGACTCTTGGTCATCCGGCCAATCGCGTACCCTTTGAGTCCTTCAAAGCTGCCCTTTAAGAACTCGAAACCATCGTGCGATAGCCCCATGGTGGGCGCCAGTGTACAGTTGCTCAACCAATGTGTAAGCTGCCTTCAACTTCATCTGCATATATGCGCCAATATGAGCAATGCGGCTACCTGCAACGGTTTAAGAATTTAATGTTAAACCGGCAAAGTTGAAGATACTTCAGAACATGCTATTACACAGTACTTACCAAAAATTGCAGAAGTCATGGCATTCACTTGATGTTTTAGCCCAGTCAGCTCTTCCGCCACCGGTTTAAGAGCCGCTTCCGCGTCTTCAGCCTGCTTCAACAAAGCGGCCTTCTCAGTTTCCCAATTGGTGCACTCATTTTTGAAGCCATCCTTCAATTGTTCCATTGCTGTTAAAGCGCCCTTTAGCTCCTCTTTTGCTTTAGAGGTCTCTTCTTGCTGGGACTTGATATTTTCCTGAAGATCGGCGATTTGAGAATCTTTGGTGTTTATGTCGGTCTACAAAAGTCAGATGATGAAGCTGTTAAAGTCCCAAGCACATAACAAGTTATACACTTGGCACTTGGGGGCTAATGCGGATTGCTTCTTAAAACGGATATTTTAAAGTCCCAAGGTTCAATACAAGTATTAAGCTTGGCACTTGGGGGCTTATGCCTAATTGATCAATCAAAACAAAGGTGGAGGCAGTTCATAAAGACAAAAGGTTTAACAAAAAGTCCCGGTTCATCTTGCTAAGATAAACCGGCCCTTGGGGACTACTTAGTTGAAGTCTTCTTAATCTTAGAAGTCCCGATTTGTCTTCAAGAGATAAACCGGCCCTTGGGGGCTACAATGGAATTGGAATACAGAACAAGCAAATTTAAAGTGTTTTGAAGACTACCTCATAGCGTTCCTTCATTAAGTTCACCAAACTGGCCTCATAATCCCGGCTTGTGTATAGGCGTTTTAAGAATCCGAAATGGAGCTCGTCGACGCTAAGGTTAATGAAGCTGGATAAATCTCTCTTCCCTTTCCCCTTGCCCATAGCAGCAAATTCCTCCTTAGCAGTATGCTTTGACAAGGCAACTGGATTGCCAAGGATAGTGTGACCAGTACCAGTGATAACAACATCATCATCGCCACCTTTTGATGGGGTTGGCGGATTGACAATATCCCTGGCCGGGCTTGGCACATCTTCGCCCTTGGCTGGGCTTGGAGGATCAGCATGCGGACTAGCCGGGTTGACTTCTAGCGGTTCAGCATAGGTATCCTGAGTTTGGGGTACAAGATCATCAATGGCGATGTCAGCATCTCTATTAGTGCCTTCTAAAGTTCTGTTCGGTTCAACCTCTTTAGTAGGGACATTGGGTTTTGCTTTCTTGCTCAGACGGGCTTTGGTGTTATAATATTAAAACAAGAGGCCAGTTGGTAAACCGGCGCAAGAAAACAAAGTTAAAGCCAGTATACTTACCCAGGGACGGTCTTGAGGGGAGGCATTTGGGTGGTTGATGAATCACCGGATGAAGAATTGGAAGTCACCTGATAATTCGAATCAGACGGATTAAGTGGATATCGGAAGCAACCCGCCAAAGGATATTTTTTTTGGGAGAACAAGAAACCTCTGGACGACGCTTCCGGGTTGGTGTATCCGGTAAACCGGAAGAAGTGACTTGCTGGCCACTGTGCCGGGTTGTGCGACGACCTTCAGTTTGCTGTGTCTTCAAATAAAATTGCGGATCCAAATGAGCAGGAGGGTGAGAGTATTTTACTTTCTGAACTGCACGACGAAAATTTTGAACCGGCACATGATCTGAATCAGAGGAAAGGGAGATTACCTCTACATGGTCCGCACGACTGGCCTCCGCATCATCCTGGGAATAGTCATTGTCAATAAGGTGTATGAAAAATGAACCAAGGGAGTCAAGTTCTACCTCTGGATCCGACTCATCAACGTCTTCGGGCCGATCAGAAGACTCGATGGTTTTCTTCTTGGCTGCTTTCTTTATGACTTTGCTTTTTGCACGAGGAGCCCTCACCGGTTTGTCTGAAGCTTTCCTCTTACAGAAAGAATTGTTGGCCTATAAAATCAAACAGGGGGTTATCAGAACAATGTTAAAGCGGAGACGGATCAATAAAGGTAGGAAAGGTAAACTTCTTACTGTTGCGGTTTGTTGGAGGTGTAAAAATGGGCCAATTCGGTCTTGCTGCATTGAGCGATCGATTCATCCAGCATCTTCTTCACGGACTCAGTGACTTCCTCATCAGTCATTTCTATCTCATGATACCGTTGAGGGTCTTTGATGTTTCCGGTATACTCATGCATCAAACTGGAGCGGCGGCTTAAGGGAAGAATACCCCATGAAACCCAGCATCAAACGAGGTCAATACCGGTTAAGCCATTTGCTAGAAAGGCCCGGAGCTTGGCAAGTTGAGGTGCATACGCTTGTCGTTCTTTGGCTATGAGCCGTGGTGGCAGTGGATGGCCATTGCTGAGTCGGTGAGCACGGTAACCCGACAGAGGGTTTTCATCAGCAGGTGCATTATTCTGACAGTAAAACCATGTTTGATTCCAGTCTTTCGGATGGCTGTGGTGTTTGGCACGAGGGAAATCAACTTCCTTCCTCTTCTGAATTGACACGCCGCCAAGTTCAGTATTGGGGCCGTCAGATAATTCGGTTCGGCGGTTTAAGTGGAAAAAGTCTCGGAAGAGCTCAACAGTTGGTTCTTCTTGAAGGTAAACTTCGCAGAACACTTGAAAGTTGCATATGTTGGACACAGAATTTGGTCCAATGTCTTGAGGATGGAGTTGGAAGCTAGCAAGAACATCCCGGAAAAACTTTGAACTGGGAGGGCTAAAACCCTGATCTAGATGCTGCATGAATACAATCACTTCTCCATCTTGAGGCACTGGAGGGCACTCAGGGCTAGGAACTCGCCAATGGAGGACATCTTTCTTGGCCAAAGCGCTAGTTAAAACATATCCATTGAGCCGTGTTTCTGTGATCCGGGAAGGAACCCAGTTGCAAGCGGCGAATTGCTTGGTCATTTTGGAAGGTAAAACTGAAAAAGTACGAAGGCCGGTTTATGAATTAAGGTTGATGTGTACAAACCGGTGTTAAACCGGGGAATTATACATCTTGAACCGGCTATTGCTACTCAAGTCAGGAGCGGTTTAATTAAGGGCTAATGGTACCAGGCGGATTATGATTTTCTACAAGTTAAACCGCCTATACGAAGCAGAGCTGAAATTCACTAAGTGTTGCAGAAACAAGTTTCACAAAATGGTGATATACTTTTGGATCTACCATGGCTCAGTAAAGGAAATTTTCTGAGTCCTACAATAGCGTTAAGCAGAACAGAGAAGGTCCAGATGGGATTTTTCCAGGAATAACAAGACACTGCAGTATGGCAGATTAAAGTTATGGATCTAGCCGCAAAAGGAGGTTGCCAGGCCTAGCTAGATTCAGTAAGATGCTAAAGGAAATGAAGACAAGTGCTGATGAACATCGAGGAACACGGATGAATATGAAGCCCTAATGGAGATCTAGGGTTAAAGGAAGAAAGCTTACCGGATTCTCAGGAGCAGTGGAGGAGATCTCTGGAGCGTTCAGATTGATGCAACGGCCTGAGATGACGCAGAGCTTCGAGGTCGACGGCGGCGGCGAGGTTTGAGTTCTTCGGGTCGCGAGGAGGAAGACGGGGCGAAGAGGCAAGGGGAGAAAATGGAAGGACCCCCCGGTCTTATTTATAAAGGGGCAAGAAGATAAGCGACAGACGCAAGAATCGAGGAGCCTGAAGCGGCAAGGGGCGCAGCTGTCGCCTCGATTTTCAGGAATTAATTAAATGAAGGGAATCTTTTTATACAAAGATGACATCATTATGATTCACTGCAATATTCAGAAGATGACGTCATGGTGGTTTAACAAAGTTTACAGGAGAATACATCATGGCGGTTTACGAGAAATGTAAGAAGATGTTCACGGAATTTTTTCTAAGTATTGGAGATTGACATGAACTGGTTCAAATCAATCTGGGGCCTAATGTTGGGGATATAACTACTGAGTATAAACCACCCAGGAGGGGCCGGTTCACCCTCAACTATATTGAAGCCCATGAAGAGCAAGAAGATGGTGCTTTACTAATGAAGCTTAGAGGCCCAGAGCCCAATGGCGGATTAGGGCCCATAGTTGTAAACCGCCATAGTTGTATAACTTGTATTATAAGTTAGGAAGGCAGAGACCGAGCCAGACACTTGTATGAGCCGGCCTCGGGACTCCGTAAACCGGTCGGGGGTCAACCTGTGAATATATAGGGACGACCCGGCGGCGGTTCAGGGACAAGAAACAACAACTCGAGACTCAGGCAAAGCGTATTCGCTCCCTGGTCATCGAAACCCAACCAATTCCATCACAACTAGATGTAGGCTTTTACCTTCATCGTAAGGGGCCGGACTAGTATAAAAACTCTCGTGTCCTTTGTCTGGTTTAACCCCTTTAAGCTAACCCATCACAATGGCTCCACGACCAAGTCCTTTCACGAGGACATCTGACGTGATATTTCCACGACACCTTCCGATGAGTTGTGGGTAGTTTACCACAGACCTTCGGGTCCATAGTTATTAGCTAGATGGCTTCTTCTCTCTTTTTGGATCTCAATACAATGTTTGCCCCCTCTCTTGTGGAGATCTATTCGATGTAAACTCTTTTTGCGGTGTGTTTGTCGAGATCCGATGAATTGTGGGTTTATGATCAAGTTTATCTATGAATAATATTTGAATCTTCTCTGAATTCTTTTATGTATGATTGAGTTATCTTTGCAAGTCTCTTCGAATTATCGGTTTGGTTTGGCCTACTAGATTGATCTTTCTTGCCATGGGAGAAGTGCTTAGCTTTGGGTTCAATCTTGCGGTGTCCTTACCCAGTGACAGAAAGGGGTGCAAGGCACGTATTGTATTGTTGCCATCGAGGATAAAAAGATGGATTTTATATCATATTGCTTGAGTTTATCCCTCTACATCATGTCATCTTTCTTAATGCGTTACTTTGTTTTTATGAACCTAATACTCTAGATGCATGCTGGATAGCAGTCGATGTGTGGAGTAATAGTAGTAGATGCAGGCAGGAGTCGGTCTACTTGTCACGGACGTGATGCCTATATACATGATCATGCCTAGATAATCTCATAATTATTCGCTTTTCTATCAATTGCTCGACAGTAATTTGTTCACCCACCATAATACTTATGCTATCATGAGAGAAGCCTCTAGTGAAACCCATGGCCCCCGGGTCTATCCTTTATCATATAAGCTTTCAATCTACTTTTATTTGCATCTTTATTTTCTGTATCTATATTATAAAATACCAAAAATATATTTATCTTATCATATTATCTCTATCAGATCTCACTTTCGCAAGTGGCCGTGAAGGGATTGACAACCCCTTTATCGCGTTGGTTGCGAGTTCTTTGTTTGTTTGTGTAGGTTCGTGGGACTTGTGAGGAGCCTCCTACTGGATTGATATCTTGGTTCTCAAAAACTGAGGGAAATACTTATGCTACTGTGTTGCATCACCCTTTCCTCTTCAAGGAAAACCAATGCAAGCTCAAGACGTAGCAAGAAGGATTTCTGGCGCCGTTGCCGGGGAGGTCTTCGCTCAAGTCAAGACATACCAAGTACCCATCACAAACTCATCTCCCTCGCATTTACATTATTTGCCATCTGCCTCTCATTTTCCTCTGCCCCACTTCACCCTTGCCGTTTTATTTACCCTCTCTTTCCCAATCTTCCTCTCTCTTTCGTTTGCCTTTTTCTGTTTGCTTGTGTGCCTGTTTGTCCTTATGGCTTTGCCTAAGAGTACTGACCTCCTTCTTCGGAGGTTTGAAGAGATTGAATCAAATATTAGAAGCTTTATGACTTTGCAATTTGAGCATAATAATTTCTTTAGAAAAGAGCTTAAAGAACAAAAAGATTTTTTGGGTTTTATGAATAAGGAGCTTGATGATATGAATAAAGAATTTTATGGTGTGAACTCTCAAATTATCAAGCTTGAGAAGGCTATAGCCCAAATTTCTGATAAGCAAGCCGCCTTAGTCAATAAGATGGCTGCCAAACCAGAAAAGTTAGATGAACATAATGATGAAGATCTTAAAGTTATTGATGTGTCCCCTATTAGATCTTTGTTTTGCAATATGAATCTTGATAATAATGGGACTGGAGATGAGTAAACTTTATTTAGAAGGTGTCCCAAGAATTCAGAGTTTTTAGATCTTGATGCTAAATTTGGTAAAAGTGGGATTGGAGAGGTCATGACTTTAAATAGTATTGAACCCACTATCTCGGATTTCAAGGATTTGATTATGATAATTGTTCTTTAGAAAGTTGTATTTCGTTGTTACAATCCGTTGTTAATTCTCCTCATGCTTATAGTCAAAATAAAGTGTTTACCAAACATATTGTTGAATCCTTGACGCAATCTTTTGATGAAAAACTTAACTTGGAAGTTTCTATACCTAGAAAACTTAATGATGAATGGGAACCTACTATAAAGATTAAAATCAAAGGCTATGAGTGTTTTCCTTTGTGTGATTTGGGTGCTAGTGTTTCCACGATTCCGATAACTTTATGTGATATTCTAGGTTTCCATGATCTTGATGATTGCTCTTTAAATTTGCACCTTGCGGATTCCACCATCAAAAAGCCAATGGGAAGAATCAATGATGTTATAATTGTTGCAAATAGAAATTTAGTGCCCGTTGATTTTATCGTTCTTGATATAGATTGCAATCTTTCTTGCCCTATTATTCTTGGTAGACCTTTCTTTAGAACGATTGGTGCGATTATTGATATGAAGGAAGGGAATATTAGATTCCAATTTCCATTAAAGAAAGACATGGAGCACTTTCCAAGAAAGAAAGTCAAATTACCTTATGAATCTATCATGCGAGCTACCTATGAATCAAGTGCCAAAGATGGCACTACTTAGATCTATCTTCGCTTTTATGCCTAGCTAGGGGCGTTAAACGATAGCGCTAGTTGGGAGGCAACCCTATTTTCTTTGTGTTTTTGTTTTTGTTCCTGTTTAGTAATAAATTTTGCATATACTTTCTATTTATATGTGTTTTCATGTTTCATTTAGTGTTTGTGCCAAGTAGAACCTATAGGATAACCTATGATGATAGTTGATTTGATTCTGCTGAAAAACAGAAACTTTGCACTCACGAGAAAAAATTCAATAAATCACAGGAACGAGCTTTTTCATTGATTCTTTTTGCTGCTGTTTAATAAACAAAATGTTTAGGACGTCCTATTTTTATAGGATTTTTAAAGTCCAAGAAGTTTGCGTTAGTTACCGATTTCTAAAGAATGTTCTGTTTTTGACAGATTCTGTTTTTCGTGTGTTGTTTGCTTATTTTAATGCATCTATGGCTAGTATGTAAGGGTATGAACCATAGAGAACTTGGAATACAGTAGGTTTAATACCAATATAAATAAAGAATGAGTTCATTACAGTACCTTATGTGGTGGTTTTGTTTTCTTTCACTAACGGAGCTTATGAGATTTCCTGTCGAGTTTTGTGTTGTGAAGTTCTCAAGTTTTGGATAGAGATTTGATGGACTATGGAATAAAGGGTGGCAAAAGGCTAAGCTTGGGGATGCCCAAGGAACCCCAAGATATTCAAGAATAGCCAAAAGCCTAAGCTTGGGGATGCCCCCGGAAGGCATCCCCTCTTTCATCTTCGTTCATTGGTAACTTTACTTGGAGCTATATTTTTATTCACCACATGATATGTGTTTTGCTTGGAGCGTCGTGTATTATATTAGTCTTTGCTTTTTAGTTTACCAAAATCATCCTTGCTGTAACACACCTTTTGGTAGAAGTCTACTTGATTGAAATTTATTAGAATATGCTATGTGCTTCACTTATATCTTTTGAGCTAGATAGTTTTGCTCTAGTGCTTCACTTATATCTTTTAGAGCACAGCGGTGGATTAATTTTGAAGAAATTTTTGATATATCATGCTTCACTTATATTATTTTGAGAGTCTTTTAGAACAACATGGTATTTTCTATGGTTATAAATTGATCCTAGAATGATGAGCATCCAAGTTGGGTATAATAAAAACTATCATAGGAAGTGAATTCGATGCTATGATCAACTTGATACTTGATAACTGTTTTGAGATATGGAGGTAGTGATATTAAAGTCATGCTAGTTGGGTGATTATGAATTTAAAGAATGCTTGTGTTGAAGTTAGCAAGTCCCGTAGCATGCACATATGGTTAAAGTTGTGTAACAAATTTGATGTATGAAGTGTACCTGGCTTGTGCATCCTTATGAGTGGCGGTCGGGGACGTGCGATGGTCTTTTCCGACCAATCTATCCCCCTAGGAGCATGCGCGTAGTTCTTGGTTTTTGATGACTTCTAAATTTTTTCAATAAGTATATGAGTTCTTTTGACTAATGTTGAGTCCATGGATTATACACACTTTTACCTTTCCATCATTGCTAGCCTCTTCGGTATTGTGCATTGCCCTTTCTCACCTTGAGAGTTGGTGCAAACTTCGCCGGTGCATCCAAACCCCGTGATATGTTACGCTCTATCACACATAAACCTCCCTATATCTTCCTCAAAACAGCCACCATACCTACCTATTTATGGCATTTCCATAGCCATTCTGAGATATATTGCCATGCAACTTTCCACCATTCCGTTCATAATCATCATGACATACTTTACTTTTGTCATATTGCCATTGCATGATCATGTAGTTGACATCGTATTTGTGGTAAAGCCACCATGCATAATTTTATACATGTCACTCTTGATTCATTGCACCATCCCGGTACACCGCCGGAGGCATTCATATAGAGTCATATCTTGTTCTAGTTTCGAGTTGTAATTCCTATGTTGTAATCAATAAAAGTGTGATGACCATCATTATTAGAGCATTGCCCAAAAAGGAAAAAACGAAAAAAAAGAAAGGCCAAAAGAAAAAAAAGAAGGCCCAAAAAAAAGAAAAAAAAGAAAAAATAAAAAAATAAAAAAAATAAAAAAAAATAAAAAGGGGCAATGCTACTATCTCTTTTTCCACACTTGTGCTTCAAAGTAGCACCTTGTTCTTCATGTAGTGAGTCTCATATATTGTGCTTCAAAGTAGCACCATGTTTTTCATATAGAGAGTCTCATATGTTGTCACTTTCATATACTAGTGGGAATTTTTCATTATAGAACTTGGCTTGTATATTCCTACGATGGGCTTCCTCAAATGCCCTAGGTCTTCGTGAGCAAGCAAGTTGGATGCACACCCACTAGTTTTCTTTTGTTGAGCTTTTCATTCATTTATAGCTCTAGTGCATCCGTTGCATGGCAATCCCTACTCCTCATGTTGACATCAATTGATGGGCATCTCTATAGCCCGTTGATTATCCTTGTCAATGTGAGACTTTCTCCTTTTTTGTCTTCTCCACACAATCCTGAATCATTATTCTATTCCACCCATAGTGCTATATCCATGGCTCACGCTCATGTATTGCGTGAAGGTTGAAAAAGTTTGAGATTATTTAAGTACGAAACAATTGCTTGGCTTGTCATCGGGGGTATAGAAGTTGGGAACATCTTTATGTAACGAAAATGAAGCATAGCCTAACCATATGATTTTGTAGGGATGAACTTTCTGTAGCCATGTTATTTTGAGTAGACATGATTGCTTTTATTAGTTGTAACGCCCCGGATTCAATGTGCCAGCTGTCTTCCAGTTATTCACCGTCGTTGCCATGTCATTTGCTTGCATGTTGCATTTTTGCCATGTCATCATCTGCATACATCTGCATGTTTTTCAAAACTTGCATCCGTTCGGGTTCCACCGGTTCTCTCCGTTGTCCGTTCGGAGTCCAGACCTCTCACGCGCGCCCGTCTCCTCTCTCAGACCTTGTTTCATGAGCGGGATAAAAACATTCTCGGAATGGACCGAGGTTTGCCGAGTGGCCTTGGTTTATCACCGGTAGACCGTCCGTCGAATTTCGTTCCATTTGGAGGTCGTTTGATGCCCCAACGGTTAACCGCGTAGCCCACAACCCCTCTATCTTTGCAGCCTAGCCCCTCTTCACCATAGCCCGTGAGCCCATCCTTACCCCTCCATGCTCTCGGTCGTTCGATCGTGATTGTGTGAGCGAAAACCGCACCCCATTTGGAGTCTCCTAGCTCCCTCTACCTATATAGAGGCCCTCCCCTTCCATTTTCGTGGATCAAACCCTAGTCCCCTTCCTCCTCACGCCACCGGACAGATCCTCCGCCGCCGGACATGTCCGCCGCCGCCCCCTCGCCCAATCACCGCCCGCCACCTTGTAACACCCCAATCTCGATCGTGAGCGACCAGGAGTAGGCAAGAGAGGGGATCGACAGCAAGGGGGAGGAGAGAGCATGGAGAAGGGGATGAGCAGGGGAAAGTAGGTGAGAATTCAGATTTCAATTTCCATCAACATGCCCAATACATGCCCCCTCCAGGAGGTTAAGTACTCACGCCATCCGCACAACCAAGCCCAAGTGGACCCCACGCACACTTACAAGTGGAACCCCACACACGCTAACACTTGGTCGGCCAACTGGCAGTCACGTGGTGGTGTTGTCCACCGGCGTGACATTCTCTCCTTCTTGAGATACAACCCCTTCTTCGTTTGGGTTGCCGTTCCAGATTGTTGCCTGAGGAAAGTGTCGTCGCAGAACATCGTAATCCTCCCATGTAGTAGATGGAGGAGTTGTGTCCCAGGCCACTTGAACTTGGATCACCGAAGCGTCTCCTCTTTTCACCATTCTTCTGTCCACGATCTCCACTGGTACAGAGTCCACTGTCGATAAGTCTGTCATTGCTGGAAGTTCAAGGAACACCGGTGTATAATTCGGTGTGAAGGGCTTCAACTGGGATACATGAAACACTGGATGGATACGACTGTCTGCCGGGAACTCTAGCTTGTATGCCGAAGGGCTGATCTTGGTGATAACGGTAAAAGGCCCGAAGAACTTGAACGCGAGTTTGGCGCATGGCCTGTTGGCCACTAATTTCTGCACATGTGGTTGCAGTTTCAGAAGGACTTGCTCACCGACCTGAAAGACGCGCTCGGTGCGATTTCTGTCGGCAAACTTCTTGTACTTCTATTGTGCTCTTGTTAACTGCAGTTTCATGTTGTCCTTGTGCAGTGCCCAATCCCACTGTTCCCCGTCCGGCAATGGTGCTTGTGTTGCCGGCCAGGTTGTCATGCTTTCCTCATTTGCATCCACACCGTACAGAGCCTTGAACGAAGAGCAGCCCAGAGAGGAGTGGAAAGATGAGTTCTACCAGAATTCTGCAGAGGGCAGCCAGCGACGCCATTGCATGGGGGTGTCATGGACAGCGCAGCGCAAGTACATGTCCATGCATTGGTTCACGCGCTTGCTTTGTCTGTCCGTCTGAGGGTGATAGGCAGTGGAGTAGGGGAGCTTGGTGCCGGCGCTGGCTAGCAGTTCACGCCAGAGCACACTGGTGAACACTTTGTCGCGGTCGGAGATGATGGAGGAGGGGATGCCGTGCAGCTTGACAATGTTGTCCCAGAACACTTTTGCCACTTGTGTCGCCGTGAATGGGTGTCGCAAGGGCACAAAGTGTGCAAACTTGGTGAAGCGGTCGACAAACACCATGATCATGTCGAACCCTTCTGATTTGGGCAAACCCTCGACGAAGTCCATTGGCAGGTCTCGCCATGGGGCTGTAGGAATGGGTAATGGTGCCAATTTGCCTGCTGGTTTGCGCAACTCATGCTTCGCTTGTTGACATACCTGGCACTGCCGCACATAGTCTTCGACATATTGCTTCAAACCCTTCCACTCAAACAGCTTCTTGACTCGTTGGTAAGTGGCTGTCGAGCCAGAATGGCCACCCACGGTGCTGTCATGCAGAGCGCTGATCAGTTTGGTGCGCAGGGCTGTGTTTGCGCCGATCCATAGCCGCCCGCGATGGTGAATGACTTCACGGTACAGCTCATACTCCTCGTCGTCCGGACTATGCAGCGCCAGCTGCTGAAGCTTTTCCTGGGCATCTGGATCCGTGGCATACGAATTGGCCACTTCCTGAATCCATGCAGGCTGACAGAGGGACATCGCATTGGCGTTGTAGTGACTGCCCACACGAGAGAGCGCCTCCGCAGCGCCGTTGTCAATGCCCCTCTTGTACTGGAACTTGAATTGAAGGCCGGCCAGTTTGGACATGGCGCGGTCCTGGACATCGGTTACCAGATGATGATCCCCAAGCATGCATAAGCTCTTGTGGTCCGTGTTGATGGTGAACGGCTCGCGTTGCAGGTAGGAGCGCCATTTGTCCACGGCCATCATGACGGCCAGGAACTCTTTCTCGTAGGTGGAGAACTTCTGGTTCTTCACGCCCAACGCCTTGTTGTAGTACGCGATAGGGTGACCGTCTTGGACGAGCACGGCACCGATGCCGGTGTCGCACGCGTCGGTTTCAATGGAGAAGGGCTTGTCGAAGTCGGGGAGGGCGAGCATCAGCGTGGTCACCATCGCCTTCTTGAGCGTGTCGAACGCGAGCTTTGCCGACTCGGGCCATTCAAAGCCTTTCTTGGTGAGCTGCTGGGTGAGCGGCTTGGCGATGATCCCGTAGTGGGGGACGAACTTGCGGTAATAGCTGGTGAGCCCTAGAAAGCCACGGAGCTTGGTGGCATTGGTTGGAGTAGGCCACTGCGCCATGGCGTCTGTCTTCTCGGAATCAGTCGCGACGCCCTGCTTGGAGATGACGTGACCTAGGTAGTCTATGTGGTCTTGCGCGAACGAGCACTTCGACATCTTGGCATATAGCTGGTGCTCACGGAGCAAGTTGAGGACGATGCAGAGATGTTCCAAGTGTTCCTCGAGAGTCTCACTGAAAACAAGGATGTCGTCAAGAAAAATGATGACAAACTTACGGGTATACTTGGCGAAGATGGCGTTCATCAAGCATTGGAACGTGGCCAGAGCGTTTGTCAACCCGAATGGCATGACCCTGAACTGGAAGTGGCCGTGGTGAGTTTTGAATGCCATCTTGTGTTCATCTTCTTCGCGCATGCGAATTTGATGGTAGCCTGTGCGCAGATCAAGCTTGGAGAAGTAGGCCGCGCCGACGAGCTCGTCGAGTAACTCGTCGACGATGGCAGGGGAAACTTGTTCTTCACTGTCATGTCATTGAGGCGCATGTAATCCACGCAGAACCGTCAAGTGCCATCCTTCTTCTTCACAAGCAGCACCGGCGCCGCATACGGACTGACAAAGTGCGTGATCACTCCGGCGTCGAGCATCTCCTTCACTTGCCGCTCTATCTCGTCTTTCTGCAGAGGAGAGTAGCAGTATGGCCTTGTGTTGGTTGGCTGCGCTCCGTCTTCCAAGGTAACTGCGTGATCATATTGGCGGTGAGGAGGCAGACCATTGGGTGCGTCAAAAACATCAGCAAATTCCTCCAAGAGATCGGTGATTGGCGTCTGTGATGGCTTGCGGGATTTGGGTCTTGGTGGCTGCATCTCGACCATGGCCATTGCCCAAATATTGTTACTGGCAATCAATTTGCACAGCTCAGCCGGCTGCACCGTGGCGAGTGTAGTCGCCGTCTTGGGTCAAACACCTTGCAGTGTAACTAACTTGCCTTCATGGAGGAAGGAGATGAACTTGTCTTGCCAGTGAAAAGTCATCGGGCTGTGCTTGGCAAGCCAATCCATGCCGAGGATGTCGTCGTACGCGCCCGTGTCGAGCTCGTACATGGGCGTCGAGAATGTATGGCCCTGCATCCACCACTTGAGCTCCAGGACTTGGAGAGAGCAGGTGAGCCGATCGCCATTGGCGCCACCCGCACGTCCAGGGCGGCAATCTCCTGTGTGGTTGCACCGACGCACTCGACGAAGGATTTGTTCACAAAACTGTGCATGCTCCCGGAGTCCAGAAGGAGCAACATGACCTGATTGCCCACTAATGCACGAAGCCGAATTGTACTGGGCACTTCAGATCCATCCAGAGCATGTGCCGATATGGTGCAGCACTCGGGCGGAGGCACGACTGGTTCTGGAGCGTCGAGCAGGTCGAGCACGTGCACGGTGTCATCGGTGAGCAGCTCGCCATAGGCGCCAACCTGAATGGTAAGAAGCTGTGCCTGCGTGTTGCAGCAGTGCTCTCTGGTATATCTGTCGCCACACTTGAAACAGATTCCGTTGGCTTGACGAAATTCTTTGAGTTGCCGTTCACGCGCGTAGTCGTCTGGTTGTTGCCGCGGCACGACGGGTGGGCGCGCGGCCGCTGGCGGTGGACGACCCTGTGGTTGCGGTCATGGGCGCGCCCTGGGCATGCTGAGTTCCTCCTCTTGGATTCGTGCCAGAATCGAGGCGCGCGTTATGCTGTTGGGTGCCTGAAGCCGGACCGCAGCGCGTAACTCGTCCTTGAGTCCCAACACGAACTTGGTGATGAAGAATTTGATATTGAGCGACGGATCGAGCGCCAGCAGATGATACATGTGGGTGTCGAATTCCTTGCGGTACTCGCTGACGATGCCGCTTTGACGGAGTTGCAGCAGTTTGTTCATCTCCATCTCAAACTCATCGACGCCAAATTCTTCAGTAATCGCTGCACAGAACGCCTCCCAAGCGAGGCCACCATGTGTTTGGTGAAACGCCTGTAGCCAGTGAGCCGCTTCTCCGTTGATATATAGTGTCACCATGGTCACCCAGCTCGACGGCGGCACATGATAGAGTTCGAAGTACGCCCGACAGCGGTCGAGCCAGAGGTACGACGCACTGCCGTCGAAACGCGGGAAATCATGCTTGGGGGGCTTGATGTAGCTATCGTTGTGGTGATGCTGGTGGTGGTGCGCCTCGGCCATGAGTGGTGGTGCACGGGCGGGTGCCCGTGCTGAATCTGAGCACCGATCTGAGGCGCTGTCGCCAGCAGGGGCGGTCGTTGGTCCCTGAGGTGCGGTGATGGCGGGGCCCCTTGTTGTTGGTGAGGTGCAGGAGCCCCGGGCCGCGGCGGTGGTGGTGGTGGCGGCGGTGGGTTGAATACCGCCGGAGATCCCGGCCCTTGTGGTGATGGGGACCGCTCGAGCACCTTGCGCGTCTCGTCGATGTCCGCCTGCGTGAGGTCGATCTGCTTGGTCAGGGAACGTAGATCTTGCGAGACTTGTGTGTTGAAGGCGATCTGGGCTTCCAGGCGCTTGTCATTGTCGATCTTCTGCTTGTCGAGGCGCGCGAGGATCGTCTCCATCATGGCCTTGATGCTAGTGGTGTTGTCCTCCATGGCCGCCAGCAACTTCTTGGCTTGGGCGGAAGGCTTTGATGGTGCCGTCTCGCGCCCTTGCTAGATCGAACCCCGCCGGGGATTTTGTGTGAACTCACCGGAGCCAGTCACACCCGCGGCGGTGGATGTTACCGATCCAGATCAGGGAGCCACGGAAAAAAAATTGGGGCAGCATTGAGGCTCTGATAACCAACTGTAACGCCCCGATCTCGATCGCGAGCGACCAGGAGTAGGCAGGAGAGGGGATCGACAGCAAGGGGGAGGAGAGAGCGTGGAGAAGGGGATGAGCAGGGGAAAGTAGGTGAGAATTCAGATTTCAATTTCCATCAACATGCCTGATACATGCCCCATCCAAGAGATTAAGTACTCACGCTATCCGCACAGCCGAGCCCAAGTGGACCCCATGCACGCTTACAAATGGAACCCCACACACGCTAACACTTGGCCGGCCAACTGGCAGTCACGCGGTGGTGCTGTCCACCGGCGTGACACACCTGTCACCACCGCCTCCCACCTCCACGCGGCCCGCCAGGACCCAGATCGGGCCCTGGGAAGCCCATCAAAGCCCGCAGCCCCGAGCTCCCTCCTCCCCCCCCCCCGCTCGACCTGGATCGGGTGGACCCCGATCCCGATCTCCTCCCCACGTCGGCGACAAGCACCACCGCCACCTCGCCCGGCTCGCCGGAGCCGCCGTTGGCGACCTTCACCAGGTCGGACCTCACCTCCTCTGCTCCTCCTTCCCCCACCTTCTCCTTCCTCTCTCTCACTCTCTCTCCTGCAGGAGCTCTGCCATGGCCGCCACCGCCCGAGCTCGGAGCCGCCTCTGCACTGGAAGCTCGTCACCGCCGTCGTTCGTCGCCGGATCTGGGACCCCTGCCCTCGGATCCGTCCGTTCCCAGCCTCATCGACCCGTCGGCACCGCCCCTCATTGTCGTCCTCCCGTCGAGCCGCCGCCAACCACCGCCGGCGCGCCCTTCGTCGTCCGTGCATGCGTGCGAGCACATGCACATCCATCCCATTGATCACCGCATGGGCCTCGGCCTCCCAGGCCCAGCACCGGCCGACCTGCCTCTGCCTAGCCTCTTCCCCGACTGGGCCAAGCCCATGGTGAGCGAGCCCCTCAAATATTGCCTTGTGTGTATTTTAGCTATTTCGCGCTCATCATGTTTTTTTCTGGAAAACTGCCAAGTCCCTAGATTTGCATATTCTAGTGCATACTTTGACCTGCCATATTTTGATGTGTGTTGCTCTGTTTGTTGCCTGTAATATACTGTAACGTTCATTGTGAGATGCTCTTCATTTCATTCCATTATGTCATGCTTGTTTGAGTTCATCTTGATGCGATAATCATCATTCCAAGAGTGTTATATGATGTTAACCTGCTGAAACTGTTATAACTTGGTGATTTGTCTTTTTCATTGCATTTTGTGTGTGCATCCTATGAGCTTGATGTCTACATGAGTTTTGAGCTACATCATGCCATATTTACAATGGTGTAATTTATGTATTTTTGTGAGTCTTGTAGTAAGTGCATCGAGCTCGTGAAGTAGGGTACTTGCTGTTGCTGTTTTGCTAGGCTGAATCTTCTATATCCTGATGCTATGTAAACCTGCTGCTACAAGTCATTCTATGCATAATCTGGAGATGTTCACTAAAGATGTTTTGTTATACATGTCATGCTCTATCCATCCATGCCCCTGGTTGCATTTATAGCCTGCTGTTGCTTGTCGTAATATTGCTCTCAAATTGCTAAATAATGTTGAAGTCAGCCTGTTAACATTAAGTTCAGTGTTGCCATCAGTTTTGCTAGTGATCCATGCACTCTATGAACTTTCTCTTGCCATGATTAGCTTCATAAATATGTCATATTACTGTTGGTCACATTTTCATGCCATGTATTGCTCTGTGGTGAGTTGTACAAGCTCACCAACATGCCTACTTATCGTTGTTCCTGCCATGTACTTTATTCTGAATCTGTCATATCACTTGCCATGTTTGCATGGATGCTACCATCTTTTCTGTTGATCTTTGGAATTAGTTCAGTAAGGGAGATTTGTTCTTTGTCTTTAGTACTAGCATGCCATGCCTTTGTTTGCCATGATATCTTGTTGTATATGTTGTTTGATAGCTCTAAACATTGCAACCTGATGTTATTTCTGCTAAGTCTATAAATTGTTATTATTTGCAACCTTGTCATGTTCCTTTGAGCATGTTCTAGTGGTTTATGGAGATAGCTCAGTGTTCATGTTTTGTTAAGCTTCATTTGTATATCATGTCCATGCCTTTTGTCTTCATGTTAAGGCGCTGTAGCATGTTGTTTTGATGCTTGCTAGATGCCTAGTTGCTGTTTTGGACAGATTGTTGTTATATCTTGTTTGGAGTGTATGTGTTGCTCCGTTGCTCCGTTTTGAGCATGTTCTATATGAAACTTGCTTAGTTTTATGTGTAGTTTCATCCTATCATGTCGCATCCATGTTTTGAGGGGTTTGCTTGATGTTTGGATGCGTTTTTCATCAATGCCATGTTTAACTTGTTTTGCTCATATCTTCTAGGCCGTAGCTCCGAACTAAATGAACTTTATATGTAAATTGACTAGAATTTCATGTAAATCATCTTAGTGCATCTTAACTTGCTGTTTAAAAACTTCAACTTAATGTTTGTTCAGATCTGGACCAACTTCTAAATTTGCATATGAGGACTTACCGGATTTATTATATGTTGTTTCCGGCCTCATTTAACCTTGCTTTGATGTGTTGTTATTGTATGCATCATCTCTTGCCATGAGTAGCATCATCTAGCCTTGTTATGCATCATGCTTGGTTGAGCATCATGCCATGTCTATGTGTTGTGTGTTTACCTTGTTGTTTGCTTCTTTCCAGTTGTGCTTCTTCTTGTTAGTTCCTGTTTCATTGTGATCGTGCGGATTCGTTCATCTACGCTTGGTTCGTCTTCATCCGTTTGTCTTCTTCATGGACTCGTTCTTCTTCCTTGCGGGATTTCAGGCAAGATGACCGTCACCCTGGATCTCACTACTATCATTGCTATGCTAGTTGCTTCGTTCTATCGCTTTGCTGTGCTACCTATCACTTATTCTTCAAGCCTCCCAAATTGCCATGTCAGCCTCTAACCTTTTCACCCTTACTAGCAAACCGTTGCTTGGGTATGTTACCGCTTTGCTTAGCCCCTCTTATAGCGTTGCTAGTTGCAGGTGAAGTTGAAGATTGCTCCATGGTGAACAGGATTATGTTGGGATATCACAATATCTCTTATTTAATTAATGCATCTATATACTTGGTAAAGGGTGGAAGGCTCGGCCTTATGCCTGGTGTTTTGTTCCACTCTTGCCGCCCTAGTTTCCGTCATACCGGTGTTATGTTCCTTGATTTTGCGTTCCTTACGCGGTTGGGTGATTTATGGGACCCCTTGATAGTTCGCTTTGAATAAAACTCCTCCAGCAAGGCCCAACCTTGGTTTTACCATTTGCCTCACCACCACCTATACTTTTCCCTTAGGAGTCGCGCTCCTGAGGGTCATCTTTATTTTAGCCCCCCTGGGCTAATGCTTCTCTAAGTGCTGGTCCGAACCGAGCTGCCTGCGGGGCCACCTCGGGGAAACTTGAGGGCTGGTTTTACTCGTAGCTAGTCTCATCCAGTGTTGCCCTAAGAACGAGATATGTGTAGCTCCTATCGGGATTGTCGGCACATCGGGCGGCTTTGCTGGTCTTGTTTTACCATTGTCGAAATGTCTTGTAAACCGGGATTCTGAGACTGATCGGGTCTTCCCGGGAGAAGGAATATCCTTCATTGACCGTGAGAGCTTGTGATGGGCTAAGTTGGGACACCCCTGCAGCTGCAGGGTATAAACTTTCGAGAGCCGTGCCCGCGGTTATGTGGCAGATGGGAATTTGTTAATGTCCAGTTGTAGATAACTTGACACCAGATTCGTATTAAAATGCATCAACCGCGTGTGTAGCCGTGATGGTCTCTTTTCGGCGGAGTCCGGGAAGTGAACATGGTTTTGGGTTATGTTTGACGTAAGCAGGAGTTCAGGATCACTTCTTGATCGTTGCTAGCTTCACAACCGTTCCGTTGCTCCTCTTCTCGCTCTTATTTGCATATGTTAGCCACCATATTATGCTTAGACGCTGTTGCAACCTCACCACTTTACCCCTTCCTTTCCCATTAAGCTTTGCTAGTCTTGATACCCATGGTAATGGGATTGCTGAGTCCTCGTGGCTCACAGATTACTACAACAACAGTTGCAGGTACATGTTTTGCGATGATCATGACGCGAGAGCGATGTTTACGTGTTTTGGAGTTCTTCTTCTGCTTCTTCTTCGATCAGGGGATAGGTTCTAGGTCGGTAGCCTCGGCTAGCAGGGTGGATGTCGTTTGAGTTTCTGTTTGTGTTTCATCCATAGTCAGATGGTGATCTTATGTATGATGTATTGACATATTCTTGCGGCATTTGTATGCCTTTTGTATGTATCCCCATCTATTATGTAATGTTGATGTAATGATATCCACCTTGCAAAAGCGTATCAATATGCGGTTCTATCCTTGGTGGGACCTTCGAGTCTCTTTAGGATAGTATCGCATATTGGGCGTGACATTAGTATGCTTGAAGTGTTACTATTTCTTTTGTCAATATGAACTTTTATTTTGAATCATTTGGATCTGAACATTCATGCCACATTAAAGAGAAATTGCATTGAGAATTATGCTAGGTAGCATTTCACATCAAAAATTCTGTTTTTATCATTTACCTACTCGAGGACGAGTAGGAATTAAGCTTGGGGATGCTTGATACATCTCCAACATATCTATAATTTTTGATTGTTCCATGCTATTATATTACCTATTTTGGATGTTTATGGGCTTTATTTTACACAATTATATCATTTTTGGGACTAACCTACTAACCGGAGGCTCAGCCCGTACTACTGTTCTTTTTGCCTATTACAATATTTCGAAGTAAAAGGAATATCAAACTGAGTCCAAATGGAATGAAACCTTCGGGAGCGTGATTTTTGGAACAAACGTGATCCAGAGGACTTGGAGTGCAAGCCAAGAAGTAGCCGAGGCGGCCACGAGGGTGGAGGGCACGCCCACCCCTCCTGGGCGCGCCCCCTGTCTCGTGGGCCCCTTGAGTGGCCATCGACGTACTTCTTCCTCCTATATAAGCCTATGTACCCCGAAAACATCCAGAGAGCCACAGAAGAAATATTTCCACCACCGTAACCTTTTGTATCCGCGAGATCCCATCTTGGAGCCGTCGCCGGCGTTCTGTCGGAGGGGGAATCCACCATGGAGGGCTTCTACATCAACACCATAGCCCTTCTGATGAGTTGTGAGTAGTTTACCACAGACCTTCGGGTCCATAGTTATTAGCTACATGGCTTCTTCTCTCTTTTTGGATCTCAATACAATGTTCTCCCCCTCTCTTGTGGAGATCTATTCGATGTAAACTCTTTTTCCGGTGTGTTTGTCGAGATCCGATGAATTGTGGGTTTATGATCAAGTTTATCTATGAATAATATTTGAATCTTCTCTGAATTCTTTTATGTATGATTGAGTTATCTTTGCAAGTCTCTTCGAATTATTGGTTTGGTTTGGCCTACTAGATTGATCTTTCTTGCCATGGGAGAAGTGCTTAGCTTTGGGTTCAATCTTGCGGTGTCCTTACCAAGTGATAGAAAGGGTTGCAAGGCACGTATTGTATTGTTTCCATCGAGGATAAAAAGATGGGGTTTATATCATATTGCTTGAGTTTATCCCTCTAAATCATGTCATCTTTCTTAATGCGTTACTCTGTTCTTATGAACTTAATACTCTAGATGCATGCTGGATAGCGGTCGATGTGTGGAGTAATAGTAGTAGATGCAGGCAGGAGTCGGTCTACTTGTCACGGACGTGATGCCTATATACATGATCATGCCTAGACAATCTCATAATTATTCGCTTTTCAATCAATTGCTCGACAGTAGTTTGTTCACCCACCGTAATACTTATGCTATCATGAGAGAAGCCTCTAGTGAGACCTATGGCCCCGGGTCTATCCTTTATCATATAAGCTTTCAATCTACTTTTATTTGCATCTTTATTTTCTGCATCTATATTATGAAATACCAAAAATATATTTATCTTATCATATTATCTCTATCAGATCTCACTTTCGCAAGTGGCCGTGAAGGGATTGACAACCCCTTTATCGCGTTGGTTGCGAGTTCTTTGTTTGTTTGTGTAGGTTTGTGGGACTTGTGAGGAGCCCCCTACTGGATTGATACCTTGGTTCTCAAAAACTGAGGGAAATACTTACGCTACTGTGCTGCATCACCCCTTACTCTTCAAGCAAAACCAACGCAAGCTCAAGACGTAGCACCTGCATCTACTACTATTACTCCACACATCAACCAATATCCAACATGCATCTAGAGTATTAAGTTCATAAGAATAGAGTAACGCATTAAGAAAGATGACATGATGTAGAGGGATAAACTCAAGCAATATGATACAAACCCCATCTTTTTATCCTCGATGGCAACAATACAATACGTGCCTTGCAACCCTTTCTGTCATTGGGTAAGGACACCGCAAGATTGAACCCAAAGCTAAGCACTTCTCCCATGGCAAGAAAGATCAATCTAGTAGGCCAAACCAGACCGATAATTCAAAGAGACTTGCAAAGATAACTCAATCATACATAAAAGAATTCAGAGAAGATTCAAATATTATTCATAGATAAACTTGATCATAAACCCACAATTCATCGGATCTCGACAAGCACACCGCAAAAAGAGTTTACATCGAATAGATCTCCACAAGAGAGAACATTGTATTGAGATCCAAAAAGAGAGAAGAAGCCATCTAGGTAATAACTATGGACCCGAAGGTTTGTGGTAAACTACTCACAACTCATTGGAAGGGCTATGGTGTTGATGTAGAAGCCCTCCGTGGTGGATTTCCCCTCCGGCAGAACGTCGGCGACGGCTCCAAGATGGGATCTCACGGATACAGAAGGTTAAAGTGGCAAAAATATTTCTTTGATGGCTCCCTGGATGTTTTTGGGGTATGTAGGCTTATATAGGAGGAAGAAGTACGTCGGTGGCCGCCCAAGGGGCTCACGAGACAGGGGGCGCGCCTAGGAGGGGTGGGCGCGCCCTCCTATCTCGTGGCCGCCTCGGCTGCTTCTTGGCTTGCACTCCAAGTTCTCCAGATCACGTTCGTTCCAAAAATCACGCTCCCGAAGGTTTCATTCCATTTGGACTCCATTTGATATTCCTTTTCTTCGAAATACTGAAATAGACAAAAAAAACAGCAATACGGACTGGGCCTCCGGTTAGTAGGTTAGTCCCAAAAATGATATAAATGTGTAAAATAAAGCCCATAATCATCCAAAAGGGGTAATATAATAGAATGGAACAATAAAAAATTATAGATACGTTGGAGACGTATGAAGCATCCCCAAGCTTAATTCCTGCTCGTCCTCGAGTAGGTAAATGATAAAAACAAAATTTTTGATGTGAAATGCTACCTAGCATAATTCTCAATGTAATTTTCTTTATTGTGGCATGAATGTTCAGATCCAAATGATTCAAGATAAAAGCTTATAAAACATGAAAATAATAATACTTTGAAGCATACTAACAAATAATTATGTCCTATCAAAATAGCATAGCCAAAGAAAGCTTATCCCTACAAAATCATATAGTTAGGCCATGCTTCATTTTCATTACACAAAATACTCCCATCATGTACAATCCTGATGACGAGCCGAGCAATTGGTTCATACTTTTTAATGCGCTTCAGCTTTTTTTTCAACTCTTACGCAATACATGAGTGCAAGCCATGGACATAGCACTATGGTGGTCTATGGTGGTGGTTGTAAGGACAAAAGGGAGAAGATAGTCTCACATCAACTAGGCGTATCAACGGGCTATGGAGATGCCCATTAATAGATATCAATGTGAGTGAGTAGGGATTGCCATGCAACGGATGCACTAGAGCTATAAATGTATGAAATCTCAACAAAAGAAACTAAGTGGGTGTGCATCCAACTTGCTTGCTCACGAAGACCTAGGGCATTTTGAGGAAGCCCATCATTGGAATATACAAGCCAAGTTCTATAATGAAAAATTCTCACTAGTATATGAAAGTGACAACATAGGAGACTCTCTATCATGAAGATCATGGTGCTATTTTTGAAGCACAAGTGTGGAAAAGAGATAGTAGCAATTGTCCCATCTCTCTTTTTCTCTCATTTTAATTTTTTATTTTTCTTCTTTTTTTTCTTTTCCTTTTTTCCTTTTCTCTTTTTTTCTTTTTGGTGGGCTTCTTTGGCCTCTTTTATTTTTATAAAGTCCGAAGTCACATCCCGACTTGTGGGGGAATCATAGTCTTCATCATCCTTTCCTCACTGGGACAATGCTCTAATTATGAAGATCATCACACTTTTATTAATTTACAACTCGAGAATTACAACTCAAAGCTAGAACAAGATATTACTATATGAATGCCTCCAGTGGTGTACCGGGATATGCAACGAATCAAGAGCGACATGTATGAAAATTATGAAGGTGGCTTTGCCACAAATACGATGTCAACTAGATGATCATGCAAAGAGCAATATGACAATGATGGAGTGTGTCATAATAAATGGAACGGTGGAAAGTTGCATGGCAATATATCTCGGAATGGCTATGGAAATACCATAATAGGTAGGTATGGTGGCTGTTTTGAGGAAGGTAAATAATGGGTGCATGCTACCGGCGAAAATTGCGTGGTAAAATAGAGGCTAGCAAAGTGGAAGGATGAGTGTGCGTATATCCATGGACTCACATTAGTCATAAAGAACTCATATACTTATTGCAAAAGTCTACTTAGCCCTCGAAGCGAAGTACTACTACGCATGCCCCTAGAGGGATAGATTGGTAGGAAAAGACCATCGCTCGTCCCCGACTGCCACTCATAAGGAAGACAATCAAAAGAGCACCTCATGCAACAAATTAGTCACACAACTTTTACCATACGTGCATGCTACGGGACTTGCCAACTTCAACACAACTATTTCTTAATTTCATAATTATCCACTAGTATGACTCTAACATTACTACCTTTATATCTCAAAACAATAATCAAGCATCAAATTGATCCTAGTGTTTAATGCACTTTCTATCATAGTTTTTATTATACCCAACTTGGATGCTCATTATTCTAGGACCAATTTATAACCATAGCAAATACCATGCTGTTCTAAAACACTCTCGAAATAATATAAGTGAAGCATGAGAGATCAAAAAATTCTTCAAAACTAATCCACCGCCGTGCTCTAAAAGATATAAGTGAAGCACTAGAGCAAAAACTATCTAGCTCAAAAGATATAAGTGAAGCACATAGAGTATTCTAATAAATTTCAACCGAGTAGGCTTGTCCCAAAAGGTGTGTTACAACAAGGATGATTATGGTAAACTAAAAAGCAAAGACTAATATAATACACAACGCTCCAAGCAAAACACATATCATGTGGCGAATAAAAATATAGCTCCAAGTAAAGTTACCAATGAACGAAGACGAAAGAGGAGATGCCTTCCGGGGGCATACCCAAGCTTAGGCTTTTGGCTATTCTTGAATATCTTTGTGTTCCTTAGGCATCCTCAAGCTTAGGATTTTGCCACTCTTTATTCCATAGTCCATCAAATCTCTACCCAAAACTTGAAAACTTCACAACACAAAACTTAACAGGAAATCTCATAAGCTCCGTTAGTGAAAGAAAACAAAACCACCACATAAGGTACTGTAATGAACTCATTCTTTATTTATAATGGTGTTAAACCTACTGTATTCCAAGTTCTCTATGGTTCATACCCTTACATACTAGCCATAGATGCATCAAAATAAGCAAACAACACACGAAAAACAGAATCTGTCAAAAAACAGAACATTCTGTAGCAATCTGTAACTAACGCAAACTTCTGGAACGTTAAAAACCCTACAAAATAGGAAGTCCTAAAAATTTTGTTTGTTAAACAGCAGCAAAAAGATTGAATGCAAAATCTCGTTCCTGTGATTTATTGATTTTTTTCTCGTGAGCGCAAAGTTTCTGTTTTTTAGCAGAATCAAATCAACTATCGTCATAGGTTATCCTATAGGTTCTACTTGGCACAAACACTAAATAAAACATGAAAACACATATAAACAGAAAGTAGATGCAAAATTTGTTACTAAACAGCAATAAAAACAAAAACACAAAGAAAATAGGGTTGCCTCCCAACTAGCGCTATCGTTTAACGCCCTAGCTAGGCATAAAAGCAAAGATAGATCTAAGTAGTGCCATCTTTGGCACTTGATTCATAGGTAGATCGCATGATAGATTCATAAGGTAATTTGACTTTCTTTCTTGAAAAGTGCTCCATGCCTTTCTTTAATGGAAATTGGAATCTAATATTCCCTTCCTTCATATCAATAATCGCACCAATCGTTCTAAGTAAAGGTCTACCAAGAATAATAGGGCAAGAAAGATTGCAATCTATATCAAGAACGATAAAATCAACGGGCACCAAATTTCTATTTGCAACAATTAGAGCATCATTGATTCTTCCCATTGGCTTTTTAATGGTGGAATCCGCAAGGTGCAAATTTAAAGAGCAATCATCAAGATCATGGAAACCTAGAATACCACATAAAGTTTTCGGAATCGTGGAAACAGTAGCACCCAAATCACACAAAGGAAAACACTCATAGTCTTTGATTTTAATCTTTATAGTAGGTTCCCATTCATCATTAAGTTTTCTAGGTATAGAAACTTCCAGATTAAGGTTTCCATCAAAAGATTGCATCAAGGCATCAACAATATGTTTGGTAAAAGCTTTATTTTGACTATAAGCATGACGAGAATTAACAACGGATTGTAACAAGGAAATACAACTTTCTAAAGAACAATTATCATATTCAAATTTCTTGAAATCCGAGATAGTGGGTTCAATACTATTTAAAGTCATGACCTCTCCAATCCCACTTTTACCAAATTTAGCATCAAGATCTAAAAACTCCGAATTCTTGGGACACCTTCTAAATAAAGTTGACTCATCTCCAGTCCCATTATTATCAAGATTCATATTGCAAAACAAAGATCCAATAGGGGACACATCAATAACTTTAAGATATTCATCATTATTTTTATCTAACTTTTCTGGTTTGGCAGCCATCTTAATGACTAAGGTGGCTTGCTTATCAGAAATTTGAGATATAGCCTTCTCAAGCTGGACAATTTGAGAGTTCACACCATAAAATTCTTTATTCATATCATGAAGCTCCTTATTCATAAAACCCACAAAATCTTTTTGTTCTTTAAGCTCTTTTCTAAAGAAATTATTATGCTCAAATTGCAAAGTCATAAAGCTTCTAATATTTGATTCAATCTCTTCGAACCTCCTAAGAAGGAGGTCGGTACTCTTAGGCAAAGCCATAAGGACAAATAGACGCATAGGCAAACGGAAAAAAGGCGAGCGAAATAGAGAGGAAGAAGAAGGCAAGCGGAAGAGAGAGGAGATTGGGAAAGAGAGGGCGAAAAAAACGGCAAGGGTGAAGTGGGGGAGAGGAAAACGAGAGGCAAATGGCAAATAATGTACATGTGAGGGAGATGAGTTTGTGATGGGTACTTGGTATGTCTTGACTTGAGCGAAGATCTCCCCGGCAACGGTGCCAGAAATCCTTCTTGCTATGTCTTGAGCTTGCGTTGGTTTTCCTTGAAGAGGAAAGGGTGATGCAGCACAGTAGCGTAAGTATTTCCCTTAGTTTTTGAGAACCAAGGTATCAATCCAGTAGGAGGCTCCTCACAAGTCCCACGAACCTACACAAACAAACAAATAACTCGCAACCAACGTGATAAAGGGGTTGCCAATCCCTTCACGGCCACTTGCAAAAGTGAGATCTGATAGAGATAATATGATAAGATAAATATATTTTTGGTATTTTATAATATAGACGCAGAAAATAAAGATGCAAATAAAAGTAGATTGAAAGCTTATATGATAAAGGATAGACCCAGGGGCCATAGGTTTCACTAGAGGCTTCTCTCAGGATAGCATAAGTATTACGGTGGGTGAACAAATTACTGTCAAGCAATTGATAGAAAAGCGAATAATTATGAGATTATCTAGGCATGATCATGTATATAGGCATCACGTCTGTGGCAAGTAGACCGACTCCTGCCTGCATCTAGTACTATTACTCCACACATCGACCGCTATCCAGCATGCATCTAGAGTATTAAGTTCATAAGAACAGAGTAACGCATTAGGAAAGATGACATGATGTAGAGGGATAAACTCAAGCAATATGATATAAACCCCATCTTTTTATCCTCGATGGCAACAATACAATACGTGCCTTGCAACCCTTTCTGTCACTGGGTAAGGACATCGCAAGATTGAACCCAAAGCTAAGCACTTCTCCCATGGCAAGAAAGATCAATCTAGTAGGCCAAACCAAACCGATAATTCAAAGAGACTTGCAAAGATAACTCAATCATACATAAAAGAATTCAGAGAAGATTAAAATATTATTCATAGATAAACTTGATCATAAACCCATAATTCATCTGATCTCCACAAACACACTGCAAAAAGAGTTTGCATCGAATAGATCTCCACAAGAGAGGGGGAGGGCATTGTATTGAGATCCAAAAAGAGAGAAGAAACCATCTAGCTAATAACTATGGAACCGAAGGTCTGTGGTAAACTACTCACAACTCATCGGAAGGGCTATGGTGTTGATGTAGAAGCCCTCCATGGTGAATTGCCCCTCCGGCAGAACGCCGGCGATGGCTCCAAGATGGGATCTCGCGGATACAGAAGGTTACGGTGGCGGAAATATTTCTTCGGTGGCTCCCTTGATGTTTTTGGGGTATGTAGGCTTATATAGGAGGAAGAAGTATGTCGGTGGCCGCCCGAGGGGCCCACGAGACAGGGGGTGCACCCAGGAGGGGTGGGCGTGCCCTCCTATCTCGTGGTCGCCTCGGCTGCTTCTTTGCTTGCACTCCTAGTTCTCCGGATCACGTTCGTTCCAAAAATCACGCTCCTGAAGGTTTCATTCCGTTTGGACTCCGTTTGATATTCCCTTTCTTCGAAATACTAAAATAGGCAAAAAAATAGCAATACGGGCTGGGCCTCCGGTTAGTAGGTTAGTCCGAAAAATGATATAAATGTGTAAAATAAAGCCCATAATCATCCAAAAGGTGTAATATAATATCATGGAACAATCAAAAATTATAGATACGTTGGAGACGTATCAGACATCAAGCTCTTTTCTGGCGCCGTTGCCGGGGAGGTGAGTGCTTGAAGGTATATCTTTAGATCTTGCAATCGAATCTTTTTGTTTCTTGTTTTATCACTAGTTCAGTTTATAAAAGAAAACCCACACACAAAAAATGGACTTGAGTTTGTCTCATACGCTTCATCTTTTTAATATCTTTCGTGAGTATGATGGAATGGAAAATTGTGCCCAAATGCTAGAAGAAGAATGCACTAAAATGCTTGGTACTAAATCTTTGAATGATGTACATGATTGCATTGTTGTTAGTATGAACTCCTTGAATATCCATAGTACTAATGATGATTGCACTAGTTATGATGAAAATATCTCTTATAAGCATGTCGATTTTTGTGGAGTAAATTGGGTTTGCAAGTACACACCAAATATGGAAAATAGATATTGCAAGAGGCATAAGCAATTAGAAACTAAATTGTTGCAAGAAAATGTTGATGTGTGTGCTGAAAGATTCAATATTTTTTGCGCTCCTTGTGAACTTTGCAATGAACGTGGTCATTTAAATCTCCAATGCAACCTGTTTCATGATCGAATCGTGTCCAAAAATTGTGATAACTTGATTACCCTTGAGCATCATAAAGAGCTTATTTTGGGCTATGAAGAAATGAGATGTATAACTGAGGTTATTCCAAAACTTAGTCTTGATAGATTTCTTGATTTTGATCTAGAGGATATTTATATGTTTTGTGCAGTCAATTGCATTGAAAATCCTTATATTGCCAATTACCTAAAGAAAAGAAAGCAAATAGAAGATGAAAGGAATACTAATGAAAGGGAAGAGACTTCCCATTATCCTCCTATTATTTCTTATGATGAATCAGGTGACGAGGAGGAGCTTTCTATTCAACCAATCTCATCAATAAGGAGCTCAAAGAAGAAGGTTGAACCCACACATAATGTGAAGAAAAAAAGGAAAAGAAGGAGAAACAAAGGTAAAAAGGTATCCCTCCCAAATGATGTTGCTCCTACTACTCATTGTGATGATGATAATTGCTATACTATTGGTGCTATCCATACTATTAATGATGGGAGTGATTATGCTTATGATATGAAAAGGCCCAAGCTTGGGGAAGCTATGTTTGACGAGGATGAAATATTTGAGAATATATTTGCTGAAATTAATGTTTGTCCCAAGCTTGGGGATGCTATTTTAATGAAGATGATATTTTTAGCATCCCAAGTTTTGATACACAAAGATGTTATGATGATAGCATGCCTCTTACCTATGATGATTATATTGATGAAAGTAGGTTTGGAAGAGTGTCAACTTTAGGAAGTAGTGATCCCACTATTTTGGAGGATGTTGAATCTTATTGTGATGAATATGAAAGTGGATTTGGAAGAGTGTCAACTTTATTTAGTGATGATTCCACTATCTTGGAAGAGGTTTCAATCGATTATGATGAGAATGAAGTTGCTACTGATGATGATTATTGTGATGAAACTTATGCTATAACACTACAAAAAAAGACACATCCGTGACATTTTGGGCCGAACGGATTTTTTTCTGTCATACATATGACACTTCTATGACGATAATTGTGACAAAACCCGGTATCATCATAGATGTGGTGGGCTCCTACTTCTATGACAAAAAATCATGATAGAAAATGGGGTTTTCGTCCTGGGCGGGCCGGAGACACAGCTGCATGACATTCTTGGGGCCGTCCATGACGGAAAAAACCGTGGTAGAAGCGAGGGCGAGGAAAATTTCAGGGAGTTCCCGGTTACAGTGGGTGGTCGGGGGCCGAGTGATGCATGTTTCTCTTGTACACGTACACGCGTGTGTGCGAGGCGTTGGCTCTAACTGAACCTGAGCGAGGCGTTGGGCTCTAACTGAACCCGACCGATTGCACTGCAGGCTACGCGTTACTGAACCCGAGCGATCGATCGATGGCTGTTAACTGAACCCGATCGAGCGATTCCTTCGCTACTGCTGCTAACTGAAGCCGATCGATGCTACCTCTCTAGATGAATAGTGAGCGTTGCAGGGGGGTTTCGATGAACAGTGAGCGGTGGGAGTGGATGAACAGGACCCATGGCGTTGCCTCTGGATGAACAGGAGATGAACAGGACCCCGTGGAGGGCTGGATGAACAGGACGACCCTGTGGAGGGCTGGATGAACACTAGATCGTGGAGGGGTGGATGAACAGTAGCCCGTGGAGGGGTGGTTGAACAGGAGCCCGTGGAGAGGGGTGGTTGAACAGTAGCCGGTGGAGTAGCGCGCGGTGGAGGCTAGATGAACAGGAGCCCGTGGATGAACAGTCGCAGGTGGAGGCTGGAGGAGGTCGACGGTGGATGAACAGTAGCCCGTGGAGGCTGGAGGAGGTCGACGGTGGAGATGAACAGTATCCCGTGGAGTCTCGTTTTGCGGTACACCACACCCCTCCCGATGAACAGGACCCCTGTATCGATCGTAGCGCTCCAACACAAGTCCGTTTCGTCCGTTTTGCGGTACGCCACACCCCTCCCGATCAACAGGACCCCCATTTCGACTGTAGGAGGTCCGTTTCCTCCGTTTTGCGGTACGCCAGACCCCTCCCGATGAACATGATCCCGTTTCGAACGTGGCCGGTCAAACACAAGGCCATTTCCTCCGTTCTGTGGTACGCCAGGCCTCATTTCCATCACCTGTTCCGTCCAAGCCCTCCCTATGAACACGACGACGCATTCCGTTCTGACCCAGCCGGTTGGCTCCCCATGAACACGACGACGACGATGTTTCTCCGTTCCGACCCAGCCATGTACACGAGCCCTGGCCGTACGTATGCGCGAGTAGGCGTTCGAGACCCCGCCCGTATGTACACATACGTGCTGTATTTTCTTTCTTGCACACTGGCCGCTGTACGTACGTGTACATGCTACGTGCGCGCCTCTACATCGACCAGTATATATGTACGTACACGTTCGCGACCAGAATGACAACGTTATGTACGCTTCGACCAGGTGGGTCCCGACTGTCAGGCACTTCCTTGCGTGCGAAGATGTAGCTGGTGGGTCCCAGCAGTCAGGGGGGAGAATCATTTTTTTCGGACGCACTTCCTTGCGTGCGAAGATGTAGCTGGTGGGTCCCAACAGTCAGGGGGGCAAATTGTTTTTTTTTTGCCCGGACACACTTCCTTGCGTAAGAAGATGTAGCTGGTGGGTCCCAGCAGTCACGGGGAAATGTTTTTTCGTGAAATACGGTGCCCGCCCAGTGGGTCCCTGCTGTCAGGTGGAGGAATAATTATTTTGCACGTAATAAGGAGGCACTTCCTTGCTGCAGCCGTGGACCCAGCTGTCAGCCTCTCCACGTATAATCCACTTCAGATGCATGTCGGTCGTTAACCACGTTGACCAGGCCGCGCCGAGATCACCAGGGCGATGGACGACGGCGAGGCCTAGGAAGGGAATGACATGGAGGCAGGGAAGACTCGATAGTTGTTTCCCACGCGGAGGGGAGTACGACTGTACGAGGGTTTACTGGTTCATCTGCCGTCGCGGGAGAATAACAGCAGGTGTGGGTGAGTAGAGGGATGGCTAGCCCAATGATGGGAGTACGGTGGGGCGGTGAGGCCTGCGCAGCAGCATAGCCGGCCGCAGGGAGGAGGTAGCAGGCAGTCCCGCCTGCGCTTGTTTGAGCGGCTGGAGCAGGAAGAGCAGAGATTGAAGAAGCACGACGGCCGTTGGATGGACATCCAACAGTCACTGCTTGTGCGTCAACCTTTTCTTTAGGAAAGCCTCAAATCTATGGAAAACAGCATACATCCCATCTGCCATTATTTCTAATAATTTACATCCCATTTGCTAATTCTTAAGGTTTTTTTGAAGCCCATATTCTTTTTGTTAGCATTACAGCCCATATTGTGGCCATGGTTAAAAAATTATATGAAATTTTGCATATTTCGGTGCGGTCCGAACTGTTTTTAATCCTGAAATTTCGAGTCACATTCAAACTGATTTTAAAAATAAATGTATATCAATATAAAATCCAACAAATTGTCCACGCATAAAAATCAACGCAATTTAAAATCTCGAAATGAAAAAAAGAAATTTGAAACTAATTGCTAGTTTGATGTGTTTTAAAAATGTACAGCCCATTTCTCATTACTGATAGGCCATTTTCTCGGCCAGCCGAATGAAGCTCTCCTCGTCTTGAAAGATTTGCAGCCCAACAGGCCTGACAAAGCGACTTACTTGGCAAATCACAAAAAAATGGGTTGTGGCCGTGGACCCAGCTGCGGCCATTGACCCAGCTGTCAGCCTCTCCACGTATAGTACTCTTCCGACGGAAGTCGGTCATTGACCACATTGACCACGCCGCGCCGAGAGCACCAAGGCGGTGGACAATGGCGAGGCCTAGGAAGGGGAAGACGCGGAGCCGGGGAAGACGCGGTAGTGGATGCCCACGCGGAGAGGAGTATAAGGGTTCACTGGTTCGGCTGCGGCGTGAGGCTGCTGTCGCCGCAGAATAACAGGGGGTGTGGGTGAGTAGAGGGATGCCCTGGGCCAGCGGTGGAGTAGTAGGGGGTGGTGAGGCCTCCGCGGCATCACAGCCGGCCACGAGAGGTAGGAGCATGCAACACGACTGGCGCTGCTTTGGGCGGCTGGAGGAAGAAGACCAGAGGTTGAAGAAGCACTATGGTCGTTGGATGGACATCGTACGGTCACTGGAGCTAGAATCGTTCATATTGACTAAGTTGACAAAGCCCTCCATCCCCGTCAACTTAGTAGGCCCACAAGTCAGCCACCCACTATGGTGGGTCCCATCTAGCAGGGGGTATTCATTTTTTTGTGCGTAATAAGGAGGCACTTCCTTGCGTGCGAAGATATAGCTGGTGGGTCCGACCTGTCAGCGGGGTCCACGTACAGTGCGTAATAAGGAGGAACTTTCCTTGCCTGCCACCATGGACCTCGTGGGTCCCAGCCGTGAGGCTCTCAACATACAGTCCTCTTCCGATGACTCTCGTATGTTGACCACGCCGCACCGAGCGCACCGAGGTGGTGGACGACGGCGAGGCCCCAGACTGGAACGACTCGGAGACGGGGAAGACACGGCAATTGAGTCGCAGACTGAGAGGAGTGGGAAACTTGACTGGTTTGGGTCCGGGGTGGGCCTACACTCAGCAGAGAATAACAGGAGGTGCGGAGTGGAGGGATGACATGGCCGTCGGTGGGGTAGCGTTTCGCTGAGGAGCGCAAAACAACTCCGCTGGACGCCGAAGGCTGCAGCAGGCGGTCCCGGCAGCGCTGGGGGAAGAAGACAAGAGATTGAAGAAGAATGCCGGCCATTGGATGTAAATCCAACGCCTTCTTAGGCTACGACCTACTGGCCCACATGTCAGCCAGTCCATTTGTTTTTTTAGTCCATGTGGTGGGCTGGGTGAAACAATGATGTAGCATCTATGCAGCCCATTTATATATGGTAGAATTTAAATCCCATTTGCATTTTTCTCAAAATCCGCAAACTTGCTGGGCTGGGTGAAAATATCATGTTGGGCTAGACGGAGAAATGTTATAAAAACATAAACACATGATTGCACGTCTATTATTGCATTGGTCAGTAAAATCTTTGCAAGCTTATGTACGCAATCACTAGGAGTTAACTTGCCAAGTTATATATAAACAATTATTATTATTATTTTGTAAGAACTTTCAACTTACGAAATAAAATATCATTTAAATTTGATGAGTTAATAGTGCGTGGGGTATTATTATTTTTTAGGCTAGACATGGGACAATTGAGTTGGTTGTAGGGAAAAGTACTGGGAGAAAACTCAGTTTACATGGAAAAAGAAAGTGGGAGAAAATTCAGGGACCTACTGGGTCCATCTGAGGAGGGGAATATGTTGGGAGGAAGGAGATTCAAAGCACGACAGCCGAGTGAACTAGTTTTTTTAACGGCCAAGTGAACTAGTTACATACATAACCAAATAGCCACTAAAAAAGGCAGTCAGGTTAATGGGTTCTTAAAGAAATATTTCGGATAAAACAGATAATTACGACACATAGGCTAATGCATGAAACACTCAGATGATAAAGGTGCTTATAAATAGATAAAGTACAACATCTACACCTTCCTCGCATGCTTGATCATGACGCTGCGGCTGTCCGTGTACTCGTTGGTTACGGGAAGCATACACGCCCTCATGTCCAAGATCTGCATGTACATGTCGTAGCATGCGTATGCGTCCTTGGCCGCGTAGGTTATGTAGGCTAGATTCAGGGGTACCTCCCACGTGTTCAGGTCCTTGGTATTGTTGTCTTCTTTCATGTTGGCGTATCAGGGGTCGATGATGGTCTCGGCGAGGTTAACCACGGAGTCCTTCTCATGCCTGTTGCTGATGATCTTGTATTGCTTCTGGATGTCGACAAGCTTGTTGCACCAGATGGCCGAATTGTCACGTTCTTCCTTCTCTCCACTATAGCGAAGGTGCAGTCGACGCTGCCGATGAAACGGGCGAATGCTCCAGAACCTCTTATGGCCCTGCAGAAGTGGTAGATGAGAACCTCGTCCCGCACACATACCTGGGCGACGGCGATCCGCTGGTCCCTGTCAGGAGACGAATGGATGGGCACAAGGTCTAGTCCTGCAACCTTGTGCTTTCTCGTCCTGTAGGTACTGCTTGAACTCGGCGAGGCAGAGCTTCACCGAGTCCGGATCGTTGGTGTACATCACATTCAACTTGGTGCAGCCATAGGACTGAACGACGAACTCAAAGGGGAACTCCTTGCTGAAGTCCATATCCAGCAGGCTCACCCCTCGGATCGCCATTGGAGTCTCTTCAAGTGAACGAGTGTGTAGGCTGCGACAGCAGCTCATTTTTCAGCTCTTGGGGAACTGGATTCAATAGTAAACTGAGTGTGTACATGCGACAACAGTTACTACCCCTCCCTCGTCAGTTGCACGCCTGGCAGAAGATGCACCCTCGGCGCATTCAAACGCCTCCATTAAGAAACCTACTCCGGCCACACGTCAGTTCATGAGCGGGTCTGTATTGGTACTGTAATAACAGGAGTTAGTGGTCACTTTACTTAAATTTAATTAGCTTTAATAAAAATTTATACTTAAAACAACCAATGCATTGGCTCGTTCTATCAGTGCCACAAGATCAACATGCATGACAATTAGAATTATTATTCTCAAGACGCACATGATCAACACATTTGTCGCACTTTCACAAAGATAATACTACCAAGTTTGAACTGTTTGTTATGGTTGTTGTCCTCTGCATCATCATGCCGTGTTTCCCAGCTTGCAAGATTCAGAACCAACAAATAAGATCCAAATAATAAGTACAACAAAGATGCCTACACATCTCATTGATTCCCAGCTTGCAAGATTCAGAACCAACAAATAAGATCCAAATAATAAGTACAACAAAGATGCCTACACATCTCATTGATTCCCAACTTGCAAGATTCAGAACCAACAAATAAGATTCAAATAATAAGTACAACAAAGATGCCTACACATCTCATTGATTCCCAACTTGCAAGATTCAGAACCAACCCATTAGAGCCTTTTGATAAAGTGAATATCGGGATTAAATCCATCTTGGCTAGCCATGTCATACAATCAAAGAACTTGGCGAATGCTCTTGACCGTCACAACATCTGTAGTTGAGTATTCATGCTTGCACGGCACAAACAAGAAGAACATGATTTCACTTTAATAGTGGCCTCCTTGAACTCAACCTACAGCTCCACTTGGATGAGGCATGCCTAGAGTTTCATGATTCAATTCATGCACCTGTTTCTGCAGTTCACATGAAATGAAGCAAAGATTGCATCATTCAGCTAGCAAGAAGTACTTGCTCTCGTGAGCTGGCAGGTTCTTCTTTAGTAGTTGCACTAAAATTGAGGAACATTAAGGTTGGCTGTCCGGCTCATGTAAGGTGCAACTATAATTTTCTTATCCTTTTGTGCAGTTCCACTAAAATAAAGTGACATTGTGGTGACAGTGACGGCTCATCTTGCAAAGGCTAATAGAATGTTGCACGAGATTACCAGCAGAACTTGACGGAGATTTTGGAAACTCCAATCACCATTTTGTGCAGTTCCACCAAAATTGAGAGATGTTGCCCACGTGACATTTTAGTTGAACTGCACAAGACACTCATTCCAAAAAAAGTGTTTTGTGCAGTTCACCAAAAGGTCACAATAGCAACAAGGTGAAATGGATATCCCTATCTGCACAAAAAGATAGAAAGTAAACAGTTGCTGGTCAATAAGAATATATGAAACATATACAAAATGAAAAGAAGCATCTTAATTATGTTCATGGCAATCACGCAAGGACAATAGAAATTTTAAAACGTCAGCAATGCTTCATGTTACCAGAAGCATTACGATCAACAATGAGATTCCTCAAATATGGGATTACTTTAATGGTGGCATTGCTTGTTTACCAGACACAGTAAATCAACAACAGCTAAAGAGTTGGTTTAAGGGCATGGGACCGTGGGGACACCAGGACACTCAGCAGCGTAAAGGAGCAACTTACTTATCATACTGGGGAAAACAGCAGGAGTGCCATTTGTAACATAGTTTAATTGCATCTTATCACTGGAGGCATTAGATTAACAATAACACTGGTTAGACATGTCCCTAAGGTAACAGTGTGATCGCTTCATTTTACATGCACCCTTACATTAACAACAGCAAAAGGTTGGTATAAGGACATGCGACAGTGGACGCATCAGCACAATGTACCTACAAGGAGGCATAAAGTGGTGATGCCGAGTTTGTTCATGCTATGTGAGGGTAGCAAACCTAATCCTGGAGACCTTGTACTATGTGAGGGCAGCAAATCTAATCCTGGAGACCTTTTACTATGTGAGGGCAGCAAATCTAATCCTGGAGACCTTTTACTATGTGAGGGCAGCAAATCTAATCCTGAGACCTTTTACTATTTGAGGGCAGCAATTCTAATCCTGGAGACCTTTTACTATGTGAGGGCAGCAAATCTAATCCTGTACATACTATGTTGACTTGTCCACCAGCCGCCACTTTCTATCCTTTTTTCAACCAATAATAGACATGTTCCTTATCCAGTTTGTACTGCATTTTCCCATTATTTCCCTTTTCAGCCAAGAGACAGGTTGGGTATCGGTCTCTACTACTTTCACCATATTATTTCCTCTTTGAATCAAGTCCTAGATTCATGCTACAACTTTTCCCCCTTTCTTCGTTGTTTGAACAAAGCCCTAGATTCGAATGCATGAAGTAGCTTTACCTCTAATAATACTAAAAATTTAGGTGGCTTTGGAGGAGCTGATGGGAGTAGAAAAAGATGCACATGCAGACACGTGCGGAGCTGGGACAGTAGAGCAAGGCCGCTTTCGAAGAACTTATACCTGAGGGTCGCCGGGATGTCGACGGCGGCAGGTCGGATCTGCGGACAATACGGCAGGGAGGAAGAAGGGTCGGAGGACCTTCCGAGCCGGCGCTGTGTCAGAGAGAACGGCACGGGCAGAGGATCGGGTCCCTCTGGCAGCTGTGGGTTTCCTCCCTCGGCGGCGATGACCGTGTGAATGATGCACCTTTTAGTCCTCTACACACACCGGCCGAAGGGATCCTGCCGGATCTGTGACGAGCGGTGAGCATAGAGAAAATGTCTTTACCGCTGTCTTGTTTATATCTGGAGAGGACGAGAGAATGGGAGAGAATGAAGAGAGCAACCCTAGTAAAGCAAGCACTCAGGCCCCTGCATACATATATAGTGGAGTGATTATCTTTTTCTCTCCACAACAAGCGTTTCAATTTGTGTACGTGGCATTAAAGAAAAGAAACTCTCTACTATTTAAGGTGACTACTGTACGACTCCTACTTACTACTACTAGTAGTACTAGTATTGTTCACTTGTGCTCCCCACCCTCCATTCATTGAACAACCCCACGGGTGAATAAACATACTGTAAGTATTTATATAGAACGAACAAGCTCGAACTATTTTCGCGTAGTTAAAAGTTGAGGGCGGGGCTTTTCCCGGGCAGTACGCGCGGCAGTTTTCGGGTAGGCGGTTTGACAGAGAGGCGAGGAGGGTGAGCGAGTGGCAGATTCTCAATCACTAGCAAGATGCCCATGCGTTGCAAGAACATCAAGATGCATTTGTATGAGTAGTTTATCTTGTGGGAGAAAAGGATGAACGAGGGAAGGCCTTATTTGCAAATGTTGAGTGGGTGTGGGTATCTTTTTGCAAAATTTCCATTTTTCCTTCCTATCCGTCAGATATAAATCGGACGGCTTATATTGCAGGATGGCAGGCACACCATCATCACCAACTCTGTTTTTTATAATAAGAGTAGAGATACTGCTGGAAAGGTCGGGCTGTGCGATTTGACGGCGCGTTACTGCTGGAAAGACTTGTGATATGACCACTCACTATAGTCATGAATTACTGGCGCCGGGTCCCCTTCCGTTTCGCGCTCTAATCTGGTGCATGACACGTCGACCCGGATGCTGGCTCTCCCACATGTCGGAGTAGTAAGAAGGAGCAAAGAATGATGCGGTATATACTAGTACTACTACTACTCAGGTTGGAGGAGTGCGAACCACGGCAGCCCAGTGAACCAGCAGTGCGAACCACGGCAGCCCAGTGAACCAGCAGTAGAAAACAATGTGGTGATATGGCCATAAAAAACAATGTGCTACGGTCCATACCGTAGCACGTACAGTAACACTCATCTTTGTTTGCATCCCTGAGTTAGAGCTAGTTTGGGTTGAAATAGCCTCAAATTATCGAAACACGAGGGTTAGTTCGAGATAGTTTGCTCTAACCCAGCTAAAAAAACAAGCCCGGTGGAGAGGTTCTAATTGGGTTAGTTATCCTCGGGCCCACTAAAAGAGAACTAAAAAAAACTCCCCTCTCGCACGAGTCCTCTCTGTTCCCCATAGGGCCGCCCGCCCAAGCGCCGCTCGCCCTCTCTCTCCTCTGGCCGCCCTCAGTCTCCTTCTGGCCTCCGCCACCCTACTCCGACCGCCCTCTCCCTCCGGCCTTCGAAGGTCGCCCCGCTCCCCCTTCACTGGTCGTTCTTCTTCCTCTGTCGTGCGCGGCGGCGGCGCATCTACAAGGGAGGTCACGAGAGGGGTGAGTTTGTTCGTTCCTTCTCTATCTCACAGCCATATCATTGATCTTGCTCGCTCTAGCGCTAATTGTGATTTGGAAAAGTAGATCCTGATCAAACTTGGTATACATTTGTGGTGCACGCATGGAATTGTTTGATGCTGCTTGAGGAGGTAATAAATCTTTCTAGAGGCCCAAAGATTCAGTTCACCTTTCTAGGTATTTCAGTTTCAGGCTTGCATTATTTCAAGAGGCCCAAAGATTCAGTTCACCTTTCTAGGTATTTCAGTTTCAGGCTTGCATTATTTCTAGAGGCCCAAAGATTCAGTTCACCTTTCTAGGTATTTCAGTTTCAGGCTTGCATTATTTCTAGAGACCCAAAGATTACGTTCCCAGTCGGCGGCAAGCGGCCCTGCTACCCATGCCGGTGTCGACCTCAACTCGCAAGGGCCGGCATCGGAGGGGTTCCCGGGGCTTGGGCTCTACAGAGCCTTCCTCCAGAGCGACGATGGCGAGCTCCTCTCCCTCGGTGCGTGAGGGGCTCTGGGCTCCCTCCCTATCGTGAATGACTTCCGTGATGAGTTAGCTCATGCTTTGTTTCATGGAGTGTTTTTTTGTGAAGCTTGACTGACGACTTGTATGTTTAAGTGGGATATCCCATTTGCATGGACAAAGTAAAAATTATCATGTTTTGCATGCTTGATTTGTAAAGATGGTTCGTTTATGTCAATTGTGAGCGGGAGGAGGCCACAAAAGAGCCGGCCACACCAAATCCGGCAGGAAATAGGGTCCAAAGTAGTCAAATGATTGAGAAAGAGCATTTATTGTCAATCTAACCCTGCCATCCATACACCTCTTTGATTTAGAGTTAGTTCAGGGTTAGAATCTAACTCTAACCTCTAACTGAGTTAGAGTTCTCCTCGTCTCGGTTCATCACCATCATATTTTCCCCATTCCTGTGTTTTTAGTATCATGCGAATCAAAGAGGCCCTTTTTTTGCCAGAAAAATCAAAGAGGCCCTTAGACTGGTTTAGGTCCGGTCATTTTTTATAAACGTGTTATATACAAAATTTAATGAACGTGCTCCGGTTTCTATGAAAATAATCTGGTTTCATGTAGTAATTCATTCATTTATTTATTCTTCTGCGGGGGGTTTGCATGTAATTCATGAGGTCTGAAATGTAAAGTACCCCGGCATATGCTCTAAGTCGTGCATGCACTACGATCGAGATGCTCTATGTCCCACATGTCGGTGAATGGGAACACGTGGAAATAGCCTAGGAGTACATATAGGAGGATAAGGCTGGTTGTAATGGGTAGTACTCCCTCCGTCCAGGTGCATAGGGCATCTAAGAGAAATTAGAATTTCCAAATGTATAAGGCGTGATCTAATTAAATGTGCCTCGGTTTGGCTCCCATGCAGCTATGTTAATCTCTTCTCTCCACTTCCCACGCATGCATCATTCATCCATCCATAGAGTTGCATGCTTAAAGGTTGACTTGGGCATGGGTGTAACCTGTGCATGCCAATGAGGGTAGCGGGGATTGGGTGTGAAACCTTAAACGGGGTCATGTGAACTGTCTCAACTATAATCATGGATTAAATGCCTTTCTTGGTTGCATTTTTGAGAAACAACGATAGGCTCGTTCCATTCTTTTCAAATAAATCGCTGGCCTATCTCCTTGCGCCTAAATCGCAGTGCAACCTCTAATACGTCCTATGCACCTGGACAGAGGGAGTATCATATACTAGTATCATGCATATGTTACTAGTGTATGATACTACTTCCGTAATGCGTAGTATCATAGGTTAGTACCTTAGGTTGCCTTCTTAATTGTCATGCATGACACAAAGTAGTACATCATTTAATATGATACGGTATCATAATATGATACTACATCCTCTCTTTCCTCATTTAATTATGTGCCACATCATCCGAAAAATCTAGTTGGCATGCATGATACCGCTTATGATACTCCCATTACAACTAGCCTAAATGCGTGAAAAAATATGTACTGTGAAGCGTAGCTGCGGTTCGAAAAGGAGACCTAAAGTGATGACAGCTATAGGTCGCATGCACCCAAGTAGTGGTACTACTAGACATACGACTAATTTTTCCCTCAAAAAAAAGAGGCACGAGTGCTCAATACTCCTATTCTATCAACACGAGTCCCATCTGACAACAGCGTCCGTGCTACAGCTAGCTCTCCTCCCTCGTTTCTCTATTCTAATTCTAAACTCGGCCGACGCCCGGTGGGCGGGGTGGGTTTGCTCAACTGCGGCCCCACCTCACAATGAAAACGTTACGACTAGAATAAAAATGCCATATACTCCCTGTGTTCCTAAATATAAGCCTTTTTAGATACTATTTCAAATGGAATACAGCATACAGATGTATGTAGACATAGTTTAGAGTGTAGATTCACTCATTTTGCTCCGTATGTAGTAGTCACTTGCTGGAATATTTAGAAAGACTTATATTTGGGAACGGAGGGAGTACTATACTAATAAAACATTAAGGCCACGAGGCGATGTAGTGCTGGTTACAGGAGGAAAGAAGAAGAGATGCATCCATCGACGACGTCCACCTCCTCGACTCAGGGCGTCGGCCCACCGAACGGCGCTTAAGTAGCAGCGGCTTTCGTGGCCAGGTCGACATGCTTCTGAACAATGGCGTCCAAAGATTCCAGCCGCTGGAAGAAGGCCACCGTCTTTCTGTCCTCGCTTGCCTTGCAGTGGCCTATGTAGACTATTTCCTCGTAGACGTGGATGTGCAGGTCGACGGTTTCTTGCATGGCGAGGCGTTGCGCGGCGAGCGCGGCCTCGAGGTGCACATTCTTCGTCACGACCTCCGGCACCTACAGGGCCACCAGGGCTTGAAAGAGTTCATCACCATGGAGGCTGATGAGGGTGGCAGGCAATGAGGAGCCTAGGCGCGCGGGCTGGAGCAGTGCGGCAAGGTCGTCCGCTCGGTTCTTGACGGTGGTGAACTTGCGGATGGAGTTGACCATCATGTCGTCCATGCGAGAGGCGAAGCCGGCGTCAGCCAGGGCTACGATGCCGGCGGTCTCCCGCACCATCTGGAAACGCTGCACAGTGTGGGGCCACAGGTCGGCGCCTTGGATGATTTGGCACAGCCGACTGCCGCTCGCGTCCATCGCCTCCATAGGTGCTTGTGGCTTCTGGTCACTTGGTCTTGGATTGGAGTGAGCAGTGTTGCGTAGAGACTTGGGAGTAGATGGATTGATTGGTGGGGCGCCTTTATATGAGAGTCCAAACTCTGATGCATTCATATCGTGCTGGCTCTATTCTGCTTCTCCAATTAATTCCTTCTGCATGTAATTGAGGATGCATCATTGACCGTTCAATGTCTCGGGAACCGCTATGCTCTCCCTCCTTGGCATTCAAGCACCTGTGGAGGCGACTGCCACTCGCGTCTATCGCATGTTAGGAGACGTTCCCGTCGACGACGAGGTGCCTATGGTGACTTCGTAAATTTCAAGATGATAGTGACGTGTGCGTGTGTTCATAGGGGTGAGTGTATGCGCGTGTATATGAGCGCTTGCGTCTGTACTGTGTCAAAAAAGGTAAATGCGTGTCAAAAAGAGACTAGTCAGTATACTCAATATTGTGCACCTCAGAGAGGAAAATGATAGAACTGGGTATTTATTTACGGTGCAGATTCACTCATTTTGCTCCATATGTACTCCGTCTCGTAGTCTAGTCACTTGTTGAAATCTCTAGAAGGGCAAATACTCCTTTCTAGTTTACAGGGCTATACTAGCAAGTAGTTGTACGTACTAGTACAATAGTGGGCTCACATAGCAATTTTGTCTCATGCAAGAGCCTGGCTATATGCGTGCTCCAATGTTCGCAACTGCCACGTTCAGGCTGCGCTTGGCTCTTCGCCTCTTCAAGAAGACGAACAATGATGTTACTACTACTGTTTCTACAGTGTCGAATCCACTGTTGCATGTCCGTCCACTGCGAGCGGGAGGGATAGCTTGTTGCAAAAGTACTATAAGCAAAAGCATGTCCTCGTCTATGAGCAACCGCGCGCATGGGCGAGGGAGAAGGCGTGTAGTAGTAAAATCAAGCTTCTCGTTGTACGAGTTGACGCGACACATCATAGCACTGGCCCCACATGCTTGCCTCTAAACTTGGCTGAAAGACCCGTAGTGTACAATATATTTGCTGCAACCTCTAACATTTACCCACCTCACAGTGAAAACGTTAAGACTGGAATAAAAATGCCATATACTCCCCGCGTTCCTAAATATAAGCCTTTTTAGATACTATTTCAAATGGAATACAATATACAGATGTATGTAGACATAGTTTAGAGTGTAGATTAACTCATTTTGCTCCGTATGTAGTAGACACTTGCTGGAATCTTTAGAAAGACTTATATTTGGGAACTGAGGGAGTACTATACTAATAAAACATTAAGGCCACGAGGCGATGCAGTGCTAGTTACAGGAGGCAAGAAGAAGAGATGCATCCATCAACGACGTCCACCTCCTCGACTTAGGGCGCATGGGCGAGGGAGAAGGCGTGTAGTAGTAAAATCAAGCTTCTCCTCGTTGTACGAGTTGACGCGACACATCATAGCACTGGCCCCACATGCTTGCCTCTAAACTTGGCTGAAAGACCCGCAGTGTACAATATATTTGCTGCAACCTCTAACATTTACCCACCACAATCACCAGGGTGACAGGTAGGGCCAGAAGACTATTTTAATATATTTTTTAAAAACTTCGAGACGGCCACATAGCATGGAGCCGACCCAAACGATTTTAAGCTATCCTAGACTACTCTACACATGAAACTGCCACACGAGCGTCCGGGTTGTGCTTGGCTCTTCGCCTCTTCGGGAAGTCAAACAATGATGGAGTACTACTGCACTAGAGGAGTACTACAGTACGCTTCTGGCCATCTGACACCGATTGAACTGCTGCATGTCCACCGCGTGCGGGAGGGAGAGCGTGTAGCAAAAGCTTCTCCTAGTCTTGCCAGCCACCACGCTCATGGGCGAGGGAGGGACGCTCCTGCCTTTGCGTGTATGACATGTGGGCCCGACAGGTGGGTGGCCAACCTGTCATACAGCCAAAGGCAGGTGTAGTTAAGTCCGTGAGGGAGAGGATAATCAAACTTCTCGTTGATGTACGAGTTGACGCGACACATCAAAGCACTGCACTCGATATATTTCAATAATTTGCGGTTACCGATGCATTAATTACAACGCATGCATGCATGCCGTGACTCTCCTTTTGATACTTGCATGTGTTGATTTAATGCACCTTGAAGTAGTACTCCCTCTGATTCCTTTTACTTTGCGTATAACTTTTTCTTGTTTTTCTCAGATTAGTCTGCGCGTCCGCGTTGGTTTCCATCTGTGCCCCCGCTCGATTAGTTCTGCCCCCATTAATCGCGCCAGTTTCCAAAGCAGAAAATGGCTACAGGCAAACGCATGCAGCGCCGGATGCGGCTTGACCGCCTGGGGAAGCCAACTCAAGCGAAAAGGAAGGAGGACCAGCCAACCATTGCATGCGCATTTACTGTCGATATTTATGCAGCTTACTCATGCGCAGGGGCAAATTTGTCCAGAAAACTCAAACTACTGCCTTCCTTGGTATGCGGGAGGAGAGTTATGCGCAGAGTATAAAATATGTGACGGTAAAGCTTTGTAATGCCCCGGCCCAAGCGAGAGATGGTTGTGCACGAGGAGGGCGAGATCATGCAGACGAACAGGAACCGACGAGGGAGCTCACTAAGGTCTCGATGGACCTCACCGTGCTCCACTCCCCTTGTGCCTCCGCCCCTTGACGCCTCCAGTGTATGAGGTTCGAATACACCTCGTCCGTTCGGCTGATTGAGCAAGGTGCAGGTTTCTTGATTGATGTGTTGTTCGATTGATTTCTGCAGTGCAAGGGAGGGCACCTGGCCTGCGCGGACTGCCGCGTCGAGCGCCCCGGGAACCAGCGGCAGTGCCAGAAGTGTGAGCGCGGCGGTGGCTTCGACGTGCGGAACACGGCGGTGGACACTGTCATTTCGTCGCTGAGGGTGGAGTGCCCGTACGAAGGCTGTGGGCTCTATGTCACATACCACAAGCTCGCCGATCACCAGAGCGTGTGTCCGCTCGCGCCCTGCAAATGCCCCGTGCCCGTCTGCGGCTACGAAGGCCCGCCGCTGCGCTCTACCACCACATCAGCAACGCGCATCCCATGCCCATGCACAGGATCCAGTACGGCAAGGTGCTCCAGCTGCAAGTGCCACTATCGGAGCCACGGCTCTTGTTGTTCGTGGAGGAGGACGGTCACGCGTTTTTCTTGGTCGGCGGCGTGCTCGACATCGGTGCGCCTATCACCATGTTGGTGGTCTGCATCAGAGTGGGGGCATCCCCACTGCTGCACTACGTGGCCAAGCTATGGGCGAACGGCCCACCGGGGGAGCCCAAAGGCACGACCGACGCCGTCAAGGTGGAAATGGAGGTGACAAGCAGCAAGGATCCTGGTGACGTCGACGTGCAGGAGCTGACCTTCTTCACAGTTCCGCCCAAGCTGCTGGTCGGAGCTAAGCTGGTGTCCCTCCACATTCAGATTGATAAGCTCACGTCCTAAATGTTTCTACAGTGCCTTCTATTTATCTTAGTAATATGCTAATATAGGGATTACCTTGGTCTACTGTAGCTTAAGAAATGGTGGGTTTTGGTGGCGATGCAGCAATTACTTCGACATCAAATTAGTAATTTCCAACAGTCGAACGGATATTTTGTGTCTGTTGGATATAAAGTTCCTTTGGGTAAGAAGTACTAGATAAAAGGAGATGTATGTAGACGTATTTTAGTTTTAGATACGTCCCTTTTTAACCATTTTGATGACAAGAACTCCCTCCGTTCCACAATACATGCCTTCCATTTGTCAAAATATAGATATATCTAGACATATTTTAGTATATAGGTACATCCATGATAGAGCCGGTCGGATGGTTGAGAACACTACAATTCGTAGCTACAAATGCGTGTGTGACTCCCAGATGCAGAGGCCGGGGGTCATCATCCTCCTTTTCAAGAAAAAACAGACGCGTGTGTGAGAGGACGAGTGCGTGCGTGCACCTCTTCTCTTCCTGTATAACGTACTAAACTCAGAGTACAAGTTTTTGTGGGTGGCACGATGGTGCGTGCGAGAAGTCCCGAGAGATAGGTTTAATGCATCTAAAAAAGAGACTAGCCTATAGCTCGCCACACGGTTATTCCTGTCGAACACCCAATTAACCATAAGATATGTATATGATGGTGCCAGTTATTGCACGTACACAGCAGTAGAAAAAGAATTACTACACCACGGCCGAGAACACGTGCCCACATAACGCCATCCGGGAATAGTGCCGCACTTCGAAACTAGAACCGTCAATAAATTTTGAGCTTGCGTCTCGTCACATTCCAAATTACTCCATGCTATATTGAATTGCAACACACCGATCACAACCTAAACGGTTTCCCACTTAGGAGCGTATTAGTACTCGGTTATAAATACTAGTATGCCAAGATGACTGCACATTCCTCCTCAACTCCTCATCCACAAAAAAAACAAGTCATTCGGCATCCTTCCCTTGCGTCTGCCATGGCCAGCGTGAGTTCTGGGTCGAGAGATTGCCACCAGGGAGAGGCGAGTATGGATGCAGAAGCATGAGAGATGTCCCGCCTTGCTGCGAAAGCAGCCGACATGTCCTGCCGCGTGGAAGTAGCAGCACAGAGGTCCCGCTGCGCCGCTGAAGCAGCACGGAAGTCCTGCCGGACCGTCGATGCAGCAGACTAGTCCGGCCACACCGCGGAAGCAGCAGAGATGTCCTGCCGTGCCACGAATGCAGCAGAGATGTCCCTCCGCACCACGGCGGCCTGGGAAAATTTCTCGCGGGCAGGCGACGACTGTTACAGGCGCATGCATGCGATCGTCCATAGCCAGATGGATCAAATCTCCGGCTGGGCGAGGTTGCAAGACGACATGAAAGCCTCGTTTGAACAGGCTACCGGCGTCATCCGATAACTAAGGGAGGGTAATGAGAGGCTCCGGGCCGAGCGTGACCTGCTGAGGGCGAAGATCGTCTGAAGTGCAGACCAGCAGGAGGAGACCAGTGCCTTGTTGAAGAGGACCGGCGTCATCGTCAAGAAACTTATGGATGAGAATGACATGCTCCGCATCGAGCGCCAAAGGCTGGTAGAGGAATCCGTGGATGTTCTCAAGCAGCGTCTTGAGGACACGAAAGAGCTCATCGCCGCTCACCGCGGAGACTAGTTCCCGCGGTCTGCAGCAACGCAGCAAGAAAGTAGAGATCAGCGAGCCAGGTCCTTGTCTTCCTTCTTCTTTTGCCCTTGTGTATTTCGAGCGTAGCCGCATGTGGCTTCTTTAATTATCTTTCTAATTATGTAAGACAATTAATCGTCCTTATATATTCATTAGTCTTGCTATAAGTCGCAGTAGATGCTATATAGGTCCGTCGGATTTTACATCAAGATTCGTGCTTTTAGATTTTCTTTTTCTCTCTTAAATCTCAGTCGAGTGAGACATAGCCACGCCATTAAAACAGAGGCTCGGGCGCCATAATGGAGACCTTGGGAGAGAGGTAGACGGCAGATGGAGGTCAAAGGGCTCTCCTCCCCATGAGCACGCGCAGGGGTCTGATCGCACGCCTCTCGTACTCAAATAGCTACCCTGCATGGCGCCTCCTAGCTAATAAAAAATGGGGACACGTGGCGACACGTAAATGGTAGTAAATAGAACGCCCACAATTTCAATAGTACTTGTGTTTCTGACTGTAACGTGACAACACTTGTTCCAAAATGACTTTGTTGATTGTTAATGTGTGCGCCTTCACAAATCGGACATGGCACCAAGCCAAGTTTCATTATTTTCATGCGTGTTTTGGATTTACAGGAATTAAAAAACTAAGTTTCTCAATGTTTCCAGCCCAGCCACGATGCCTAGAATTTTGAATTTCATTCCTATTTCTTGCATGGAACCTAGAAATTTACCCGAGGACACACATGTGATTTTTCAACCAACTTTGGTGCACCGGAACATGTGCTTGTATTTCAAATTTGAATTATGCACACAAAGGTGACATGTTCCCTCTCAGAACCACGAGCCTTCTTGAGAGAAGCTCCGATTTGCAAGAAGCTTATACCCAAATTTGTTCCTATTCGACCAATTTTTTTACCACGACACGGTACTACCATGACATGACACCATGCCAAGTATCATGATTTTAAAACCAAGTTTCTCAATGTTCTCGACCGAGCCACGATGCCCAGATGTTTGAATTTTATTCTCATTTTTTGCATGGGACCTAGAAATTCACCCGAGGACACAAATGTGATTTTTCAACCAACTTTGGTGCACGGGAGCATGTGCTTGTAGTTCAAATTTGAATTATGCACATTAAATGACCAAAAACTCAATTAATGTGTAAAAAAGGCCAAACGAAGCCGGAATGATTTCCAAAATTTAACAGGGCACTCATGTAGTTCTATGTTGCCTTTGTAAATAAACTCAAGGGGGACAACGTATATCGTTTCGCACTCAAAGGTGGCACGTTCCCTCTCAGAACCACGAGCCTTCTTGAGAGAAGCTTCGGTTTGCAAGAAGCTTATACCAAAATCTGTTCCTATTCGGCCAATTCTTTTACCACAGCATGGTAGTACCATGACATGACACCCATGCCAAGTTTCATGATTTTCAGACGTGTTTTGGATTTACAAGAATTTAAAAACCAAGTTTCTCAATGTTCTCGGCCGAGCCACGATGCCCAGATGTTTGAATTTTATTCTCATTTCTTGCATGGGACCTAGAAATTCACCCGAGGACACAAATGTGATTTTTCAACCAACTTTGGTGCACGAGAGCATGTGCTTGTAGTTCAAATTTGACTTATGCACATTAAATGACCAGAAACTCAATTAATGTATAAAAAACGACAAACGAACCCGAAATAATTCCAAAATTTAACAGGGCACTCATGTAGTTCTATGTTGCCTTTGTTAAGAAACTCAAGGGTGGGGGCAGCGTATATCGTTTCACACTCAAAGGTGGCACGTTCCCTCTTAGAACCACGAGCTTCCAAATCGGCCCAATTTTTTACCACAACATGTTAGTGCCATGACATGACACCATGCCAAGTTTCATGATTTCCAGACGAGTTTTGAATTTACATGAATTTAAAATCTATGTTTCTCGATGTTCTCGGCCGAGTCATGACGCCCAAATGTTTGAATTTCATTCTCATTTCTTCCATGGGACCTAGAAATTCAACCAAGGACAAACATGTGATTTTTCAACCAACTTTGGTGCACCGGAGCATGTGCATGCAGTTCATATTTAGATTATGCACTTTAAAAGTCCAGAAACTCAATTAATGTATAAAAAGGCCAAACGAACCCGAAATAATTCCAAAATTTAACAGGGCGCTCATATAGTTCTATGTTGCCTCTGTAAAGAAAATCAGGGGGAGGCAGCGTATATCGTTTCGCACACAAAGGTGACACGTTCCCTCTCGGAACCACGAGGCTTGTTGAGAGAATCTCCGGTTTTGCAAGAAGCTTATACCAAAACTTGTCCCAATTCAGCCAAAAATTATACATATGAAAACAGGGTTTAGATTATCCCGAACATCTCGCTACCTAGACCAATAATGTACTATGATTTGAATTCAACATAAAATGGATACAAATATTTGAATTGGAGAGCGTATGGTACATGTAGTTCATAGTGAAATATGATTACTGCTATATGCATGCTTTTTGTTATCAAGATAATATTTAAATTATTGTATAACTTGACAACAATCGTATTCAAATAAGGAAAATTGATTCAAATTTAGTCCATATGGTAGACGACAATATATATGTTCACATGGTGGAGTAAAATGTTCATATATGATGGAAGATCAAAATGTACGACTACATCAATTATAAACCGCAAGGTCACCTAACGATATATTCGAATTCAACATAACATGGATTAAAAAATTGAAATTCGAGATCCTGGCATTTGTAATCATATAAAAAGGAACATTACTCTTTCTTTTAGTGGGAATTGATTTGTTTTTTGTTGTTGTTGAGGGAAGTGCAAATCGATTTGGTACTGTGCAGGGTAATCTTGTTCTCCCGATTTTTTTTACATTTTTCTTGTAGTTTTTTCAATGGCATCTATAGCAATATAGTAAAAGGGGACATGACTCTCTTGTGTCTTGTATGAATTGTTTTTTTACACGTTAAGTTTGTTCTGCCGAACAAGGAATCCGCACCTTGCTATCCCGAAATTTTCAAGCTCGAGTATCTTTTGTATCACCTGCTTTGAAACTCCCGCCTCTTCAACCCGCGTCGCGCCTTGTTATTCTGAAATTTCGACGCGCACGAAAACTCCCTCCTCATCCAAAATCGGTCCCGCAGCTCAGACACACGAAATCCCCCTTCTACCCCTCAGCTGGAAATGAAGCTCCATGTCGCGGTGTCAAAACCGGTGGGGGTACGCTGGTAACTTACCCTACATTTTGGATAAGCGCGTCCCTAAGCTTGGTTCCCCCCTTCCCCTTCGCCCCCCCCATTCGTACACCAAGGCCGCCAAAACCCACGCTCCTCCATCGGCCTCCCGACCGCCGCCCAGCCGGAGACTCTTCCCCGACTATGTCGTCCACCGCAACAGCTTGCCTTCCCTCATCCACCGCACCGGATGAGGATCTGTCGACGATCTCGTCGTCCCACCGAATCAGCCGCCCCGTCCTCCACCTCCAAGGAGCTGCCCCGATGTTCGCCTCGTCTATCGCGCCACCTCAATCCCCACAGCACCGTCTTGACCTGCCCCACCGGAATCGCAGCACCCTCACCAATTCCTCCGATGAAGTCGAGGCCAACTCGGCGCCACCAAGGAGGTTCTACACTCACCGCAGCATTTTATCTTTTATTCGATTTCACGGGGTTGCCGGTGCTCGATACCCAGTAGACATGGTGGGTCTCCATCGACGGCGCCGTCGCTGGCCACATCAACCACGGCGTCTCTCCCCTATGTTGTTGCTTCCTCGGCGGCGACTTCCACAACGGTACTAGCTGCAGCTGCTCCGGCTCTCGCTTGCGCTGCGGCTCTATTCTTGCTGTCGGTCGCGCTGCTGCACTACTCTTGCTTTTGTTTGTGCTGCTGCTCTGCTCTTGCTCTCGCTTGCGCTGCTGCTGCTGCTGCACGACCTCCGGCAGCTATAGGAGTTGCTGCTTTAGCACTCGCTCGCAATGCTACTGCACGACTTGCTCTCTTCTAGTGCGTTCCTTGCTCGAGCATCTTCTGATTTAGATCACTGCTTCTCTCCTACTAGTGCTCGAACGCCCTAAACATCTATTGCAATGCTCTGCTACTAGTTTAATCAGTTTCGACTGTAAAGTTCATTTTCTTCAGTTAAGTTCAGAGTGAACAGTACTTACAGCATCTGTCGGAGCGGCCGTGGTGCGGCTGATGTGTTTTACATCTAGCACTTTTTTGTGATGTATTTTACATCATCTATCGCAGATAATATTAGGGTCCCACTTCAGATTAACATTGTCTGTCTTGTCCTGCTTCAGCCTCGTCGCCTTACACCTCACTGGGGCTGCTCCAACAACGGGACCATCCATCACAGTGGAGCAGTACCCTCGGCGCCATTTCCAGAGGCCTCGGATCTTCTTCCCCGCCTCCGACAGTCACACCAGCATCACCATCCTCCACGTCCAACCTAATGATGCTGAGGTCCACAAGGCTATGCCAAAGAGGTTGTACACTCGTCGCATCACTTTGTTACTCTGCATTCATGTCGATCCCTCAGGGATCCTTTGCTATGGAACTACTATTTGTGCAAATCTGTTAGAAGGAGTGGAGCAAAGCAAAACTGGAGGATTTTTTTCCTTTGGTGTCTCTTTCGAAGAAAAAACGTAGGAATTTTATTCACTTGGACGTCCTTTTCAAATTAATATGCATGAAGAACAGAACTAATTGCATTACTGGCATAATAAGATGCTTATTTTTTCATTTTCACATGGTTTGACTTTAATTTGACCACGTTTCTCCATTCATGTGTTCTTCCAATTCATGTGAACCAAACACCCAGGTTGACTGAAATCCTATGTTTCCAAATGCTCTGTTTTGCACGTGCACTCCTATCTTATTCCTGTGTTTTTCCTGTCCCTGCGTTTATAGAATCCTCCAATTCTAAGGAGCCCTTACAGATTTACTTCATTTTTAGATAGGCGTCAAAGAAAACTATGTGTGTTATGTCCTGCTCCTGCCGTGCCGTCATCCACCCCACCTGAGGTGCACCATCAACAGAAGTGTTCACAGCAGCAGAGATCCCCCCTGCAGACTTTCTTTCTCCGCCTCAGATCATCTTCCCTGTTGTTGGCAGCCACGCCAACTGCATTACCATCATCGACTAAGAAGATGAACCTGAGGACTACACAGTTCCGGAAGAGAGGTCGCAGTCTTTCGTGTTTGCTTACGTTATACATCGGTTATTATTACCTGCTACTTTATTGTTCAAACTTGAGTTTTGAAATGCCCATGGGTCTCATATCGAGCCAGCAACGAATAGTATCTGTCTACTATCTGGTTCATCTGGGGTCTTCTATGTGGTTCATGTTGGGTGGGCAACAAACAATAGATGATCCATTGTCTATCTTTTTAAACTGAAGCTATAATCTACCTGCTATCATTAGTTTTGGATCCATCCACTCATTTGCTACCATCAGTCTTGATTTTTGCATGCACCCCTTAGGTCTTACAAAATCTAACTATTTTTTTATTATGCATGTCAGATATTGTACACAATCGTACTGAACATGTAGAGAAAAAGAGAAGACCGTTGCGTGGGTATATAATGTCATGCAGACGCCGCTCCATGGTGGGCGAAGTGCCCCCCCCCCTCCTGCATTTCCAGATTGTATTCCAGAGGAAGATAACTGTTCAGATGGGGATTCAGAAGGAGCCGACCTGAGGTGTTTGCTCTAACCTGGCATGCTGATGTTGGTCATATCATGCATATGGCGCCTTGCATTGCTTACATTATACATCTTATATGTCATCAGCTTAGTTTAGATTTGCTTTGTGTGAATGCCACCTGTTTGGTTTCTATATCATACTCCCACCATTCCTAAATATTTGTCTTTTTAGAGATTTCAACAAGTGACTACATACGGAACAAAATGAGTGAATCTACACTCTAAAATATGTCTATATACATCCATATGTGCTAGTCCATTTGAAATCTCTAAAAAGACAAATATTTAGGAACGGAGGGAGTATATGGGAATTATGCAATGCCATCTTCTTTAGCCAGGCATCATATACGTGAATCATGCAATGCCATCCTGTTTAGCCAGTCATCGTATATGTGAATTGTATCGTGCCATATTTTTTTCCATAATGTATTCCATTTGTCAACAATGTTTATACATTCATCTACTCTTCCTGTGCATCAGCCATTTGAGTCGGTCATGGGAAAATCTGGAGTGAAAACAAGGTCTTCTGAGCAGTCAGTGCTACCTGTCGATGCAGATTTCTTGCTGGTTACAGATAGCTCCTCAGAGGAGGATTCAGAGACAGATGACCAGTCGTATCCCCCCCCCCCGAGGTGCATGCTCTAACTTGGCTGGGTTATATTGCTCATATCATGCATATGGTGTCTTGCATTGCCATGCCATCTGCTTAGATTAGACATGCTTTGTGTGAATGCCTCCTGTTTGCTTTCTATATCAGATATGTGAATTATGCAATGCCATGTTTTTCAGCCAGTTATCATATATGTGAATTATGCACCGCCATGTAGCCAGGCATCATATATGTGAATTATCTCATGCCATCTTTTTTTCATTACGTATTCCATTTGTCGACAATCTGTGTATATTGAACTACTCTTCATGTGTATCAGCCATTTGAGCCGGTTATGGAAAAATCTGGAGTGAAAACAAGGTCTTCGGAGCATGCAATGGTACCTGTTGAAGCATATATCTCGATGGTTACAGGGAGCTCCTCAGAGGAGGATTCAGAGACAGATGACCAGTCCTATATCCCACCTGAGGTGTATGCTCTAAGTTGCAATGTTTTATATTTCTCATATGATGCATATGGTGTCTTGCATTGCTTAGTTTAGACATCATATGCACAATATTGAATTCCATCTGCTTAGTTTAGAGATCATACATGCGAGTGCCAGCTGCTTAGTATATGAATCAATTATGTCAATTATATCATGCCATCCTGTATACTTAGACAACATGTATGTGAATTATTTCATCCCAACCTATTTTAGAAAGACATCATATAGTTTTGTCATGTCATCCTATTTAGGTACTCATCATATGTTGAATTATGCCATTATATCCTGTTAAGTTATCCATCATATATCTGAAACTGTGTCATGCTATCCTGTTTAGTTAGGCATCATATATGTGAAATTGTGTCATGCTGTCCTGTTTGGTTAGACAACATATATGTGAATTACCACATCTGTCTATCATACAATGTCTGTACGTTCAATTTCTTTTCTTGTTTAGCAGCCATTTGAATTGGAGGGGGTGATGGCAGTATCTAAGGGAGCAAAAACCCGTTCTTCACAAAAGAAAGTGCTACCCGTCGATGCAGATAGAACCATGGTTGTACTGGCCCACAAACTAGCCCCACCACACATAATCGAGACTCTTCCAGATTGCACACTTACACCGTTGGGCAGAGAACCAGCTACAACCCATCTAACCGCAACCCCAGCGAATAGTAACCCACTTCTAGTTGACAAAGCACCATGTCCACCACAGAGTACCCCCACACGAGCAGTTTGTAAAGCTACTGCAGTGCCCAAAGCACGAAGACCACCACAGCTAACCCAAACTCCACGTTTAAAGCAGAAGAGCAACTGTTCTCAGGTCAGATTTCGTAGCTATGGTCCATACTCCTTTGCTATTGCATCACTTTATTTACTCATACCAACTACTTTCGAATTTGACGGATCCAATTGAAACTCCAATGGCGCAACAGGTATGTTTTAAACCTATTTCTTTAACTGGATTGTTGTTCTAACTTCTTGCTCTATGTTGATTTCAGTTTAAGTTGTATAAACAGTTATGTTCTCATGTGATGCACATTACAAGTGCTGCCAATGTTGTGTAGTTTCTCACACTTATATTCTGTCTATGCTGTTGTGTCTTAAAAATATATGAGTTGAACTGTGTCTCTATCTTGATTAGGCAACATAAACTAGAATGATATGGACAATACAGTGACCATAGTACATAGATATATGTTTGTTTCATGTTGTTATCCTGTCCACCTTACTACTGAACCGGTTTACCAAAATGAGTTTCGTATACTACAAGCTAAACATGTGATGTGTCTGCTTGTTTCTCTTGTAGTATGCAAACAGAATATTGGAGAAGAGCACTCCACTATGCAATGGTAGAGAAAGTAATGCAGATAAGGTTCAAGATAGTGAGACAATCCTGTTGGTCTCCAAGAAAGGTGATAAAAACGATCTTGTAGACAGTGAGAAAACCCCACAGTCCTGCATTGATGTAGTGTTCGAGTTACTGGCCAGTACCACTGGCACAAGCTCTTCGAACTCGCTGCCTAAATCACTTTGGCTTCTTCAGTCTCAGCTACAAGCTGAAAGGCATCAGTCAGCTGTGCTGCGGCAAGAAGCCGAAGGACTGAGGAAGTCCCTGCAGAATTCAGATGCGTACTTTCTTGGGCAACAGCAAGCGCTGGAGGATTTAAGCGCCAAACAAGAGAAGTTAATAAGCTTGCTAAGCATCTTGCCAGCATTACGGGTACCCAGGATATTGTTTCTTGAGCTCTTCTGAAGTGGTTTCAGTTCTGGACTTGTTTTGCTGCGGCATTTATATGCTGCTTTGTTCCCTATATTTGCACTGGTGGCGAACTTTGATGCCTAGTGGATGTAATATGTGTAATAGCCATGATAGCCTAGCATAAGTTGCTTGCTTATTTATTTCCTTGTTGTCTTGTTTATTTGTTTGCTTGTAGTGAGTGCAATTCTTTTTCCGCGGTTTACTAGTGGCCGCAATAACCTATTTTTTAAAACTAGGCCATAATAACCATGGGCTACATATTTACTGTAGTGGCACTGGGCCTTCTACCGGCGGTAGAAATAATGGGCCTTCTACGGGTCGTAGAAACAATGGGCCTTCTATGGGCCATAGACACAATGGGCTTTCTACGGGCCGTATCATCAATGTGCCTTATATGGGCCGGCCTATCGATCGGCTAAACATGGGCCAATAACAGACCTCATTATGGCCGTAAACGGGCTAGAGTTGGAATCGTCCGTTCATGGGCCGACCATAATGGGCCGTCGTTAATAGGCCATATTTGATAACGCTATGAAAACGGCCCAACGTATTAACGGGCCACAAATGGGCCGACTATAACAACGGGCTGAATATGGCCCACAAGCAGAAAATGACAGTAACGGGCCGTAAGTAACCGAATGCTGGAAATGAGCCCAAGAATAAATGGGCCCTGAGAAGGCTGATAGATAACATGGGCTGGAAACGGCCCAATGGAATAATGGGCCGTTAATGGGTATAAAGTGATACACTGTTCATTACGGGCCAGTTTCACCACGGGCCGTTAATGGGTATAAAGTGATGCACTGTTCATTGCGGGCCAGTTTCACCACAGGCCGTTAATGGGCCAAGCGTTACAAAGGGCCTCATATGGGCCAAAAGACGTCATGGGCCATACATGGGCCAGAAGTGAAAATGGGCTAGAATCATATTGGATGGCCCGGATGACGCTACTGGGCCTAATTCGGATAGGGCATAACGGTCCTTGGGTTAGCGGGTTGTAAATGGGCTATATGCGAATAGGCCGTTAACAAGCTTTCCATGGGCCGGCCCGCCACCTTTTGACCAAGTCAAACAGGCCAGCCTTTTCACAGGAATGGGCCTCTATTGGGCCGTGCCACGTGTCGACGTATCACAGGCGCCTTCTGTCCAATGAGTGGATGACATTTGTCCCAACAATGAGCCGACACGTGTTTCCTCCAGCCAATGATGATTTTACATGTGGAAAATCCCCATTGGTCCGGGCTGTTAACGGGTTATCAGATCCAAAACCCGACCCGATAGCTTAATGGCGTCCCGTTACGGTGGATGCCATGTGTCGGTCACCCTTGACGAAAGCACTTCCGTGACGCGTGATTTATCGTCATGGAAGTGGACACTTCCGTGATGATAATTTTGGTAATGTCATGGAACACTTCTACAACAGCACAGGTATGACTATCTTGATTCTGTCATAAAATCGTCATGGATGTACATGCATGACAAAAAACGCGACCTACTGTGACAAACACGTATCATCATGGAAGTGTATTTTATTTGTAGTGTAAAAAGTAGTGATGATTATATTTATAAAACTTGTCATGATTATGATTACCCTTTTCTGAACGTTACTCTTTTAATGTGGAAACAAATTTTAGTATTCGAGTCTCTTATGATACTCCCACTATTCCGAATGAGAAGAATTTTGCTTATGTGGAGAGTAGTAAAAATTCTATGCTTGTAGATCATGAAAAGAATGCTTTAGGTGATGGTTACATTGTTGAATTTATTCATGATGCTACTGAACATTATTATGAGGGAGGATTATATATGCTTGTAGGAATTGCAATAGTGTCAAGTTTCCTCTCCATGTGTTGAAAATCTTGAAGCTATGCTTGTTTTGCCTTCCTATGCTAGTTGATTATTGTTCCCATAAGTTGTTTGCTCACAAAATCCCTATGCACAGGAAGTGGGTTAGACTTAAATGTGCTAGTCATATGCTTCATGATGCTCCCGTTATGTTTCAATCCTTATCTTTTATGTGAGCATCATTGTCATCATCATGCCTAGCTAGAAAGGCATTAAAGAAAAAACGCTTGTTGGGATACAACCCAATATTTAACCTTACTGTTTTTGTGTGTTCACATGATTATGCTACTGTATTAATCATGTTTTATAGCTTTTGTTTCAATAAAGTGCCAAGTAAGACCTTTAGGATAGCTTACAGTGATAGTTGTGTTGATCCTGCTGAAAATCAGAAACTTTTGCACCCAGTAAATTAGTTTGGGTAATTCACAGAAACGTGCTTATGATCTGATTCCTTTTTATATGGATTGTTAAATACATTGCTCAGGTCTTCCTAATTTGGTAGGATTTTTGGAGTTCAAGAAGTATACGTTTGATACAGATTACTACAGACTGTTCTGTTTTTGACAGATTCTGTTTTCTAGGTGTTGTTTGCCTATTTTGATGAATCTATGAGTAGCATCGGAGGGTATGAACCATAGATAAGTTGGAATACAGTAGATATTACATGAATATGAATTTAGAATGAGTTCATTACAGTACCTAAGTGGTGGTTTTATTTTCTTATACTAACGGAGCTTATGAGTTTTCTATTGAGTTTTGTGTTGTGGAGTTTTCAAGTTTTGAGTAGAGATTCGATGGACTATGGAATAAGGAGTGGCAAGAACCTAAGCTTGGGGATGCCCAAGGCACCCCAAGGTAATATTCAATGACAACCAAGAGCCTAAGCTTGGGGATGCCCCGGAAGGCATCCCCTCTTTCGTCTTTGTTCATCGGTAACTTTACTTGGGGCTATATTTTTATTCACCACATGATATGTGTTTTACTTGGAGCGTCATTTTCTTTTGTTAGTATTTGCTTGCTGTTATTTATAATAATGTTTTGTATCTATATTTTCAACAAAAATGTCAAGGATAGCCTTTACCATGCTTATTTTGCTAGTATACACGTTGCTGTTTGAAAACAGAAAGTTTACCGCAGTTGCAAAAATTCCCTAGAAAAGTCAGAAAATGGTATAATGTTGAAACTTTTTGCATATTAAGCTCTGATAAATCTTATACAGTGAGGTATTTTTCTAATAATTTTTGGAGCTAGGTAAGTATGATAAATCTTGCATTCTTTACAGACTATAGTGTTTTGGCAGATTGCTGTTATGTTTGCATTGTTTGCATATGTTTGCTTGTTTAATGATTCTATTTAAGGATAGTAGTATTAAATATGTAGAGTCATTTAGTATGTAATGTTTAATAATAATTTTATTGATTTGTTACAGTAGAAAATGAAAGGTTTTGGATTGGTTTATACTAACCTATCTCACGAGTTCTTGTTGAGTTTGGTGTGGATGAAGCTTTTGATAAAAAGAGAAACCATGATATGACAGGAATTAAGGAGACACAAAAGTTCAAGCTTGGGATGCCCAAGGCACCCCAAGATAATATTTCAAGAAGTCTCAAGCATCTAAGCTTGGGGATGCCCCGTTAGGCATCCCACCCTTCTTCTTCAACAATTATCGGTTAGTATCGGTTGAGCCTAAGTTTTTGCTTCTTCACATGAGTGTGCTATCCAAGAAATGACATTTTATTTTGTTTTGCTTGCTATTTGAATAAAATACCAAGATCTGAAATTCTTTAATGAGAGAGAGTCTTCATATAGCTACATAATTATTTAGCTACTCATTGATCTTCACTTATATCTTTTTGGAGTAGTTTGTCATTTACATGGGTGCTTCACTTATATCCTATGAGTAAATGGTTGAATGAGTTGAATGTCATAAATCTGAAATTATATATGTTTCATTAGCTTATCCCATTGGGAGTAATGACTTCACATCTAAGAAGTAGAGGTTGTAAATTTATTGAAGGTTAGCAAGCATTGTATTGGTCATTTGAACAATTCATGAAAGAATATTGAAGGAAGAGAGATTTCACATATAAATATACTATCCTAGACATATTTTATAATTGTGATCACTCATTAGGTATGACATGCTAAAGAGTTGATGTTGGACAAGGAAGACAACGTAATGGGTTATGTTTTCTCACATCTTAGTTAAAGTATATTGTTATGGATCACTCAAACATGTTGAGCTTGCCTTTCCCCCTCATGCTAGCCAAATTCCTTGCACCAAGTAGAGATACTACTTGTGCTTCCAAATATCCTTAAACCCAGTTTTGCCATGAGAGTCCACTATACCTACCTATGTATTGAGTAAGATCCTTCAAGTAAGTTGTCATCGGTGCAAGCAATAAAAATTTCTCTCTAAATATGTATGATCTATTAGTGTGAAGAAAATAAGCTTTATACGATCTTGTTATGGAAGCAATAAAAGCGACGGACTGCATAATAAAGGTCCATATACAAGTGGCAATATAAAGTGACGTTCTTTTGCATTAAGATTTTGTGCATCCAACCATAAAAGCGAATGACAACCTCTTCTTCCCTTTGCGAAGGGCCTATCTTTTACTTTATGTCTTTTACTTTATGCAAGAGTCAAGGTGGTCTTCACCTTTCCCTTTTTCATTTTATCCTTTGGCAAGCACCTCGTGTTGGAAAGATCCTGATATATATATATATATCCAATTGGATGTAAGTTAGCATGAACTATTATTGTTGGCATCACCCAAAGGTGAATACGTTGGGAGGCAACACTATAAGCCCCTATCTTTCTCAGTGTCCGATTAAAACTCCATAACCATTAGTATTGCGTGAGTGTTAGCAATTGTAGAAGACTATATGATAGTTGAGTATGTGGAGTTTGCTAAATCAAAGCTCTGACATAGACGCTTCCTGAAAATAAGATGAATTGTAATTGTTTGATAACTAAGAATGAAGTTTGCTAGTTTTCAATAAAGTTTATGGTCTATGCTTTAACATGTGAATAGCTTGTTACTTGATCTTGAGAAGTTTTATGAGATGAACTACTATTATGACATATAATCATGCTAGAAAAGGTGATTGAAATTATCATTGATCAAACTTGTGCACCTGCTAGCATTCACACTTCATAAATTCTTTCTTTTATCATTTACCTACTTGAGGACGAGCAGGAATTAAGCTTGGGGATGTTGATACGTCTCCAACGTATCTATAATTTATGAAGCATTCATGCTATTATCCTATCTATTTTGAATGATTACGGGCTTTATTATACACTTTTATATTACTTTTAGGACTAACCTATTAACCGGAGGCCCAGCCCATATTGCTGTTTTATTGCCTATTTCAGTGTTTTGAAGAAAAGGAATATCAAACGGAGTCCAACAGAATGAAACCTTCGAGAGCGTGATTTTTGGAACGAACATGATCCGAGAGACTTGGAGTGCAAGCCAGGGAAGCGTCGAGGAAGCCACGAGATAGGGGGCATGCCCACCCCCCTGAGTGCGCCCTCCACCCTCGTGGGCCCCTCGAGGCTCCCCTGACTGACTTCTTTCGCCTATATATTCCCATATACCCTAAAACCATCGAATATAAAGATAGATTGGGAGTTCCGCTGCCGCAAGCCTCTGTAGCCACCAAAAACCTCTCAGGAGCCTGTTCCGGCACCGTGCCGGAGGGGGGATCCCTCACTGGCGGCCATCTTTATCATCCCGGCGCTCTCCATGACGAGGAGGGAGTAGTTCACCCTCGGGGCTGAGGGTATGTACCAGTAGTTATGTGTTTGATCTCTCTCTCTCTCTCTCGTGTTCTCTCTATGGTACGATCTTGATGTATCACGAGCTTTGCTATTATAGTTGGATCTTATGATGTTTCTCCCCCTCTACTATCTTGTGATGGATTGAGTTTTCCCTTTGAAGTTATCTTATCGAATTGAGTCTTTAAGGATTTGAGAACACTTGATGTATGTCTTGCCGTGCTTATGTGTGGTGACAATGGGATATCACATGATCCACTTGATGTATGTTTTGGTGATCAACTTGCAGGTTCCACCCATGAACCTATGCATAGGGGTTGTCACACATTTTTGTCTTGACTCTCTGGTAGAAACTTTGGGGCACTCTTTGAAGTACTTTGTGTTGGTTGAATAGATGAATCTGAGATTGTGTGATGCATATCGTATAATAATGCCCACGGATTCTTGAGGCGACAATGGAGTATCTAGGTGACATTAGGGTTTTGGTTGATTTGTGTCTTAAGGTGTTTATGAACTCTATGAGAGATTGAACGGAAAGAATAGCTTCGTGTTATTTTACTACAGACTCTTGAATAGATAGAACAGAAAGGATAACTTTGAGGTGGTTTCGTACCCTACCATAATCTCTTTGTTTGTTCTCCGCTATTACTGGCTTTGAAGTGACTCTTTGTTGCATGTTGAGGGATAGTTATATGATCCAATTATGTTATTATTGTTGAGAGAACTTGCACTAGTGAAAGTATGAACCCTAGGCCTTGTTTCCTACCATTGCAATACCATTTACGCTCACTTTTACCACTTGTTACTTTGCTGTTTTTATATTTTCAGATTACAAATACCTATTTCTACTATCTATTTTGCACTTGTATCACCATCTCTTCGCCGATCTAGTGCACCTATACAATTTACCATTGTATTGGGTGTGTTGGGGACACAAGAGACTCTTTGTTATTTGGTTGCAGGGTTGATTGAGAGAGACCATCTTCATCCTACGCATCCTACGGATTGATAAACCTTAGGTCGTCCACTTGAGGGAAATTTGCCACTGTCCTACAAACCTCTGCACTTGGAGGCCCAACAACGTCTACAAGAAGAAGGTTGTGTAGTAGACATCAGTACCACTCCTAAGCGGTAGTACCACCCTTACCACCGCGGTAGTACCGCTCTGGGTCTAGGTCCTCTCTTTTCTCCTTGCTCCCCACTTCTGCGCGGCAGTACCGCGAGGTGGAATGGTAGTACCGCTAGCCAGAGCGGTAGTACCGCCCTCCCCAGCGGTACTACCGCTCTCTGCGGGGCAGCTTTGGGGGGTAACGGTTGGATTGTTCCCCCCACTATATAAGGGGGTCTTCTTCCCCAAAGTTGACCCACCTCTTCCCCCAAAAGCTCCATTGTTTCTCCAAGCTCCATTTTCGCCCGATCTCTCTCCCTAGCCAATCAAACTTGTTGATTTGCTCGGGATAGGTTGAGAAGGCCCCGATCTACACTTCCACCAAGAGAAATTTGATTTCCCCCCACTAATCCCTAGCGGATCTTGTTACTCTTGGGTGTTTGAGAACCCTAGACGGTTGAGGTCACCGCGTGTTGGGGAAAGTTGCAGAAAATTAAAATTTTTCCTACGGTTTCACCAAGATCCATCTATGAGTTCATCTAGCAACGAGTCATGGGAGAGTGATTGCATCTACATACCACTTGTAGATCACGTGCGGAAGCGTTCAATGGAACGGGGTTGATGGAGTCGTACTTGCCGTGATTCAGATCATCGATGACCTAGTGCCGAACGGACAGCACCTCCGCGTTCAACACACGTACGGAGCGGATGACGTCTCCTCCTTGATCCGTCAAGGGGGAAGGATAGGTTGATGAAGATCCAGCAGCACGACGGCGTGGTGGTGGATGCAGCAGAACTCCGGCAGGGCTTCGCTAAGCAACTACGGGAGGAGGAGTGTTGCAGGGAGGAGGGAGGCGCCAGGGCTTATAGGTGCGGCCACCCCTCCCTCCCCTCCCTTTATATAGGCGCATGAGAAGGGGGGAGGGCGCAGCCTTGCCCCTTCCTCCAAGGAAGGGGTGCGGCCAAGAGGGGGGGAGGAGTCCATCCTCCCCAAGGCACCTCGGAGGTGCCTTCCCCTCTTTGGACTCTCCCCTCTCCAAGTCTCCTTGGCGCATGGGCCTCTTGGGGCTGGTGCCCTTGGCCCATATAGGCCAAGGCGCACCCCCTACAACCCATGTGGCCCCCCGGGGCAGGTGGACCCCCCCGGTGGACCCCCGGACCCCTTTCGGCACTCCCGGTACAATACCGATAAAGTGCGAAACTTTTCCGGCGACCAAAATAAGACTTCCTATATATAAATCTTTACCTCCGGACCATTCCGAAACTCCTCGTGACGTCCGGGATCTCATCCGGGACTCCGAACAACATTCGGTTTGCTGCATACTCATATTCATACAACCCTAGCATCACCGAACCTTAAGTGTGTAGACCCTACGGGTTCGGGAGACACGTAGACATGACCGAGACGGTTCTCGGGCAATAACCAACAGCGGGATCTGGATACCCATGTTGGCTCCCACATGCTCCTCGATGATCTCATCGGATGAACCACGATGTCGAGGATTCGAACAACCCCACATACAATTCCCTTTGTCAGTCGGTACGTTACATGCCCGAGACTCGATCGTCGGTATCCCAATACCTCGTTCAGTCTCGTTACCGGCAAGTCACTTTACTCGTACCGTAATGCATGATCCCGTGACCAAACACTTGGTCACTTTGAGCTCATTGTGATGATGCATTACCGAGTGGGCCCAGAGATACCTCTCCGTTATACGGAGTGACAAATCCCAGTCTCGATCCGTGTCAACCCAACAGACACTTTCGGAGATACCTGTAGTGCACCTTTATAGTCACCCAGTTACGTTGTGATGTTTGGAACACCCAAAGCACTCTTACGGTATCCGGGAGTTACACGATCTCATGGTCTAAGGAAGAGATACTTGACATTGGAAAACCTCTAGCAAAACGAACTACACGATCTTGTGATATGCTTAGGATTGGGTCTTGTCCATCACATCATTCTCCCAATGATGTGATCCCGTTGTCAATGACATCTAATGTCCATAGTCAGGAAACCATGACTATCTATCGACCAACGAGCTAGTCAACTAGAGGCTCACTAGGGACATGTTATGGTCTATGTATTCACACGTGTATTACGATTTCCGGATAATACAGTTATAGCATGAATAAAAGACAATTATCATGAACAAGGAAATATAATAATAACCCTTTTATTATTGTCTCAAGGGCATATTTCCAACAGTCTCCCACTTGCACTAGAGTCAATAATCTAGTTACATTGTGATGAATCGAACACCCATAGAGTTCTGGTGTTGGTCATGTTTTGCTCGCGAGAGAGGTTTAGTCAACGGATCTGCGACATTCAGATCCGTATGTACTTTGCAAATATCTATGTCTCCATCTTGAACATTTTCACGGATGGAGTTGAAACGACGCTTGATGTGCCTGGTCTTCTTGTGAAACCTGGGCTCCTTGGCAAGGGCAATAGCTCCAGTGTTGTCACAGAAGAGTTTGATCGGCCCCGACGCATTGGGTATGACTCCTAGGTCGGTGATGAACTCCTTCACCCAAATTGCTTCATGCGCTGCCTCCGAGGCTGCCATGTACTCCGCTTCACATGTAGATCCCGCCACGACGCTCTGCTTGCAGCTGCACCAGCTTACTGCTCCACCATTCAACATATACACGTATCCGGTTTGTGACTTAGAGTCATCCAGATCTGTGTCGAAGCTAGCGTCGACGTAACCCTTTACGACGAGCTCTTCGTCACCTCCATAAACGAGAAACATGTCCTTCGTCCTTTTCAGGTACTTTAGGATATTCTTGACCGCTGTCCAGTGTTCCTTGCCAGGATTACTTTGGTACCTTCCTACCAAACTTACGGCAAGGTTTACATCAGGTCTGGTACACAGCATGGCATACATAATAGATCCTATGGCTGAGGCATAGGGGATGACGCTCATCTCTTCTTTATCTTTTGTCGTGGTCGGGCATTGAGCCGAGCTCAATCTCACACCTTGCAATACAGGCAAGAACCCCTTCTTGGATTGATCCATTTTGAACTTCTTCAAAATCTTATCAAGGTATGTGCTTTGTGAAAGACCTATGAGGCGTCTCGATCTATCTCTATAGATCTTGATGCCTAATATATAAGCAGCTTCTCCAAGGTCCTTCATTGAAAAACACTTATTCAAGTAGGCCTTAATGTTGTCCAAGAATTCTATATCATTTCCCATCAAAAGTATGTCATCTACATATAATATGAGAAATGCTACAGAGCTCCCACTCACTTTCTTGTAAACGCAGGCTTCTCCATAAGTCTGCATAAACCCAAATGCTTTGATCATCTCATCAAAGCGAATGTTCCAACTCCGAGATGCTTGCACCAGCCCATAAATGGATCGCTGGAGCTTGCATACTTTGTTAGCATTCTTAGGATCGACAAAACCCTCCGGCTACATCATATACAGTCCTTCCTTAAGATGCCCGTTAAGGAATGCCGTTTTGACGTCCATCTGCCATATCTCATAATCATAGTATGCGGCAATTGCTAACATGATTCCGATGGACTTAAGCTTCGCTACGGGAGAGAAAGTCTCATCGTAGTCAATCCCTTGAACTTGCCGATAACCCTTAGCGACAAGTCGAGCTTTATAGATGGTGACATTACCATCCGCGTCCGTCTTCTTCTTAAAGATCCATTTGTTTTCTATCGCTCGCCGATCATCAGGCAAGTCAGTCAAAGTCCATACTTTGTTTTCATACATGGATTCTATCTCGGATTTCATGGCTTCTAGCCATTTGTTGGAATCTAGGCCCGCCATTGCTTCTTCATAGTTCGAAGGTTCACCGTTGTCTAACAACATGATTTCCAGGACAGGGTTGTCGTACCACTCTGGTGCGGAACGTGTCCTTGTGGACCTACGAAGTTCAGTAGCAACTTGATCCGAAGTACCTTGATCATCATCATTATTTTCCTCTTCAGTTGTGTAGCCATCACATGCACATTTTCCTGAGCTGCACTACCATCCTGTTCAAGAGGTAGTACTTCATCGAGTTCTACTTTCCTCCCACTTACTTCTTTTGAGAGAAACTCTTTTTCCAAAAAGGATCCGTTCTGGCAACAAAGATCTTGCCCTCGGATCTTAAGTAGAAGGTATACCCACTAGTTTCCTTAGGGTATCCTATGAAGACGCATTTTTCCGACTTGGGTTCGAGCTTTTCAGGTTGAAGTTTCTTGACATAAGCATCGCATCCCCAAACTTTTAGAAACGACAGCTTAGGTTTCTTCCCAAACCATAATTCATACGGTGTCGTCTCAACGGATTTAGATGGTGCCCTATTTAAAGTGAATGTAGATGTCTCTAGAGCGTATCCCCAAAATGATAGCGGTAAATCGGTAAGAGACATCATAGACCGCACCATGTCCAATAGAGTGCGATTACGACGTTCGGACACACCGTTACGCTGAGGTGTTCCAGGCGGCGTGAGTTGTGAAACGATTCCACATTTTCTTAAGTGTGTACCAAATTCGTGACTTAAATATTCTCCTCCACGATCCGATCGTAAGAATTTTATCTTTCGGTCACGTTGATTCTCTACCTCATTCTGAAATTCCTTGAACTTTTCAAAGGTCTCAGACTTGTGTTTCATCAAGTAGACATACCCATATCTACTCAAGTCATCTGTGAGAGTGAGAACATAACAATATCCTCCGCGAGCCTCACGCTCATTGGACCGCACACATCGGTATGTATGATTTCCAACAAGTTGGTTTCTCGCTCCATTGTTCCGGAGAACGGAGTCTTGGTCATCTTGCCCATGAGGCATGGTTCGCATGTGTCAAATGAATCATAATCGAGAGACTCCAAAAGTCCATCAGCATGGAGCTTCTTCATGCGCTTGACACCAATGTGACCAAGGCGGCAGTGCCACAAGTATGTGGGACTATCGTTATCAACTTTACATCTTTTGGTATTCACGCTATGAATATGTGTAACATTATGCTCGAGATTCATTAAGAATAAACCATTGACCATAGGGGCATGACCATAAAACATATCTCTCATATAAATAGAACAACCATTATTCTCGGATTTAAATGAGTAGCCATCTCGTATCAAACAAGATCCAGATACAATGTTCATGCTCAAACTTGGCACGAAATAACAATTATTAAGGTTTATAACTAATCCCATAGGTAAATGTAGAGGTAGCGTGCCGACGGCGATCACATCGACCTTGGAACCATTTCCGACGCGCATCGTCACGTCGTCCTTCGCCAGTCTCCGCTTATTCCGCAGCTCCTGCTATGAGTTACAAATATGAGCAACGGCACCGGTATCAAATACCCAGGAGTTGCTACGAGTACTGGTAAGGTACACATCAATTACATGTATATCAAATATACATTTAGTGTTGCCGGCCTTCTTATCCGCTAAGTATTTGGGGGCAGTTCCGCTTCCAGTGACCCTTCCCCTTGCAATAAAAGCACTCAGTCTCAGGCTTGGGTCCTTTCTTTGACTTCTTCCTGGCAACTGGCTTACCGGGCGCGGCAACATCTTTGCTGTCTTTCTTGAAGTTCTTCTTACCCTTGCCCTTCTTGAACTTAGTGGTCTTATTGACCATCAACACTTGATGTTCTTTCTTGATTTCAACCTCTGCCGACTTCAGCATTGAAAATACTTCAGGAATGGTCTTCACCATCCCCTGCATATTATAGTTCATCACAAAGCTCTTGTAGCTTGGTGGGAGCGACTGAAGGATTCTGTCAATGACCGCCTCATTCGGGAGGTTAATGTCCAGCTGGGACAGGCGGCTGTGCAACCCAGACATTTTGAGTATATGCTCACTGACAGAACTGTTTTCCTCCATCTTACAACTATAGAACTTGTCGGAGACTTCATATCTCTCGACCCGGGCATGAGCTTGGAAAACTAGTTTCAGCTCCTCGAACATCTCATATGCTCCGTGTTGCTCAAAACGCTTTTGGAGCCCCGGTTCTAAGCTGTAAAGCATGCCACACTGAACGAGGGAGTAATCATCAGCACGTGTCTGCCAAACGTTCAAATCGTCTTGCAGTGCTGGGAGAGCAGGTGGGTCACCTAACGGTGCTTCAAGGACATATGCTTTCTTGGCAGCTATGAGGATGATCTTAAGGTTCCGGACCCAGTCCGTATAGTTGCTGCCATCATCTTTCAGCTTGGTTTTCTCTAGGAACGCGTTGAAGGTCATGTTGACATGAGCGTTGGCCATTTGATCTACAAGACATATTTGCAAAGGTTTTTAGACTAAGTTCATGATAATTAAGTTCATCTAATCAAATTATTTTAATGAACTCCCACTCAGATTAGACATCCCTCTAGTCATCTAAGTGTTACACGATCCGAGTCGACTAGGCCGTGTCCGATCATCACGTGAGACGGACTAGTCATCATCGGTGAACATTCTCATGTTGATCGTATCTTCCATACGACTCGTGTTCAACCTTTCGGTCTCCGTGTTCCAAGGCCATGTCTATACATGCTAGGCTCGTCAAGTTAACCCTAAGTGTTTTGCATGTGTAAAACTGTCTTACACCCATTGTATGTGAACGTAAGGATCTATCACACCCGATCATCACGTGGTGCTTCGAAACGACGAACTTTAGCAATGGTGCACAGTTAGGGGAGAACACTTCTTGAATTTTTTTTGTAAGGGATCATCTTATTTACTACCGCCGTTCTAAGTAAACAAGATGCATAAACATAATAAACATCACATGTAATTATATAAAGTAGTGACATGATATGGCCAATATCATATAGCTCCTTTGATCTTCATCTTCGGGGCTCCATGATCATCTTGTCACCGGCATGACACCATGATCTCCATCATCATGATCTCCATCATCGTGTCTCCATGAAGTTGTCACGCCAACGACTACTTCTACTTCTATGACTAACGCGTTTAGTAATAAAGTAAAGTAGTTTACATGGCGTTCTTCAATGACACACAGGTCATACAAAAATAAAGACAACTCCTATGGCTCCTGCCGGTTGTCATACTCATCGACATGCAAGTCGTGATTCCTATTACAAGAACATGATCTCATACATCGCAATATATCATTCATCATTCATCACAACTTCTGGCCATATCACATCACATGACAATTGCTGCAAAAACAAGTTAGACGTCCTCTAATTGTTGTTGCATCTTTTACGTGGCTGCAATTGGGTTCTAGCAAGAATGTTTTCTTCCCTACAAATAACCACAACGTGATTTTGTCAACTTCTATTTACCCTTCATAAGGACCCTTTTCATCGAATCCGCTCCAACTAAAGTGGGAGAGACAGACACCCGCCAGCCACCTTATGCAACTAGTGCATGTTAGTCGGTGGAACCGGTCTCACATAAGCGTACGTGTAAGGTTGGTCCGAGCCGCTTCATCCCACAATACCGCTGAAGCAAGATAAGACTAGTAGCGGCAAGCAAGTTGACAAGATCTACGCCCACAACAAAATTGTGTTCTACTCGTGCAATAGAGAACTACGCATAGACCTAGCTCATGATGCCACTGTTGGGGAACGTTGCAGAAAATTAAAATTTTTCCTATGGTTTCACCAAGATCCATCTATGAGTTCATCTAGCAACGAGTCATGGGAGAGTGATTGCATCTACATACCACTTGTAGATCACGTGCGGAAGCGTTCAATGGAACGGGGTTGATGGAGTCGTACTCGCCGTGATTCAGATCACCGATGACCTAGTGCCGAACGGACAGCACCTCCGCGTTCAACACACGTACAGAGTGGATGACGTCTCCTCCTTCTTGATCCAGCAAGGGGGAAGGAGAGGTTGATGAAGATCCAGCAGCACGACGGCATGGTGGTGGATGCAGCAGAACTCCGGCAGGGCTTCGCTAAGCAACTACGGGAGGAGGAGGAGGTGTTGCAGGGAGGAGGGAGGCGCCAGGGCTTATAGGTGCGGCCACCCCTCCCTCCCCTCCCTTTATATAGGCACATGAGAATGGGGGAGGGCGCAGCCTTGCCCCTTCCTCCAAGTAAGGGGTGCGGCCAAGAGGGGGGAGGAGTCCATCCTCCCCAAGGCACCTCGGAGGTGCCTTCCCCTCTTTGGACTCTCCCCTCTCCAAGTCTCCTTGGCGCATGGGCCTCTTGGGGCTGGTGCCCTTGGCCCATATAGGCCAAGGCGCACCCCCTACAGCCCATGTGGCCCCCCGGGGCAGGTGGACCCCCCCCCCCGGTGGACCCCCGGACCCCTTTCGGCACTCCCGGTACAATACCGATAAAGTGCGAAACTTTTCCGGCGACCAAAATAAGACTTCCTATATATAAATCTTTACCTCCGGACCATTCCAGAACTCCTCGTGACGTCCGGGATCTCATCCGGGACTCCGAACAACATTCGGTTTGCTGCATACTCATATTCATACAACCCTAGCATCACCGAACCTTAAGTGTGTAGACCCTACGGGTTCGGGAGACACGTAGACATGACCGAGACGGTTCTTAGGCAATAACCAATAGCGGGATCTGGATACCCATGTTGGCTCCCACATGCTCCTCGATGATCTCATCGGATGAACCATGATGTCGAGGATTCGAACAACCCCGCATACAATTCCCTTTGTTAATCGGTACGTTACATGCCCGAGACTCGATCGTCGGTATCCCAATACCTCGTTCAGTCTCGTTACCGGCAAGTCACTTTACTCGTACCGTAATGCATGATCCCGTGACCAAACACTTGGTCACTTTGAGCTCATTGTGATGATGCATTACCGAGTGGGCCCAGAGATACCTCTCCGTTATACGGAGTGACAAATCCCAGTCTCGATCCGTGTCAACCCAACAGACACTTTCGGAGATACCTGTAGTGCACCTTTATAGTCACCCAGTTACGTTGTGACGTTTGGAACACCCAAAGCACTCTTACGGTATCCGGGAGTTACACGATCTCATGGTCTAAGGAAGAGATACTTGACATTGGAAAACCTGTAGCAAAACGAACTACACGATCTTGTGCTATGCTTAGGATTGGGTCTTGTCCATCACATCATTCTCCCAATGATGTGATCCCGTTGTCAATGACATCTAATGTCCATAGTCAGGAAACCATGACTATCTGTCGACCAACGAGCTAGTCTACTAGAGGCTCACTAGGGACATGTTATGGTCTATGTATTCACACGTGTATTACGATTTCCGGATAATACAGTTATAGCATGAATAAAAGACAATTATCATGAACAAGGAAATATAATAATAACCCTTTTATTATTGTCTCTAGGGCATATTTCCAACACCGTGGAGCCATAGTCCATTGTGGTGAAGCTTTGTGGTGTCGTTGGGAGCCTCCAATTAAATTGTGGAGATAGCCCCAACCTTGTTTGTAAAGGTTCGGTCGCCGCCTTCAAGGGCACCAATAGTGGAATCACGGCATCTCGCATTGTGTGAGGGCGTGAGGAGAATATGGTGGCCTAGTGGCTTCTTGGGGAGCATTGTGCCTCCACACCGCTCTAACGGAGACGTACTTCCCCTCCAAAGGAAGGAACTTCGGTAACACATCCTCGTCTCCATCGGCTCCGCTCTTGGTTATCTCGTGCCTTTACTTGTCCAAGCGTATTTGTGTTGTATCCCTTGCTTGCTTGTCCTCTTGTTGATTGCTGCATCATATAGGTTGCTCACCTAGTTGCATATCTAGACAACCTACTTTGATGCAAAGTTTAATTTGGTAAAGAAAAGCTAAAAATTGTTAGTTGCCTATTCACCCCCCTCTAGTCAACTATATCGATCCTTTCATTGAGGTTAGTAGGTGGATCTTCGACATGTTTGGGGAGGCGTCAGGACTACGGATAAATATGGGAAAATCAGCTGTCCTACCAATAAGATGCAATGATCAGGAATCAATATGGCTAGTCAGGAGTTGGGATGCCCAAGAGGGTCTTTCCCAATCAAGTATCTGGGACTACCTCTGGCTTTGAGAAAGCAAACACCGGCATAGTTGCAGTACCTTGTGGATCAGATGGCAAATTGCTTACCGAAATGCAAGGCGGCACTAACGCCGAAAAGCAGACGGCTTACTTCGGTTCAGTCAGTGCTATGCGCCATGCCCATACACGCCATGATGGCCTTGGACCTCCTGATGAAGACGATTGCTGCAATGAACAAGGTGTGCAGAGGGTTCCTCTGGTGCAAGAGGGCAAATGCGAATGGTGGCAACTGTGCAGTCGCCTGGGATTCGGTATGTGCGCCAAAATGGCTTGGTGGCCTGGGGTTGCCGAACCTCAGATGGCTCAATGTGGCCATGCATGCTAGGTGGCCTTGGCTTAAAAGGATTGACACAAGGCGACCATGGAGTGAGTTCAAGATAAGAGTTCCAACGGAAGCGAAACTTTTGTTCCAGGCAGCGACAAGAAGCGAGGCGCATTGTGGACTTACTACACTCTTTTGGGAAGATCGCTGGATTGATGGCATGAGGGTGCGAGACCTTGCGCCAACCATATATGGTATGATTCTGCAGCGTGCAAGATCGACAAGGCTTGTTGCCCTAGCAATCAAAGATGGACCCTGGGCACTTGATGTTGGCCCAGAGATTGGCGAGGATGCACTGCGGGCATTCCTCTCGCTATGGCTGAGAGTAAGCACGTGGGAGCCGGAGGTGGATGTGCCAGATACGATCTCTTGGGCCTGGTAGACGAACGGAGTATACTTGGTGAGGTCGGCGTACGCGGCACAGTTTTGGGGCCGGGCTATGGAGCCCATGGCAAAGATGACTTGGACATCTAGGGGCCCATCCACTTGCAAGTTCTTCACTTGGCTTGCACTACGAGACCGGTGTTGGACCTCAGATGGGCTTGCACGGAGCGGACTGCCGCATCAGGATGCTTGCCCTCTTTGTGACCAGGAGGAGGAAACAATCAATCATGTGCTACTAACGTGTGTGTTTGCTAGATCAACTTGGGCTGTGGTATGCGAGGCTCTGGGCAAGCCGGATTGGGCACCGACGGCACAAGACTCCCTACGCACATGGCTTTTGGATAAGCAAGGGCCGAACAACTTACAGCGGAAGGATCTTCATACCATCTTTATTCTTACACTTTGGGAGTTGTGGAAGCATCGAAACGCTATTGTTTTCAACGGAGCATCTCCTTCGTTGGAGGTGCTTCTAGGTAGAGTGAGGTCCGAAGGCATGCTATGGTCGGTAGCCGGGAAGTTTAAAGGGAATGTAGACCCTTTCTTTTGTAATTTGCATAGGTGGGTGAGTGGGGAGGAGTAAAGTGTAATGACACCCCTGTAAACCTTGGTGGAGGCATTCTGTTGCCTTTCTTCTTTAATATATAATATGCACACTCGTGCATATTCGAGAGAAAAAAACAGTGCACGACAGGTTTCGGCCAATTTCTATCTGTGTATTCCCTCCCATGTGCCAAAGTGAATTTCCGCTTTAGATGTGTACTATCATAAATGTCTATGTCTTGCAACGAGATACATCATCGAAACGTTTTATGGTAACAAAAAAGTTTTCATTGTGATAAGTCTGGTGCCTGAAAGTCCTTCGTTTTAAAAACGTTTAATGCCTATGAACCTATGGTGTTAGATCTTCAATTTGAGCACTTTTAAAAATGACACATTTGACACTAAAAATGGCTAAGGTTGGTGCCTCGAAGTCCCCCGTTATGATCTTTTTCATCGTGCTAGTGCTAAGTCCATAGGAATTCCACATCACCTACAAAACACACACAAAAAATAAAGACAATAAAAACTAAAAAGGCTTGATGAGGATAAGTGTAGCTTGTCTAGATGGAGCTCAACTTTAATTGGTCTCCACTAAACCGCTAGTATACCAAACGATACAACTAAAACAAATTTTTTTGAGGGGATACAACTGAAACAAATGAAGTGCCTATGAAAACTGATGGTGGGTTGTTAGATTTTTATGGGACTTGACCCACTAAAGCTTGTACCAATTTAACATCTCAAAGGCCATTAGTACCATAATACCTATCAATGAAGTGGAAGAATCACAAACATAAAAGTGAGCCCGATTGGTTTGAGGAGTCTCCGAGTCAAATATGCCTCCTCATAAATAATGTAATTGTTATTTCTAAGAAATAAAGGCAAATAAATAGTGAGCCATTCTACTATTCCTTGTAGCATGCAAAAGAGAGCAATAACGAGCACCCACTCACTTGTTGACTCATTTCACGTCACGCCACGCAACGCACGCGCATCGCATTTCGTGAATCCATTTTGAGTTCATACTGATGTTATGTGCCTTGTTGGAAGAACAATTTTGCACGACAGTGCACTGCCTAGCTCTGGGTGTACGTGTTAATACTTGAGCTCGTTGTGGACATGTTTGGTACCTCAAGAGAATTCTTTCAACACGTGTCAATTGAATCTCTTCACTCTCCCACGTGTTCCCCTATGTAGAGGAGATACATAGGAGATAGAGACTTCACATAACACAACACACATAACATGACACGCCTATAGAGTTTCTCTGTGCTAAGCTGCTTCTCCGGCAAACCCTCATCCTGATGAGTGCGTGCACAACCGCCCGGAAGAGCAAGCCTCCGAAAAACCACATTCTTTGAGAACTTGCACTGGGTAAGGCGATAAGGTTTTTAGGGAGCTAGCATCTAGCCATGACTACTGGCTCAAGTTCAACTACATCCTCGACATCCGTCTGCCTGCTTCGACTACTTTCTCTACGACGGACAGCCACCTCCTCTTCATCACCATGGTCGAACTATTGGGGAACGCAGTAATTTCAAAAATTCCTACGATCACGCAAGATCTATCTAGGTGATGCATAGCAACGAGAGGGGAGAGTTTGTCCATGTACCCTCGTACACCGAAAGCGGAAGCGTTTCAATAATGCGGCTGATGTAGTCGAACTTCTTCACGATCCAACCGATCCAAGTACCGAACGTATGACACCTCCGCGTTCAGCACACGTTTAGCTCGATGACGTCCCTCGTGCTCTTGATCCAGTTGAGGACGAGGATGAGTTCCATCAGCACGACGGTGTGGCAATGGTGATGATGATGTTATCGGCGCATGAAAGTGCAAGTGGCACTTGTTCTATATTTTGGTATGATGACAATGTGGTTAGTTGAACTAATATCTGTTTCTAAAGTTTATCTCAGGATATTGGTTCCAAGTGCTCCTTGATGGAGATGTGCGACCCCCCTTTTCAAAAAGGACAAAGGCGTGGTCTTCTAGCGCTTCGAAGGTTTTAGTTTTTGGTTTGCTTCGAGTCATAGGAAAGACCACACTATTAAGAGGGGTTTGTGTGGATGAAAGTTGTGTGGGAATGCCATTGCCTAACCTTATACACTTAGCCTACCCACTCCTACCACCTCAAATCCTAGTGTGTGTGCTTGTGGTACTCAGATAGTTTGTGACAGAAAGTTACTGGGTACCCCGTGCGCGCGAGGTCTTTGGACCCCCATGTGCATGGGGTACTGCGTAACTCTCTGAGTACCCCATGTGCACGGGGTCTGTTGGCCCTCGTGCGCACGGGGTACTGCGTAAACTCTTTGAGTACCCCATGCGCATGGGGTTGTGTGAAACTCTCTGAGTACCCCGTGCGCATGGGGCTGACTTAGCCCGTGCGCACAGGGTCCAACGGGCAGATTCCCCACTTGGCCAAGAACACTATATAAAGCCTCTTCTTCCACCTCCAACCTCTAACCCTAATGTCTTGTTGAGCTTCACCAGTGCTACACCCCGTTTTGCTCAATACTCTCAATCCCTCCACCCAAACTTGTTGAAACCTTGGGGATTGGGAGAGCAAGACCCGATCTACAGCTTGACCAAACCAAATCGCGTTCCTGCAACATTTCTTCCCCATTGACTGGTTACTCTTGGAGCTTGGGCTCCTAGGCGGCTAGAGGTTCCTCCGGAAGCTTCCTTGATTGTGGTGTGCTCCAGAGAAGTTTGTAAAGGTGTGGTACAATGTCGTGGAACCCTTTTACTCTCCTCAACCTTTGCAACATCCTCACATTAATCCTGTTGGGCCTCCGCCCCCTTTGAAAGCTAATGCGTTTGCTAAGTAGAAGCTAGATATGGAATCCTACATGTGCAGTGCTTCAACTCAACTATGGTGGATTGTGGTCAATCGATTCAACCCCAAGGATCCAATGAATCTCACTCCAAGGGAAGCGGTTGATGACCAACTCAATGCAACCACACACAATATGTTGCAAACCGCTATGACCGAAGACTATAGTGACTCCATTGCTCTTCTCAAAACCGCAAAGGAAATTTGGGATTGCCTTGAGGAGGCTCTCGAAGGAGATGAAGCAATTCGAAGATCTCGTTTGGCTTTGCTCAAGCAAGAAGTCAATCTCTTTGTGAGGAATGAGGGTGAGTCCTCGAAAGAGGTTTTCCGAAGGTTGAAGTCCCTTGTGCTCAATTTGAGAACCTTTAGGTGCACTTGGGCAAATGATGACTTCATCAAGGACAAGTTCATAGATGCTATGGTTCTCACGGAACATACCATGGTCATGATGGTGCATCAATGTCCGGACTATCACAAGTTGACTGCGGCTCAAGTTGTTTCCACTTTCTCTACTCATGTCCTTTTGGAAACCAAGTTCAAGAAAACCTTTGCAATAGCTCAAGCAACCAAGAACTCCAATCTTGCTTTGAAGGCCAATAAAGTGATAAGCCAACCCTCAAGGGAGGAAGAAGTGGGTGAAGAGATATGTGAGGAGGACATTGACACCTCATGCCCGACAAATGATTTTGAAGAAGACTTGGCACTCTTAGTCAAGAAGTACTTCGGGACTATGGCAAACAAAGGAAAAAATCTTCAAGGAAGATCCTTTGGACGAAGGAAATGCTACAATTGTGACAACCCAAGACACTTTGTACATGATTGTCCGTATGAGAGACGTGAAGACAAGTCCGAGAAGCTTGTGCTCAAGAAGAAGAAGTTCACCAAGTTTGCAAAGAGGAAGGATGACAAGGCTCTTGTTCATGAAGAATACATGTCTAGAGATGAAGATGACGGTGATGACGATCAAGTGGGCATGGTCGCCTTTGCCATGCATGCCACTACATCCTCCTCCTCCACCGGCCTCTTCGACTCTCCAAACGAGGACAAGCCTTTCACTCATCGGTGCCTTATGGCCAAAGAGGTAAAAACAAAGTCCAAATCCAAGAAACCCAACAACTACACTCCCAATATCTCATGTGAGATAGTGGAGGATGAGTGTGATGAGGGCGTGGATAATGATGAGGAATCCTTAACGGCTTTCATGAAAACTCTTCATGGTGAAGCTCGTGCTCGTTTTGGCGATCTCCTTAAGCCACTTGCCAAAAGTGATGACTTTATTAAGAATGTTGAAAACCTCCTTATAGAGGAAAAGAGAGAGTTGATCTCCTCGAGCACGAACTTAATGAAGAGAGTGTCATGAGAGCATAACTTGAGGAAGCCTTGTCGGCTCATCAAATTGACTTTGTTAAAAACTAATGATGCTTTGCAACTTGCTCGTGAGAATAAAGATGCTCTTAACGTTAGAGTTGAAAAGCTTCTAGTTGATCACACGAGACTTGTTGAGGAGCATGAGTTCCTTGTGACTAGTTCCAAGGTTGTCAAAGGTGACCTCATTGCCCTCACCGAGTCTTATGCTCAACTAAAAGCTAAAACCATTAAGGCTCTCACTTCCATATCTCATATAGATTTAAATGATGATGCTTGTACGACTAACTTTGTTCATGATTGTGTCTCCCTTGAAGAGGATAATAAAAAGTTGAAGGCCCAAATTGAGAAAGGGCTTGTACCATGCATCCAAGGGGAGAAAAACCTAAACGACCTTTTGAGCATCCAAAAGGTGTGTGTTGCAAAGGAGGGAGTTGGGTTTGATCCCGCATCTAAGAATGGTAAGAAAAAGAAGAACAAGAATAAGAAGAAGATCGGTCCGACTCCTTCCCTTCCCCAAAAGGTAGTGTTTGTGCAAGAAGGGCACGAGGAGAAGGAGAAGGAAAAGGAGGGTGTTGGGAGTGGCAAGGTCACTAGGGACAAGGCCACTCTCAAGAATTTTGCCGGCAAGAACAATCCATCCCATGTCCTCATGAGAGGAGATGATGGCTATACCTTTGCAAAATTTGTTGGGACTAACTATGATGATTATGCTTGGACCATTTGGGTCCCCAAGACCCTTGTTGCTAACTCACCAGGACCCATTGCAAAATGGGTACCTATAACCAAAGCTTGATTCTTGTAGGACTATGTCTCCGGTGGAACTCAATGGGTGATCGATAGTGGATGCACCAATCATATGACCGGAGAAAGGGAGATGCTTGTGGAGTTCGTTGATTCACTCAAGGCCTCTTTGAACATCTCTTTTGGTGACAATAGCAAGGGCAAGGTATTGGGTTTGGGCAAGGTGGTAATCTCTAATGATTCCTCACTTTCAAATGTCATGCTTGTCCAATCCCTTCACTACAATTTACTTTCAACTATTCACTTGGCTCGTGCCGGATATGATTCACATTTTGGTGAATTCCATGTGACCGTCTTTAAGAAAAGCAATCTCAAAGTGGTCTTTGTTGGGCATGTTGAAGACAACCTTTACGTGGTTGATTTCTCAAAAGAGAAAACTCACCTTGCAACATGACTAATGGCCAAGGCCGACGTGGGTGGCTATGGCACCGTAGGCTAGCCCACGTGGGTATGAGAAATTTACAAGCTCTCTTAAAGGGGGAGCACATCCTTGGACTAATCAATGTGTCTTTTGCCAAAGATCGTCCTTGTAGTTCTTGCATTGCCGGAAAGCTTCATGAAAAAGCTCATAAAGTGAAGACTGTCATCACCACCTTGAGGCCCCTTGAGCTTATTCATTTGGATCTGTTTGGGCCTCCAACATATGATAGTCTAGGAGGGAGGAGGTATTGCCTTGTCATTGTTGATGACTTCACAAGATATACTTGGGTGTTCTTTCTCAAGACTAAAGATGAAACTCAAGAAACCTTCATCAACTTTGCCAAAGAAGCTCAACATCGACATAACTGTGAGATCAAGGCAATTCGAAGTGACAATGGCACCGAGTTCAAGAACTATACAATGAATGAATTCTTGAGTGAAGAGGGGATAAAGCACCAATATGCCGCACCATATACTCCCCAACAAAATGGTGTTGCGGAGAGGAAGAATCGGACTCTTATTGAGATGGCTAGGACCATGCTTGATGAGTACAAGTCTCCATACAAGCTTTGGGCCGAAGCCAGCAACACCACATGCCATGCTTCAAACTGGCTTTATCTTCGCAAGCTCAAGAACAAGACCCCGTATGAACTCCTAATCGGGAGAACGCCTAATGTCAAATACTTCCGGGTATTCGGTTGTAAATGTTTCATTTTAAAAAAGAAATCCGGTTTAGCTAAATTTGAGTCTAGAACTTATGTTGTTGGATATGCATCAAACTCTCATGCTTACCGAGTTCTCAATAAATCCACCGGGTGCATTTAGGAAACGGTAACTGTGGAGTTTGATAAAGATAATGGCTCCCATGTGGAGCAAATTGTTCCTAGTGTTGTAGGTGACGAGGCTCCTTCACAAGCTATAAGGGCAATGGGGATAGGCCACATTCTTCCACAAGAAACACCCCATGTCCAAGTAGAAGAAGAAGGAGTAAGAGCCCCTCTCGTGGAGTCTCCACAAGGGAAGTCATCATCGACACCTCTTGTACAAGATGCTTCGGGAGATCATGAACCTATCCAAGAACAAGATCAAGCCCCTCATTTTCCTGAGCAAACTCTTCCAAATGATGAAGAACCAAGTATTGAGGCTCAAGATCAAGCTCAAAGTCATGATCAAGATCAAGATCAACCCCAACCACAAGTGTCTTCATCTTCATCACTTCCTAATGAGCAAGAACTTGTGGTTGCAAAGAGAAGGGTGTCTCCAAGGCTAAAACAATCCCAAGGGCAAGCTTCCTCATCAAGTCAAAAACCAAGTGAAGAAGAGCTTGACCTCAAAGAGCAAAAAGTGGCCGCCAAGCTAAAACATCTTCAACATATCACCGAGAACATCTATGTAAGCATCAAAAAGGGGGTAACTACTCGTACACGTTTGGCAAACTTTTGTGAACATCACTCGTTTGTATCTTGTGTTGAGCCCCTTAAGGTGGAAGATGCACTTGACGATCCGGATTGGATAGATGCCATGCATGAAGAACTCGACAATTTCACCCGCAACAAAGTGTGGACCCTCGTGGAAAGACCCAAGGAATATCATAATGTCATTGTAACAAAGTGGTTTTCAAGAACAAACAAGATGAACATGGTCAAGTAATAAGGAACAAGGCAAGGTTAGTGGCACAAGGTTTCACCCAAGTTGAAGGTTTGGACTTTGGTGAAACTTTTGCCCCCGTTGCTCATCTCAAATCCATTTGCATCTTGCTTGCTTATGCCTCTCATCATTATTTTAAACTATATCAAATGGATGTGAAGAGCGCATTTCTTAATGGTCCCCTTTAGGAGTTAGTGTATGTCAAGCAACCTCCCGGTTTCAAAGACCCCGATCGCCCCTCTCATGTTTATGAACTCCATAAGGCACTCTATGGACTCAAACAAGCACCTCGTGCTTGGTATGATCACCTTACGGCATTCCTAAGCAAGAAGGGGTTCCAGATTGGGGTAATAGATTCCACTCTCTTCACGAAGAGGGTAAAAGGAGAGTTGTTTGTCTGCCAAATATATGTTGATGATATTATCTTTGGGTCCACTAACCATGCTATTAACATTGAGTTTGAGAATCTTATGACTAAGGAATTTGCTATGAGCATGATGGGAGAGTTGAAGTTCTTCCTCGGTTTTCAAGTGAAGCAATTGAGAGGTGGAACATTCATCAATCAATCTCGTTATATTCAAGACATGCTCAAGAGGTTCAAGATGCAAGATGTCAAGCCAATGAAGACACCCATTCCCACAAATGGTCAACTACATCTTGATCCCAATGGTAAAGAAGTGGATCAGAAGGTATATCGCTCTATGATCGGTTCCTTGCTTTACCTTTGTGCATCTAGGCCAGATATTATGTTGAGTGTGTGTGTGTGTGCAAGATTTCAGTCCGCTTCTAAGAAAGAGCCACTATTCGGTAGTGAAAAGAATCCTTCGATATTTGGTTCATACCCCAAACTTGGGCCTTTGGTATCCCAAAGGATCATCATTTGAGTTAATGGGTTACTCAGATTTAGATTGGGCCGGAGACAAGGTTGACCGCAAGTCCACTTCTGGTTCATGTCAATTCTTAGGGAGATCGTTGGTAAGTTGGTCTTCAAAGAAGCAAAAATGTATATCTCTCTCCATGGCCGAAGCCGAGTACATTGCCGCCGGAAGTTGTTGTGCTCAATTATTATGGATGAGGCAAACCTTGATGGATTATGGTGTCAAATGTGACAAAGTGGCTCTTTGGTGTGACAATGAAAGTGCAATCAAGATCGTCGAGGATCCGGTTCAACATAGCAAGACCAAGCATATTGAGATTCGCCATCATTTCACTAGAGATTGCTACGTCTTGAGCTTGCGTTGGTTTTCCTTGAAGAGGAAAGGGTGATGCAGCAATAATAGCGTAAGTATTTCCCTTAGTTTTTGAGAACCAAGGTATCAATCCAATAGGAGGCTCCTCAAAAGTCCCATGCACCTACACAAACAAACAAGAACTCGCAACCAACGCAATAAAGGGGTTGTCAATCCCTTCAAGGCCACTTGCGAAAGTGAGATCTGATAGAGATAATATGATAAGATAAATATATTTTTGGTATTTTATAATATAGATAGGAAAAGTAAAGATCCAAATAAAAGTAAATTGAAACCTTATATGATAAGAGATAGACCCGGAGGCCATAGGTTTCGCTAGAAGATAGCATAAGTATTACGGTGGGTGAACAAATTACTGTCGAGCAATTGAAAGAAAAGTGAATAATTATGAGATTATCTAGGCATGATCATGTATATAGGCATCACGTCCGTGACAAGTAGACCGACTCCTGCCTGCATCTACTACTATTACTCCACACATCGACCGCTATCCAGCATGCATCTAGAGTATTAAGTTCATAAAGAACAGAGTAACGCATTAAGAAAGATGACATGATGTAGAGGGATAAACTCATGCAATATGATATAAACCCCATCTTTTTATCCTCGATGGCAACAATACAATACGTGCCTTGCTGCCCCTGCTGTCACTGGGAAAGGACACCGCAAGATTGAACCCAAAGCTAAGCACTTCTCCCATTGCAAGAAAGATCAATCTAGTAGGCCAAACCAAACTGATAATTCGAAGAGACTTGCAAAGATAACTTAATCACACATAAAAGAATTCAGAGGAGATTCAAATATTTCTCATAGATAAACTTGATCATAAACCCACAATTCATCGGATCTCGACAAACACACCGCAAAAAGAGTTACATCGAATAGATCTCCAAGAAGATCGAGGAGAACATGGTATTGAGATTCAAAGAGAGAGAAGAAGCCATCTAGCTAATAACTATGGACCCAAAGGTCTGTGGTAAACTACTCACAACTCATCGGAGAGGCTATGGTGTTGATGTAGAAGCCCTCCATGGTCGACTCCCCCTCCGGTGGAGCGCCGGCGAAGGCTCCAAGATGGGATCTCGCGGATACAGAAGGTTACGGTGGTGGAAATAGTTTTTCGTGGTCGCTTCTGATGTTTTCGGGGTACATGGGTATATATAGGAGGAAGAAGTAGGTCGGTGGACGCCCGAGGGGCCCACGAGACAGGGGGCGCGCCCAGTAGGGGGGGCCTCCACCCTCGTGGCTGCCTTGGTTGTTGCTTGACTTCCACTCCAAGTCCTCTGGATCACATTTGTTCCAAAAATCATGCTCCCGTAGGTTTCATTCTGTTTGGACTCTGTTTGATATTCCTTTTCTTCGAAACACTGAAATAGGCAAAAAAAATAGCAATACGGGCTGGGCCTCCGGTTAGTAGGTTAGTCCCAAAAATGATATAAATGTGTAAAGTAAAGCCCATAAACATCCAAAACGGGTAATATAATAGCATGGAACAATCAAAAATTATAGATACGTTGGAAACGTATCAAGCATCCCCAAGCTTAATTCCTGCTCGTCCTCGAGTAGGTAAATGATAAAAACAGAATTTTTGATGTGGAATGCTACCTAGCATAATTCTCAATGTAATTTTCTTTATTGTGGCATGAATGTTCAGATCCAAATGATTCAAAATAAAAGTTCATATTGACATAAGAAATAGTAATACTTCAAGCATACTAATCAAAGCAATCATGTCTTCTCAAAATAACATGGCTAAAGAAAGTTCATCCCTACAAAATCATATAGTTAGGTCATGCTTCATTTTCATCACACAAAAATTCTCCCATCTTGTACACCCCCGATGACAAGCCAAGCAATTGTTTCGTACTTAAATAATCTCAAACTTTTTCAACTTTCACGCAATACATGAGCGTGAGCCATGGATATAGCACTATGGGTGGAATAGAATATGATGATGGGGATTGTGTGGAGAAGACAAAAAAGGAGAAAGTCTCACATTGATGAGGATAATCAACAGGCTATGGAGATGCTCATCAATTGATGTCAGCATGAGGAGTAGGGATTTCCATGCAACGGATACACTAGAGCTATAAATGTATGAAAGCTCAACAAAAGAAACTAGTGGGTGTGCATCCAACTTGCTTGCTCACAAAGACCTAGGACAATTTGAGGAAGCCCATCGTAGGAATATACAAGCCAAGTTCTATAATGAAAAAATCCCACTAGTATATGAAAGTGACAACATATGAGACTCTCTATATGAAGAACATGGTGCTACTTTGAAGCACAAATGTGGAAAAAAAGATAGTAACATTGCCCCCTTTTTTATTTTCTTTTTTGGGCCTTTTTTATTTGGCCTTTTTGGCCTTTTTTATTTGGCCTTTCTTTTTTTTATTTGGGGACAATGCTCTAATAATGATGATCATCACACTTCTATTTATTTACAACTCATGAATTACAACCCAAAACTAGAACAAGATATGACTCTATATGAATGCCTCCAGTGGTGTACCGGGATGGGCAATGAACCAAGAGTGACATGTATGAAAAATTATGCATGGTGGCTTTGCCACAAATACAATGTCAACTACATGATCATGCAAGGCAATATGACAACAATGATGCATGTCATGATGATGAACGGAACGGTGGAAAGTTGCATGGCAATATATCTCGGAATGGCTATGGAAATGCCATAATAGGTAGGTATGGTGGCTGTTTTGAGGAAGATATAAGGAGGTTTATGTGTGATAGAGCGTATCGTATCACGGGGTTTGGATGCACCGGCGAAGTTTGCACCAACTCTCAAGGTGAGAAAGGGCAATGCATAGTACCGAAGAGGCTAGCAATGATGGAAGGGTGAGAGTGCGTATAATCCATGGACTCAACATTAGTCAAAAAAGAACTCATATACTTATTGCAAAAATCTACAAGTCATCAAAAACCAAGCACTATGTGCATGATCCTAGGGGGATAGATTGGTAGGAAAAGACCATCGCTCGTCCCCGACCGCCACTCATAAGAATGCACAATCTAAGAACACCTCATGTTTCAAATTTGTTACACAACTTTCACCATACGTGCATGCTATGGGACTTGCTAACTTCAACACAAGCATTCTTTAAATTCATAATCACCCAACTAGCATGACTCTAATATCACTACCTCCATATCTCAAAACAATTATCAAGTATCAAATTGATCATAGCATCCAATTCACTTCCTATGATAGTTTTTATTATACCCAACTTGGATGCTCATCATTCTAGGACCAATTTTATAACCATAACAAATACCATGCTGTTCTAAGAGACTCTCAAAATAATATAAGTGAAGCATGAGAGACTAACAATTTCTACAAAATTAAGCCACCGCCGTGCTCTAAAAGATATAAGTGAAGCACTAGAGCAAAAACTATCTAGCTCAAAAGATATAAGTGAAGCACATAGAGTATTCTAATAAATTCCAATCAAGTGGGTTTCTCCCAAAAGGTGTGTACAGAAAGTATGATTGTGGTAAACTAAAAAGCAAAGGCTAATATCATACAAGACGCTCCAAGCAAAACACATATCATGTGGTGAATAAAAATATAGCTCCAAGTAAAGTTACCAATGAACGAAGACGAAAGAGGGGATGCCTTCCGGGGCATCCCCAAGCTTAGGCTTTTGGCTATTCTTGAATATCTTGGGGTGCCATGGGCATCCCCAAGCTTAGTCTCTTGCCACTCCTTATTCCATAGTCCATCAAATCTTTACCCAAAACTTGAAAACTTCACAACACAAAACTCAACAGGAAATCTCATAAGCTCCGTTAGTGAAAGAAAGAAAAACCACCACATAAGGTATTATAATGAACTCATTCTTTATTTATATTGGTGTTAAACCTACTGTATTTCAACTTTTTTATGGTTCATACCCTTACATACTAGCCATAGATGCATCAAAATAAGCAAACAACACACGAAAAATAGAATCTGTCAAAAACAGAATAGTCTGAAGCAATCTGTAACTCTCGAATACTTCTGGAACTCTAAACATCCTACCAAAATAGGAAGTCCTGGGCAATTTGTCTATTGGTCTACAGCGAAAAGAATCAACGAAAAACATGTTTCTATGAATTACTAAAATTATTTTCGTTCGCGCAAAGTTTCCGTTTTTCAGCAGAATCAAATTAACTAACACCATAGGTTATCCTATAGGTTCTACTTGGCACAAACACTAATTAAAACATAAAAACACATATAAACATAAGGTAGATGCAAAATTTATTAATAAACAGAAGCAAAAACAAAAAACACAAATAAAATTGGGTTGCCTCCCAACTAGCACTATCGTTTAACGCCCCTAGCTAGGCATAAAAGCGAGGACAGATCTAAGTAGTGCCATCTTTGGCACTCAATTCATAAGTAGCTCGCATGATAGATTCGTAAGGTAATTTGACTTTCTTTCTTGGAAAGTTCTCCATGCCTTTCCTTAATGGAAATTGGAATCTAATATTCCCTTCCTTCATATCAATAATCGCACCAATCATTCTAAGGAAAGGTCTACCAAGAATAATAGGACATAAAAAATTGCAATCTATATCAAGAACGATAAAATCAACGGGCACCAAATTCCTATTTGCAACAATGAGAACATCATTGATCCTTCCCAACATCTTTTTAATGGTGGAATCCGCAAGGTGCAAATTTAAAGAGCAATCATCAAGATCATGGAAAGCTAGAATATCACATAAAGTTTTCAGAATCGTGGAAACACTAGCACCCAAATCACACAAAGCATAACACTCATGATCTTTAATTTTAATCTTTATAGTAGGTTCCCACTCATCGTTAAGTTTTCTAGGTATAGAAACTTTCAAATTAAGTTTTTCATCAAAAGATTGCATCAAGGCATCAACAATATCTTTGGTAAAAGCTTTATTTTGACTATAAGCATGAGGAGAATTCACAATGCATTGCAACAAGGAAATACAATCTTCTAAAGAACAATTATCATAATTAAATTCCTTGAAATCCAAGATAGTGGGTTAAATGCTATTTAAAGTCTTGACCTCTCCAATCCCACTTTTACCAAATTTAGCATCAAGATCTAAAAACTCCGAATCATTGGGACGCCTTTTAACTAAAGTTGACTCATCTCTAGTCCCATCATTATTAAGATTCATATTGCAAAACAAAGATTTAATAGGGGGCACATCAATAACTTTTAGATCTTCATCATTATTTTCATGGAAACTAGAAGAACACGCCTTTACAAAGCAATCTTTCTTAGCACGCAATCTAGCGGTTCTTTCTTTGCACTCATCAATGGAAATTCTCATAGCTTTGAGAGACTCATTGATATCATGCTTAGGAGGAGTAGATCTAAGTTTCAAAGAATCAACATCAAGCGAAAGTCTATCAACGTTCCTAGCCAAATCATCAACTTTAAGCAATTTTTCTTCAAGCATGGCATTAAAATTCTTTTGAGAGATCATAAATTCTTTCACACTATTCTCAAAATCAGAGGGCATCTTATTAAATTACCATAAGAATTATTGTAGGAATTTCCATAATTATTAGAGGAATTACTAGGGAACGGTCTAGGATTAAAGTTTCCTCTATAAGCATTGTTACCAAAATTATTCCTACCAACAAAATTCACATCCATAGATTCATTATTATTCTCAATCAAAGTAGACAAAGGCATATCATTGGGATCAATAGAAGCACTCTTAGTAGCAAACAATTTCATAAGTTCATCCATCTTTCCACTCAAAACATTAATTTCTTCTATAGCATGCACTTTTTTACTAGTAGTAATCTTTGGTGTGCCATTGAGAATAATTAGCCATAGTATTATCAAGGAGTTTTGTAGCTTCTCCTAAGATGATTTCCATAAATGTGACTCCCGCGGCCGAATCTAAAAGATTTCTAGAAGAAAAATTCAATCCAGCATAAAAAATTTATATGATCATACATAAATTCAAACCATGAGTAGGGCAATTGCGAATCATCAATTTCATTCTTTCCCAAGATTGGGCAACATGCTCATGATCAAGTTGTTTAAAATTCATAATATCGTTCCTAAGAGTGATGATCTTAGCGGGAGGAAAATACTTAGAGATAAAAGCATCTTTGCACTTATTCCATGAATCAATACTATTCTTAGGCAAAGACGAAAACCAAACTTTAGCACGATCTCTAAGTGAAAACGGAAATAACTTCAATTTAACAATATCATGATCCGTATCTTTCTTATTTTGCATCTCACACAAATCAACAAAGTTGTTTAGATGGGTAGCGGCATCTTCACTAGGAAGGCCGGGGAATTGATCTTTCATAACAAGATTCAGCAAAGCAGCATTGATATCACAAGACTCAACATCATTAAGAGGAGCAAATGGAGTACTAAGGAAATCATTATTATTGGTATTGGAAAAGTCATACAATTTGGTATTATCTTGCGCCATCGCGACAAGTAATCCAACAAACAAGCAAACAAAAAGGCAAGCGAAAGAGAGAGGAGATTGTGAAAGAGAGGGCGAATAAAACGACAAGGGTTAAGTGGGGGATAAGAAAACGAGAGGCAAATGGCAAATGATGTAAATGTGAGGGAGACGAGTTTGTGATGGGTACTTGGTATGTCTTGACTTGAGCGAAGACCTCCCCGGCAACGGCGCCAGAAATCCTCCTTGCTACGTCTTGAGCTTGCGTTGGTTTTCCTTGAAGAGAAAAGGGTGATGCAGCAATAGTAGCGTAAGTATTTCCCTCATTTTTTCATAACCAAGGTATCAATCCAGTAGGAGGCTCCTCAAAAGTCCCACACACCTACACAAACAAACAAGAACTCGCAACCAAAGCAATAAAGGGGTTGTCAATCCCTTCAAGGCCACTTGCGAAAGTGAGATCTGATAGAGATAATATGATAAGATAAATATATTTTCGGTATATTATAATATAGATAGAAAAAGTAAAGATGCAAATAAAAGTAAATTGAAAGCTTATATGATAAGAGATAGACCCGGGGGCCATAGGTTTCACTAGTGGCTTCTCTCAAGATAGCATAAGTATTACGGTGGGTGAACAAATTACTGTCGAGCAATTGATAGAAAAGCGAATAATTATGAGATTATCTAGGCATGATCATGTATATAGGCATCACGTCCGTGACAAGTAGACCGACTCCTGCCTGCATCTACTACTATTACTCCACACATCGACCGCTATCCAGCATGCATCTAGAGTATTAAGTTCATAAAGAACAGGAGTAACGCATTAAGAAAGATGACATGATGTAGAGGGATAAACTCATGCAATATGATATAAACCCCATCTTTTTATCCTCGATGGCAACAATATAATATGTGCCTTGCTGCCCCTGCTGTCACTGGGAAAGGACACCGCAAGATTGAACCCAAAGCTAAGCACTTCTCCCATTGCAAGAAAGATCAATCTAGTAGGCCAAACCAAACTGATAATTCGAAGAGACTTGCAAAGATAACTTAATCACACATAAAAGAATCCAGAGGAGATTCAAATATTTCTCATAGTTAAACTTGATCATAAACCCACAATTCATCGGATCTCGACAAACACACCGCAAAAAGAGTTAACTCGAATAGATCTCCAAGAAGATCGAGGAGAACATGGTATTGAGATTCAAAGAGAGAGAAGAAGCCATCTAGCTAATAAATATGGACCCGAAGGTCTGTGGTAAACTACTCACAACTCATCGGAGAGGCTATGGTGTTGATGTAGAAGCCCTCTGTGGTCAATTCCCCCTCCGGCGGATCGCTGGCGAAGGCTCCAAGATGGGATCTCGTGGATACAGAAGGTTACGGTGGTGGAAATAGTTTTTAGTGGCCGCTTTTGATGTTTTCGGGGTACATGGGTATATATAGGAGGAAGAAGTAGGTCGGTGGACGCCCGAGGGGCCCACGAGACAGGGGGCGCGCCTAGTAGGGGGCACCCTTCACCCTCGTGGCCACCTCGGTTGTTGCTTGAATTCCACTCCAAGTCCTCTGGATCACATTCATTCCAAAAATCACGCTCCCGAAGGTTTCATTTCGTTTGGACTCCGTTTGATATTCCTTTTCTTCGAAACACCAAAATAGGCAAAAAAACAGCAATATGGGCTGGGCCTCCGGTTAGTAGGTTAGTCCCAAAAATGATATAAATGTGTAAAGTAAAGCCCATAAACATCCAAAACGGGTAATATAATAGCATGGAACAATAAAAAATTATAGATACGTTGGAGACGTATCAAGCATCCCCAAGCTTAATGCCTGCTCATCCTCGAGTAGGTAAATGATAAAAACAGAAATTTTGATGTGGAATGCTACCTAGCATAATTCTCAATGTAATTTTCTTTATTGTGGCATGAATGTTCAGATCCAAATGATTCAAAATAAAAGTTCATATTGACATAAGAAATAGTAATAATTCAAGCATACTAATCAAAGCAATCATGTCTTCTCAAAATAACATGGCTAAAGAAAGTTCATCCCTACAAAATCATATAGTTAGGTCATGCTTCATTTTTGTCACACAAAAATGCTCCCATCTTTGTGGGGAGATTGAAAGTGCAAGTGACACTTATTCTATATTTTGGTATGATGACAATGTGGTTAGTTGAACTAATATTGGTGTCTAAAGTTTATCTCAGGATATTGGTTCCAAGTGCTCCTTGATGGAGATGTGCGACCCCCCCCCCCCCCCCGTTTCAAAAAGGACAAAGGCGTGGTCTTTCGGCGCTTTGAAGGTTTTAGTTTTTGGTTTGCTTCGAGTCATAGGAAAGACCGCACTATTAAGAGGGGTTTGTGTGGATGAAAGTTGTGTGGGAATGCCATTGCCTAACCTTATACACTTAGCCTACCCACTCCTACCACCTCAAATCCTAGTGTGTGTGCTTGTGGTACTCAGATAGTTTGTGACAGAAAGTTACTGGGTACCTCGTGCACACGAGGTCTTTGGACCCCCGTGCGCACGAGGTACTGCGTAACTCTCTAAGTACCCGTGCGCACGGGGTCTGTTGGCCCCCGTGCACACGGGGTACTGCATAAACTCTCTGAGTACCCCGTGCGCACGGGCATGACTTAGCCCGTGCGCACGGGGTCCAACGGGCAGATTCCCCACCCGGCTAAGAACACTATATAAAGCCTCTTCTTCCACCTCCAACCTCTAACCCTAATGTCTTGTTGAGCTCCACCACTGCTACACCCCATTTTCCTCAATACTCTCAATCCCTCCACCCAAACTTGTTGAATCTTTGGGGATTGGGAGAGCAAGACCCGATCTACAGCTTGACCAAACCAAATCGTGTTGCTCGCAACATTTCTTCCCCATTGACTTGTTACTCTTGGAGCTTGGGCTCCTAGGCGACTAGAGGTTCCTCCGGAAGCTTCCTTGCTTGTGGTGTGCTCCGGAGAAGTTTGTAAAGGTGTGGTGGTCGCCTTCAAGACCAACCCCGAGTGATTCGAGGCTCATCCGTTGGGGTGACTCGAAGGAGATTACGGTGAGCCTTTGGTGGCGTTCCGCAAGCTTTGGCTCCGGCACCGCTTCAAACGGAGAGTAGCTCTTCCCCAAGGAAGAGTGAACTTTGGGATAAAATTTGCGTACTCGTCTCACTTGTGGTTAATCCTTTCCCGCACCTTACTTTGTTGTATTATGCTTGTTGGCTTGCTACTTAGTATGTAACCTAGCATATTTATCTTGGAGCTTGCTTGTCATATAGGTTGCATTCACCTAGGTGCATATCTAGTGAACTCTATTTATCCGCTAAGCCTTAAAAACGACAAGAAATATTAAAATTTGTAGTCTCCTATTCACCACCCCCCCCTCTAGTCGACCGTATCGATCCTTTCAGCGCAGGGCTTCGCCTAAGCTCTGCGATGGTATGATCGAGGTGTGTAACTGTGAAGGGGGGCACCGCACACGGTTAAGAGAAAGTTGTGTGTTCTAGGGTGCCCCCTGCCCCTGTATATAAAGGAGGGAGGGGGAGGCCGGTCGGCCCTAGGGGCATGCCCAAAGAGGAGGAGTCCTACTAGGACCTCCTAGTCCTAGTAGGATTCCCCTCCAAGGAATAGAAGGGGGGAAGGAGAGGGAGAGGGAGTAGGAAAGGGGGCACCGCCCCCTTCCCCTAGTCCAATTCGGATCCAAGGGGGGGGGGGCGGCCAGCCCTCCTACGACCCTCCTCTCTCTCCACTAAGGCCCATGGTGGCCCATTAGTTCCCCCGGGGGGTTCTAGTAACCCCTTTGGCACTCCGTTTTTACCCGAAACTATCCGGAACACTTTCGGTGTCCGAATAACATGGTCCAATATATCAATATTCATGTCTCGACCATTTCGAGACTCCTCGTCATGTCTGTGATCTCATCCAGTACTCCGAACAAACTTCGGTCATCAAAAACACATAACTCATAATATATATCGTCATCGAACGTTAAGCGTGCGGACCCTACGGGTTCGAGAACTATGTAGACATGACCGAGACTCATCTACGATCAATAACCCATAGCGGAACCTGGATGCTCATATTGGCTCCTACATATTCTACGAAGATATTTATCGGTCAAACCACATAGCAACACACGTTGTTCCCTTTGTCATCGGTATGTTACTTGCCCAAGATTCGATCGTCGGTATTATCATACCTAGTTCAATCTCGTTACCAGTAAGTCTCTTTACTCATTCCATAATACTTCATCCCGCAACTAACACATTAGTCACAATGCTTGTAAGGCTTATAGTGATGAGCATTACCGAGAGGGCCCAGAGATACCTCTCCGAAACACGGAGTGACAAATCCTAATCTTAATCCATGCCAACCCAACAAACACCTTCGGAGACACCTGTAGAGCATATTTATAGTCACCCATTTATGTTGTGACGTTTTATAGCACACAAGGTGTTCCTCCGGTATTCGGGAGTTGCATAATCTTATAGTGTGAGGAACATGTATAAGTCATGAAGAAAGCAGTAGCAATGAAACTGTAACGATCATAATGCTAAGCTAATGGATGGGTCATGTCCATCACATCATTCTCCTAAAGATGTGATCCCGTTCATCAAATGACAACACATGCCTATGGTTAGGAAGCATAACCATCTTTGATTAACGAGCTAGTAAAGTAGAGGCATACTAGGGAGTAGGGACACTATGTTTTGTCTATGTATTCACACATGTACTAAGTTTCCGGTTAATACAATTCTAGCATGAATAATAAACATTATCATGAAATAAGGAAATAAATAATAACTTTATTATTGCCTCTAGGGCATATTTCCTTCACGAACATGTTGCTGCACTGGGGTTTCTATGCTCTGGTATGTCTTGCCTCTCTATTTTCTTTACATGTGCCTTTTGTTCTATACACGTATGTACTAGATGTTCCTAGTACGTCCTGTGCGATTTGCCATGTACGTAATCTTATGATGATGCTAATTTGAATTAAGTTTAAACAAAATCTGTGCAATTTCCAAACACTAGCATATGACATATCTAATTTTGCTCAAGCGTATTGTTTTTTTCTTCTTCCGTTTTTTGGGACATTGTAGTGGCATCACAAAGGTTTAGTAGTTTAGGTGCCTCCGCTCTAGTTAGTAGTTTAGGTTTGAATTTTAATTCTCGCAAGTGCAGCGCTCGGGCGGATGTCCCCGCTTCTTCTTCGAGTTTGTCTTTCGGATTTCGATCCTCCTCAAATTCGTCCGTTTGGACGTAGCCGACGGAGCTCCGACGTAAATTCTTGGCATCTCATTGGGGGAGTGAGGTTAATGTTTCTCGCCATATGGCAAGATTTGATATTAAGTGCTTCAGATCTATGCAAGAATTCAATGGCGATGACTGCGACTTCATGACGTTGGTCCTTAGGGGCACGTGCACGAAGACTTTCCGGCTGTCATTGATGAGGTCAAGCTTGCTCCTGTTGGGGAGCAGCGATAGCGGCACGTCGACGACTTGTTCTGGCGGCAGTAGTGTGGTCGTTTGGTGGCCTCAAAATCTCGATGTAATTTTTATTGTGTTTATAAAATGTTTCGTACTTTCCATGAAATTTTATAATAGTATCGCCCCAAGGGCTGCCAAAGTGTACGGGTTTGGTGACCGCCCCAAGGGTTGCCATTTGTACGGGTTCGATGACCGCCCTCAAGGGCCTCTTAGTGGAATCACGACATCTTGCATTGTGCGAGGGCGTGAGGAGATTACGGTGGCCCTAGTGGCTTCTTGGGGAGCATTGTGCCTCCACACCACTCCAAACGGAGATTAGCATCCGCAAAAGTGTGAACTTCGGGATACATCGTCGTCTCCCCGTGCCTCGGTTATCTCTTACCCGAACCCTTTACTTATGCACTTTACTTTGTGATAGTTATATTGTTTCTTGTCATATATCTTGCTATCACCTAGTTGTTTATCTTGCTTAGAATAAGTTGTTGGTGCACGTAGGTGAGCCTAGTTGTTGTAGGTTTTGTGCTTGACAAATTAACCACTAGGTTTATTCCGCATTTGTTCAAGTCTAAACCGTAATTATTTTAAAGCGCCTATTCACCCCCCTTTAGGCGACATCCATGATCTTTCACCGACCCGACCCAAAAAAGCCCGACCCGACCTTGCCTACGGGCCGGCCCTGTGCATAGATTTTGAGCCCGATGGCCAGGCCCGGGCCCGTCGTATTTGCAGTTTAACGAAGAGGCTTGGCCCGAGGCCTGACGGGCTTTGCGTGATGGGCCAGGCTTGGGCCTGATTTTTAGGCCCGACGGCTGGGTCGGGCTCGGGCCTATGTTTTTCGTGTCGGGCTTTGGTAGGCTTGACCCGAGTGATGATCAGGTATATTTGATGGTCTTGAAATCTCGATGTAATTTTTATTGCGTTTACAAGATGTTCTGTACTGTCGATGAATTTTTATAATAGATCTGACCTTTAAAATAAAATAAAAAGAGTGTGCTCTAGCAGGTGAGATGGGCGGCACGTGCTGGGTCGCTGTCCCACGAAGCAAAGTGGAGAAGTCTTTTGTTAACGTTAACGAAGGACCGAGTTAACGACTACCGACCCGAACGTGCACCTGACCCGACCGACCGAGCACAGACAACACCGGCAGATAGATCTTCCCCGCCACCTTCCCTCCCCGCTGCAACCCAACCCAGCCCCGGCCGATCCCCTCTTCCCTCCTCGCCCTATCGCCGTCCGCGCGCATGCCCGCCGTCCGGTGAGCCGCCCCGCCGCCTCGCCGCCGAAAACCCTAGCGGCGCATTGCTCTCCACCCCGCTCTCCCCCAGCCCCCGCGGATCTGGAGGAGGAGGAGGCCGCCGCCGCATGTCTCTCTTCCGCAAGTTCTTCTACCGCAAGCCCCCGGACGGGCTGCTCGAGATCACCGAGCGCGTCTACGGTTCGTCGCCGTTCCCTCTCCCCGCCCACTCCGTCCGCCACTGCGTCGCACGGCATTTCCCTCCTCCCTCCCTCCCCATTTCCCGTTTCGGCGGCGGCGCCGGCGCATCCGTCGTCGTCGTCGCAGGGTTTCGGATAGATATTAGAACGCCGCGCCAACGTCTTCTTCCTTTCGTTTTGTGTGCGCAGTGTTCGATTCGTGCTTCTCCACCGATGTCTTCGACGACGACAAGTACGGGCAGTACATCGGCGACATCGTCCTGCACCTCCGGAGCCACTTCGCGGACGCCTCCTTCATGGTCTTCAACTTCCGGGAGGAGGAACGGGAGAGCCAGCAGAGCCTGCTGGCCAGCATCCTCTCCATCTACGACATGGTGGTCATGGACTATCCGAGGCATTACGTGGGCTGCCCGCTCCTCACCATGGAGATGATCCACCATTTCCTCAGGTCCGGGGAGAGCTGGCTCTCCATGGACCAGCACAACGTCCTCATAATGCATTGCGAGCGAGGCGGCTGGAACGTGCTCGCCTTCATGCTGGCGGGCCTGCTGCTGTACCGGAAGCAGTTCATGGGCGAGCAGAGGACGCTAGAGATGGTATACAGGCAGGCCCCTCGCGAGCTCATCCAGCTGCTCTCGCCGCTGAACCCCATGCCGTCGCAGATAAGATACCTGCATTACATATGTCGGAGGAACGTGAGCGCAGAGTGGCCACCAGGTGATCGACCTCTTACCTTAGACTGCGTGATATTAAGGAATACCCCGGGCTGTAATGGGGAGGATGGATGTAGACCGATATTCCGTATCTATGGGCAGGATCCTCTACTTGGTACAGATAACACCCCTAAGGTGCTTTTTTCAACACCAAAGAGGAGTAAATACGTTCGGCATTACAAGCGGGTGAGTTTTGGACTATCTTCTATTTGAAGAATTGGCAAACGAATTGCATTCCCTTCACTAGTTTCGCTACTAAACGTGCGTGGATCCGTAAACTGAATATTTGCTTCGTCGATGTTAACATACCATTCTCATTTATTCTCATCTTACTCAGGCAGACTGTGAATTGATTAAGATCGACATCCACTGCCATATTCAAGGAGATGTTGTCCTTGAGTGCATCAGTATGGATGCTGATCAAGAACAGGAAGAGATGATGTTCAGAGTCATGTTCAACACAGCATTTATCAGATCAAACATTCTCATGCTAAACCGTGATGAAATTGATATAATGTGGGATGCAAAAGATCGATTCCCAAAGGAATTCAGAGCCGAGGTATTTAATCATCATTGCAGTCAACTTATTCTTTGTACAGTGTGCAGAAACTGAAGCCTTCTTCGTCCTTTGCTGTTAAAGATTCTTTTTTCAGAAATGGACACTGCAGATCATTTAGATCCCATGGAGATGGCAGGTATAGGGGAGAAGGAGGGCTTACCAATCGAAGCATTTGCAAAGGTTCAAGAGATGTTCAGCATAGTGGACTGGTTAGATCCGAAAGGGGATGCAGCAGTCCAGTTTTTCCAGCGGCTAACCACATATGAAACTATACAGCTGAGGCAGGGATTGGTGTCTCCAAGCAAGAAAGATTTGAGCATTAGAAAAGAAATAGAGCATTTGGAGCTTGGTTCACCGACCAAAACTATACAGCTGAGGCAGGGATTGCTGTCACCAAGCAAGAAAGATTCGAGCATTAGAAAGGAAATAGGGCAATTGAAGCTTGGTTCACCGACCAAAAATGAATCTGACAATGTTCAAAACAAATCAAGCAATGCTGAAAACTCAACAGTCTATATGAACAAAAAGGAATGTGATGGCATACGCAAATTTGCCCCGTTGGACCCAGTCAGTATTTATCAAGGACAATTAGGAAATTCTGTTGTTCCTGAAAACATAAACGCTCAAGTTCATAAGGAAATAACACATGTAGTTGACATCACTACCGAACGATCGTTTTCACTGGAAAAGCCTGACGAGCAATCTAGTCCAGTACAGTGCGCTTCGCCCTCTATGATTATGTCACAGCGGTTTCCACTTTCTAGGTCAAGTTCTGCCTTTCCTAGCAACTCACCTCCAAGATCACTTTCAGCATGCCCTAGATTTTTTAGCGTACCTTCAGCCCTAGGAATTACAGCTTTGTTGGAAGATCATGCTACATTTGGAGGTTCTGAGAATTGTGGTTCAACCATAATTGCACCTACGATGTCAGATCTTTCAAGCGCCACAATCAAAGTTCCGTCAAAACCATCATCAGGACAGCATCCAATAACAGGTTTTTCTCAACAAAATTCTTTTGTTGTACACCCATAACCTGCTGTTGCCTGCAAATTTAACTTTTGATGACGTGACAGGGACTCCGGTTGTAACAAAGGGTATGCCGCCGCCGGCGCCATCACCACCCCCACCCCCTCAGCCATCAGGTCCGGTGTTGTTCGTAGCGTCTGATGCTTTTATGCTGTCCGAGGAAGAAGATGACTTATCTAAGCCGTCTCCGAAGCATTCAGGTTTTGCTGAACCATCTAAATATATTTTAGTTAGTTTTTCCATCTCTAATTAAGCTTCCCCTGTCGCAGCTCCTTCATTGTTGCCCCACCCATCTCCTCCACATGAAGAATCCACATTGCAGTTACCTGGAACTACTACTCTGCCCGCAAATCATCAGCAGTCCTCAAGTAACAATGCACAAGAATCATCACCAACTTCTACTGCTCTTGCCACCACCTCTACTTCATTCAGACCTCCTTCACCACCTCCACCTCCAGCTTCTCCTGTTAGAATAGTTGGACCTGCTTTGTCTGCACCTAAGTCCTCCCTCAGTAGACCTCCTGCACCCCCTCCACCTCCACCACTTGCTTCTACTTCATCTCCTGTTAGACCTCCTGCACCACCTCCACCTCCACCACTTGCTTCTACTTCATCTCCTGTTCCACCTCCTGCACCACCTCCACCTCCACCACTTGCTTCTACTTCATCAGCTGTTCGACCTCCTGCACCACCTCCACCCCCACCAGTCGCTTCTACTTCAACGGCTGTTCGACCTGCTGCGCCACCTCCACCTCCAACTCCCCCACTTGCTTCTACTTCATCTCCTATTCCGCCTGCTGCACCACCTCCACCACTTTCTCCAACATCATCTGCCATTAGATCTTCAGCACCGCTTCCGCCTCCACCTCCACCTCCAGGAATTACTTCTACACCACCGCCACCCAATCATTCATCAAAACAATCTCCTCCTGCTTCTCCACCACCTCATGCTCCAAGGTTCTCAAATGATGCCAACCATCCTGGTGCTTCTGGCAATATTGTACCTCCACCAGCACCTCCTGGTCTTAATGCTAATCTGCTTGGTACGAAGGGGCGTGGACCTGCACCTCCTTCAGGCCCAATGTCTAAGAGCCTTCAATCTGGTCAGACTATGTCCAGAAGGTCCAATCTGAAACCACTACACTGGGTGAAAGTTACAAGAGCGATGAAGGGCAGTCTTTGGGCAGAGGGGCAAAAAGCTGATGAAGCTTCAAAGTATCTCTCTAACATCTTGACTGCACCAAAGAATGGTCATATGTATTGCTTTTTTTATGCTAATACATCTTTTGCATGACTTGTGCAGAGCTCCAGTGTTTGACATGTCAGAACTAGAAAATCTTTTCTCAACTGCTCTACCAAATTCAAATTCTAAGCGTTCAGATAAGTCAGGGAGTCGTGCATCTGGGGCAAAACCAGAGAAAATTCATCTTGTGAGTTTTAACAAATAATGTATCATTTTTTTTTGCACGCAAATTGTTCCAGTCAGTGTGTATATTCCTGATCTTCATTCCTTTCATGCTTATTTCATTCTTGATTCTCTATTAGTCTATTACATATGGTACATATGATCTCTTGTGAGGGTGCTGCAAGTTATACATTATTTTTCTCTTTTTGGTGCCTTTATGCTAGTGGCAACTGAGTGTGCACAATCTATGTTTCATAGTATATATTGCATGAAGATATAATGAACATATGTCAGAAAACCATATCTAAAATTTAAATGAATCCTACATTTTTATTTTTCTTCTTTTCTCACAAACCACTTTATTATGTAAAAAAGAAATGCTAGCATTAAGAATGGTTAAGTCACAAACCAAAAGCTAGCAGTTAAGAGGTAATTAGTATGGTTTGATCCGGAATTCATTAGACCATAAGTGTGCAATCAAAAGGTAGAGATTTATCAGTGGCTCGGATCAATGGCATCCCGTCCAATTGGTGCTTTTTATTTTAGTATATAGGTTTCACCACATAATCAGTTCCTTTCTTTCTAAGCGCTTATAGCAGATGCATGGTAGACCGTAGAACATATTCAACTGATCAAGGTACTTAGGATCCCAGTTCTTTATGTTAGTTTCCTTCATGGCATGTAGTGACCTTGCTTAGTTTTGCATATGCCATTATGGGTGTTTGTAGCTACTATATATGCCTTCTTATTTTGCTTCGTGTTATTGTTTGTTTTTTCTAACATCAGCTGTTTGGCAATACAGATTGATCTTCGTCGGGCTAACAATTGTGGAATCATGCTTACGAAAGTCAAAATGCCCCTTCCGGACCTAATGGTAAGCTGATGGCCAACTAACCTTTGGCATGTTCTAATTAAAAAATGGTTTTATATAAATATCTGAAGGTATTGATGTAGTCTATTAGATAGACTTCTTTATATAGTCTATTAGATGATGGTGGAGAGTTTTTAAGAAATGACGGTGAGAGAGTGGAATAGCGATTACTGATTAATCATTTCTTACTTAACCTGGAAATGCCTATTATTATGAATTTCTCATTGAAATAACCTGAAATTAATTAAGAAATGAATGTAATGGTTTCTTTTGGTAGGACATTTACTTTATATCTCCATTAATTATACCTATCAATTTTTCCTTTGAGAGCAGAGTGCTATTCTTGCTCTGGATGATACTGTCCTAGACGCTGATCAGGTGGAGAACCTAATTAAGTTCACTCCAACTAAAGAGGAAATAGAACTTCTGAGGGTAATTGTGGTGTTCAGTTTTAGTTCTTTACAAGATTCCTGAAGTTATCAGTTGTCATTACGCATTCTTGTCACCACTACAGGGTTACAAGGGAGATAAGCAAGATCTTGGTGAATGCGAACAGGTGACTTGCTTCCTTTCAGTTTGCTTTACAACTTTGTTACATCTCAAGTGAAACTTCTGGTGTATATACCATGGTTATCAGTATCACAATACGGATTGTAGTATCTTGTGATCTTACGTCCCTACCGCAGCTGATGGATATGTATTACGTAGTGCAGCAGCTATTCGATAATATCGAGTTGGATCACGTTACACGTCATAGAGTCCTTGGTATCACGACGTGAATCAAACCCAAATCCATTGATGCCATTCTAAGTAGCAAAAATCCACTCCACATTGGCACGCAGCAGTGCAGTTGTGTAGCAATTAACCATTGCTGGAGGTAGAACTGCGAAAGGAGTATTTAAGTTGCACATTCTTCCACTCGTTTCATGACGGGGGACTAAAATAATGGAGTTTTGTCATGTGGATGCCAGCAGCCAGTGAAGGACTTGTGTGTGGGTTGTGAAGTTAATGGGCCTAAAGCATTTCTCTTAGGACTGTCCAACAATTCTGCTGATTGCTCGCATTGGACATTGGCCTAAAATCAACTTAAATTTGGCATTTACATGACTGCCCTGCTGCTGGTTATAAATCTGTAGAAGAAATGAGTTTTTTTTTTCGAGAAAACGCAAAAGCTTTGCGTTTCTTTGCATTGAAAAGGAGGGGTTCAGTTACAATCATCCGAGGATGTGCAGGTTACAGCCGGTTAATTAGTGCACATCCCAGGTTTGGGGCAGCACAAGTCGGAGGCCAGGTGCCCCTGCTGCCGCCCATGAGCGGGCCTCGTCCCTAATGCTATCTAGTAGTGTGTTGAGGGAAGGCGTCGCATTATCAAAGACGCAGCTGTTTCGGTGCTTCCAGACCATCCAAGGCACAAGCAATGCGACAGATTTCAGGGCTTTGCGCAGTGTCGGCGGCGTGTCTTCGTTGGCCTGTCTCCACCAGTCCGTAAGCGATGGTTCCTGCGAGGGGATCGGGGCCGGGATGCGAAGCCAGGCCAGTGTCTCGTGCCATGCCTGACGGGCGAGAGGGCATTCCAGCATGAGGTGTCGCATCGTTTCCTGTTGCTGGTCACATAGGAGGCAGCGGGGGTGATGCTGGAGGCCATGGCGAGCCAGCCTCTCAGCCGTCCAGCATCGGTCCTGGTTGGCCAACCAGTGGAAGAACTTGACTCGCGGTGGCGCCCAGCATTTCCAAATCAGCTTCCATGAGTGGCAGGCCGTTGCTCCATGGAAGGTTGCCGTGTAGCAGGACTGCGCAGAGTAGTTGCCGCTCGCTGTCCAGCGCCAAATCAACTTGTCCGGTATGGTGGAAAGCTTGGTGCGCTGCATGATCTGCCAAAGTTGCAGATAGTGGCCAATCTCGTGGAGACCTAGGTTTCCTTGGATGTTGCGTGCCCAGGAGTTGCCATTGAGCCCATCCGCCACAGTTCTCGTCGTTCGTCGTTGCTTGGGTATGCAGCCGTATAAGTTGGGCATGAGCTCGCGCACGGATCGGCCGCCAATCCACCGGTCCTCCCAGAGCAGGGCGGACAGCCCATTCCCAAGGATTGTGAACGTGGATGCCCAAAACAGGGCACGTTGCCTGGGCAAAAATTGGAGGTCGAGCCCTTGCCAAGCTCGCTCCGGGTCCGTTCTGGAAAACCATAGCCAGCGTAGTCTCAGGGCGAGGCCGGCCCGCTCGAGGTCTCGCACGCCAAGGCCCCCGAGCTCGATGGGGCGGCACACTCTGCTCCAGTTCACATGGCAGTGTCCACCATTGGCAGCGGCACGGCCAGCCCAGAGGAAGCCGCGCTGGATCTTCTCGATCTGCTTGAGGGTCTTTTTTGGGGGCGCGAATGCAAGCAGTTGGTGCACTGGGATGGCGCACAAGACTGACTTGACCAGCGCGAGGCGCCCGGTTTTAGTCATCAGCCAGGCCTTCCATGTCGGCAGGCGCGCGCCGACCGCGTCCACCATGGGTTGCAGCTGGGCGGCAGATGGGCGGCGTGTGGACATGGGTATGCCGAGGTAGGTGATTGGAAGGTTCGCCGCCGGGCAGCCGAGGTGTGCGATCATCTCCATGTCCGCTTGGTCGCCGTGCAGGATGGTAGCGGAGCTTTTGGTGAAGTTCACCGTCAGACCGGAGGCCTTGCCGAACAAGGCGAGGATTTCCTTGATCGCAGTGGTGTCCTCCATTGTGGCGTGGCAGAAGACCATGACATCGTCGGCATAGAGGGAGATCGCCGGGATGTGACGTCGTGGGTGAAGAGGCTGCAGGATGCCCAGGCTGTGTGCGCGTCGTAGGAGCCGTCCCAGAGTGTCGATGGCGAGCACGAAAAGCTGCGGGGACATGGAGTCGCCCTGCCGGAGCCCTTGTCGGTGCCATATGGGGGGGGGGGCCGGGCTCGCCGTTCAGGAGGATGCGCGTGCTGGCAGAGGACAGGAGGATGGCCGTCCACTCCAAGAATCTGTTCCCGAATCCGTACCGGCGCAGCACCTCAAAGAGGAAAGGCCATGATAGGGAGTCGAAGGCGCGCGTGAGGTCGAGCTTGAGCATAATTCTCGGAGCTCCCAGTTGGTGCAGCAGCTTGAGTGATTGCTTGACGAGGACGTAGTTGTCGTGCAGGCTCCTTCCCGAGATGAATGCATTTTGGTTGCGGCTAACCAAGCGGTCCAGCTTGGCCCCAAGTCGTAATGAGAGCACCTTGGCGAAAATTTTGGCCACGAGGTGTATCAGGCAGATCGGTCGGTAGTCGCGTAGCCCATGAGCGTCGGCGTTCTTGGGGAGCAGCGTCAGCAATGCCTGGTTGAGCTTGTAGAACCCCCTTCCTCGCAAGTCATAAAGTTGCTGGAACACGTCGAGGAGGTCCTGCCTGATGATGGTCCAGCATGCACGGAGGAACTCCGCTGTGAACCCGTCGGGGCCCGGCGCCTTGCGAGCGGGGAGGCGTTTGACAGCCTCCCAGATCTCCTCCGCGCTGAATGGCGCGTCGTGGTCCGCAAGGTCAGTCGGCTCAATGAGCTGAGACAGGTCCAGGGCGAGCTCACGGATGGTCGCCGTGCCAAGCAAGGCCTCAAAGTGAGCAAAGGCAGCCTCCGCCATGTCGGTGTGGTCCGTGAGCACCCTGCTGTCCGCGGCCAGGCTATAGATGTGATTCTTCTGCCGACGGAACGAGCACTGCCGGTGGAAGAAACTGGTGCTAGCGTCGCCGTCTTTGAGGTTGGCAATTCGGGAACGCTGCCGGGCGATCGTGCGCTCCATGGAAGCGAGCCCAAGATAGGATATCTTGAGCTGCTTACGGAGCCAAGCCTCCGGTGGCGAGAGGCTGCGTGATTCCTGGGCGTGGTCGAAGCGCGAGATGAGTTCCCGTGAGATCGCGAGTTTGTCCTTGATATTGCCCGTGGACCTGGAGCTCCAGCTGGTGAGGCGCGCCGCCGTCGCTTGGAGCCGTAGCATGAGGCGGTGGAAGGGATCGGCGTGGTATGTAGAGCCCCAGGCCGCGGTCACCACGTCGTGGAATCCGTCCAAGCGTAGCCAGTACTCCTCAAAGTGGAACCGTCTGTGTGAGGTAGGCGTGGGTGAGCAGTCCAGCAGCAACGGTGCATGGTCTGACACCACAACCGCGAGACATCGTAGGTGGCATCCGCTGTGCTCGTCCTCCCAATCAGCAGTGCAAAGCACCCGGTCGAGCTGCACGAGAGTCGGCGGTGATTGCTCGTTGGACCAAGTGTAGCGCCGCCCGTTGAGGTAGATCTCTTTGAGCGCGAGGTCGTTGGTGAGACGGCGAAATTTGCCCATCATACGCCGGTTGATGTTGCCCGTGTTTTTGTCGTCGTTGCGGAGGATGAGATTGAAGTCGCCGCAAACCATCCATGGTTCAGGGCACTCAGCACGGATCTCGCGAAGCTCCTGCAGGAAGGCGACCTTGTCGGCATCTTCCTGGGGTCCGTATACCACCGTTAGCCACCAAGGTGTGCCTGTGGCTGTGGTCACCTTAGCGGTGATCGCATTGGTGGTGAACATTGGGTCCGTGATGGTCACGGCCCTGCTCTTCCACGCCAGCAAGATGCCGCCACGCGTGCCATCGGCCGGGAGGTATGTGTAGTCATCGAACTCGGAACCAAGCGCCTCCAGGACAATAGCCGAGTAGATCAACTCCATTTTTGTTTCTTGGATGCATACAATGGAGGCCCCGGTGGTGTCCAGCAGCGTCCGGATAGCAAATCGCCGAGCCCGCGCGTTCATGCCGCGTACATTCCAGATAGCAACCTTAAATCCATTTGAAGTTTTTTCCAAGTATATAAATTAATTATACAGAACTAAAATATCACATGGTATCGTGATCCTATGTTACGATCCGATACTGCTGCGGAAAAATGACACTACTTATTATCCCAATACTGAGATACAATTTGCTTCTACTGCAGTTCTTCATGGAGCTTATGAAATTACCCCGTGTGGACTCTAAGCTGAGAGTTTTCTTATTCAAGATTCAGTTTCGATCTCAAGTGAGACATCTGATTCCTTTTCTTCTACTAGGAACTGTATTCTTTTGCTTGGCCTTTTTGGTATTGTATTGTTTAACTGTTAGTTCTTCTCAGGTGTCTGACCTTAAGAGGAATCTGAACGTTGTTAACTCATCTGCTGAAGAGGTGGATACTGTTAATTTGAAATATCATATTGTGCGATTAACATCATGGGTTTCATATTCTTGCTGTGATGTTCATAGATAAGGGGTTCAGTGAAGTTGAAAAGGATTATGCAGACGATTCTTTCTTTGGGAAATGCGTTGAACCAAGGCACTGCTAGAGGTAATACCAATTGTAAAGTGATACTTGTTCAGGAGACATTTAGTAACTGAAGTAATATATATCCTGTGGCACCATTTCTCTTCCTTATTTGAATGCTGTAAATAAATTAAAAGGAGTGACTACCGAACATGGATCCATAATTGTTACCTTCACTCTCGACTTGCAATCCACAATGAAGCAACATGCTTAACATTGGTTTATCTGCATGTAAAAGTATGTACTCGATGATTCTCTCAAGATAAGAGTAGTAAATTTTCCTCTAAAAAGGATGACAGTGGTAATATTTTTATTACTTCATGGTATGTTGAAGACTGATAATAGATTCTGAAGTTTTGGTTTAAGTACCGTATGCAGTCATAACTTTGTGGCGTTTGAATTTTTAACTCAAATGACTGAAGCGGAGCATTTCATCATGATACGAAGCCTAATTAGTAGTTAGTTCTTCCTCTTTAAATAGTTTAGGTATGCAATCTGTCATAGTGAGTTGTTGGCTGATATATTTGCTGTGAACTTAACGTTCATTTGTAATTTGCAATACGTAAAGTTCAGCTAGTAATTTAAGTACTCCCTCTGATGCATATTAATTGTCGCTGATTTAGTACAATACTTAAATTACTAGCTGAACTTAGCGACAAGTAATATGAATCGGAGGGAGTACTAGATTTGGAATATAATTATATATTTCTTCTGAAGTTTGTACAGTTTGGATTATATGAAAATTGTTTTGCGTCAATAATTTATTATAGGTATGTAGAATGTACCATCAGGTAAACACATGAGGCGAACCGGTGTGTGCACAAGATGCCCCTTTTTAGAGCTCTGGCTGTATGAATATTAGTAATATAGCGCACCATGCACCAATTTGGTAAAGTTTGTACTGTATATAATGTATATAAAGCATGTATATTCTTGTTTACTTCTAATTGAAAAAGAAAGCATGCACAAATGTGTTTTATACAGGTGAGGTGTCAAATTTTCCTAGGCATTTCTGTTAAGATAATGGACACAACAGTAGTATGTTATTAATCATCGTCCGTGTTTCAGGCTTTCGGTGTGTTGTCATTATTCATAGTTTTCCGCATAGGTCCCAGAGAATTGAAATACAACACTTTGATACGATGGCACAATTTTCATGCTAATCATCTTATATGAACTTTATTAGCTTTTTTATAATTCAATATGCATTGTTTAATTTCTTTTGATTGCTCGTTGCTTTTATTTCCTGGCTGCACTACAGTTCGTTTTGTTTATTGTAGGTTCTGCTGTTGGATTCAGGTTGGATAGCTTACTCAAATTAAGCGATACCCGTGCACGGAACAATAAGATGACCTTAATGCATTATTTATCCAAGGTATACATCTGTTCATATAGAAAAGTAGATAGTTTCAGTACTAACTTTTATTCCTTGCCAGAAAACGTTTTTATGTTGGTGTGGATCATGTAAAATACAAAATTAAATGTAGAATTTTTTTTGCGTTCCAGAATATACAAGTTCAAATCATATCTACTAACTGGTATATCATGCATAGGAATCTCAAATTCTCGGGTTAGCCAACAATTTTAATGGATAAACCTTCTTAGTCAAATTCATCATTACCTAGCCTTGGATGCCGTGCATATAAAAATCTTTGCTTCTACAATACCATTGTAATAAGTAACCACATAATGTAGAAAGCTTGCATAACATGTTGTCCAGTGGATACTGGTATTTTGATGAGAATTGAGAAGCCTGGAAAGAGCTAATAACTTTACAGGAACCTTGTTTGAAATTACCTATGCTCATATTTAAGTTATCTTGATGGAACATTTCCCAGTTGTTTTGCTTATCCTGCAATTGATGCAATTAGTTAACTTGAGGTGCATATCTAGTTTCGTGTGTCATACTTAATTTCTTCGGTGTGCTGGGTTGTGTTCATGTATTTTCTCTGTTATTTTTCTCACTTTTTCGATGCGGCTTTGAACTAAGTCTTAGCTTTCTGAGGATACTGTCTTATGAGGTTCATACCTTTGAAGTGGATCTAAGCCCTCTCCAACTTGTCATTGTGATATGCTTACAAATTCGGTTAGGTCCTCTTCGTAGGAAGTCTGAACTGCAGTTGATATGCTTGAATTACTCAATTTGTCATATCACCGCAGGTGCTGTCTGAGAAACTTCCAGAACTTCTTGACTTTCCTAAAGATTTGGCTAGCTTGGAGTTGGCAGCAAAGGTATTAGATCTGACGTGGTATTCGATGTTTTGGTCACTCTGGATATTGACAATCAATGATGCATTGATTGAGTTACTAGAGAACTATTTGGCTGAATGCAGATACAATTAAAGTCTTTAGCAGAAGAAATGCAGGCCATAAACAAAGGGCTCGAGAAAGTGGAGCAAGAATTAACTATATCTGAAAATGATGGTCCTGTGTCGGAGATCTTTTGTAAGGTAACTATAACAATTGTGTTATTTTTTTCTTTTCTTTTTAAAATATGCTTTAGTACCCAACGATTGCAACTGTTTGACTGCAATATAGTCCGTGTGTACTGCCATGGTACTGGCAAGATTTTTTGCTTGAAGTATTACACCATCATGATTCCACCAAACTTAAGTACCTTCCTTTTACAGACACTGAAGGGCTTCCTCAGTGGTGCTGAAGCCGAAGTTAGAGCCTTGACTTCACTTTATTCTAATGTGGTATGTGTATCTCTTTAAGCAAGAGTCATTTGTCCTGTAACACGCTGGCATATTGGTGGTAGCCCATGTGACCCATGTTGGTACAGTGCAGTAGTGCTAGAATTAGCTCAATATGAAGAGTTTAGATAAATACTGAAAGTAACGTTGTAAGAAGCCAAACTACTTTTCATATATAAGTTCCACACCAAAGGGTCTAGGTCATGGAATCTGGGTTAGAAAAATATTTGTCCTCAAAGAGATCTCTGAAGACATGAAATGCGATTTAGGTAGCTGCAGGCTGGAATTTGTAAAGTATAGGTTCTTCTTTCCAGGAACATGCAGGAGAGCTGTATGTGAATGCATTAGATAGAAAAAAGAATTACACGGAGTTAGGCTCTAGGGGCATGCCCCAAAGAGCCGAACAGAAAACAACAGCCAAAAGTTACAGCGTACAAAGACCCAAAACAACCGAAAAACCCTTGCCTCCAGTTTATTCATATCTGCAATGACTGGAGAGAAAATCAGATTAAGGGGTTGTCGCGTGTGTGGACACAACACCTGGGAGCTTTGGTGCCCCTTTTTGGTTCGGTGAGGGGCGAGGAGACGAACGAATCCTATCACTATGACACGAAGAACTTACCCAGGTTCGGGCTGCTGGGGAGCGTAATACCCTACGTCCTGCTTGGTTGTTTTGATGGATGTGTGGAACAAGGTTACAAATGCACTGATTCTGTTCTAGGAATATGCAATGTGTGTGTGTGTTTATAGTTGCAAGGGGCTACCAGTCACTACAAAGAGATAAATGCGGTGGTTGTATAGTGGGGTACAATGCAGTGTAGAGGCGAACGGCACGTGCCGCTGTGCCACCTTGCTGGGAGCAGGCGCACATCCCATCCGTCACCAATGTTAACTTCTGCGTCTGCCACTGTAGCTTGCGTCACCAAGTGGCTCACATGCGGGAGAAAGCCTGCAGAGCGCCAGCAGGCACACAACTTGCCCGCCAAGGGATGTCGTGCATGCACGGCAGCTGCGCTCCACCCTATGGCTGGCCACCGCAGGCCTAGGCTGCTGCCCTCTGAGCCGTCCCGTCACACGCCCGCCAGCAATCAGGTTGTTGGCGGGGTTTCGGGGCACCCGTGGGAGGCAAGCCATGGGGATGGGGTTCTCGGGAGGAAGCCCATTCCCGTAGAGGTTTTGACCGTGCCGCTGATGTCGTGGACTGGCCTCTCTCCAGCTTGATGATCTTGCCGGTGAGAGTCTTCACAAAGATCTGCATCTTGTGGTCTTGACGAAGATCTGCATGCCACCTGAGGAGGGGCATGGTCTTGGACACGCAGGCAAGCTGCCCTTGCCACCCGTTGGTAGGACTGCTGCGGCCCACGCAAGACGGATCCGTCGGACCCTGGTTTCCACGGGGCCGACAGAGGCGCATAAATGTTTTCAAATATTCTTTTGTTTCCCCTTCCTTATGTGCCATGTGAAGGCTATCAAAGGCTCTTTATCTCTGAAGTTTTCACCTCAATTCTAGCACCCATTCCTGAAACTGAGCATTAAGAATAGGTTTGATTTCCTTGATCTTGGCAATCCTCATACTCCATGAGATTACAGTCAGTGATACCGCAGCCAAGCAGAAGATGATCGATGTCTTCATTGCTAGATTGGCAGAAGATGCAAGAAGTGTTATTCGGAATGCCATGTTTAGTGAGTCTGCCCGTTCAACAGTATGGAGTTAAGGGTGAAAATTAGACTTAAGAGGTTGTTGAGGAACCAAAGCTTGACCTTCTTCTCATCAAGATAGGTGAACAAAGTTATTTTGTAAGCCTCAATACGTGAAAATTCGAAATGTTGGGAAGAAACAAGTTCAATATTATTGAATAAATATATAAGTAAGCAGTGGTTCGAAAGTAATGTAAAATAAAGAAGACTTACAAATACACTAAGTTAGTACAAAGTTGAGACACTTATTTTGGGACGGAGGCAGTGCATATTTGAAAGTAATGTAAAATAAAGAAGACTTCAAATACTCTTTAGTACAAAGTTGAGACACTTACTTTGGGACGGAGGCAGTACATATTATTGTGTTGCTTCCAGTATCTTCTTATAATATTTTTTGCACATGTGTTTAAAGTTCTGTCCTCTATTTAGATTTCTGTTTAAATGCTGAATTTCTTGAATGCCATTTATTTTGTTTTATGTTACCTATTTTATCTTAATCTTATAAGATTTTGTGGCTTTTATCAACTCAATTTATGACTTTCTCTTGGTCGTCGGTAATCTGCAGAACATTTTTATTTTTAATGTTCTATATGGATTGTTCACTATCAACACATTTGAACCTTGAAATTATATGTTCTCTTTGCACGTATATGAAAAAATTCTTCGGGTTTTAACGATTGCACTATTTATATATCTCAAACCATTCAATTTTTCTGTGCTTCATGATATGTAATAATTCTAAATATTTCTTATAGTTATTGCTTCAGCCCTTTTATGGCATGTCAGAATTTTCCCTAGTTACCGTAGGACCTGAGCAGTTTCCTTTGAAAATTTAACGAAATTCATGTGTTCCAAATATGCCCTTGTTTTTTTCGTTGTTACTTGAATTATTTCATTTGCCAAATTTGATCAAATTATTTCCTTCTACAATATGTGAAATGCTTTTTGTTTGTTTGAACTGATATTGAGGTTGTAATTTTTTGTAAAGACGGAACTTCGTCAACTGATCAGTATTAATTAGACTGGGGTCTCAGTTAAAAAATGTTGGATTCGACAGGATTGCATTCTGGTGCTACAAGGGAGCAGTGATGAATTGTAATCCTTTTCTATAGAAGATGAATGGCAATTTTGGCATCCAGTCATTTGTGCAATTGATTTACTTTCATTTATAATTAATTTAAGTGCAATTCTGAACCTTGCAGGGCAGGAATGCAGATGCATTAGCACTTTATTTTGGAGAAGATCCAGCACGTTGTCCATTTGAGCAAGGTGAAGCTAGCATGATATTCGAGTTCTGTGTAGCTGTTCTTGAAATTAGTTTAGATTAGTTATTACTTTGAGAGAAAGTGCTGATACTACTCTAACAAATCCTTCCAAAATCTCCATGTTTTGCAGTGGTCACAACGCTCCACAACTTTGTGAAATTGTTCACGCGTTCGCATGAAGAGAACTGCAAGCAGTTGGACCTTGAAAAGAAGAAGGCTCTGAAGGAAGCGGAAGCAGAACCAGAAAAGGCTAAGGGGGAATCGGAAAATGAGAAAGATAAGCTCAGTCATCCAATCAAAGAGCTAGACATCTCACTTCAATCACGACCACAAACTGCCAGTGCCAAATGATGACCTCTTTTTACCAGAAGAACCTGGTGCTTTCTCTATGGCAGATGCACACTGGATATGTATGTTGCCCTGGGCATTAGTTACCAGGGATGCCAGTAAACCTGCAGCAACAAGAAGGCCATCGAATACACCGGTAAACATCCTAGCCTTTTGCAAACACATGTTATTTGCGCAAGCTGAAGGATGACTGTTTAATTTTCAAAAAGTAATAAGCGCACTTCACTTTGGATACATCATTTTCGTCTTCACCAGCTCATTCAAAAGTTCTATGCCTGCAGTTATACTTGTAACAGAGGGATTCCCGGAGAAAGTCATCCCTGGCGACAAAGCTGTATAGTTCTAACATAATAATAGTTCGTTTGGGTACTAGTGTTGAGCAAAATGTAGAATTAATTTATATGTAACTAGTGTTGAGCAAAATGTAAAATAAATTTTGGTCAATAAAAATGGGTTCTTCCCATGTGGTGACAATAGAAAGGGCTGTCTTCTCTGCGGGACAATAGAAATGGTTGTTTATACTCCCTCCGTGACCCAACTTTATACTAACTTTGTATTAAAGTTAGTACATGTTCTTCCCATGTGGTGACAATAGAAAGGGCTGTCTTCTCTGCGGGACAATAGAAATGGTTGTTTATACTCCCTCCGTGACCCAACTTTATACTAACTTTGTATTAAAGTTAGTACAAAGTCGAGTCATCTATTTTGAAAACGGAGGGAGTACAAGCTTAGGAGGTAGAACTTGTATTTCATTTCTTCAGTCTGTTTGACCTGCCCCTTGTAGTATAAAGTTTTGAACTTCGCTCTTGGTCGTCCCTATCATACGTCTGATCATAGCAATTCATCAGACTGGCCGCTATCCGTCCGTTTGTAGCGGATGCATCCAACGACATGTACTTCGGCTATATAAAGTTTATGAACATCTGCTCATCTCTCTTCCCCATCTATAACCCTAACCAGCGTCGCCCATGTCTTGCAAGCCGATCTTACCAGAGCCATGGCCATGTCCTTGCCACCGATTTTGACGAGAGCCATGGTGAGCAGCACGTCGTTACCCTTGTCCCCGCCGGCCGCCGTTGACCCGGAAAGGCATATGGCGAGCAGTGCATACACATTCCAGATCGCCTCCCACCCTGTTTTTTTTTTAACATTAGTACAGACACAAGCGCTCATATACACATGCATACACTTACCCCTATGAACGCACACACGTACACCTTACCCCTATGAGCACATCCGAAAGACTGAGCCGGCATATCATCTTGAGATTTACGAAGTCACCGTAGGCGCCTCGTCGTCGACGGGAACGTCTCCTCCCACTGAATGTGCATCGCCGGAAATCCTGAAATAAATGCAAGCACCAGGATTTGAACCCTGGTGGGTTGGGGATACCGCAGCCCCTCTAACCACCATGTTTCTTGCCGCTGTCTCTGTAACAACCAAATTGCGAGCATAACGATCCGACGAGACCTACGTCGATTAGCGCTTCGTTGACTCGTTGTCCTTGCCCCTCAACAACGCTTGAGAGCCGTGACCCTCGGACACTAGGCTCGTCCCCATCACCCTGTCCTCCCCTATGGCAGCTCCCCCTCCACGGTCCACACCCACCTCTACATCTCCATCCCCGTCCCTCCGACTTCCCTCTCCAATTGCAGCTTTCCTCCTACCCCACCTATGACTCCCACAACCCCCTGAACACTTATAGTGTGATCCTGGATTTTATCTTTCACAATATAATACTTTATCTCTATTGTTTTGGCATCATTACTCGACTTGTTGTTGTGAGCATAGAATACCGCGGGCTGATTGTCACAATATATCTTTAGTGGTTTGTCAATACAATCTACCACTTTCAAGTCGGGTATAAATTTCTTCAACCATATCGCCTGCCCCGCGGCCTCATAACATTGCTATAAATTCTGCATATATCGTGGACGATGCAACTATTGACAGTTTGGAGCTTCTTCACGAAATAGCCCCTCCAGCGAGAGTGAACATGTATCCTGACGTGAATTTTCTATCATCTCCGTCTCTCGCAAAATATGTGTCTGAATACCCTCTTATCTCTAGGGAATCAGATCTCCTGTATGTTAGCATGTGGTCCTTCGTGCCTTGCGCATAATGCAATGCTTTCTTTACCATCTTTCAGTGCTCTGTGGCTGGATTTTCTTGATATCTACCGAGTACCCCGGTGATAAAAGCTAAGTCAGGACGAGCGCACACTTGTGCATACTGTAAACTTCCAACAGCCGAAGCATATGGTACTGCTTTCATTTGATCGATCTCGTACTGGTTCTTGGGACATTAAAATTTCCCAAAACTGTCGCGCTTGACTATAGGAGAGGTGTGGCTTTACTCGCATGCATATTATACTTTTTAATAACCTTTTCTAAATATGCCTTCTACGATAGTCCTAAAACTTCATTTTTCCTATCTCGGTGAATTTCTATGCCCAAAACATATGATGCTTCACCAAGATTTGTTATATCAAAATTTGAGGACAAGAACTTTGTTTCTTGTAGCAGACTAACATCACTGCTAGCAAGCAAGATATTATCCACATACAAGATTAGGAAAATATATTTTCCATTTTTAGATATTGCATAAATGCAGTTATCCTCAACATTCTCTTTAAATTCAAACCTTTTAATTGTCTCATTAAACTTTAGATACCACTGTCTAGAGGCTTGCTTTAATCCATAAATAGATTTCTTCAGGCGCATCCCATATCTTACTTGCCTTCCATGATAAAACCCTTGGGTTGTTTCATGTAAACATTCTTTTAAATCCCCGTTCAGAAATGCTGTCTTTACATCCATTTGATGTAACTTTAAATCAAAATGTGCAACTAATGCCATTATGATTCTGAAGGAATCCTTACATGAGACTGGGGAAAATGTCTCATCGTAATCTATCCCTTCTCTTTGTGTAAATCCTTTTGCCACAAGTCGTGCTTTATACCTTTTTACATTCCCATTAGAGTCATACTTAGTTTTGTAGACCCATTTACAACCTATTGTTTTGGCTCCTTTAGGAATATCCTCTAAGTCCCAAATATCTTTGGAACTCATCAATTTCATCTCGTCTTCCATTGCCTCTAGCCACTTTGATGAGTGAGGGCTTCTCATGGATTCCTCATATGAAGTGGAATCACGTTCTATATGAACTATTTCTGTGTTATAAACTTTATAATCAGTAAAAATAGCTGACTTTTTGGGTCTTGTAGACCTTCTAAGGGCCTCAATTTCCGCACATCTTCTAAAAGTGGCTGGTACCTCCCCCCCATGGTCAACAACGGGTTCAGTCGGCTCCTGATGGACAGGTCCCGGATCTTCTCCCATAGTTTTCATGGGTGGAGTTACAACATGTATTTGCACCACAACCTCAGGGATTGTCGGTGCAGGCACAACAGGTAGTGAGAAAAATGGCTCCTGAATCATCGGATTAGGTGCATGCACCCTCTTCTCCCCAAGATCAATTTTTCGAGCTACCATGCTCCCCCTCATCATTTCATCCTCTAAGAAGACTGCATGTCTTGTTTCTACAAACTTTGTATATCTCTCTGAACAGTAGAAACAAAAACTTTTGATCTATCAGGATAGCCAATGAAGTGGCAACTGACTATTTTGGGATCTAACTTTGCCATATTTGGATTAAACACTTTGGCCTCAGCTGGGCTCCCCCACACCCTTAAGTGTTGTAGGGAGGGCACTCTTCCTACCCACAACTCGTACGGTGTTTCGGGCACCGACTTGCTTGGTACTCTATTGAGAATGTGAATGGAGGTTTTAAGCGCCTCCATCCATAATCCCAATGGCAAGGTGGAGTCATGCTGCGCACCATATCCATAAGTGTACGGTTACGCCTTTCCGCTACTCCATTTTTTTGAGGCTCGCCCAACATTGAATACTGGGCTACTATGCGAGTCTCCTGTAAGAACCTTACAAAAGGTCCAGGGACTTGGCCATATGGAGTGTGCTGACCATAGTACTCCCCCCGTTCAGATCTTACTATCTTTATTCTTTTATCATGTTGATTTTCAACTTCAGCTTTGAATATCTTAAATTTATCCAACGCTTCAGATCTTTCTTTGATTGGATAAATATAACCAGGGAGTAATCATCTGTGAATGTTATGAACGAGTCATAGCCATCCACGCTTTTCACAGGAAATGGTCCACAAATGTTAGTGTGAATGATTTCTAGTGTTCCTGTGCTACGGTTTGCACCCTTTTGATTTGGTTTACATACTTTCCTTTAATGCAATCTAGACATTGTTCTAAGTCTAAGAACTCTAATGGAGGAAGAATTTCATTTTTAACCAGTCTTTCTATTCTCCCCTTCGAAATATGGCCAGGCGATAGTGCCATAATTTTGATGAGTCATGAGTTCTCTTTCTTTTCTTTTGTTCTTTATCCGACACGGAAACATGCTCATTCACATTACACATAGAATACACTTTTTCACGTAGTGATAATAAATAAAGCTTATTGTGCAGGAAAGAAACACCCACATGAGTATTATTAAACCATATGACACACTTGCCATGTCCAAAATGACATTCATAATGATCTTTATCCAAATAGGAAGCACTAATCGAGTTTCTGTGTAATGAAGGAACATATAAAACATCTGTAAGCAGACTTGAATCAATCAGCTAACTCCAGGGAGATGTCGCCAACAGCTTCAACTTCTGCTTGAACTCCATTTGCAACTTCAATGCATCTTTCGCTTCTTTGCATAGTCCGTGTTGAATGGAATCCCTATAATGAATTTGCAACATGAACAATTGCTCCTGAGTCAATCCACCAAGTAGATTTCGAAAATTGTGTATACAAGGATTCATTTACAAAGGAAACAATGTTATTACCTCTCTTTGCCATTATTGACTTCAGCCAAACAAGACAATCTTTATTGTAGTGCCTAGTCTGCTTACAATGGAGACATGTATCTTTGTCCACTAGAAGAGACTTATGCTGATGCTGATATTGCATGGGAGCTTTTACATGTGACTTTGAAGGGGGCCTTTGCTACTTTGATTGTAGTTCTTTTTCTTATTATCCTTCACATAGTTCAGAGAACCACCATATGAGGCTTTAAGTCTTTCCTCTTCTTGCACACACATGGCTATAGTCTTTTCAATGTCCCATTTTTCAGGCTACATGTTGTAGTTGACAACAAAAGTGCCAAACTCTTTTGGCAGTGAGGCCATAATCAGGTGAACAAGGAGTGCAGGCTTGAGCTCCAAATTTGAATCCATGGGTTTAAGCTTAGCTGCCATGTTGCTTATCCTGAGGATGTGCTCTCTTACGCAATGTCCACCGCATGTGTACTTTTCTGTCACTAGCTGCTTTAGCAATTGAGTAGCATATATCTTTGAAGAACCAGTGAACTGACTCTTTATCTTTTCAAGAAACTCCACTATGGAAGTACACTCTGCAATTGAGCCCACAATAGCATTCCCAGTTGTGTTCTTTATGAAAGCCATGCACTTTTTATTAGCGGTGAGCCACTTTTGGTTTTTGAGGGTATATGACATCTCGACTGGAGCATATTCCCTCTTCTTTTTCTCCCAAGCATCATCATCATCTTTTGCACCTCTGACTGGCTCTGTTGGTTTGACCGGCTGTGGAGTGTCCACAACACAGTCCACCTCAGCACAAACAAAAGCCAAGTCGACCTTCTTTCTCCATTCAGTGTAGTTGTCACCTCTGAGGGTTGGAACATCCTTGATGCAACTCATCAAGTAGTACCCACCTGAAAACCACAATGGAGTGACATCATAACAACAATTGCATACATTAATCCAACGTTGGTCAAAATTAAAACATACAACTGTTTGTGCAATTAAAACTATATCGCCGTTGGGCAGAAAATAGAAATGAAAGCACATATAATAACAATAAATCATGATTATGTTATTAACAACGTTGGTCATAAAAATAACAGGATCATAATTGTTTCAATAATCACTTTAACATGCTCTTAAAATTTAATTTCACTTTAGTTCTATTTACTTTTTAAAAGAGCACTTTTATTTATTTGCAGCGGAAAACATGAATAAAATTCATGAGCTTTATACTTTAGAGAAGCATTTCTTTTACTTTTCTGTTTTCTAAAAAAAATTGTTGGATAATTTTGAATAGAGAAAACTATATAAAATTTGCCCAAAAACTAGACAAAAAAACGAATAAAACATGCTTCCGAAAGGAAAATGACAGAGAAATCATAAGAAACTGCAGCCAGCCGGCCTCATCCCAGCGCAGGCGGCTGAATGGTCGGCCTCAGCCCAACACGCGCGGCTGCGTCCGCCTCCACTTTCGGCCCAGTGGCCCGCGGCTGCGTTAGGGTTTTGATCTTGGTCGTCCGAAGAGATCCGACGGTCACCCGCGCTCCTCGCTGGATCAAAACCAGCACGCACTGGCCACTCGAAAACCCTAGTCTCATTTGCTCTTCTCTCGCCCCTCTTCGTCTCTCTGTTTGTTGGTCCACCGCGTCGCGCCCTCTTCTCTTTTCCCCCTTCATTTTCTTCCTCCACCACCGCCCGGGCTAGAGAGAGAGAGAGAGAGAGACGAGTACGTCGCGCCCCCAACTCCCATATGCACCTGCATCGTCTTTCTGATGGAGTGGCGGCGCCCTCCCTATCCCTCTTGCCGGCATGTGCAAGCACTAGTTGGTGAACGCGCCACTGCCAAGCGGCTCAGTGGAGGTGCCCTTTTGCCCCGAAGGGGACCTGTTTAGTTCCGGCATCTTCTCGATCCGAACACAGTGAAAGGGGAAAAGGTTGTTCTTATTTTATTGCAATTGATCTGGAAAGTGTAGATCTCGCTTGATTTTCTTTTGTCTACCAAAAGCATCTATGACCTAGCGGAGCTTTGACACCATTGATAGGAACTCTAATATCACCTAGGCTAGATTAGATCGGTAGCATCTCTATTCCTTGATCTGTCTTTGCATGTGAGAGGGAGAACAAAGAGTTGGGAAGGAGAGAGGAGTACCTTCTCCTTGGCTCGATGAGCCTGAGGTGCCGGCCATGGTGGAGGGGTGCCGACGATGGCAGGAAGTGGGTGAGGTGGTGGCGGCGCTTCCTGTAAGCACTGCAATTTCCCTAGATCGGTAGGGTGTGTCGGTGGGGTGTATGGCTCACGATGAACCTTGTGTTGCGTGCAGTCGGGCCCCACCTCTTTATCTCGCGCAGGTGACAGGGGCCCGCCAACCATAGTGGGTTAGGCGCCCCTGATCAGGGCGCGGATCTAAGGGCCTGGTAGGCCCACACAGGAGGAGATCAACCTAACATTGTCATGTCCCCGCAGGCCGCCGTTGACCTGAAAAGGCATATGGTGTTAGAATAAATCCGAGGCCTATCGTTGATCATCCGAGGACCAAGCAATCACAGGAGCACGATACCGAGATTTGTTAACGAGGTTCACCAATATGGCTACATCCCCGGGGCTTAACTATGGGCACTCCTCCCCGTGACACCGTCACAATACCACACACCGGCCACCCGGGCGCCGGCACACGCCGCCGGCTCCCCCTTGCGCGCCTGTACTATTATGTTGGCATAGGTTACATCGTGTGTTTACCCCCGCTATATATGAGACACCTAGGATACAAGTGTCCTACTAGGACACGACTCCACGTCCTATGTAAACACGATACAACTACAAATCCAACTGTAACCTACCTTGTACACTATATTCGACACAACTCTAACAAACTCCACCATGGCGAATATTCTCCACCACCTTGAGTTCATCCATGCGGCAAACTTCCATGTACATTGGACTTGAGTTTATCCCATGAGCACCGCTGCTACTCCAAAGACTCCATGTGACTCCACCTGCAACTTGTAGTCCCTTCTTTTCTTGACTACAGTCAACACTCGAACGAAATTAAGTTCCACATTACTCTAGTTTGCGCTCCCAACTTCCAGAGTATCAGTCCAACGCCATCACACACTGATCGCTGACCTGCGTGAAAGTGAACAACTCACATATTGGGTGTCACACATAAGAGTTACCTGAACTCAACATCACCGCTCCTTTCTTGACCGCCTGTCTGAAACTTGAAAGAATTTCACCATTGCTTGTAGTCATCCCGAGTCAAATTCGCAGCTGTCTCACCACATGTATGACCACCAGAGCCCTGGCCCGTCTCCATGTCCTGTGCGTACCGCACACCTCGCCGCTATTACCGCGTCGAGCCTCCGCTGTCCTGGTCGAGTCTCAAGGGTCGCGAAACCACACCACTCAACCCCCACTGCAGAGTACCACCGATCATCACCGACCGATGAAGAGTTTCACGCTTTCATCAGACCACTGGGCTCCAGTCCGAATTACGTGTCCCTCGCTTTTTCTGCTGAATAGGCTTCGACTCTCTGTCGACTTACGCCGTAGCCCCTCAATCCAGCTCCACCTTCAACATGACTCCATGGTAGATGATCAGTCCACCCACGTGCCTCATTGACTTCAAGCTCCGTGTATACACCACCTTGAATCAATCCCGCGCCATAGTCTTGTCGAAGCCACACAAGCCCTCGGGGCCTGCGCCACGTGTTTCCATGCCCAGAAGTCGGTCACCATCAGCATCACGCTCTTATGTCGTCTTCGCCGATCCCACCACCGTCTTTTGTACCAACCGACTTACGTCGATCCCGTCAGACTGCCTAGTCTGACCCAGCCGAACTCGTTCGACTATATGACACGCTCAAGGCTCCCAAATTGTCTTCCGCAAATTCTGACATGACTTCCCGCAATGCTTTCAAGCATCCATGTTGTGCCAACAAAATTTTCACCCTTGTCTGCCATAACCCAAGATGTTCGGTTCCATCGAACTTCTCCATCTCAAACCTAATACCCGCTGGCTTCATGGTTCTTTGTATGACAGACCGTTGAAAAAATTATCGGAGATTTCCACGCGATGCCCAAGTACACAACATGTGTACTACTAGTTAACTAGTTGGTCTTCACGTGATTCCTCCATGCATTGGCCGCAATCGGGGATGCTAGTTTTGCTCTTGTGTCAAATCCGTACGCGAGTATTGCTCTGATGGATACGCTTTCCGCTGACTGATTGCCTGCATATCCGCGTCATACATGGAGACTCGGTCTCCTTTTTTTCCAAACAAATCTCCTGAGTCGATCGGCCCTGCACCGCAGCCCTGCCATGTAGTAGCATGCTGCCACACGCACCAGCTAGCCCTGGTGGGCCAGCCCACATCGTGCGTTGCTTGCCTTGGCTTCAGCCGCGCCGCCTGTACGCTCGCCCGATGGATCAACACGATCAATCGCCGCACGTCTGCTGCCGCCGATGCTTTCGCCTCATGTCTGCATCTCGATCTGATTACTGCTCGAAGATCACAGCACGATCAATCCTGCCTCGATGGTAACTTGCCGATGATATTCATCCCGTATTACGATCGCTTCCGCAGATTTATGTCGATGCATCTTCTTCCTCTAGATCAACTCTCACCGCCTCAGAACAACCTAGCTCATGATACCACTTGTTAGAATAAATCTGAGGCCTACCGTTGATCATCCGAGGACCAAGCAATCATAGGATCACGACACCGAGATTTGTTAACGAGGTTCACGAATATGGCTACATCCCCGGGGCTTAACTACGAGCGCTCCTCCCCGTGACACCGTCACAATACCACACACCGGCCACCCGGGCGTCGGCACACGCCGCCGGCTCCCCCTTGCGCGCCTGTGCTATTATGTTGGCATAGGTTACATCGTGTGTCTACCCCCGCTATATATGAGAGGCCTAGGATACAAGTGTCCTACTAGGACACGACTCCACGTCCTATGTAAACACGATACAACTACAAGTCCAACTGTAACCTACCTTGTACACTATATTCGACACAACTCTAACATATGGCGAGCAGTGCATCCACATTCCAGATCACCTCCCACCCTGTTTCTTGCCGCTGTCTCTGTAACAACCAAATTGCGAGCATAACGATCCAACGAGACCTACGTTGATTAGCGCTTCGTTGACTCATTGTCCTTGCCCCTCAACAACGCCTGAGAGCCGTGACCCTCCGACACCAGGCTCGTCCCCATCACCCTATCCTCCCCTATGGCAGCTCCCCCTCCACGGTCCACACCCACCTCTACATCTCCATCCTCGTCCCTCCGACTTGCCTCTCCAGTTGCAGCTTTCCTCCTACCCCACCTATGACTCCCACCACCCCCTAGCCGCTTGGTGGTTGTTGAAGGAAATACGCCCTAGAGGCAATAATAAAGTTGTTATTTATATTTCCTTATATCATGATAAATGTTTATTATTCATGCTAGAATTGTATTAACCGAAAACTTAGTACATGTGTGAATACATAGACAAAACATAGTGTCCCTAGTATGCCCCTACTTGACTAGCTCGTCAATCAAAGATGGTTATGTTTCCTAACCATAGACATGTGTTGTCATTTGATGAACAAGATCACTCATTAGGAGAATGATGTGATGGACAAGGCATCTGTTAGCTTAGCATTATGATTGTTACAGTTTCAATGCTACTACTTTCTTCATGACTTATACATGTTCCTCAGACTATGAGATTATGCAACTCCTGAATACTGGAGGAACACCTTGTGTGCTATCAAACATCACAACGTAACCGGGTGATTATAAAGATGCTCTATAGGTCTCTCTGAAGGTGTTTTTTGGGTTGGCATAGATTGAGATTAGGATTTGTTACTTCGTGTATCAGAGAGGTATCTCTAGGCCCTCTCGGTAATGCTCATCACTATAAGCCTTGCAAGCAATGTGACTAATGAGATAGTTACGGGATGAAGCATTACGGAACGAGTAAAGAGACTTATTGGTAACGAGATTGGACTAGGTATGATGATACCGACGATCGAATCTCGGGCAAGTAACATACCGATGACAAAGGGAACAACGTATGTTGTTATGCGGTTTGACCGATAAAGATCTTCGTAGAATATGTAGGAGCCAAGATGAGCATCCAGGTTCCGCTATTGGTTATTGATCGGAGATGTGTCTCGATCATGTCTACATAGTTCTCGAACCCGTAGGGTCAGCACGCTTAACGTTCGATGACGATTTGTATTATGAGTTATGTGTTTTTAATGAACAAAGTTTTTTCGGAGTCTCGGATAAGATCACAGACATGACGAGGAGTCTCGAAATGGTCGAGACATAAAGATTGATATATTGTAAGGTTATGTTCGGACACCGGAAAGGTTTCAGAAAGGTTCGGGCATTTTTCGGAGTACCGGGAGGTTACCGGAACCTCCCGGGGGATTGATGGGCCTTGATGGGCCTTAGTGGAAGAAAGGAGGCAGTGGCCAGGTGGAGCGGTCGTGGTACTAAGACTGACAATAAGAGTAGGGGGTACGTATGAAGAGGCAAGGTCCTAGCTACGGTGAGATTGTACACAAGTGTTTACGAGTTGAGGCCCCTCTCGGAGGAGGTAAAAGCCCTACGTCTCGGTGCCCTGAGGCGGTCGAGTGGATTATAGTGTGTGTGTTACAGGGGTTGTGAACCCTTGTGCCAGAGGAGGGGGGTGGCTTATATAGAGTACGCCAGGACCCCAGCCATCCCCCGTTACAAGGAGTTCAATGTACATAAAGAGAGGGCGTTACTGATAACGCCAGTTATAAAGTGCTATTAATGCCCTTGAAGACTACGGAGTGAATGCTTAACCATTGCTGTCCTGTGTGACTCCTGGTCTTCAGTAGGTCGAGTGGTTTCTTGTACGGTCGAGTGATATAAGGAGGGGGTTACCGAGTGATACGACCGGTCGAGTGGATTGCACTCGACGTCTTTAATTGGTACTCCCTGTTGTCTCTAGGGTTCCTTTGCTTCTAGGGTAGTGACCTTTGGTAGGGCGTATAGGTCAGGCCTATGACCCTACCCTAGGTCTATATCCTCATTATTAGCCCTCGAATGGATTGAGGTCCGAGTGAAAGGAAGGTGGAAGTTAATCTTGCCTTGACTGTTGTGCTCCATTAATACTCGAGTTGGACTGGAGGCCCATGTTGAAACTGCAGCTTCGTTTCAGTCGCCTTGATCAATTCAGTAGGTCGTCGAGTGGGTTTGCAACGCCACCCCGACGAGTGTTACTTTTGTCGCGAAATCTTCGATGCGATTGGTTACGGCGTGTGCCGAATCTCGCGGGATTCGAAATTTTGGGGAAGTGCACGAGGCGGGGTGCGCTGCAGTGAGCGGGATAACTAGACAAGGGCGCCTCGATCTTTGCGCCACCTTTTTTGCCACGTACCGAGTGCGCGACTGTTGTGGGATTTGATAGGATCGCTCGGGCCCACACATCAGCCACTCGGAAGCGGCTCTTTATAAGGCGTCGGGGCCGAGGCGTTCACACTGTGCGCACCCATCCTCCCCCTATCTCCTCTGCTTCTCCGCTGCTCCCTTCTCCTCCACTCTCAACACCGCTGCGCCGCCACCATGGTGAAGGATAAGACGATGGTGCTGGAATGCGTGAAGAAGGCGACGGGGGCGGTGAAGGGCAAGAAGACGGCTTGGGGGTCGTCATCGAGGTCCGGGCTGCCGGTGGGTTGGATCCAGGGAAATTGGATCCTCTTTGCTCCGGCCAGAGGACTTGGAGGAGCTGGCCGACTCTGGTCTGATTGTCGAGGGAGCTGCGAGGCTGCCGAAGGGGGAGACGGAGCGTCAGCCACGGCCGGGTGAGTGTGTTTTGCTCGCCACCCATGTCGACCGAGGTTTCTCCCTTCCTCCACATCCTTTCTTTAGGGGTTTCTTGAACTTTTTCGGAGCTCAGCTCCATCACTTCTCCCCCAACACCATTACGTATCTCGCCGTGTTTGTGTCTATGTGCAAAAATTTCCTGGGCTGTCGACCGCACTTGGGTCTTTTCAAGCACATCTTTACAATCCGCTCCCAATCGATAAAGAAAGCCAATCCGAGTGACAAGAGGACGCACGTGATCCAAATGTGCGGGGGTTTGGGGATCCAGAAGAGCAAACAGAGTTCTTTCCCTTCCATGACACTTCCTGAGTCGGTCAGGGGCTGGCAGTCGACCTGGTTCTACTGCCAGGACATTGTGACTCCCGGTCACTCGACCGGTCTTCCTCCCTTCTCTTTAGATCGCGCCCAGCAACCTTCTTCGTTGAAAGTGACAGCCGCTGAGAGGGTGGAAACGGACATGTTGGTGGAGAGAGTGGTCCAGTTGATCAATTAGGGTGTAACCGGCATGGACTTGCTGGAGGTGTTTCTCAGTTGACCAATCCAGCCGCTCCAGGCTCGTGACCATCCGATGGGGATGTACTCTGGAGCCAACGACACCGCTTGGGTCCATCCAGAGGAGGTCACAGCTGAGACGGTGTCCTAGTGGCTGAAGGGCATTACAGGGAACAAGGATAACCCCAGAGGGGCCAGGAGAGTTGACCCACTCAGCGCCAACAACCATCCAGACAAGGTTCGATCTTTTGCTACCGACTGTACTCCTGTATGTCTTGCATCTGCCTCTAAATCCGACTGACGTTTGTTTGAATCTTTGTCTTGTAGGTTTACATTGAGATGTACTCTATGCCCAACGGTGCACAAGCTCTGGAGTAGGACCAGGAGGGAGAGGACAGCGCGGAGGAAAGTGGCGATTGGTAGTCTCTAGAGGATGACGACGAGGAGGAAAGCGATGAGTCGGACGACGACGAGGCGGTTGACTCACCACCATGCTCAGAGCGTCGATCCAAGCAATCCCACAATCCAGCGGGCAGGGGTGGCAAGGCTGCGGATCCAAGCACTCAAGCACAGAAGCGCGCTCGGACTTCGACTCCGAAGCTGACGGAAAAGGTTGCCAAGCAACCCAAGGTTGCGCCCTCGAAGGCTCGGAAGACCTTGCCCAAGATCAAAATGGATGTGCCTGTCACCTCTGGGTGAGTGCTCTATCTTCCCGTGTTTCCTTCTTCCGACTGATACTTCTGTTTTTACCGAGTGGATTATGAACTTTTTCAGCCCTTGCAACTTTTGCGACTGACATGGATGTTGACAAGGTCCCAGGGGACGAGGAGGCTGATGACTCGGCCACTTCCAGAGCTGGTAGGCCCTTTCCAACTTGAATTTATTCTGCCAATTGATTCGTTGGTCGATTGAACTCTTGGGATTGTTATTGTTGTAGCTCCGCGGGATGTTATTACCCTTCCGGACGACGACGAAGAAGAAGTGCCTCTGAGAGAGAGAAGAAGGAGGGGCAGGGCCTCAAGCGGGAAGGCGACCGAGGGACAGGTGCTTGAGCCAGTGATCAAGCGATCCGGAGATCTGGCTCGGACTAGTGTCACTTTTGCCAATCCGTTGTCGACTGACCGTCCATCAGGGTCGACTGCTCAGGCCCCTGCCGCTCCAGTACAACTCCACGCATCCGATCCCATGGCTTCTCCGACCGCGTTGCCGTCATCGCTCTTCACTGCATATCAAACTCCAGACGATCCGCCGAGTGCTGCTAGGGAGGCTCTTCTCCAGGTGAACCTCGTGATGGAGTAGATGAAGGTGGTGCATGAGGCCAGTCAGGTCACCTACAACGCCACTACTGCTCTGCAAGCGAACGTCAAGGTTAGTTGGTTTCTGACTGATCTCTTGAGTAGTGATAGTTGCAACTGTCGCTTCACTGCCCATACAATGTCCTTGTATGAGCGTTTTGGAACCTGTTATGTGCATCTATGAGTCTGCATTTCTCATCTAACCACCCACTGGGGTGTTTCTGTAGTCAAACTGAATAGCTTTTCCACTTGAGTCGACTAGGTTGAGTCGAGTGTTTTTCTGAACCAGTGGGGGCACGCATAGTGCACCCACTGGGTGTAGTCCCCGAGACCGCAGTCGACTGCTGGTAGTCAGCTGGGGTCTGAGAATTGCTTTTTTTTACTCATGCTGGGCAGACCATGCCGAGTGTAAGAATCGGACCAGTGGGGGCACGCCAAGTGCACCCACTGGGTGTAGTCCCCGAGACTACTATTAAATGTTTGATTCAGTGGTAGTCTTAGAGCAACTCTCCCCGAGACTGACTTTTGTTCCTGTCGACTGACATATCCCTTTTGCTGACTGCAGAAGTCTTGTGATCTTGGGGCTCAACTTTCTGAGCTGGATAAGAAGCAGATCAGCATCAACCTTGATCTGGAATTGGCTAAGAAGAACCTCAAAAAGGCCCAGGATGAAACAGTTATCATGGGAGGTAACCACTCATCAACCTTTCACCTTATGATTCTCCCTTTCTTTTTTGCAGTCTCTTTGAACCGAGTGATTCCACTTGAACAGATGTGCATAGTGAAAACCGTCAACTTCAGGCTCGTTTGAAGAATGTTATTTCTTTAGAGAAAATGAATCAGGCTCTGGAGCAGAAGGATCTGGATCTTGCTGCGGCCTAGAAGGAGGCACGAGAGAAAACAACACTTGCAGACAAGAAGTTGGCTTCAGTCGGCAAGTTGGAAGAGGAGATTGCGCAACTGAAGAAAGACAAGGAGAGCTTGACTGATGAAGTGGGGAGCCTCAAAGCCAAGAAGGGCGAGCTGGAGTCTTATCTGGGGCAGCTCGCTGCAAATTTGATCTTAAAACTTGAAGGTATTTCCTCTTGTTCGACTAATTTGTGATGTCGACTGACATGCCTTGTTAAACTGTCGATTCACTGTTTTTCCGACTGCGCAGAACTTTGCCAAGACTTTGAAGCAGAAACTGGGCGGGTCGAGACGGGTCTCGATCCCATAAACTGTCCTGTCAAAGACGATGTTGCGATGATGTGTTGCGGTTGGAGTCTCGTCTGGACAGCACCGTGGACTACCTCGCTCGACTGAAGGCCGCGATGACGCGGGTTGATGCTGAACTCTGGCCTCAGGATGAACTCTCACAGGATCTCGAGTCTCTGATGGCTCGATTGAACCAAATCCCCGGTCGAGTGCAGGAATGGAAGAAGTCATCTGCTTGCTGTGGTGCTGAAGTTGCTCTGTCGTTGGTCCGAGTGCACTGCAAGGACGTCAAAGAAGACAAGATGGCGGCCCTCAAGGTTACCAACACAAAGAAGCTCACTTTTCAGTCTTTCATGGACACCTTCCTTGACGCTGCCACTCGCATTGCAGACAACATCGACCTTGACAGTTTCTGTGATCCAGTGAGTCCTTCTCCGGCCGAGTGAATGAAACATTATGTCCCACCTTTTATTTGCCTCAGGATGCCGAGTGGTTATGTAACCATTAAACTCTTTCGGACTTGATGCCTGTGCACTTCTGCCCATCACGGTTCTGAACTTTTGCGGGATTTATCTGAACTTTGTTTTCCTTCAATATCATGTCTCTTGCTTTTGTTGCTTCTGAATGTTTTTTGATTCTGAACGAATTTTTCCTTTTCACTCGACGATGAGTGGCTCTGACGATGTGTTTAGTCGACACATTGTTGTCCTTGCGGATCGAGATGGAGCACACATTGTACTTGTGACGTAGCTCAGACATGGTGGTCAGTCGACACCTCGTCGTCCTTGCGGATCAGGATGGAGCGCACATTGTATTTGTGACGTAGCTCAGACATGGTGTTCAGTCGACACCTCATCGTCCTTGCGGATCGGGATGGAGCGTACGTTGTATTTGTGACGTAGCTCAGACGCGGTGTTTAGTCGACACCTCGTCGTCCTTGCAGATCAGGATGGAGTGTATGTTGTATTTGTGATGTATCTCAGTGGATCTTCCGTGACTTAAGCGATTACGGGGTCGCAACTAAGCCCTTGAGTGGGAGGATTGTTCTCCACTCGGAATGTTCTTAACTTAGGCGATTACGGGGTCGCAGCTAAGTCCCCGAGTGCGAGGATTGCTCTCCACTCAGAATGTTTTTAACTTAGGCGATTACGGGGTCGCAGCTAAGCCCCCGAGTGGGAGGATTGCTCTCCACTCAGAATGTTTTTAACTTAGGCGATTATGGGGTCGCAGCTAAGCCCCCGAGTGGGAGGATTGCTCTCCACTCAGAATGTTTTTAACTTAGGCAATTACGGGGTCGCAGCTAAGCCCCTGAGTGGGAGGATTGCTCTCCACTCGGAATGTTTTTAACTTAGGCGATTACGGGGTCGCAGCTAAGCCCCCGAGTGGGAGGATTGCTCTCCACTCAGAATGTTTTTAACTTAGGAAATTACGGGGCTGTAGCTAAGCCCCCGAGTGGGAGGGTTGCTCTCCACTCGGAATGTTTTTAACTTAGGTGATTACGGGGTCGCAGCTAAGCCCCCGAGTGGGAGGATTGCTCTCCACTCAGAATGTTTTTAACTTAGGTGAATCAGATTCGCGACTAAGCCACCCACTGGGGGATTTGGGCACAGATGATTATGGGGAACCTATCGTTAAGATACTATAAAAATCTTGTCTTTGGAAAGCAAACTGAAATACTCTTATTACAACTTGTCGGGTCGAGTGATCTATTTGTAGAAGTGGCGGAGCAACTCTGCGTTCCACGCACGTGGCTCGTCCATCTTCTTGGCTACATTGTAGATGTGGTAAGCTCCGTCGTGAATCACTTTGGTGATGATGAAGGGACCTTTCCAGGCCGGAGCAAGCTTGTGAGGCCGTTTCTGATCCACTCAGAGTACCAGGTCTCCTTCCTGGAACGCTCGTCCTCTGACATTTCGGGCATGGAATCGACGCAGATGTTGTTATTAGATGGTCGACCGAATCAAAGCCATCTCACGCTCTTCTTCCAGGAGATCAACATCGTCTTCTAGCGCTTGCTCTGCTTCAGCTTCTGAGAATAGTTCCACTCGGGGGGCATTGTGCAACAAGTCACTCGGAAGTACAGCCTCGGCACCATACACCAAGAAGAAAGGGGTTCGGTCAGTCGAACGATTCGGTGTTGTTCTCAGCCCCCACAAGACGGACGGTAACTCTGTCCCCAGGCTCCAGCAGCATGCTTGAGGTCGCACATTAGATGGGGCTTTAACCCTTGGAGGATCAAACCATTCACCCTTTCTGCTTGTCCATTCGACTGTGGGTGTGCGACTGATGCACGGTTGACCTGAGTGCCTCGGGTCGCACAGAATGCCTTGAACTCGTCAGAATCAAAGTTGGAGCCATTATCTGTGATAATGCTGTGAGGAACTCCATATCTGAATATCAACTCCTTGATGAAACTGACAACAGTGCTTGCACCAAGGTTCTTGATGGGCCTAGCTTCGATCCACTTGGCGAATTTGTCGACTGCTACAAGCAAATGTGTGAAACCACTCGCACTAATTTTGAAGGGCCCGACCATATCCAACCCCCAGACTACAAACGACCAGACGAGTGGAATAGTCTTCAAGGCAGATGCAGGTTTGTGAGACATGTTGGAGTAGAACTGGCAGCCTGCGCACTTGTCGATTATATATTTTGCCATCTCGTTTGCTCGAGGCCAGTAAAATCCCGCTCGGTATGCTTTGGCCACGATGGTATGAGAGGACGCATGGTGACCACAGGTCCCTGAGTGGATATCATTTAGGATCATTCGACCTTTTTCTGGGGTGATGCAGCGTTGAGCCACTCCTGTGACACTTTCTCTGTAAAGCTGCCCTTTTATCACTGTGAAAGCTTTGGATCGATGGACTATCTGGCGAGCTTCATCCTCATCCTCTGGGAGTTCCTTCCCGAGAATGTACGCAATGTATGGTACTGTCCAGTCGGGTGTGATCACCAAGACCTCCATGATCAAATCGACCACACTGGAATCTCAATCTCAGTCGGGTTGGTTGAACTTATCGGTTGCGGGGGCTCTTCTTTGAAGGGATCCTCTTGTATTGATGGGGTGTGGAGATGCTCCAAGAACACATTGCGGGGTATAGGCTTCTGAGTGGAACCTAACTTTGCCAGATCATCAACAGCTTGATTCTTGATTCGTGGTATGTGGTGGAGCTTTAACCCCTCAAACTTCTTCTCTAGCTTTCTCACTGCATTGCCATAACCTGTCATTGCGGGACTCCTGACGTCCCATTCTTTCATTACCCGATTTACCACTAAGTCCGAGTCGCCATAAACCATCAAGTGTCGGACGCCGAGTGAAATAGCCATACGCAATCCATACAATAGTGCCTCATACTCCGCTTCATTGTTTGAAGAATCAAAGTGAATCTGGAGGACATAACTAGCTTGTCTCCTTGTGGGGATACTAAGACCACTCCTGCACCAGAGCCATTTAACATCTTGGACCCGTCGAAGAACATGGTCCATTATACGTCTCCAACGTATCTATAATTTATGAAGCATTCATGCTATTATATTACCTATTTTGAATGATTATGGGCTTTATTATACACTTTTATATTACTTTTGGGACTAACCTAGTAACCGGAGGCCCAATCCATATTGCTGTTTTCTTGCCTATTTTAGTGTTTCGAAGAAAAGGAATATCAAACGAAGTCCAAATAGAATGAAACCTTCGGGAGCATGATTTTTGGAACGAACATGATCCAGGAGACTTGGAGTTCACGTCAGAGAAGCTTCGAGGAAGCCACAAGTGTGGGGGGGCGCCCCCCTACTGGGCGCACCCCCTATCTCGTGGGCCCCTCAAGCGTCCCCTGACCGACTTCTTTCACCTATATGTTGGGGAACATAGTAATTTCAAAAAAAAATCCTACGCACACGCAAGATCATGGTGATGCATAGCAACGAGAGGGGAGAGTAATGTCCACGTACCCTCGTAGACCGTAAGCGGAAGCGTTATGACAACGCGGTTGATGTAGTAGTACGTCTTCACGATCCGACCGATCCAAGTACCGAACGTACGACACCTCCGAGTTCAGCACACGTTCAGCTCGATGACGATCCCCGGACTCTGATCCAGCAAAGTGTCGGGGATGAGTTCCGTCAGCATGACGGCGTGGTGACGATGATGATGTTCTACCGGCGCAGGGCTTCGCCTAAACTCCGCGACGATATGATCGAGGTGGAATATGGTGGAGGGGGGCACCGCACACGGCTAAGAAACGATCACGTAGATCAACTTGTCTGTCATGGGGTGCCCCCTGCCCCCCGTATATAAAGGAGCAAGGGGAGGAGGGCCGGCCAAGGAGGAGGAGGTGCGCCCAAGGGGGGAGTCCTACTCCCACCGGGAGTAGGACTCCTCCTTTCCTAGTAGGAGTAGGAGAGAAGGAAGGGGAAGAGAGAAGGGAAGGAAGGAGTGGGTGCGGCCCCTCCCCCTAGTCCAATTCGGACTAGGTCTTGGGGGGGCGCGCGGCCTGCCCTAGGCAGCCCCTCTTTCTTTCCCGTATGGCCCAATAAGGCCCAATACTTCTCCCCGTGGAATTCCCGTAACTCTCTGGTACTCCGATAAATACCCGAATCACTCAGAACCTTTCTGAAGTCCGAATATAGTCGTCCAATATATCGATCTTTACGTCTCGACCATTTCGAGACTCCCCGTCATGTCCCTGATCTCATCCGGGACTCCGAACTCCTTCGGTACATCAAAACTCATAAACTCATAATATAACTGACATCGTAACGTTAAGCGTGCGGACCCTACGGGTTCGAGAACTATGTAGACATGACCTAGAACTATTCTCGGTCAATAACCAATAGCGGAACCTGGATGCTCATATTGGCTCCTACATATTCTGCGAAGATCTTTATCGGTCAAACCGCATAACAACATACGTTGTTCCCTTTGTCATCGGTATGTTACTTGCCCGAGATTCGATCGTCAGTATCCAATACCTAGTTCAATCTCGTTACTGGCAAGTCTCTTTACTCGTTACGTAATGCATCATTCCGTAACTAACTCATTGGCTACATTGCTTGCAAGGCTTATAGTGATGTGCATTACCGAGAGGGCCCAGAGATACCTCTCCGACAATCGGAGTGACAAAACCTAATCTCGAAATACGCCAACCCAACATGTACCTTTGGAGACACCTGTAGTACTCCTTTATAATCACCCAGTTACGTTGTGACGTTTGGTAGTACCCAAAGTGTTCCTCCGGTAAACGGGAGTTGCATAATCTCATAGTTACAGGAACATGTATAAGTCATGAAGAAAACAATAGCAATATACTAAATGATAAAGTGCTAGGCTAACAGAATGGGTCATGTCAATCACATCATTCTCCTAATGATGTGATCCCGTTAATCAAATGACAACACATGTCTATGGTTAGGAAACATAACCATCTTTGATTAATGAGCTAGTCAAGTAGAGGCATACTAGTGACACTTAGTTTGTTTATGTATTCACACATGTATCATGTTTCCGGTTAATACAATTCTAGCATGAATAATAAACATTTATCATGAAATAAGGAAATAAACAATAACTTTATTATTGCCTCTAGGGCATATTTCCTTCAGTCTCCCACTTGCACTAGAGTCAATAATCTAGTTCACATCATCATGTGATTCAACACCAATATTCACATCTGTATGTGATTAATACCCATAGTTCACTTCATCATGTGATTAACACCCAAAGGGTTTACTAGAGTCAATAATCTAGTTCAGATCATTATGTGATTAACACTCAAAGAGTACTAAGGTATGATCATGTTTTGCTTGTGAGAGAAGTTTAGTCAACGGGTCTGTCATATTCAGAGCCGTATGTATTTTGCAAATATTCTATGTCCACAATGCTCTGCACGGAGCTACTCTAGCTGATTGCTCCCACTTTCAATATGTATCTAGATTGAGACTTAGAGTCATCTGGATTGGTGTAAAAGCTTGCATCGTTGTAACTTTTTATGACAGGCTCTTTTATCACCTCCATAATCGAGAAACATCTCCTTATTTCTCTAAGGATAATTTTGACCAATGTCCAGTGATCTACTTCTAGATCACTATTGTACTCCCTTGCCAAATTCAGAGCAAGGTATACAATAGGTCTGGTACATAGCATACTTTATAGAACCTATGACTGAGGCATAGGGAATGACTTTCATTCTCTTTTCTATTTTCTGCCGTGGTTGGGATTTGAGTCTTACTCAATTTCACACCTTTGCAACACAGGCAAGAACTCTTTCTTTGACTGTTCCATTTTGAACTATTTCAAAATCTTGACAAGGTATGTACTTATTGAAAAACTTATCAAGCGTCTTGATCTATCTCAATAGATCTTGATGCTCAATACGTAAGTAGCTTTACTGATATCTTTCTTTTAAAGAACTCCTTTCAATACTCCTATATGCTTTCCAGAAAAATTGTACATCATTTCTGATCAACAATATGTTACTCACATATATTTATCAGAAAGGCGGTAGTGCTCCCACTCACTTTATTGTAAATACAGGCTTCACCGCAAGTCTGTATAAAACTATATGCTTTGATCAACTTATCAAAGCGTATATTCCAACTCTGAGATGCTTGCACCAGTCCATAGATGGATCGCTGGAGCTTGCACATTTTGTTAGCATCTTTAGGGTTGACAAAACCTTCTGCTTGCATCATATGCAACTCTTCTTTAATAAATCCATTAAGGAATGCAGTTTTGACATCCATTTGCCAGATTTCATAAAATATGGCAATTGCTAACATGATTCGGACAGACTTAAGAATCGTTATGAGTGAGAAAATCTCATCGTATTCAACACCTTGAACTTGTCGAAAACGTTTTGCAACAAGTCGAGCTTTGTAGATAGTAACACTACTATCAGTGTCCGTCTTCCTCTTGAAGATCCATTTATTTAACTTGACTTGCTGATCATCGAGCAAGTCAACCAAAGTCCACACTATGTTCTCATATATGGATCCTATCTCAGATTTTTATGGCCTCAAGCCATTTCGCGGAATCTGGGCTCATCATTGCTTCCTCATAGTTCGTAGGTTCATCATGGTCTAGTAACATGACTTCCAGAACACAATTACCGTACCACTCTGGTGCGGATCTTACTCTGGAAGACCTACGAGGTTTGGTAGCAACTTGATCTGAAGTTTCATGATTATCATCATTAACTTCCTCACTAATTGGTGTAGGAATCACTGGAACTGATTTCTGTGATGAACTACTCTCCAATTCGAGAGAAGGTACAATTACCTTATCAAACTCTACTTTCCTCCCACTCACTTCTTTCGAGAGAAACTCCTTCTCTAGAAAGGATCCATCTAGGCAATGAATATCTTGCTTTCGGATCTGTGATAGAAGGTGTACCCAATAGTTTCCTTTGGGTATTCTATGAAGACGCACTTCTCCTATTTAGGTTCGAGCTTATCAGGTTGAAACTTTTTCACATAAGCATCGCAGTCCCAAATTTTAAGAAACGACAACTTTGGTTTCTTGCCAAACCACAGTTCATAAGGCGTCGTCCCAAACGGATTTTGATGGTGCCCTATTTAAAGTGAATGCAGCTGTCTCCAATGCATAACCCAAAACGATAGTGGTAAATCGGTAAGATACATCATAGATCGCACCATATCCAATAAAGTGCGGTTATGACGTTCGGACACACCATTACGCTGTGGTGTTCCATGTGGCGTGAGCTGTGAAACTATTCCACATTGTTTTATATGAAGGCCAAACTCATAACTCAAATATTCTTCTCCACAATCAGATCGTAGAAACTTTATTTTCTTGTTACGACAATTCTTCACTTCACTCTGAATTTCTTTGAACTTTTCAAATGTTTCAGACTTGTGCTTCATTAAGTAGATATACTCATATTTGCTCAATTCATCTTGTGAAGGTCAGAAAATAACGATACCCGCCACGAGCATCAACACTCATTGGACCGCATACATCGGTATGTATTATTTCCAATAAGTCACTAGCTCGTTCCATTGTTCCGGAGAACGGAGTTTTAGTCATCTTGCCCAAAAGGCACGGTTCGCAAGCATCAAATGATTCATAACCAAGTGATTCCAAAAATCCATCTTTATGGAGTTTCTTCATGCGCTTTACACTGATATGACCCAAACGGCAGTGCCACAAATAAGTTGCACTATCATTATTAACTTTGCATCTTTTGGCATCAATATTGTTAATGTGTGTATCACTACGTTCGAGATCCAACAAACTATTTTCATTGGGTGTATGACCATCGAAGGTTTTATTCATGTAAACAGAATAACAATTTATTCTACATTTTAGATGAATAATCGTGTCGCAGCAAACATGATCTAATCATATTTATGCTCAACGCAAACACCAAATAACATTTATTTAGGTTCTACACTAATCTCGAAAGTATAGGGAGTGTACGATGCTGATCATATCAATCTTGGAACTACTTCCAACACTCATCGTCACTTCACCTTCAACTAGTCTCTGTTTATTCTGTAACTCCTGTTTCGAGTTACTAATATTTAGCAACCGAACAAGTATCAAATACTTAGGGGCTACTATAAACACTAGTAAAGTACACATCAATAACATGTATATCAAATATACCCTTGTTCACTTTGCCATCCTTCTTATCCACCAAATATTCAGGGCATTTCTGCTTCTAGTGACCATTTCCTTTGCAGTATAATCACTCAGTTTCAGGCTTTGGTCCAGCTTTGGGCTTCTTCGCGGGACTGACAACTTGCTTGTCATTCTACTTGAAGTTCCCTTTCCTTCCCTTTGCCCTTTTCTTGAAACTAGTGATCTTGTCAACCATCAACACTTGATGCTCTTTCTTGATTTCTACCTTCATCGATTTCAACATCACGAAGAGCTCGGGAATCGTTTTCGTCATCCCTTGCATACTTTAGTTCATCACAAAGTTCTACTAACTTGGTGATGGTGACTAGAGAACTCTATCAATCACTATCTTATCTGGAAGATTAACTCCCACTTGATTCAAGCGATTGTAGTACTCAGACAATCTAAGCACTTGCTCACTAGTTGAGCGATTCTCCTCCATATTTTAGCTATAGAACTTGTTGGAGACTTCATATCTCTCAACTCGGGTATTTGCTTGAAATATTAACTTCAACTCCTGGAACATCTCATATGGTCTATGACGTTCAAAACGTCTTTGAAGTCCCGATTCTAAGTTGTTAAGCATGGTGCACTAAACTATCAAGTAGTCATCACATTGAGCTAGCCAAACGTTCATAACGTCTGCATCCGCTCCTGCAATAGGTCTGTCACCTAGCGGTGCATTAAGGACATAATTCTTCTGTGCAGCAATGAGGATAAACCTCAGATCACGGATCCAATCCGCATCATTGCTATTAACATCTTTCAACACAATTTTCTCTAGGAACATATCAAAATAAACATATGAAAGCAACAACGCAAGCTATTGATCTACAACATAATTTGCAAAATACTACCAGGTACTAAGTTCATGATAAATTTAAGTTCAATTAATCATATTACTTAAGAACTCCCACTTAGATAGACATCCCTCTAATCCTCTAAGTGATTACGTGATCCATATCAACTACACCATGTCCGATCGTCACGTGAGATGGGGTAGTTTCAATAGTGAACATCAATATGTTGATCATATCTACTATATGATTCACGCTCAACCTTTCGATCTCCGTGTTCTGAGGCCATATCTGTTATATGCTAGGCTCGTCAAGTTTAACCTGAGTATTCCGCGTGTGCAACTGTTTTGCACCCGTTGTATTTGAACGTAGAGCCTATCACACCCGATCATCACGTGGTGTCTCAGCATGAAGAACTTTCACAACGGTGCATACTCAGGGAGAACACTTCTTGATAATTTAGTGAGAGATCATCTTAAAATGCTACCGTCAATCAAAGCAAGATAAGATGCATAAAGGATAAACATCACATGCAATCAATATAAGTGATATGATATGGCCATCATCATCTTGTGCTTGTGATCTCCATCTTCGAAGCACCGTCGTGATCACCATCGTCACCGGCGCGACACCTTGATCTCCATCGTAGCATCGTTGTCGTTACGCCATCTATTGCTTCTACGACTATTGCTACCGCTTAGTGATAAAGTAAAGCAATTACAGGGCGTTTGCATTTCATACAATAAAGCGACAACCATATGGCTCCTGCCAGTTGCCGATAACTTTGGTTACAAAACATGATCGTCTCATACAATAAAATATAGCATCACGTCTTGACCATATCACATCACAACATGCCCTGCAAAAACAAGTTAGACGTCCTCTACTTTGTTGTTGCAAATTTTACGTGGCTGCTACGGGCTTAGCAAGAACCGTTCTTACCTACGCATCAAAACCACAACGATACTTCGTCAAGTTAATGCTGTTTTAACCTTCGCAAGGACCGGGCGTAGCCACACTCGGTTCAGCTAAAGTGAGTGAGACAGACACCCGGCAGTCACCTTTAAGCACGAGTGCTCGTAACGATGAAACTAGTCTCGCGTAAGCGTACGCGTAATGTCGGTCTGGGCCGCTTCATCTCACAATACCGCTGAGCCAAAGTATGACATGCTGGTAAGCAGTATGACTTATATCGCCCACAACTCACTTGTGTTCTACTCCTGCATATGACATCTACGCATAAAACCTGGCTCGGATGCCACTGTTGGGGAACGTAGTAATTTCAAAAAAAATTCCTACGCACATGCAAGATCATGGTGATGCATAGCAATGAGAGGGGAGAGTAATGTCCACGTACCCTCGTAGACCGTAAGTGGAAGCGTTATGACAACGCGGTTGATGTAGTCGTATGTCTTCACGATCCGACCGATCCAAGTACCGAACGTACGGCACCTCCGAGTTCAGCACACGTTCAGCTCGATGACGATCCCCGGACTCCGATCCAGCAAAGTGTCGGGGATGAGTTCTGTCAGCACGACGGCGTGGTGACGATGATGATGTTCTACCGGCGCAGGGCTTCGCCTAAACTCTGCGACGATATGACCGAGGTGGAATATGATGGTGGGGGGCACTGCACACGGCTAAGGAACGATCACGTAGATCAACTTGTCTGTCATGGGGTGCCCCCTGCCCCCCGTATATAAAGGAGCAAGGGGAGGAGGGCCGGCCAAGGAGGAGGAGGTGCGCCCAAGGGGGAGAGAAGGAAGGGGAAGAGAGAAGGGAAGGAAGGAGGGGGTGCGGCCCCTCCCCCTAGTCCAATTCGGACTAGGTCTTGGGGGCTCGTGCGGCCTGCCCTAGGCAGCCCCTCTTTCTTTCCCGTATGGCCCAATAAGGCCCAATACTTCTCCCCGGCGAATTCCCGTAACTCTCCGGTACTCCGATAAATACCCGAATCACTCGGAACCTTTCCGAAGTCCGAATATAGTCGTCCAATATATCGATCTTTACGTCTCAACCATTTCGAGACTCGTCGTCATGTCCCCGATCTCATCCGGGACTCCGAACTCCTTCGGTACATCAAAACTCATAAACTCATAATATAACTGTCATCGTAACGTTAAGCGTGCGGACCCTACGGGTTCGAGAACTATGTAGACATGACCTAGAACTATTCTCGATCAATAACCAATAGCGGAACCTGGATGCTCATATTGGCTCCTACATATTCTGCGAAGATCTTTATCGGCCAAACCACATAACAACATACGTTGTTCCCTTTGTCATCGGTATGTTACTTTCCCGAGATTCAATCGTCGGTATCCAATACCTAGTTCAATCTCGTTACTGGCAAGTCTCTTTACTCGTTACGTAATGCATCATTCCGTAACTAACTCATTAGCTACATTGCTTGCAAGGCTTATAGTGATGTGCATTACCGAGAGGGCCCAGAGATACCTCTCCACAATCGGAGTGACAAAACCTGATCTCGAAATACGCCAACCCAACATGTACCTTTGGAGACACCTGTAGTACTCCTTTATAATCACCCAGTTACGTTCTGACGTTTGGTAGTACCCAAAGTGTTCCTCCGGTAAACAGGAGTTGCATAATCTCATAGTTACAGGAACATGTATAAGTCATGAAGAAAGAAATAGCAATATACTAAATGATAAAGTGCTAGGCTAACGGAATGGGTCATGTCAATCACATCATTCTCCTAATGATGTGATCCCGTTAATCAAATGACAACACATGTCTATGGTTAGGAAACATAACCATCTTTGATTAATGAGCTAGTCAAGTAGAGGCATACTAGTGACACTTAGTTTGTTTATGTATTCACACATGTATCATGTTTCCGGTTAATACAATTCTATCATGAATAATAAACATTTATCATGAAATAAGGAAATAAACAATAACTTTATTATTGCATCTAGGGCATATTTCCTTCACTATATATCTCCATATACCCCAAAAACATCAGAACGGAAGATAGATCGGGAGTTCCGCCGCCGCAAGCCTCTGTAGCCACCAAAAGTCAATCAGGACCCTATTCCGGCACCCTGCCGTAGGGGGATCCCTCACCGGTGGCCATCTTCGTCATCCCGGCGCTCTCCATGATGAGGAGGGAGTAGTTCACCCTCGAGGCTGAGGGTATGTACCAGTAGCTATGTGTTTGATCTCTCTCTCTCTCTCTCTCGTGTTCTCTCTATGGCACGATCTTGATGTATCGCGAGCTTTGCTATTATAGTTGAATATTATGATGTTTCTCCCCCTCTACTCTCTTGTAATGAATTGAGTTTTCCCTTTGAAGTTATCTTATCAGATTGAGTCTTTAAGGATTTGAGAACACTTGATGTATGTCTTGCCGTGCTTATCTGTGGTGACAATGGGATATTCACGTGATCAACTTGATGTATGTTTTGGTGATCAACTTGCGGGTTCTGCCCATGAACCTATGCATAGGGGTTGGCACATATTTTCGTCTTGACTCTCCGGTAGAAACTTTGGGGCACTCTTTGAAGTACTTTGTGTTGGTTGAATAGATGAATCTGAGATTGTGTGATGCATATCGTATAATCATGCCCACGGATACTTGAGGTGATAATAGAGTATCTAGGTGACATTAGGGTTTTGATTGATTTGTGTCTTAAGGGGTTATTCTAGTATGAACTCTATGATAGATCGAATGGAAAGAATAGCTTCAAGTTATTTTACTATGGACTCTTGAATAGATAGATCAAAAAGGATAACTTTGAGGTGGTTTCGTACCCTACCATAATCTCTTCGTTTGTTGTCCACTATTAGTAACTTTGGAGTGACTATTTGTTGCATGTTGAGGGATATTTATATGATCCAGTTATGTTATTATTGTTGAGAGAACTTGCACTAGTGAAAGTATGAACCTTAGGCCCTGTTTCCTACCATTGCAATACCGTTTACGCTCACTTTTATCGCTTGCCACCTTTCTGTTTTTATAATTTCAGATTACAAATACCTTTATCTACTATCCATATTGCACTTGTATCACCATCCCTTCGCTGAACTAGTGCACCTATATAATTTACCATTGTATTGGGTGTGTTGGGGACACAAGAGACTCTTTGTTATTTGGTTGCAGGGTTGTTTGAGAGAGACAATCTTCATCCTACGCCTCCCACAGATTGATAAACCTTAGGTCATCCACTTGAGGGAAATTTGCTACTGTCCTACAAACCTCTACACTTGGAGGCCCAACAATGTCTCAAGAAGAAGGTTGTGTAGTAGACGTCAAGCTCTTTTCTGGCGCCGTTGCCGGGGAGGTGAGTGCTTGAAGGTATATATTTAGATCTTGCAATTGAATCTTTTAGTTTCTTGTTTTATCACTAGTTTAATCTATAAAAGAAAACTACAAAAAATGGAATTGAGTTTGTCTCATACGCTTCATCTTTTTAATATCTTTCGTGAGAATGATGGTAAGGAAAATTGTGCTCAAGTGCTAGAAGAAGAAATCTATAAAATGTTTGGCACTAAATCTTTGAATGATAAGCATGAATGCAATGTTATTTGTATGAACTCCTTGAATATCCATGATGCTAATGATATGCAAAGCCACAAGCTTGGGGATGCTATGTTTGATGAATATGATATTTTTTGTCCCCCAAGTTTTGATGAGAATATTTATTATGATGAAAGCATGCCTCCTATTTATGATGATTATATTGATGAAAGTGGGTTTGGAAGAGTGTCAACTTTAGGAAGTAATGATCCCACTATTTTGGAGGATGTTGAATCTTATTGTGATGAATATGAAAGTGGATTTGGAAGAGTGTCAACTTTATTTAGTGATGAATCCACTATTTCGGAAGAGGTTCCAATTGATTATGAGAACAAAGTTGCTATCTATGATGATTATGTTGGGAAACATAGTAATTTCAAAAAAAATCCTACGCACACACAAGATCATGGTGATGCATAGCAACAAGAGGGGAGAGTGTGTCCATGTACCCTTGTAGACCGTAAGCGGAAGCGTTAGCACAACGCGGTTGATGTAGTCGTACGTCTTCACGGCCTGATCGATCAAGCACCAAAAGCATGGCACCTCCGATTTCTTGCACACGTACAGCTTGATGACGTCCCTTGAACTCCGATCCAGCCGAGTGTTGAGGGAGAGTTCCGTCAGCACGACGGCATGGTGACAAAGATGATGTTCTATCGATGCAGGGCTTCGCCTAAGCATCGCTATGATATTATCGAGGTGGATTGTGGTGGAGGGGGGCACCGCACACGGCTAAGAGATCAATGATCAATTGTTGTGTCTAGAGGTGCCCCCTGCCCCCGTATATAAAGGAGAAAGGGGGAGGGGGCGGCCGGCCAGGAGGGGGCGCGCTAGGAGGAGTCCTACTCCCACCGGGAGTAGGACTCCCTCCTTTCCTTGTCCAAGTAGGAGAGGGGGAAGGAAGGGAGAGAGGGGAGGAAGGAAAGAGGGGCGCCGCCCTCCCTCCTTGTCCTATTTGGACTAGAGGGGGAGGGGGCGCGCGGCCTGCCCTGGCCACCCCTCCTATTCTCCACTTTGGGCCCATGAGGCCCATTAACCCCTCGGGGGGGGGGGGGGTTCCGGTAACCCCCCCGGTACTCCGGTATATATCCGATAACCCCCGGAACTATTCCGGTGTCCGAATATAGTCATCCAATATATCAATCTTCATGTCTCGACCATTTCGAGACTCTTCGTCATGTCCGTGATCACATCCGGGACTCCGAACTACCTTCGGTACATCAAAACATATAAACTCATAATATAGCTGTCATCTAATTTTAAGCGTGCAGACCCTACGGGTTCGAGAACAATGTAGACATGACCGAGACACGTTTCCGGTCAATAACCAATAGTGGAACCTGGATGCTCATATTGGCTCCCACATATTCTACGAAGATCTTTTATCGGTCAAACCGCATAACAACATACATTGTTCCCTTTGTCATCGGTATGTTACTTGCCCGGCAAGTCTCTTTACTCATTATGTAATGCATCATCCCACAACTAACTCATTAGTCACATTGCTTGTAAGGCTTATAGTGATGTGTATTACCGAGAGGGCCGAGAGATACCTCTCCGACAATCGGAATGACAAATCCTAATCTTGAAATACGCCAACTCAACATGTACCTTCAGAGACACCTATAGAGCTCCTTTATAATCACCCAGTTACGTTGTGACATTTGGTAGCACACAAAGTGTTCTTCCGGTAAACGGGAGTTGCATAATCTCATAATCATAGGAACATGTATAAGTCATGAAGAAAGCAATAGCAACATACTAAACGATCAAGTGCTAAGCTAACGGAATGGGTCAAGTCAATCACATCATTATCCTAATGATGTGATCCCGTTAATCAAATGACAACTCTTTTGTCCATGGCTAGGAAACATAACCATCTTTGATAAACGAACAAGTCAAGTAGAGGCATACTAGTGACACTTAGTTTGTCTATGTATTCACACATGTATTATGTTTCCGGTTAATACAATTCTAGCATGAATAATAAACATTCATCATGATATAAGGAAATAAATAATAACTTTATTATTGCCTCTAGGGCATATTTCCTTCAGTCTCCCACTTGCACTAGAGTCAATAATCTAGATTACACAGTAATGATTCTAACACCTATGGAGCCTTGGTGCTGATCATGTTTTGCTCGTGGAAGAGGCTTAGTCAACGGGTCTGCAATCCGTATGTATCTTGCAAATCTCTATGTCTCCCACCTGGACTTGGTCCCGGATGGAATTGAAGCGTCTCTTGATGTGCTTGGTCTTCTTGTGATATCTGGATTCCTTTGCCAAGGCAATTGCACCAGTATTGTCACAAAAGATTTTCATTGGACCCGATGCACTAGGTATGACACCTAGATCAGATATGAACTCCTTCATCCAGACTCCTTCATTTGCTGCTTTCGAAGCAACTATGTACTCCGCTTCAAATGTAGATCCCGCCATGACGCTTTGTGAAAGAACATGCGGTGCCCCCATGTTTGGTTTTGGTAATTGATGACAATCTCTATGGATAATGGTTGACTTGAGTTGTATTTGAAGGATTTGTCCATAGGTTTTTCTTGAAGTCCATGTGTTGGTTTCAAGGAGTTTTTGAGTTGACCAAGGTGCTATTAAGGAATTATCCAAAGATTGGTCATGCGAGTGTTGAGCTTATTGCAAGCATGTCTTGAAGAAGAAGGTTGTGTGATCATTCATGTTTACCTTCAAGACATCATACAAATGAAGAGAGTTGCAAAGATTCAAGGTTGATCAAGACTAAGTCAAGAGTGAATCAAGTTGATCAACTCACAAAGTGTAGAAGATGTACCGAGAGGGATCAAGTGATCCCATGGTATGGTAAGCATTGTCCATTACACTTATTGTACTAACCCATGGTCTATGTGAGAGTTGTATGTGGGGTTAGGTACGTATCCATGGGCTTGCGTCAAGAGGAAGATATCATACAACCCATGGAAAGGATGACATCAAGTGGTGATCGTCATCAAGATTGCCGTGTGCAAGTTCAAGTGGAGCATCATGAAGAGATCAAGTGCTTGAATCTTGCCATCCATTGTGGTGTCAATGGACTTGTGAAGATGTGCCGAAGAGTGGCTCACCCATAGTGAACTATGGGGGAGCAATCATCTAGTCTTCATCGAGCCAACGCAATCAAGAAAGGTGGTCCAACTTGAGGGAGTCAAGATCGTCTTCATCTAGCTCGAGTGGACCATGTGCAAGGCAAAGGTTTCCCTTGATAGGTTTTCTATTTTATCGGTCTTGTGGTGGTAGTTGGGAGACCGAGTTATAGGATCGTTTGCGGTACTATCAAGGGGGCTCTCAAGTTGGTAGCTTGATCGTATCGTTAGTAGAGAGCTCAAACTATTGCATCCTTGCATCATGTTTATTGGTTCTTGTTTGGTTATCTTTGTGAGTCTTAGAGCTTATGGTCATCTTGATGACAAGCTTGAGTTCATCGAAAACGGAGTTCGCATGCGTCTTCTATGATGTTTTCGGTGTTGGAGGTTTTACCGGTCTTATCCGATGAAGGGTTCTCACCATTTTCTTATGGGACTTTTATCATTTGCTTATTCTTGATATTTCTATCAATATTGTGTTAGCCCATGTCTTTAGCTTTCCAACAAACTTGGTTTCGTTGAATTTGGAGTCCGTTTGCAAAAGTTGTGGCTGTTTTGGTAAAGGCTGCAGCGGTACTACCGCGACTAGAGCGGATGTAATTTTTTTACTACCGCTCCAGAGCGGTACTACCGCTGCTCCTGAGCGGTAGTACCGCTCCAGAGCAGTACTACCGTGGCTCCTAAGCGGTAGTACCGCTCCGGACCAAAATCTCGTGTTTTCTCTCTCGTTTGGGCTGTTTTGGCCGTGCTAAGCGGTAGTACCGCTCCTCCAAGCGGTAGTACCGCTTGTGCACGACCTGAGCACATAACGGTTGGATTCGGGAGGTCCTATAAAAGGGGGTCTTCTTCCCCAATGAACCTAATCCTTTGAGCTCGTGTTCTTCCCCCATTGTTGACCTTCTTCGAGCTTGCTAACTCTCAATCCCTCCATAGATTCTTCCTAGTTTTTGAGGGAAAAGAGAGAGGAGATCTAGATTCACATTTCCACCAATCACTTTCTCCTCTATGTGAGGGGAACCCCTTGGATCTAGTTCTTGGAGTTCTTGGTGTTCCCCTTCTTGTTCTTCCTCTCATTTTCCTCCCTAGCATTAGTTGCTTCGGTGGGATTTGAGAGAGAAGGACTTGGGCACTCCGTGTGCCCTTGCCATTGCATTTGGTGCATCGGTTTGAGTTCTCCACGGTGATACGTGGAAGTTACAAGTTGAGAAGCTTATTACTCTTGGGTGCTTGGTGCCTTTGAGCTTGTTCCTCTTGGGTGCTTGGGCGCCCTAGACGGTTGGTGGTGTTCGGAGTTCAATCATTGTGGTGTAAAGCTCCGGGCAAGCGTCGGGGTCTCCAATTAGGTTGTGGAGATCGCCCCGAGCAATTTGACGGGTACCGGTGACCGCCCCCAAGGGTTGCCAAAGTGTACGGGTTCGGTGACCGCCCCCAAGGGTCGCCATTTGTACGGGTTCGGTGACCGCCCTCAAGGGGGCCTTAGTGGAATCACGGCATCTTGCATTGTGCGAGGGCGTGAGGAGATTACGGTGGCCCTAGTGGCTTCTTGGGGAGCATTGTGCCTCCACACCGCTCCAAACGGAGATTAGCATCCGCATGGGTGTGAACTTCGGGATACATCATCGTCTCCGCGTGCCTCGGTTATCTCTTACCCGAGCCCCTTTACTTATGCACTTTACTTTGTGATAGCCATATTGTTCTTTGTCATATATCTTGCTATCACATAGTTGCTTATCTTGCTTAGCATAAGTTGTTAGTGCACATAGGTGAGCCTAGTTGTTGTAGGTTTTGTGCTTGACAAATTAACCGCTAGGTTTATTCCGCATTTGTTCAAGCCTAAACCGTAATTATTTTAAAGCGCCTATTCACCCCCCCTCTAGGCGACATCCTCGATCCTTCAATCGGTATCAGAGCCTCGTCTCTCTTTATTAGGCTTTACCGCCTAGAGAGTAAATATGTCAACTAGGGGATTAGGATTCTCTGACACTCTTAGTTTCTATGGCACAAATTTTGATGTTTGGGTAATTCGCATGCTTAATCTCTTTAGGGTCATGGACCCAAATTTAGAGCGAATTGTAGATATGGGTTTTTCTCCTCCAAAGGATCCCCAAAGATTATCTTTAGAGGATGAGAAAAACTCTTATCTCAATGCTCAATCTTCTAATGTGCCTTTTTTGATGCTTTGAGCAATGTAGTTATTTTTCAACTCATGCTGTTCCGGGATGCTCATGAGTTGTGGACAAAGCTTCAAGATAATATGGTGTGTCCAATATTTGTGGGGATGATTGTTCCCCCTCCACCTCCGGTCGTTAGTCTTCTCAACTTCTTCTACTTCAACCTACATGTGGTTTGCCACAAGGTAATGATATGGTGAGTAGTGTTGGTCATTGCAATGGTGATAGTATGGCTTATTATGGATGATCCTTCATCACTATATTATTGCAACGCTCCTCTTTGGTCTTTAACACTTCGAGCACTCCAAATGTTTCACATGCTTGTGTGATAGTCCTTGCATATCATGTAGAAATTTCTTGACTAAATCTCATGATGATATGCTTGCTATGTCTTGTTGCCATGATAAAAATGCATCTATTTCCTCGAATTGTTGTGCTAACAATGTAGTGGAAACCGAACACTCCATGGAACAAGATGTGGTGTTTAATGGTGCCTCAAGGGATCCTACATCATCATCTATTGCTTTTTGCCTTATGGCTAAGGCATCAAAGGTATCTCCTACTTTGTACCCCAATATGTCTCTTGATGATGATGTTGATGCTAATGATGATGAGGATAATGATGAAGAGAATGATAATGTTGCCTCCTTCAAAACTAAGGGGGAAATGATTTTTAAAGCTCTTCATAAAAATAAAATTGCTCGTTCCAACTTCATGGAAATAATGTCCATTGCCATTGATGGCAAGAAATACATTGAGGAGTTGGAATCTCATCTAGAGGAGCATGAGGCCACCATTGATAAAATGGAAGGTCATGGGCGTGATTACGCTAATGAGATTGCGGACCTCTCTCAAGCTCTTGAACTTGAACAAACCACCAAGGAATCTCTTGAGGAGACTTTTGCTCTAGAATTGTCTAGAGTGAAGGAATCTACTGATAGAGCTCTTAAGGTGGCCAATGTTTTGAAACTAAAAATGCTAAGCTTGAAGTTGCTCATGCTAGACTCCTTGAGGATTTTGAGCACCTCGAAAATGGCTCAAGGGTCATCAAGGGTGAGCTCATCAAACTCACCGAGTCTCATGCTCAACTTGAAGCTTCTTATTTAAAAGAGCTTGCCAAGTTGCCTTCTCCTCTTGTTGTTAATGATTATGCTTGTGCTACTAATTCTATTACTTGTGAAGCATTCATTTTGAAGGAGAATGTTGAGCTACGGGCTCAACTTGAGGTGCTATCTTGCAATTATGGGAAATTGGAAGAAAGTCATGAAAAGCTCTCAAGCTATCATGATGATCTTCTAGTATCCCATAGTGTGCTAAAGATAGCTCATGAGGCCATGATTGCTAAGGTAACATCTAGTGAGCCTCATGTGGATACTAGCACTACTTCTAGTCAAAATAGTATATTGCCATGTGCTAGTCCTTGTAATTCATCTACTCACAATGTTGGTACATCTTGTGATGAATTGCTTTCCTTGCCTTGTTGCTCTAACGATGAAGCTTATACTTCCTCTAGTACTTGTGTTGAGACTAACCATGTAGAGGAAATCAAAGAGCTCAAGGCCCAAGTCACTTCTTTCAAGAAAGACTTGGAAAAGTGTCATGAAGGGAAATCCACACTCAACAATATCTTGAGTGTGCAAAAATCCCCCAATGACAAAGGTGGACTTGGATTCAACTCCAATAAGAAGAAGAAGTCCAACATGAACAAAAAGAAGGGCCAAGAACAAGTCAAGAATTCGGCCAAGATTGTTTGCTTCAAGTGCAAAGTAGAAGGGCATCATGTTAGATCTTGCCCATTGAAGAAGAAGGCCATTAGTGTCAAGCAACAAGGGAAGAGGGCACAAGTTCAATCTCATGCTCAACATCAAGTTGAAGAAAGGCCTCTTCCCAAGAAGACTCAAGTTAATGCTTCTCAAATTGAGAAATCAAGTGAGAAGAAAGTGAAGAGTAGACGTTGCTACTTATGTCGTGAGAAAGGTCACGTCGCTTCTTCATGCACTAGTGGTAACTTATCCAACCCAATTATTATTGATGATATCTATTCTCTTGGTAAGGATAAGGTTGGCAATGTGTTTGCCAAGTTTGTTGGTACTCAAAGTGGTGTCAAGCAAAGAACCATTTGGGTAGCTAAACCTATTGTGACTAACCTCTTAGGACCCAACTTGGTTGGGGACCAACAAGCTCAAACTTGATCAATAGGTGTTGTTGGAGGGCATTGGAGACTTGGCTACATTATGAAGAATTAAGGGGACTTCATCACTCTTATTGTCTCAAGCCAAGTCAATTGAATCATCAAGTTTATATCTTATATCCAATGTGCCTCCTTGCGGTAACTTGTACTTAAATTGTTTACATTGAAAGTTACTTGCCCCTTTGCATGTTTTGGTTTTGTTCCTTGCATGTGTTTGTATATGTTGTGTCTCCAACTTATTGACCAGTTGTGTGTGTTGGTTTGCACACCATGTACGTGTGTGTCGTGCGTTGAGCCTTTATGCTTCTTGTTTGTATCCTAGTTGGCTCGTGTGAGAGATTAATGGAACATCCCATTTTGGGGGAGTGATGTGCTTTGTGCTCCTCACAATCCTATAAATGTGTGTACATAAGGAATACCATCTAGTATTGATATTACAAGTTTATCTAGTCGCTAGGTGGTATATCTCTCATGAGAAATTCAAATTCTAAATAGTCCATTAATTATCTCTTGTTTGTTCCTCTTATTGCCTCTTGTTAAGTTCTTATTGGTATCACATTATGGGGGGGGGGTAATATGCTAAGTGCATATTACAAGCCTAGAAAATGTGTACATTGAGATATTGTCACCTAGAATTGATATTGTAGATTATCTTGTTCCTAGGTGGCATGTTAGCTCTACAAGTTGCAATTTGCTTGTGTTTGTTGTGAAGACGATGTTGGATGTCCTTGTTATCTACCACCGGGAATTATTTCCAAATACTTCTTGTCTTTCGACAATTGGTAGTCATTTATGTGTGGTAGAATTTATTGATCATCTTTACATTGGCTTTTGTTTTACTGGCCTTTTCTCTTGCCAAGGTTTGTGTCAACTCCCGTTGTCTTCCATACCACTTGTGGATCTTGTTTATTTCTTGTTCTTGTCTAGTGTTTTCTAGATATAGTGAAAGCAGTGATCCCACCTTGTGCATTTTGTATTCAAATACAAATCCTATATAATGCACAACTCATGGGGGAGCTATTCTTTTTCTTCACTCTTCTTGTGATCCTTATCAAGTGTGTTTTGGTGGAAGGCAAGCCATTTCTTTTTGGTACTTTGTGCCATCATGAAACTTTGTTGAGAGCTTGGTATGTTTGGAACCATCCTCTCTTTGGGAGTTTGACATCTTTAATTTAGTGTGTATCAATGGATATCTCATTCCTTGATGTATCTTTAATGATATTTTCCAAGTTATGATTTCTCCATTTGGTATCCTTTTCACTTGGCATTTCTTTGTCTTTTGGTTTAGGGTTTTGAAAGTCTTGATCATGCATGTTTACTTCATGTATTTCATTTGGCATGCTTTCTTTCTTTGACTCAATATATAGGGGAAACTCCACCTACTCTCAATTTGGATGAGATGTGCATGAAATTCATTTTCATATCTATATGCACATATTTATGTGGAGTTTGTCCTATGTATTGGTGTTTCTAACTATTTGGTCCCGATGAGTTTGGGTACCGTTTAGTTTATGTTGTTCTTCTAGGAACATTTGGAGATGCATTGGATGCTTGGCTCACTCACAAGGAAGGTGTTGTCACCATGTGCATATTGGAGTCAAGCTAGGATGATCAATGAACTACTATCTACCTTCAATTGGTATCTACTACATCCTTCCAATGATATCTTGGTAACAAGTATCTATTCATGCTTTCCCTTCTTGTATTCAACCTTGTGTAGGTTGTATCTTGGCATGATATTCATTTCATATCTTGTGATACTTTTTTACTTTCTCAAAGCATCCCAACGATGATCTCTTATTGCTAGTTGTGATGCCTTTGATGGATGTGTGTTTGGACTTCATTTATATACAATAAGACCATATCTATCCAAGTTCTATGCTTTCAAGCAAATATCTTATTGGTATATTTATGACTTCCTTGTGGATATCTTGTTCCTTCGTGTTGTAACTATTTCGGGTGTACATCCTTCTTTGTAGATATATATATCATCATGATTTCGTCTACATAGAACCTTATACACTTGAGATAAATTACATCTCTAGTTGATATCTTTTCTTTCACGTCCACCTTGTATTTCTTATGTTATTTCTTTCGTGGCTCCGTGAAAGCTTTTGCCTTGAGTGCGTGTCCTCTATCGTTGCATCTTGTTGCACTCTTGTGTGGTGAAGATTATTTTCCTCTTGCTTATCTTTACGAGGTTTTTGCCATCTTAATTGGTATCTCTCGTCTTGATGAGCCTCCCCTCATCTATCTTCACCACGGGTTGTCACAAGCATAGGTTCTTTATATGCTTATTAGTAACCTTGTGAACCCATTTGCCAGTTGTGTGTGGGAATGATATGCCTTGCACCGTGTATCTCATTCTTTCAAGACTATTTTGATGCTTAATGCTCATCCGTAATTAGTCTTCTCAAGTGCATTCGCCATGACTCACACACATCATTTTGGTTGAGCCTATTCTTAAGTTGCCTCTTTTACATGTTGCTCAACCATGTGCTTGTTGCAAGTGCTAGGCTTTGTTTCCTATATTCTCACTTGCACTGGATGTGAGTTTCTATTGATTTTGGGGGAGCTATGATCCTATTTTGTGCACTTTGTATTCAAATACAAAAATTCTTATGTGTGCACAAATCATGGGGAGCTTCTCTAGTTATTTAGAACACTCCTTTGCTTTTCATAATATCCTTCATTCTTGTGGCATTAGGATCTTTCGTCTAGTTGGGTTCAATTGATATCATTTGATTGCTTGCTTCAATTGGTATCTTTTGATTGCTCGATTGCTTGTTTCTCTCTTTGTTATGTCTTTGTGGCATATCATTCTTTTGCAATCTTGGGCCTCAATATAGTTTGTCTTCCTCCAAGTATTTACCATTGGATATGTGTATTGCATTCCACTCTATTTTTGAGAGATACACAATTTATGGAGGAACACTCTTTATATTGGCCTTCTTAGATTTTCGCCCATTTTGGCAATCGATGCCAATGGGGGAGAAGTTTCAGAGAGTTTTGTGGAGAAGTCTAGAGAGTTATCTCTTCTTGCTTTGTTTTTGTTCCTTAGCATTTGCATCTCATTCGCATGCACTATTAGTTGTTGCATTGCATGGTGATGCATAATTCCTTATATAAACTCTCTTGAAAGTGATTGTCATCAATTACCAAAATGGGGGAGATTGAAAGAACATGCGGTGCCCCCATGTTTGGTTTTGGTAATTGATGACAATCTCTATGGACTAATGGTTGTCTTGAGTTGTATTTGAAGGATTTGTCCATAGATTTTTCTTGAAGTCCATGTGTTGGTTTCAAGGAGTTTTTGAGTTGACCAAGGTGCTATTAAGGAATTATCCAAAGATTGGTCATGCGAGTGTTGAGCTTATTGCAAGCATGTCTTGAAGAAGAAGGTTGTGTGATCATTCATGTTTACCTTCAAGACATCATACAAATGAAGAGAGTTGCAAAGATTCAAGGTTGATCAAGACTAAGTCAAGAGTGAATCAAGTTGATCAACTCACAAAGCGTAGAAGATGTACCGACAGGGATCAAGTGATCCCATGGTATGGTAAGCATTGTCCATTACACTTCTTGTACTAACCCATGGTCTATGTGATAGTTGTATGTGGGGTTAGGTACGTATCCATGGGCTTGCGTCAAGAGGAAGATATCATACAACCCATGGAAAGGATGACATCAAGTGGTGATCGTCATCAAGATTGCCGTGTGCAAGTTCAAGTGGAGCATCATGAAGAGATCAAGTGCTTGAATCTTGCCATCCATTGTGGTGTCAATGGACTTGTGAAGATGTGCCGAAGAGTGGCTCACCCATAGTGAACTATGGGGGAGCAATCATCTAGTCTTCATCGAGCCAACGCAATCAAGAAAGGTGGTCCAACTTGAGGGAGTCAAGATCGTCTTCATCTAGTTCGAGTGGACCATGTGCAAGGCAAAGGTTTTCCCCTGATAGGTTTTCTATTTTACCGGTCTTGTGGTGGTAGTTGGGAGACCGAGTTATAGGATCGTTTGCCGTACTATCAAGGGGGCTCTCAAGTTGGTAGCTTGATCGTATCGTTAGTAGAGAGCTCAAACCATTGCATCCTTGCATCATGTTTCTTGGTTCTTGTTTGGTTATCTTTGTGAGTCTTAGAGCTTATGGTCATCTTGATGACAAGCTTGATTTCATCGAAAACGGAGTTCGCATGCGTCTTCTATGATGTTTTCGGTGTTGGAGGTTTTACCGGTCTTATCCGATGAAGGGTTCTCACCATTTTCTTATGGGACTTTTATCATTTGCTTATTCTTGATATTTCTATCAATATTGTGTTAGCCCATGTCTTTAGCTTTCCAACAAACTTGGTTTCGTTGAATTTGGAGTCCGTTTGCAAAAGTTGTGGCTGTTTTGGTAAAGGCTGCAGCGGTACTACCGCGACTAGAGCGGATGTAATTTTTTTACTACCGCTCCAGAGCGGTACTACCGCTGCTCCTGAGCGGTAGTACCGCTCTAGAGCAGTACTACCGTGGCTCCTAAGCGGTAGTACCGCTCCGGACCAAAATCTCGTGTTTTCTCTCTCGTTTGGGTTGTTTTGGCCGTGCTAAGCGGTAGTACCGCTCCTCCAAGCGGTAGTACCGCTTGTGCACGACCTGAGCACATAACGGTTGGATTCAGGAGGTCCTATAAAAGGGGGTCTTCTTCCCCAATGAACCTAATCCTTTGAGCTCGTGTTCTTCCCCCATTGTTGACCTTCTTCGAGCTTGCTAACTCTCAATCCCTCCATGGATTCTTGCTAGTTTTTGAGGGAAAAGAGAGAGGAGATCTAGATTCACATTTCCACCAATCACTTTCTCCTCTATGTGAGGGGAACCCCTTGGATCTAGTTCTTGGAGTTCTTCGTGTTCCCTTCTTGTTCTTCCTCTCATTTTCCTCCCTAGCATTAGTTGCTTTGGTGGGATTTGAGAGAGAAGGACTTGGGCACTCTGTGTGCCCTTGCCATTGCATTTGGTGCATCGGTTTGAGTTCTCCACGGTGATACGTGGAAGTTACAAGTTGAGAAGCTTATTACTCTTGGGTGCTTGGTGCCTTTGAGCTTGTTCCTCTTGGGTGCTTGGGCGCCCTAGACGGTTGGTGGTGTTCGGAGCTCAATCATTGTGGTGTAAAGCTCCGGGCAAGCGTCGGGGTCTCCAATTAGGTTGTGGAGATCGCCCCGAGCAATTTGACGGGTACCGGTGACCGCCCCCAAGGGTTGCCAAAGTGTACGGGTTCGGTGACCGCCCCCAAGGGTCGCCATTTGTACGGGTTCGGTGACCGCCCTCAAGGGTCCCTTAGTGGAATCACGGCATCTTGCATTGTGCGAGGGCGTGAGGAGATTACGGTGGCCCTAGTGGCTTCTTGGGGAGCATTGTGCCTCCACACCGCTCCAAACAGAGATTAGCATCTGCAAGGGTGTGAACTTCGGGATACATCATCGTCTCCGCGTGCCTCGGTTATCTCTTACCCGAGCCCCTTTACTTATGCACTTTACTTTGTGATAGCCATATTTTTATTTGTCATATATCTTGCTATCACATAGTTGCTTATCTTGCTTAGCATAAGTTGTTGGTGCACATAGGTGAGCCTAGTTGTTGTAGGTTTTGTGCTTGACAAATTAACCGCTAGGTTTATTCCGCATTTGTTCAATCCTAAACCGTAATTATTTTAAAGCGCCTATTCACCCCCCCCTCTAGGCGACATCCTCGATATTTCACTTTGTTTAGAATTGCACCAACTGATAGCTCCACCATTCAATATAAACACGTATCCGGTTTGCGATTTAGAATCGTCCGGATCAGCGTTAAAGCTTGCATCGACGTAACCATTTAAGACTAGCTCTTTGTCACCTCCATAAATGAGAAACATATCCTTAGTCCTTTTTTAGGTATTTCAGGATATTCTTGACCGCTGTCCAGTGATCCACTCCTGGATTACTTTGGTACCTCCCCGCTAAACTTATTGCTAAGCATACATCAGGTCTGGTACATAACATTGCATACATGATATAGCCTATGGTTGAAGCATAGGGAACTTCTTTCATTTTCTCTCTATCTTCTACAGTGGTCGGGCATCGAGTCTGACTCAATTTCACACATTGTATTACAGGCAAGAACCATTTCTTTGCTTGATCCATTTTGAACTTTTTCAAAACTTTATCAAGGTATGTACTTTGTGAAAGTCCAATTAAGCGTCTTGATCTATCTCTATAGATCTTGATGCCCAATATGTAAGCAGCTTCACCGAGGTCTTTCATTGAAAAACTTTTATTCAAGTATCCTTTTATGCTATCCAGAAATTCTATATCATTTCCAATTAATAATATGTCGTCCACATATAAAATCAGAAATGCTACAGAGCTCCCACTCACTTTCTTGTAAATACATGCTTCTCCAAAAGTCTGTATAAAACCATATGCTTTGATCACACTATCAAAGCGTTTATTCCAACTCCGAGAGGCTTGCACCAGTCCATAAATGGATCGTTGGAGCTTGCACACTTTGTTAGCATCCTTTGGATCGACAAAACCTTCTGGTTACATCATATACAACTCTTCTTCCAAAAATCCATTCAGGAATGCAGTTTTGACATCCATTTGCCAAATTTCATAATCATAAAATGCGGCAATTGCTAACATGATTCGGACAGACTTAAGCATCGCTATGGGTGAGAAAGTCTCATCGTAGTCAACTCCTTGAACTTGTCGAAAACCTTTCGCAACAAGTCGAGCTTTGTAGATAGTAACATTACCATCAGCATCAGTCTTCTTCTTGAAGATCCATTTATTCTCAATGGCGTGCCGATCATCAGGCAAGTCAACCAAAGTCCACACTTTGTTCTCATACATGGATCCCATCTCAGATTTCATTGCCTCAATCCATTTTGCGGAATCTGGGCTCATCATCGCTTCCTCATAGTTCGTAGGCGTCATGGTCAAGTAACATGACTTCCAGAACAGGATTACCATACCACTCTGGTGTGGATCTTACTCTGGTTAACCTACGAGGTTTGGTAGTAACTTGGTCTGAAGTTTCATGATCAATATCATTAGATTCCTCACTAATTGGTGTAGTTGTCACAGGAACTGGTTTATGTGATGAACTACTTTCCAATAAGGGAGCAGGTACAGTTACCTCATCAAGTTCTATTTCCTCCCACTCACTTCTTTCAAGAGAAACTCCTTCTCTAGAAAGGATCCAAATTTAGCAACAAAAGTCTTGCCTTCAGATCTGTGATAGAAGGTGTACCCAATAGTCTCCTTTGGGTATCCTATGAAGACACATTTCTCCGATTTGGGTTCGAGCTTATCTGGTTGTAGTTTCTTTACATAAGCATCGCAGCCCCAAACTTTAAGAAACAACAACTTTGGTTTCTTGCCAAACCACAGTTCATAAGGCGTCGTCTCAACGGATTTTGATGGTGCCCTATTTAAACGTGAATGCAGCTATCTCTAATGCATAACCCCAAAACAATATTGGTAAATCGGGTAAGAGACATCATTGATCGCACCATATCAAATAAAGTGTAGTTATGACGTTCGGACAAACCATTAAGCTGTGGTGTTCCAGGTGGCATGAGTTTGTGAAACTATTCCACATTGTTTTAATTGAAGACCAAACTCGTAACTCAAATATTTGTCTCCGCGATCAAATCGCAGAACTTTTCAAATGTTTCAGACTTGTGTTTCATTAAGTAGATATACTCATATCTGCTCAAATCATCTCGTGAAGGTCGGAAAATAACGATACTCACCACGAGCATCAACACTCATTGGACCGCATACATCGGTATGTATTATTTCCAATAAGTCACTAGCTCATTCCATTGTTCGGGAGAACAGAGTTTTAGTCATCTCTCCCATAAGGCACGGTTCGCAAGCATCAAATGATTCATAATCAAGTGATTCCAAAAATCCATCTTTATGGAGTTTCTTCATGCGCTTTACACAGATATGACCCAAACGGTAGTGCCACAAATAAGTTGCACTATCATTATCAACTTTGCATCTTTTGGCATCAATATTATGAATATGTGTATTACTACGATCGAGATCCAACAAACTATTTTCATTGGGTGTATGACCATCGAAGGTTTTATTCATGTAAACAGAACAACAATTATTCTTTGATTTTAAATGAATAACCATATTGCAATAAACATGATCAAATCATATTTATGCTCAATGCAAATGCCAAATAACATTTATTTAGGTTTAACACTAATCCCGAAAGTATAGGGAGTGTGCGATGATGATCATATCAATCTTGGAACCACTTCCAACACACATCGTCACTTCACCCTCAACTAATTTCTGTTTATTCTGTAACTCCTATTTCGAGTTACTAATCTTAGCAACCGAACAAGTATCAAATACTCAGGGGCTACTATAAACACTAGTAAGGTACACATCAATAACCTGTATATCAAATATACCCTTGTTCACTTTGCCATCCTTCTTATCCACCAAATATTCAGGGCATTTCCACTTCCAGTGACCATTTCCTTTGTAATAGAAGCACTTAGTTTTCAGGCTTTGGTCCATCTTTGGGCTTCTTCATGGGAGTGACAACTTTCTTGCCATTCTACTTGAAGTTCCCTTTCTTTCCCTTTGCCCTTTTCTTGAAACTACTGGTATTGTCAATCATCAACACTTGATGCTCTTTTCTTGATTTCTACCTTCATCAATTTCAGCATCATGAATAGCTCGGGAATCGTTTTCGTCATCCCTTGCATTATAGTTCATCATGAAGTTCTAGTAACTTGGTGATGGTGACTAGAGAACTCTGCCAATCACTATCTTTTCTGGAAGATTAACTCCCACTTGATTCAAGCGATTGTAGTACTCAGACAATCTAAGTACTTGCTCACTAGTTGAGAAATTCTCCTCCATATTTTAGGCGAAGTATTTGTCAAAGGTCTCATACCTCTTGACACGGGCATGAGTCTGAAATACCAATTTCATCTCTTGAAACATCTCATATGTTCCGTGACGTTTCAAAAAATGTTTTTTGTAGTCCCGGTTCTAATCCATTAAGCATGGTGCACTAAACTATCAAGTAGTCATCATATTGAGCTAGCCAAACATTCATAACGTCTGCATCTGCTCCTGCAATAGGTCTGTCACCTAGCGGTGCATCAAGGACATAATTCTTCTATGCAGCAATGAGGATAAACCTCAGATCACACACCAAGTCCGCATCATTGCTACTATCATCTTTCAACTTAGTTTTCTCTAGGAACATATAAAAACATAGGGAAGAAACAACGCGAGCTATTGATCTATAACATAATTTGCAAAATACTATCAGGACTAAGTTCATGATAAATTAAAGTTCAATTAATCATATTACTTAAGAACTCCCACTTAGATAGACATCCCTCTAATCATCTAAGTGATCACATGATCCAAATCAACTAAACCATGTCCGATCATCACGTGAGATGGAGTAGTTTTCAATGGTGAACATCACTATGTTGATCAATCTACTATATGATTCACGCTTGACCTTTCGGTCTCAGTGTTCCGAGGCCATATCTGTATATGCTAGGCTCGTCAAGTTTAACCTGAGTATTCCACGTGTGCAACTGTTTTGCACCCGTTGTATTTGAACGTAGAGCCTATCACACCCGATCATCACGTGGTGTCTCAGCACGAAGAAATTTCACAACGGTGCATACTCAGGGAGAACACTTATACCTTGAAAATTAGTGAGAGATCATCTTATAATGCTACCGTCAATCAAAGCAAAATAAGATGCAAAAAGGATAAACATTACATGCAATCAATATAAGTGATATGATATGGCCATCATCATCTTGTGCTTGTGATCTCCATCTTTGAAGCACCGTCATGATCACCATCGTCACCGGCGCGACACCTTGATCTCCATCATAGCATCGTTGTCGTTTCGCCACCTATTGCTCCTACGACTATCGCTACCGCTTAGTGATAAACTAAAGCAATTACATGGCGATTGCATTGCATACAATAAAGCAACAACCATATGGCTCCTGCCAGTTGCCGATAACTCGGTTACAAAACATGATCATCTCATACAATAAAATATAGCATCACGTCTTGACCACATCACATCACAACATGCCCTGCAAAAACAAGTTAGATGTCCTCTACTTTGTTGTTGCAAGTTTTACATGCTGCTACGGGCTGAGCAAGAACCGTTCTTACCTACGCATCAAAACCACAACGATAGTTCATCAAGTTAGTGTTGTTTTAACCCTCTCAAGGACCGGGCGTAGCCACACTCGGTTCAACTAAAGTTGGAGAAACTGACACCCGCCAACCACCTATGTGCAAAGCACGTCGGTAGAACCAGTCTCGCATAAGCGTACGCGTAATGTCGGTCCGGGCCGCTTCATCCAACAATACCGCGAACCAAAGTATGACATGCTGGTAAGCAGTATGACTTGTATCGCCCACAACTCACTTGTGTTCTACTCGTGCATATAACATCTAAGCATAAAACCAGGCTCTGATACCACTGTTGGGAATGTAGTAATTTCAAAAAACTTCTACACACACGCAAGATCATGGTGATGCATAGCAACGAGAGGGGAGAGTGTGTCCACGTACCCTCGTACACCGTAAGCAGAAGCATTAGCACAACGCGGTTGATGTAGTCGTACGTCTTCACGGCCCGACCGATCAAGCACCGAAAGCACGACACCTTTGAGTTCTTGCACACGTACAACTCGATGACGTCCCTCGAACTCCGATCCAGCCGAGTGTCGAGGGAGAGTTCCGTCGGCACGACGGCATGGTGACGATGATGATGTTCTACCGATGCAGGACTTCGCCTAAGCACCGCTATGATATTATCGAGGTGGATTATGGTGGAGGGGGGCACCGCACACGGCTAAGAGATCAATGATCAATTGTTGTGTCTAGAGGCGCCCCCTGCCCCCGTATATAAAGGAGCAAGGGGGAGGGCCGGGCGTCCAGGAGGGGGTGCGCCAGGAGGAGTCCTACTCCCACCGGGAGTAGGACTCCCTCCTTTCCTTGTCCAAGTAGGAGAGGGGGAAGGAAGGAAGAGAGGGGAGGAAGGAAAGGGGGGCGCCGCCCCCCTCCTTGTCCTATTCGGACTAGAGGGGGAGGGGGCGTGCGGCCTGCCCTGGCCGCCCCTCCTCTTCTCCTCTTTGGGCCCATGAGGCCCATTAACCCCCCGGGGGGTTCCGGTAACCCCTCGGTACTCTGGTATATATCCGATAACCCCCAGAACTATTCCGGTGTCCGAATATAGTCGTCCAATATACTTCATGTCTCGACCATTTCGAGACTACTCGTCATGTCCGTGATCACATCTGGGACTCCCAACTACCTTCGGTACATCAAAACATATAAACTCGTAATATAACTGTCGTCTAACTTTAAGCGTGCGGACCCTACGGGTTCGAGAACAATGTAGACATGACCGAGACACGTTCCCGGTCAATAACCAATAGCGGAACCTGGATGCTCATATTGGCTCCCACATATTCTATGAAGATCTTTTATCGGTCAAACCGCATAACAACATATGTTGTTCCCTTTGTCATTGGTATGTTACTTGCCCGAGATTCGATCGTCGGTATCTCAATACCTAGTTCAATCTCGTTACCGGCAAGTCTCTTTACTCGTTATGTAATGCATCATCCCGCAACTAACTCATTAGTCACATTGCTTGCAAGGCTTATTGTGATGTGCATTACCGAGAGGGCCCAGAGATACCTCTCCGACAATCGGAGTGACAAATCCTAATCTTGAAATACGCCAACTCAACATGTACCTTCGGAGACACCTACAGAGCTCCTTTATAATCACCCAGTTATGTTGTGACGTTTGGTAGCACACAAAGTGTTCTTCCGGTAAACGGGAGTTGCATAATCTCATAGTCATAGGAACGTGTATAAGTCATGAAGAAAACGATAGCAACATACTAAATGATCAAGTGCTAAGCTAACGGAACGGGTCATGTCAATCACATCATTATCCTAATGATGTGATCCCGTTAATCAAATGACAACTCTTTTGTCCATGGCTAGGAAACATAACCATCTTTGATAAACGAACTAGTCAAGTAGAGGCATACCGGTGACACTTAGTTTGCCTATGTATTCACACATGTATTATGTTTCCGGTTAATACAATTCTAGCATGAATAATAAACATTCATCATGATATAAGGAAATAAATAATAACTTTATTATTGCCTCTAGGGCATATTTCCTTCAGATTATTGTGATGACTTGTATGCTATTAAGAATAATGATAACCATGAAACTTGTCATCATGATTTTAGTTTTCAATTGGATTATGCTTCACATGATAGTTATTTTGTTGAGTTTGCTCCCACTACTATTGATGAGAATAAATTTGCTTATGTGGAGAGTAGTAAAATTTCTATGCTTGTAGATCATGAAAAGAATGCTTTAGGTGCTGGTTATATTGTTGAATGCATTCATGATGCTACTGAAAATTATTATGAGGGAGGAACATATGCTTGTAGGAATTGTAATAATATCAAGTATCCTCTCTATGTGCTGAAAATCTTGAAATCATGCTTGTTTTGCCTTCTTATGCTAGTTGATTATTGTTCCCACAAGTTGTTTGCTCACAAAATCCCTATGCATAGGAAGTGGGTTAGACTTAAATGTGCTAGTCATATGTTTGATTATGCTCCCGTTATGTTTCGATTCTTATCTTTTATGTAAGCATCATTGTCATCATCATGCCTAGCTAGGGGCGTTAAACGATAGCGCTTGTTGGGAGGCAACCCAATTTTATTTTTGTTCCTTGCTTTTTGTTCCTGTTTAGTAATAAATACTTCATATAGACTCTGGTTAGATGTGGTTTTATGTTTTAATTAGTGTTTGTGCCAAGTAGAACCTTTGGGAAGACTTGGGTGAAGTCTTTATGATCTTGCTGTAAAAAACAGAAACTTTTGCGCTCACAAGATTAGCTGCCATTTTTTACTGGAGAGTTATTTTAGGTTGATTATTTTTTAAGATGATTAATAGACAAATTCCTCAGGTCCACCAATTTATTTCAGAATTTTTTGAGTTACATAAGTATACATGTGATACATATTACTACAGACTGTTCTGTTTTTGACAGATTCTCTTTTCTATGTGTTGTTTGCTTATTTTGATGAATCTATGAGTAGTATCGGAGGGTATGAACCATAGAGAAGTTGGAATACAGTAGGTTTAACACCAATATGAATTTATAATGAGTTCATAACAGTATCTAAGTGGTGGTTTTATTTTCTTATACTAACGGAGCTTACGAGTTTTGTGTTGAGTTTTGTGTTGTGGAGTTTTCAAGTTTTGGGTGAAGATTCGATGGACTATGGAATAAGGAGTGGAAAGAGCCTAAGCTTGGGGATGCTCAAGGCACACCAAGGTAATATCCAAGGACAACCAAGAGCCTAAGCTTGGGGATGCCCCGGAAGGCATCCCCTCTTTCGTCTTCGTTCATCGGTAACTTTACTTGGAGCTATATTTTTATTCACCACATGATATGTGTTTTGCTTGGAGCATCATTTTCTTTTGTTATTATTTGCTTGCTGTTATTTAGAATAATGTTTTGAATCTATATTTTCAATAAAAATGTCGAGGATAGCCTTTACCACGTTTATTTTACAAGTATACATGTTGTTGTTTCAAAACAGAAAGTTTACTGCTGTTGCAAAAATTCCCTAGAAAAGTAAGAGAATGATATAATGTTGAATATTTTTGAATAATGATCTCTGATAAATCTTCTACAGTGTAATATTTTTTTCATAATTTTTGGAGTTAGGGAAGTATGATGAATCTTGCATTCTTTACAGACTATACTGTTTTGGCAGATTGCTGTTATGTTTGCATTGTTTGCATATGTTTGTTTGTTTAATGATTCTATTTGAGGATAGGAGTATTAAATATGCAGAGACATTTAATATGCAATGTTTAATAATAATTTTAGTGATTTGTTACAGTAGAAAATGATAAGGTTTTGCATTGTTTTATACTAACTTATCTCACGAGTTCTTGTTGAGTTTTATGTGGATGAAGTTTTTGAGAAATAGAGAAACCATGATATGAGAAGAATTAAGGAGACACAAAAGTTCAAGCTTGGGGATGCCCAAGGCACCCCAAGATAATATTTCAAGAAGTCTCAAGCATCCATGCTTGGGATGCCCCGGTAGGCATCCCACCTTTCTTCTTCAACAATTATCGGTTAGTATTGGTTGAGCCTAAGTTTTTGCTTCTTCACATGAGTCGTGCTATCCTTGCAATGCCATTTTATTTTGCTTTGCTTGCTGTTTGAATAAAATACCAAGATCTGAAATTCTTAAATGTTAGAGAGTCTTCACATAGTTGCATAATTATTTAACTACTCGTTGATCTTCACTTATATCTTGTTGGAGTAGTTTGTCATTTACTCGTGTGCTTCACTTATATCCTATGAGTAAATGGTTGAATGAGTTGAATGTCATAAATCTGAAATTATATATGTCCCATTTGCTTATCCCATGGGGAGTAATGACTTCACATCTAAGAAGTAGAGGTTGTAAATTTATTGAAGGTTAGCAAGCATTGCATTGGTCATTTGAACAATTCATGAAAGAATATTGAAGGAAGAGAGATTTCACATATAAATATACTATCTTGGACATCTTTTATAATTGTGAGCACTCATTAAGTATGACATGCTAAAGAGTTGATGTTGGACAAGGAAGACAACGTAATGGGTTATGTTTTCTCACATCTCAGTTAAAGTATATTGTCATGGATCATTCAAACATGTTGAGCTTGCCTTTCCCACTCATGCTAGCCAAAATTCCTTGCACCAAGTAGAGATACTACTTGTGCTTCCAAATATCCCTTAAACTAGTTTTGCCATGAGAGTCCACCATACCTACCTATGGATTGAGTAAGATCCTTCAAGTAAGTTGTCATCGGTGCATGCAATAAAAATTGCTCTCTAAATACGTATGATCTATTAGTGTGAAGAAAATAAGCTTTATACGATCTTGTTATGGAAGCAATAAAAGCGACGGACTGCATAATAAAGGTCCATATACAAGTGGCAATATAAAGTGACATTCTTTTGCATTAAGATTTTGTGCATCCAACCATAAAAGCGCATGACAATCTCTGCTTCCCTCTGCGAAGGGCCTATCTTTTACTTTATGCAAGAGTCAAGGTGATATTCACCTTTCCCTTTTTAATTTTATCCTTTGGCAAGCACCTCGTGTTGGAAAGATCCTGATATATATATATCCAATTGGATGTAAGTTAGCATGAACTATTATTGTTGACATCACCCAAAGGTGAATACGTTGGGAGGCAACACTATCTTTCTCGGTGTCCAATTAAAACTCCATAACCATAAGTATTGCGTGAGTGTTAGCAATTGTAGAAGACTATATGATAGTTGAGTATGTGGAGTTTGCTAAATCAAAGCTCTGACATAGACCCTTCCTGAAAATAAGATGAATTGCAATTGTTTGATGACTGAGAATGAAGTTTGTTAGTTTTCAAGAAAGTTTATGGTCTACGCTTTAACATGTGAATAGCTTGTTACTTGATCATGAGAAGTTTTATGAGATGAACTACTGTTATGACATATAAACATGCTAGAAAAGGTGATTCAAATTATCATTGATCAAACTTATGCACCTGCTAGCATTCACACTTCATAAATTCTTTCTTTTATCATTTACCTACTCGAGGACAAGCAGGAATTAAGCTTGGGGATGCTGATACGTCTCCAATGTATCTATAATTTATGAAGCATTCATGCTATTATATTATCTGTTTTGAATGATTATCGGCTTTATTATACACTTTTATATTACTTTTGGGACTAACCTATTAACCAGAGGCCCAGCAGATATTGTTGTTTTCTTGCCTATTTCAGTGTTTCGAAGAAAAGGAATATCAAACGGAGTCCAAACGGAATGAAACCTTCGGGAGCGTGATTTTTAGAACGAACATGATCTGGGAGACTTGAAGTTCACGTCAGAGAAGCTTTGAGGAAGCCACGAGGGTGGGGGGCGCCCCCCCCTACTGGGCATGCCCCCTGTCTTGTGGGCCCCTCGAGCATCCCCCGACCGACTTCTTCCACCTATATATCTCCATATACCCCGAAAACATCAGAACGGAAGATAGATCAGGAGTTCCGCCGCCGCAAGCCTCTGTAGCCACCAAAAGTCAATCGGGACCCTGTTCCGGCACCCTGCCGGAGGGGGATCCCTCACCGGTGGCCATCTTCATCATCCCGGCGCTCTCCATGACAAGGAGGGAGTAGTTCACCCTCGAGGCTGAGGGTATGTACCAGTAGCTATGTGTTTGATCTCTCTCTCTCTCTCTCTCTCTCTCTCTCTCTCTCTCTCTCGTGTTCTCTCTATGGCACGATCTTGATGTATCGTGAGCTTTGCTATTATAGTTGGATCTTATGATGTTTCTCCCCCTCTACTCTCTTGTAATGAATTGAGTTTTCCCTTTGAAGTTATCTTATCGGATTTAGTCTTTAAGGATTTGAGAACACTTGATGTATGTCTTGCCGTGCTTATTTGTGGTGACAATGGGATATTCATGTGATCCACTTGATGTATGTTTTGGTGATCAACTTGCGGGTTCCGCCCATGAACCTATGCATAGGGGTTGGCACACGTTTTCATCTTGACTCTCCGGTAGAAACTTTGGGGCACTCTTTGAAGTACTTTGTGTTGGTTGAATAGATGAGTCTGAGATTGTGTCATGCATATCGTATAACCATGCCCACGGATACTTGAGGTGACAATGGAGTATCTAGGTGACATTAGGGTTTTGATTGATTTGTGTCTTAAGGTGTTATTCTAGTATGAACTCTATGATAGATCGAACGAGAAGAATAGCTTCATGTTATTTTACTACGGACTCTTGAATAGATAGATCAAAAAGGATAACTTTGAGGTGGTTTCGTACCCTACCATAATCTCTTCGTTTGTTCTCCACTATTAGTAACTTTGGAGTGACTCTTTTTTGCATGTTGAGGGATATTTATATGATCCAGTTATGTTATTATTGTTGAGAGAACTTGCACTAGTGAAAGTATGAACCTTAGGCCTTGTTTCCTACCATTGCAATACCGTTTACGCTCACTTTTATCGCTTGCTACCTTGCTGTTTTTATAATTTCAGATTACAAATACCTTTATCTACTATCCATATTGCACTTGTATCACCATCTCTTCGCCGAACTAGTGCACCTATACAATTTACCATTGTATTGGGTGTGTTGGGGACACAAGAGACTCTTTGTTATTTGGTTGCAGGGTTGTTTGAGAGAGAAAATCTTCATCCTACGCCTCCCACAGATTGATAAACCTTAGGTCATCCACTTGAGGGAAATTTTCTACTATCGTACAAACCTCTGCACTTGGAGGCCCAACAACGTGTACAAGAAGAAGGTTGTGTAGTAGACATCAGTCCAATGTTACGACTGAACTTGAGTCGACTGTTGTTGTTCTGTCCACTCTGTGAGGAAATCTGCAATTGCTTGAGACTTGATGGCCTTCTTTTCCTCAAACTTGATATCGAAAGGAAGAAGTTCAATCGCCCATTTCGCCACTCGGCCAGTTGCATCTCTGTTATTCAGACTTTCTGACAAAGGAGCGTTGCTGACGACTGATATTGAATGATCAAAGAAATAATGCGCAACCTTCTTCATGGTTAGGTAAATTCCGTAAACAAGCTTCTAATAATGAGGGTATCTCTGCTTGGACGGGGCCAAGACCTCTAAAATGTAATAGACTGGGCGATGAACTTTGAAGGCTTTGCCTTCTTCTTCCCGCTCGACCATGAGCACTGTGCTGACAACTTTTCATGTGGCTGCGATATAAAGCAACAAAGGCTCCTTACCGACTGGAGCAGCAAGCACCGGCTGGGTGGAAAGCAGGGCTTTGAGCTCTTCAAACGCTGCTTCGGCTTCGTCATTCCCCTCGAACTTGTCAGACTTCTTCATCAGTTGGTAAAGAGGCAATGCCTTTTCAACGAGGCGTGAGATGAATCGACTCAATGTAGCCAAACAACCAGTAAGCTTCTGAACATCTTGCACTCGCACTGGGCGCTTCATTCGGAGGATTGTGCCAATCTTCTCTGGATTAGCGTCGATTTCTCATTCCGAAACAAGAAAACCGAGTAATTTTCCGCCGGGGACTCCGAATGTGCATTTTGATGGATTGAGCTTGATATCACACCTTCTTAGATTGGCAAAGGTTTCAGCGAGGTCAGTTAGTAGGTCAGAACCTTTGCGTGACTTAACCACTATGTTATCCATGTATGCTTCCACATTCCGACTGATTTGAGTGAGCAGGCACTTCTGAATCATGCGCATGAATGTGGCACCAGCATTCTTGAGACCAAAGGGCATAGTAATATAGCAAAAACACCCAAATGGGGTGATGAAAGTTGTCTTGATCTCATCGGGTCCAAACAGTCGGATCTGATGGTACCCGGAATAAGCGTCCAAAAAGGACAGTCGCTCACATCCCGCAGTCGAGTCGACTATCTGGTCGATGCGGGGTAGAGGAAAATGATCCTTCAGGCAGGACCGATTGATGTGCTTGAAGTCAATACACATTCGAAGTGATTTGTCTTTCTTGGGCACCATAACGACATTGGCGAGCCACTCAGAGTGGTGTATCTCGCGGATGAACTCAGCGGCCAGAAGCCGAGCCACCTCCTCGCCAATTGCCTTCCTCTTGTCCGTGGCGGACCGACGAAGATGCTCCTTAACGGGTTTTGCCTTTGGGTCGACTCGCAAGTGGTGCTCAGCCAGCCCCCTGGGTACACCTGGCATGTTAGATGGCTTCCATGCAAAGATGTCCCAGTTCTCACGGAGGAACTGGATGAGCACTTCTTCCTATTTGCTGTCGAGTGTCGTTGAGATATGGGTCGGAGCAGCATTGGGGTCGGTCGGGTGAGTGTGAACTGGCTTGGTCTCTTCGGCCGACTGAAATGCGGACTCCGAGGCAGGTCTCTTGGCACACAGCAAATCACTCGGATCTGCAGCCTTCTGGTACTCTTGAAACTCCACAGCTGGCATATGCTCATTTGCTATCTTTGCACCGTCCTGAAGACAATCCTCTGCTCTTTTCTGGTTACTGGAGACCGTTATCACGCCTTTGGGCCAAGGCATTTTCAACTTAAGGTACACATAACATGGTCGACCCATGAAGCTAGCATAGGCAGGTCTGCCCAAAATGGCATGATAAGCACTCTGGAAATCCACAACCTCAAACGTCAACTTTTCCTTGCGGTAATTCTTCTTGTCGCCAAAAACCACATCAAGAGCGATCTGGCCGAGTGAATCAGCTTTCTTTCCTGGGATGACTTCGTGGATCCTCATGTTGCTCTCGCTGATTTTGGACATCGGAATGCCCATTCCCTTAAGAGCCTCAGCTTATAGAATATTGAGGCCACTGCCACCATCCATCAGAACCTTGGTCAATCGAGTGCCCCCCACGACTGGGTCGACCACCTCGTGGCGGGTGATCCGACTGGTCGAATGTAATAGGGTTTTTCGACCACTTCAAATACTTCGGTGTTGCCGGAGCAACCATGTTCACCTCTCTGTTAAAGACTTTCAGTCGACTTCTGCTCTCGACATCAGCAAAAATCACCAAGGTGGCATTAACATGGGGATATCCATCTTCCTCTTCTTCCTTGTCTTCCTCCTTATCAGAATCCTTATCTTTCTCGCTGGGCTGACTTTTCTTCTGGAAGCTCTGAATCAGGAGTCGACACTATCGAATGGTATGCTTGGGGAGGATCCGATTCCCCTCTTCATCCTTTTTAGTACGAATATGACACGGCAGATCCATCACATCATTTCCATCTTGATATTTTACCTTCTTGGGGTTCCAGGGCCCTTTGGGCTTCCCTTTGAACTTTCCTTGATTCAACACTACTGCCTCGGTATGACCTGCTGCCTCGACATGACCTGCTGCCTTAGCCTTTCGCTTCTGCTTCCAACTGGAATTTCCTCCTCCGGTGTCCTGGGTGACTGTTTTGTGCTTACCATTCTGGAGTCGGTCTTCCTCTTCGCCGTTAGCGTACTTAGTAGCAATCTCCATCATCCGAGTCAGAGTCATATCTCCTATCCGACCAAACTTCAGATTGAGCTCTCTGTAGCGAATGCCTTCTTTGAAGGCACATACTGCTTGGTGATCTGACACATTATCCACTGTGTGGTGTAGAGTGATCCATCTCTGGATATAGTCTCTCAAGGTTTCATTCGGTTTCTGCACGCAATGCTGCAACTCTGGTAGACCAGCAGGTCTCTTGCACGTACCCTCGAATGTTCTGGTAAACACTCGGGCTAACTCATCCCAACTCAAAATGCTCCCAGGGGCCAACTGGTTCAACCAAGCTCTGGCAGAACCTTCAAGCATCAAGGGGAGGTGCTTCATGGCCACCTCATCGCTGTCGCCACCGATGTGCACAGCCACTCGGTAGTCCTCAAGCCAAGTGTCGGGCTTTGACTCTCCCGTGAACATACTGACGCGAGTTGCCAATCTGAAGTTATGGGGGATCTCAGTGGCCCTGATGGCTCTTCTGAAACACTCGGGACTAGACACGTGGACCCTGCTTCCGCTGGGCCTGTCTCTGTCTAGCCCTTCTCTCTATGCTCTATTCCGGTCGACCAAGCCCTGAACAAGGGCTGACCTTGCATTGAACCCAGGCTCTCTTGGGTCAACTGGAACCATGCGGTCATTACCGTATGGATGCCTATCATCATACCACCGGGGCACGTACGACCCACCCCTCGGAAGGGGCAAAGGCACTCGATGGTAGTTGTCATGGGCGTACTCACGATCATCATCTCCATGGGCTCTTCCTGGGTGCCGATCTTGGTGGTGCTCACTATCTCCTCGCCGCAAAGGTGACCCAGGACTGTGTGCCGACTGAACAGTGTCCGCCCTTACTGATCAACTGTGAATTCTGTTCCACAACTGGGACACGGTGGAGTTCTGGTCTCCTGCCGCCCGGAGCAGCGCCCTGATCTGTTCCAAGCCCCTTCCAGCCTCCGAGCGAGACGGCTGAATGGACTCTGCAATACGCGTAGCAGCCTCGAGATTCTGAATCGGTGTATGGAATACCTGAGTTTCTGGTGGAAACAACTATTGTGAACACCGACTGGATCCGGGGATTAGTCGATGGGCACGCTCGTCGAGAGAATGTTGGAGGTTATCCAAACGAGTGCGCTCAGCCAGCGTGGCCAGGCGCACTTCCTCCAAAGCCCGAGTCTCGGCGGTTTCCCCTATGATGGGGGTATGGAGAGCCTCCTCGTTGTGGCGGTGCAGCCCCTCCCTCTACTGCGGACTAAGAGGTTGAGGCTGATACTCCTCATGGCCGAGTGACGTGCCGTCACCGTCCCTATTCTTGCCGCTGCGACGGAAACCAGGTGGGCCGTGATGGGAGTCAACCATGAGGACCTCCGCCGTGGGGTCACAACTCCCGCTCTCGGAAAGTGTGTCTGCTAAGTCAGTCGACAGGTCGACTAGACCGCAGTAATATACGTCGGTCTCGATCGCCATGACTTGAGGTGTGAACATCTGCCGAGCCATCGTGTGCTTCACCCATCGCTAGAGCCGTGATTGACCGGACCGCTTGCGGCAGCGTCTAGCAGAGCGAGAGAACGACATGGGGGTCGACTGGTACGTGGTCGATTGCTACCGAAGGAGGAAGCCGCGGGCACTTGCGCGGAAGTGCGAAGAACCACGGATCGGCAGTGCCTCAACATCGAGGGTGGCCTCCTGGAGCCAGGCCGAGTTGTCGGTGACGAAAGTGAGTGCTCCGAGTCGGAACTCGTGGCCCATGATCAAACTACCGCCGGAAACCATGTTGATGAGACTGAAGAAAATGCAACCTCGCCGGAAGTCGCTAAGACGCATTGCCCCACGATGGGCACCAACTGTCGTGGTACTAAGACTGACAGTAAGAGTAGGGGGTACGTATGAAGAGGCAAGGTCCTAGCTATGGTGAGATTGTACGCAAGTGTTTACGAGTTCAGGCCCCTCTTGGAGGAGGTAAAAGCCCTATGTCTCGGTGCCCTGAGGCGGTCGACTGGATTATAGTGTGTGTGTTACAGGGGGTGCGAACCCTTGTGCCAGAGGAGGGGGTGGCTTATATAAAGTACGCCAAGACCCCAGCCATCCCCGTTACAAGGAGTTCAACGTACATAAAGAGAGGGCGTTACTGATAACGCTAGCTATAAAGTGCTATTAATGCCCTTGAAGACTACGAAGTGAATGCTTGACCGTTGTTGTCATGTGTGACTCCTGGTCTTCAGTAGGTCGAGTGGTTTCTTGTACGGTCGAGTGATATAAGGAGGGGGTTCCCTAGTGATACGATTGGTCTAGTGGATTGCACTTGACGTCTTTAATTGGTACTCCCTGTTGTCTCTGGGGTTCCTTTGCTTCTAGGGTAGTGACCTTGGGTAGGGCGTATAGGTCAGGCCTATGACCCTACCCTAGGTCTATATCCTCATCAGGAGACGCCCCCCCCCTTAGCCCAAACCGAATTGGACTAGGGGAGGGGGCGCGGCCCCCCTTTCCTCTTTCTCCTCCACCTCTTTCCCTCTGTCCCCATCTTGGAAAAGGAAGGGGACTCCAACTAGGATTGGGAATCCTAGTTGGACTCCCCCTATAGGCGCGCCCCGCCTAGGCCGCCGGCCTGCCCCCTCCCTCCTTTATATACGGGGGCAGGGGGCACCCCAATGGACAACAATTATTCTCTTAGCCATGTGCGGTGCCCTCCTCCACAGTTTAACACCTCGGTCATATCGTCGTAGTGCTTAGGCGAAGCCTTGTGCCGATAACATCATCAACACCATTGCCACACCGTCGTGCTGAAGGAACTCTTCCTCATCCTCAACTAGATCAAGATCTCGAGGGACGCATCGTGTTGAACGTGTGCTGAACACGGAGGTGCCGTACGTTCCGTACTTGGATCGGTTGGATCGTGAAGACGTTCTACTACATCAACCGCATTACTAAACGCTTCTGCTTTCGGTCTACGAGGGTACGTGGACACACTCTCCCGTCTCGTTGCTATGCATCTCCTATATAGATCTTGCGTGATCGTAGGAAATTTTTTGAGTTACTGCGTTCCCCAACAATGGCATCTGAGCCAGATCTATGCGTAGATGTTATATGCACGAGTAGAACACAATGAGTTGTGGGTGATAATAGTCATACTGCTTACCACCAATGTCTTACTTTGATTCGGCGGTATTGTTGGATGAAGCGGCCCGGACCGACATTACATGACCGTGTTCATGAGACTGGTTCTACCGACGTGCTTTGCACATAGGTGGCTGGAGGGTGTCTGTTTCTCCAACTTTAGTTGAATCTAGTTTGACTACGGCCGGTCCTTGTTGAAGGTTAAAATAGCACACTTGACAAAAAATTATTGTGGTTTTGATGCGTAGGTAAGAACGGTTGTTGCTAGAAGCCCGTAGCAGCCACGTAAAACTTGCAACAACAAAGAAGAGGACGTCTAACTTATTTTTGTAGGGCTTGTTGTGATGTGATATGGTCAAGACATGATGTGATATAAATTGTTGTATGAGATGATCATGTTTTGTAACAAAGTTATCGGCAACTGGTAGGAGCCATATGGTTGTCGCTTTATTGTATGAAATGCAATCGCCATGTAATTGCTTTACTTTATCACTAAGTGGTAGCGATAGTCGTAGTAGCAATAGTTGGCGAGACGACAACGATGCTACGATGGAGATCAAGGTGTCAAGCCGGTGACGATGGAAATCATGACGATGCTTCGGTGATGGAGATCATGAGCACAAGATGATGATGGCCATGTCATGTCACATATTTGGATTGCATGTGATGTTTATCTTTTATACATCTTATTTTGCTTAGTATGGCGGTAGCACTATAAGATGATCCCTTACTAAATTTCAAGGTATAAGTGTTCTCCCTGAGTATGCACCGTTGCTGCAGTTCATCATGCCGAGACAACACGTGATGATCGGGTGTGATAAGCTCTACGTTCACATACAACGGGTGCAAGCCAGTTTTGCACATGCAGAATACTCGGGTTAAAGTTGACGAGCCTAGCATATGCAGATATGGCCTCGGAACACTGAGACCGATAGGTCAAACGTGAATCATATAGTAGATATGATCAACATAGTGATGTTCACCATTGAAAACTACTCCATCTCACATGATGATCCGACATGGTTTAGTTGATTTGGATCTCGTGATCATTTAGATGACTAGAGGGATGTCTATCTAAGTGGGAGTTCTTAAGTAATATGATTAATTGAACTTTAATTTATCATGAACTTAGTCCTGATAGTTTTGGCATGTCTATGTTGTTGTAGATCAATGGCCCATGCTACCGTTCCCTTGAATTTTAATGCGTTCCTAGAGAAAGCTAAGTTGAAAGATGATGGTAGCAATTACATGGATTGAGTCCGTAACTTGAGGATTATCCTCATTGTTGCACAGAAGAATTACGTCTTGGAAGCACCGCTAGGTGCAAGGCGTGCTGCAGATGCAACTGCGGATGTTCTGAACGTCTGGCAGAGCAAAGCTGATGACTACTCGATAGTTCAGTGTGCCATGCTTTACGGCTTAGAATCGTGACTTCAAAGACGTTTTGAACGTCATGGAGCATATGAGATGTTCCTAGAGTTGAAGTTAATATTTTAAGCAAATGCCCGAGTTGAGAGATATGAAGTCTCCAACAAGTTCTATAGCTGCAAAATGGAGGAGAATAGTTCTGTCAGTGAACACATACTCAAAATGTCTGGGTACCATAACCACTTCACTCAGCTAGGAGTTAATCTTCATGATGATAGTGCCATTGACAGAGTTCTTCAATCACTGCCACCAAGCTATAAAGGCTTTGTGATGAACTATAATATGCAAGGGATGACGAAAATGATTCCCGAGCTCTTCGCAATGCTAAAGGCTGCGGAGGTAGAAATCAAGAAGGAGCATCAAGTGTTGATGGTCAACAAGACCACTAGTTTCAAGAAAACGGGCAAAGGTAAGAAGGGGAACTTCAAGAAGAATAGCAAGCAAGTTGCTACTCCCGGGAAGAAGCCCTAGTCTGGACCTAAGCCTAAAACTGAGTGCTTCTACTACAAAGGGACTGGTCACTGGAAGCGGAACTGCCCCAAGTATTTGGCAGATAAGAAGGATGGCAAATTGAAAGGTATATTTGATATACATGTTATTGATGTGTACCTTACTAATGCTCGTAGTAGCGCCTGGGTATTTGATACTGGTTCCGTTGCTCATATTTGTAACTCGAAACAGGGGCTACGGATTAAATGAAGATTGGCTAAGGACGAGGTGACGATGCGCGTCGGAAATGGTTCCAAGGTCGATGTGATCGCTGTCGGCACGCTACCTCTACATCTACCTTCGGGATTAGTTTTAGACCTGAATAATTGTTATTTGGTGCCAACGTTGAGCATGAACATTATATGTGGATCTTGTTTGATGCGAGAAGGTTATTCATTTAAATCAGAGAATAATGGTTGTTCTATTTATATGAGTAATATCTTTTATGGTCATGCACCCTTGTTGAGTGGTCTATTTTTATTGAATCTCGATCGTGGAGATACACATGTTCATAATATTGAAGCCAAAAGATGCAAAGTTGATAATGATAGTGCAACTTATTTGTGGCACTATTGTTTAGGTCATATTGGTGTAAAGCGCATGAAGAAACTCCATGCTGATGGGCTTTTGGAATCACTTGATTATGAATCACTTGGTGCTTGCGAACCATGTCTCATGGGCAACATAACTAAAACTCTGTTCTCCGGAACAATGGAACGAGTTACTGACTTATTGGAAATAATACATACCGATGTATGCGGTCCAATGAGTGTTGAGGCTCGTGGCAGGTATCGTTATTTTCTTACCTTCACAGATGATTTGAGCAGATATGGGTATATCTACTTAATGAAGCATAAGTCTGAAACATTTGAAAAAGTTCAAAGAATTTCAGAGTGAAGTGGAAAATCATCATAACAAGAAAATAAAGTTTCTACGATCTGATCATGGAGGAGAATATCTGAGTTACGAGTTTGCTCTTCATTTGAAACAATGTGGAATAGTTTCGCAACTCATGCCACATAGAACACCACAATGTAATGGTGTGTCCGAACATCGTAACCGTACTTTATTGGATATGGTGCAATCTATGATGTCTCTTACTGATTTACTGCTATCGTTTTGGGGTTATGCTTTAGAGACGGCTGCATTCACTTTAAATAGGGCACCATTGAAATCCATTGAGACGATGCCTTATGAACTGTGGTTTGGCAAGAAACCAAAGTTGTCGTTTCTTAAAGTTTGGGGCTGTGATGCTTATGTGAAAAAGCTTCAACCTGATAAGCTCGAACCCAAATTGGAGAAGTGCGTCTTCATAGGATACCCAAAGGAAACTGTTGGGTACACCTTCTATCATAGATCCGAAGGTAGGATATTTTTTGCTAAGAATGGATCCTTTCTAGAGAAGGAGTTTCTCTTGAAAGAAGTGAGTGGGAGGAAAGTAGAACTTGATGAGGTAATTGTACCTTCTCCCGAATTGGAAAGTAGTTCATCATAGAAATCAGTTCCAATGATTCCTACACCAATTAGTGAGGAAGCTAATGATGATGATCATGAAACTTCAGATCAAGTTACTATCGAACCTCGTAGGTCTTCCAGAGTAAGGTACGCACCAGAGTGGTATGCTAATCCTGTTCTGGAAGTCATGTTACTAGACCATGATGAACCTATGAACTATGAGGAAGCGATGATGAGCCTAGATTCCGCAAAATGGCTCGAGGCCATGAAATCTGAGATGGGATCCATGTACGAGAACAAAGTATGGAATTTGGTGGATTTGCCCGATGATCGGCTAGCCATAGAAAATAAATGGATCTTCAAGAAGAAGACTGACGCTGACGGTAATGTTATTGTTTACAAAGCTCGACTTGTTACGAAAGGTTTTGGACAAGTTCAAGGAGTTGACTACGATGAGATTTTCTCACTTGTAGCGATGCTTAAGTCTGTCCGAATCATGTTAGCAATTGCCGCATTTTATGATTATGAAATTTGGCGGATGGATATCAAAACTGCATTCCTTAATGGATTTATTAGGAAGAGTTGTATATGATGCAACCAGAAGGTTTTGTCGATCCAAAGGGTGCTAACAAAGTGTGCAAGCTCCAGCGATCCATTTATGGACTGGTGCAAGCCTCTCGGAGTTGGAATAAACGCTTTGATAGTGTGATCAAAGCATATGGTTTTATACAGACTTTTGGAGAAGCATGTATTTACAAGAAAGTGAGTGGGAGCTCTGTAGCATTTCTGATATTATATGTGGATGACATATTGTTGATTGGAAATGATACAGAATTTCTGGATAGCATAAAAGGATACTTGAATAAGAGTTTTTCAATGAAAGACCTCGGTGAAGCTGCTTACATATTAAGCATCAAGATCTATAGAGAGAGATCAAGATGCTTAATTGGATTTTCACAAAGCACATACCTTGATAAAGTTTTGAAGAAGTTCAAAAATGGATCAGTCAAAGAAAGGGTTCTTGCCTGTGTTACAAGGTGTGAAGTTGAGTCAGACTCAGTGCCCGACCACTACAGAAGATAGAGAGAAAATGAAAGTCATTCCCTATGCTTCAGCCATAGGTTCTATCATGTATGCAATGCTGTGTACCAAACCTGATGTGTGCCTTGCTATAAGTATAACAGGGAGGTACCAAAGTAATCCAGGAGTGGAACACTGGACAACAGTCAAGAACGTCCTGAAATACCTGAAAAGGACTAAGAACATGTTTCTCGTTTATGGAGGTGACAAAGAGCTCGTCGTAAATGGTTACGTCGATGCAAGCTTTCACACAGATCCGGATGACTCTAAGTCACAATCCGGATACGTATTTATATTGAATGGTGGAGCTGTCAGTTGGTGCAGTTCCAAGAAGAGTGTCGTGGTGGAATCTACGTGTGAAGCCGAGTACATAGCTGCTTCGGAAGCAGCAAATGAAGGAGTCTGGATGAAGGAGTTCATATCTGATCTAGGTGTTATACCTAGTGCATCGGGTCCAATGAAAATCTTTTGTGACAATACTGGTGCAATTTCCTTGGCAAAGGAACCCAGATTTCACAAGAGAACCAAACACATCAAGAGACGCTTCAATTCCATCCGGCATCAAGTCGCGGAAGGAGAAGTAGAGATTTGCAAAATACATACAGATTTGAACGTTGCAGACCCATTGACTAAGTCTCTTCCATGAGCAAAACATGATCAACACCAAGACTCCATGGGTGTTAGAATCATTACTATGTAATCAAGATTATTGACTCTAGTGCAAGTGGGAGACTGAAGGAAATATGCCCTAGAGGCAATAATAAAGTTGTTATTTATATTTCCTTATATCATGATAAATGTTTATTATTCATGCTAGAATTGTATTAACCGGAAACTTAGTACATATGTGAATACATAGACAAAACATAGTGTCCCTAGTATGCCTCTACTTGACTAGCTCGTCAATCAAAGATGGTTATGTTTCCTAACCATAGACACGTGTTGTCATTTGTTGAACGAGATCACATCATTAGGAGAATGATGTGATGGACAAGACCCATCCGTTAGCTTAGCATTATGATTGTTACAGTTTCATTGCTACTGCTTTCTTCATGACTTATACATGTTCCTCGGACTATGAGATTATGCAACCCCTGAATACCGGAGGAACACCTTGTGTGCTATCAAATGTCACAACGTAACTGGGTGATTATAAAGATGCTCTACAGGTGTCTCCGAAGGTGTTTGTTGGGTTGGCATAGATTGAGATTAGGATTTGTCACTCCATGTATCAGAGAGGTATCTGTGGGCCCTCTCGGTAATGCTCATCACTATAAGCCTTGCAAGCAATGTGAATAATGAGTTAGTTACGGGGTGAAGCATTATGAAGGAGTAAAGAGACTTGCCGGTAATGATATTGAACTAGGTATGATGATACCGATGATTAAATCTCGGGCAAGTAACATACCGATGACAAAGGGAACAACGTATGTTGTTATGCGGTTCGACCGATAAAGATTTTCGTAGAATATGTAGGAGCCAACATGAGCATCCATGTTCCACTATTGGTTATTGATCAGAGATGTGTCTCGATCATGTCTACATAGTTCTCGAACCCGTAGGGTCCGCGCGCTTAACGTTCGATGATGATTTGTATTATGAGTTATATGTTTTTGATGACCGAAGTTTGTTCGGAGTCCCGGATGAGATCACAGACATGACGAGGAGTCTCGAATTGGCCGAGACATAAAGATTGATATATTGGAAGGTTATGTTCGGACAGCGGAAAGGTTTCAGAAAGGTTCGTGCATTTTTCGGAGTACCAGGAGGTTACGGAACCCCCGAGGGGACTAATGGGCCTTCATGGGCCTTAGTGGAAGAGAGGAGGCAGCGGCCAGGTGGAGGCGCACGCCCCCCCCGGCCCAAACCGAATTGGACTAGGGGAGCCCCCCCCCCCCTCCTCTTTCTCCTCCACCTCTTTCCCTCTCCACCCCTCCCCCCTCTTGGAAAAGGAAGGGGACTCCAACTAGGATTGGGAATCCTAGTTGGACTCCCCCAATAGGTGCGCCTCTCCTAGGCCGCCGGCCTCCTCCCTCTCTCCTTTATATACGGGGGTAGGAGGGCACCCCAATGGACAACAGTTATTCTCTTAGCCGTGTGCGGTGCCCCCTCCACAGTTTAACACCTCGATCATATCGTCGTAGTGCTTAGGCGAAGCCCTGCGCCAGTAACATCATCAACACCGTCACCACGCCGTCGTGCTGACAGAACTCTTCCTCGTCCTCAACTGGATCAAGAGCTCGAGGGACGTCATTGTGCTGAACGTGTGCTGAACACGGAGGTGCCGTACGTTCGGTACTTGGATCAATCATGAAGACGTTCAACTACATCAACCGCGTTACTAAACGCTTCCGCTTTTGGTCTACGAGGGTACGTGGACACACTCTCCCGTCTCGTTGCTATGCATCTCCTAGATAGATCTTGCGTGATTGTAGAATTTTTTTTTGAATTACTACATTCCTCAACAGCTGTGCCCCGCATGTGGAGTCCAAACCCTTTGGAAGCTTGCCGACTCAAAACTTTTTCTGATTTTTTTTGGGAATTTTGGAGCTCCGTAAAATTGATTTTAGTCCAAAGACATGTAGAAAGTATCAACAGTACTAAGTTAATATGTTAGTCCAGAAAAAAAAGTAATGTCAAAACTATGACAAAATGATATAAACATTGCATGAAATAATTAAAAAAATTATAGATACGTTTGAGATGTATCAGTGATAAAACTATATTAGACAGAATCACCATGTGCCAACTCTGGTTGCGCCGTCCACGCCAATAGCGCAGAACAACGACGCCATCGAAGTTCCCAAAAGAAGGATTGCCTCACGAGGGCGCAGATGGCTGCGCCCAGCGAACACACAAATCACGGGATCATGACAATCGGCACAACACCTGCATATCTTCACACATGTAAGGCCTTTTTGATTCGTAGAATTCTAAAAACATAGGAATAGAAGAACGTAAGATTGAAGTGCCATAGTCATCTCAATCCTACAAATTTTTGGGTTGTTTGATTGCATCATAAAAAAAACAAATAATTCTTCCAGGCGTTTTTTGGTTTGAAGGAGTTTTGTAGGAATTCTATAGGAAAAAAAAAATCCTTCAGAGTTGTAGGAATAGAATCATATTTCTGTGAAGCAATTCTTCCTGTCTTTCACCTTTCATAGGAAAATAAACATTAGTCTAGACTCTTTGAAAATTTTATATGATGTGAACCAAAAGCACTCTTCATATTCTTACTCCTAGGATATATGAGATACATGACATGTCATTTTCTACAAGTTTTCTATTATTATGATATTCCTACCCTATGAACCAAAAAAGGCCTCAAAGAGGTATGAGTGGATGCTAGAATTTCTAGAATTTTTTTTATATGATTCAATCCTATGAACCAAACAACCAACATATGAAAAAATCGTAAGGATTCTAATCCTTCAAAACTCCTATGAAAATCATTTGAATCAAAGGAGCCCACGGTTGTATTTTACCGATCCGTCGCATGACTTCCACTACCCGACCGCCACACTAGAGCTGCCAGGCACACTTGTCCGGTCACGCTGACATCTGCACTCGTGTCCGTCGCGTCGGATGAAAGCAGGGGCATGCCATTTGGACGCGCCGACCTGCAACCAGGACATGAGCTGACTTTTTTTTTTTATTTGCGGGGGGACATGAACGGACTCAACCCAAGCATCATATCACTGAGGAGCTATGCCTGATCTATAGTTCCCACCGCAAGCCGGCCAGACCAAACCATCGTTGAAGAGTAGCGCTAGCGCAAGCAAATCACAAACCAGATGTCAGATCAGGAGAAGGGTTAGGGAAGAAGGGGAGGGGCAGGCTTAGAGAGGAAGCCCGCCACCACTATCGGTCGGCTGTGGAGGTCATCGTCAGTGATGGTGAGGAGGAATGAGGAAGGAGGTGATCCAGGTTGCAGGTCGCTGGCGTTTGGGTGTCTCCGAAGTCGTGAGAGCGACCCAGGTAGGCGTCGACCTTGACGATTACTACTAGATAGGCGCCACATAGGACTAGCTGGGACCCCCGGGTAGGAAATTAAACTTTACCAGGACAAAGTGGTTGGTCTTTTAATAGTTCTCCAGCCGTATATTAAGCTGCAAGAAGACTGGCTTAAATTACCCTAAGATATCAAAAAAAAATTGATCTATGCATTGTACAAAGAACATTAAAAATATTAAAATTACATCTAATTTCATAGACAACCTAGCGACGACTAAAGCTGGAGCGAGCCGAAGGTGCACTGGTCATCGCCGACCCTCAACGGGCCGGGCAAACTTCTTGTACTAAATATAGTCGGGAAGTCATCATGCTATGCTAAGACCCCACGGGACCAAGGTACCAGAACAACAATCATCGACGATGAAGAGAACCGTAGATTGGAAGGATCTAACATGTAGACACGCGAAGGAACACGAACAAAGACTGGATCAACGGAGATCCAACAAAGACCAATACCGACTGAATCCCGCGCGATCCGCTGAAGACACACATCCACACACCCTCCAACAACGCTAAACGCACCGCCAGGACGCGGGATAGGCGGAGAGGGCCTTATTCCATCTTCAGGGAGCCGCCACCGCCACGCCTTCCTGAGCAGGACACAGACACTAAGAATATTAATTAACCTTTTAGCCACAACTAGTAGGCAGCTAGCAAAAATATGGAAAGTACTATTGAATAGTAGAATTATGCAACACAATCCAATTATTCTGATTTAGAACATCTAGTAAGGATTAACATACCTTTTTCTCCTCCTCAATCTTAGCCTTGATAACTGAGTATAGGGCAACACCAGAAATAGCAATGGCTGTGCCAATTCCAGTTTGTGTGGTGATCTTGTTGCCTGCTCAGCATTCCAAAAAGTATTATGTGACAAGAGTACACCAGTGCAAAAGAACAAGAGCCAGACATATGTATCGATCTTTAAGAAACAACAGATTTTAGTGATACCGAAAATGATGATTGAGAAGCCGATGACAAAGACACGTTTCAACACGTTGCCAACGGCATGTGTTAGAGGGGCCACCCGCTGCAATGTGTTTGTTGCAACCTGTATGTCCAGAATTCTTTTAGGACCAAATTATAACAGATAAATGAAAGAATGACAAAACTATCATCAAAATGGCACAACTATAATGCATATCTGCGATATCTTCTGTATCTGAACAACTAAAAGAAGTCCATGTGCACTATATGGAGGGTCACACTGTGGTTGGCACGGTTGAAGTTGATTCATACCATCTTGAAGTGAAACTTTATACCTGATTATAAAGGTGATAGAACAAGCCCGCCAAGAAAATATTGGAAACTAACTTTGCTAATCCAACTTTGGCAATTGCATCTTTAAATCCATGCTGCACTAGTTGAGGTCCTTCAATCTGCAAGTTAACACTGTGATAAATAAATATTCCCTCAGTAAACTAATATAAGATTGCTTAGATAACTACTTTAGTGATCTAAACGATCTTATATTGTTTACAGAGGGAGTATATCACAATCAATGGTCTATACATGCAGAATTGGCAGTAAAAGTAGTTTGTGAATAGGAATTTATATCCAAGAATCAGTTTAATCGCGCAGTCACAAGCCATAATGCTGCAGGACAAGCAATTTTTTATTCCATTGAATATTCTCGCAATTGTTTGTGTTGCAGAAACAATACTCATATTATAATCAAAATTATGAACGAAATATATGCTCTCTTAATCATGATGCTAGATTGTTCATGCAGAATATTTGGGATTGTCATGCCCACACCAACGCATGGGCATCATCTACTTATACATAATTGCATATACAAACTGCATGCAGCCATGTCCACACATATTCAAGAACAGGAACTTGTGACATTAGTTGCAGTGTCATATTATCTAAAGTTTAGTGATAAATATAGACTTACAATGAGTGCTGGAGGAATGCAGACGATGAGAGCAATTATAGAGATATAGGCATACAGATTGGTGCTATCCATGTCAGTCTAGGACAAATAGAAATAACGAGAAAAGTTGTTAAATACGAATTCTTCAAGAGGAAGGAAAACTGGGTGCAAAACCTTAAAGCAAGACACAAACCATAGCTTTCTTCGAATAAATGCTACGGTAGGTGAACGAGATATTAGAAATCATGGCATTGATGAAACCAGTCCAGTTGAATGAGAGTTCAGTGAGAGATGCGATTGATACACCTGTTCAGTTTAAAATAGTTAATCCTGGTCCACATCTCATTATAAGAATCGTGATTTTCAAGGTGTAATCCTAACATGATTCTACAATCATCGTGTCAACAAAGAAACTATCATGCCTAGTGCCTACGGTGCTCATCTTAGCAATCTTGCTAGTCACACTTTATGACCTAAGCAACCCCATACATCGTCACACATCAAAATGAAAACGACAATCTACAACACTTGCACATCAACCACACGGATAATTATGTGTTCTGTAACATATATTTTCCTCTTGTCCCAAAAAAAACAGCATAAAACATGGGAAGCTAAAACTTTGTGTGAATATTAAACCATTATAACAGTGATGATGAAAATATTGTACAGAAAAAGTCCTAAGTTATATATGAATAGCATCACAAGCAAAAAATGCAATAACCAGAAATTACCTATTACAACTGGAGCCAGAGATAACCACAATGTGAAGGGAACTTGCTGCCCGAGAATAAACTGTGAAGCAGCCGCATTGAAGAACGGCTCGAGAGCTGGATTGTATTTATTTGTTATTAAAATATTTAAAATATTTTCCTTAAAAGATTGAAAACATGTATAAAAGAGCAAAAACGCCAGCACAACAAACGGAGAACAAAATTAGAATATCGTTGCAGCACCTTTAATGGTGTGGGCAAATGAGACCGATACAGCAGCAAAAGACACAGTGCTCGTTACATGACCGATGGCATGGCAAATTGCAACTGGCAGCAGCAGCTTCAGAAGCGTCGAATTCATCGGCTACAAGAGTACAACAGTATTGGGTTTACTACTTCCTCCAGAAATAATGACATTAACATAAAAAGAACATGGACAAGAAACACTTGATGATTCACGGAAATATAGAAAAAATTCTCAACGAAGAACTATTTACATTTTATGCATAGTTCAATGTGATTCTTAGAAGCCATGTCATCATTTGTAAATTCCTGAAATTTTCAGAAAAGCACTCTATAACACCATAGTGTAAGAGATCAGGGAGAATGTGTCATCAGTTGATTGCAAAGAGGTAAAGAAAAAGAAAGAAAATGTTGCAGTTCGAGTGATTTGTGTAAATGTTTCAGTTGACTCGCTGCTTCAATTGTGTATATATCCATCGAGAACCAACATCGTTAGCCAATCATAAGGAGTATGGTACCAATAAATTATTATCAGTAATTGTGTTAAGTACCTCAGAAAATAAACATATAAACAGCTAAAGACATCAATATGACCCAATGCTTCATGTTTTCAAAATTATAATTTTGTGAAACCCTGATCACTACTTGTGACTAAATATAACGAACCATGAGTCAGGGTTGTGGTGAGAAATACCGCACACTTTAGGAGACCGGTGCTCCAGCTGATAAGGCAGTACAAGACTCCAACCGAAAGATGGGTCACCGACACAAAGCTATGTGAATTGGCAAAACTTTTAGATGATGAACAGAACTAATCGCAGCATAAAAGAGAATTCGGACACATACTATGGATAGGGGAAGTAATCAAAGATCTTCTTGTTGAGAATGTTAAATATCACATTCAAAAAATACCTACAAATTGTATCAAAATAGCAACCATTAGAGATCTGTGGTTTCCATTTATACTGTCTGATATATGACCCGCAGGTGAGGTGAGTGAGCGTACCACATGAAGAAGAAGAAACCAGTGACAAGAGCCGGGTACCTCTCCAAAAACCCGATGGGCTTTGCTTGCCTGCAAGTGACAACAATAGGTTGTGTTAGGGTGACACAACAAGTTGTGTTGGGGTAACAGGACTAATCTCAAAGCTCTCATGAAGGTTGATGTTAAATTCTACACTGAGATATTTAATTTTTGAGAAAACAGCAAGTACAACAGACACACACTTCGAGATTTGTTAGGAAAACATGACAGAAATACTTAATCACAAAATAAAACTCTCTCTCACTATTGAAACTATCGAGACTGCGAGCATACAGGCACAAGCACACAGCTGACATGCATGACCACACGTGACACACATGCTGGTAGGAGCTAGGGTTCTACCGGGTCTAGGCCGGAGATTGTAGGGGAAGGAGGAAGCAGGGCGCGCGTGAGCACGCGGCCGCCGGCGGCTGGGCGCCGTCGTGCGCGTGGAGGAGGCGGTGGCGGTGAGAGGAGGCGGCTAGGGGTTTAGGATTTCCGGCTCCTCTGGGAGCCGGGCAATGGAATTGTCTTATTGCTTAATCTGAAAAAGAGTCTTACAGCTTCTTTATATAACCACGAAAATAAGATAACTTGTGGGCTAAGCCCCTAACTAAACCTGCCCGGTGGGCCTCCTACGGGTATAAGTTACCCCGGTCATAACATCTCTCCCCGCCTGCGCAAACAGCTCGTCCTCGAGCTGAAAGTATGGGTAGTGTTGGCGGAACTCATCGCGCTGCTCCCAAGTAGCCTCCTCCTCCGGAAGGCCAGCCCATTGGATCGACACATACCACACCCCGCGACATAGCTGGGCCTGCAACACCTTCGCGGGTCCCGGAAGGAGGCGGCCGTCGGAGGTCGGCGGAAGTGCAGGGGTGGTGGCCGGGGGCTCCCCACGGAAGGGCTTCAGCAGCCCCACATGGAAGACGTCGTGGATGCAAGCACCGTCCGGAAGCTAAAGGCGGTAGGCCACCTTCCCGATGCGCTCCAAGATGGCAAAGGGCCCGGCGTAGCGAGGGCCCAGTTTGCGCTTCACACGTGGGTCCAGGGACTGCGTAGAGTGGTGAAGAAGACGCAGCCACACCCAATCGCCCACCGCGAACTCCGCCTCGCGATGGTGGCCGTCGTAGTAGTGCTTGGCTAGCTGCTGGGCCTGAATGAGGCGCTGCCGGACCTCCACAAGCATCTCCTCGCGGCTGCGAAGAAGATCGCCCGCCGCCTCCGTCCGAGCCGTCGCCGGGTCAACCGGCAGGATGGGCGGAGGAGGGCGGCCGTAGACCACCTCAAATGGCATGGCGTGCAGGGCGGAGTGATAGGAGGTGTTGTAGCAGTACTCCGCCCACGCGAGCCAATCCACCCAAGCGCGAGGACGATCACTTGTGACACAACGTAAGTACATGGCAATCACCTTGTTGACGACCTCGGATTCGCCGTCCGTCTGAGGATGGAAGGCCGTGCTCAGGCGGAGCTTCACGCCCGCCAACCGAAAGAGATCGCGCCAGACATGCCCCGTGATCACCGAGTCCCGATTGCTGACGATCGAAGCGGGAAATCCGTGGAGGTGGACGATGCCGTCGAAGAAGGCACGGGCCACGGACGCGGCAGTGTAGGGATGGCCGAGCGCGATGAAGTGAGCATACTTGGAGAAGCGGTCGACCACCGTGAGGATGACGGACTTGCCGCCCACCTTGGGGAGGCCCTCGATGAAGTCCATGGAGATATCCGCCCAGACCTGAGACAACACCTCCAAGGGCTGTAGCAAACCAGCCGGCCGTAGTGTCTCCGTCTTGTTGCGCTGGCATGTCACACAAGACCGCACCCAGTCCTGGACCAGGGCCCGATCACCGGGGATATAGAAGTCGGCGCGGAGACGATGTAAGGTTTTCTGCACACCCTCGTGGCCGTCGAGTGGGCCAGCAACAGAACCTGATGACAGAGGTCGTCGTGCGCTGGCACGAAGATATGGCGCCCATGCAGGAGGAAGCCATCGGCAAGGCGCCACGGCTCCTCCAGGTCGCCCGCAGCAAGCTGCTGCTGAAGGAGCAGAGCGTCCGGCGCGACCGCGGTGGCCCGTTGGATGTCGGCGAAGAGGGCGAAAGAGGGCCCCGTGCGGATGCATAGCACCGTCCCCTCGGAGTCGCCGACAGTGGGGTCGTGGTCCACGTCGCGGCGAGACAGGGCGTCGGCCACAGTGTTGAGGCGGCCCGGACGATACTCGACGGTGAAGTCAAAGCGAAAGAGTTTGCTGATCCACTGATGCTGCGGCACGGTAGACAGCCTCTGGTCCAATAAGGACTGAAGGTTGTAGTGATCCGTGCAAATCCGGAACGAGCGGCCCCAAAGATAGGGCCGCCAATGGCGCACCGCCTGCACCAAGCCAATGAGCTCCCGCTCATAAGCCGCGAGCTTAAGATGGCGCGCGGCGAAGGGCCTGCTGAAGAAGGCGAGAGGGCCATCGCCCTGATGAAGGACGGCACCGAACCCCGCACCGAAGGCGCCGCAGTCCACCACAAACGGGCGGTCGAAATCCAGCATCTGAAGAACGGGACCCTTCATGAGGGCCCCCTTGAGGGCCTCGAACGCCGCCGTCGCCTCCTCATCCCAGGCAAAGGCGTCACGGCGCAGCAGGCGCGTGAGCGGTGACGCGATGAGGCCGAACTCCCGGATGAATTCCCAGTAGTACCCCGCGAGGCCCAGGAAGCCACGAAGAGCCCGCGGTGAGTGCGGTGTCGGCTAGGCCGTGACGGCCGCCACCTTGTCGGCGTCCATAGCAACCCCCTCGACCGAGATGATGTGGCCGAGGTAGGCGACTGAAGGCGTCTCGAACGAGCACTTCGAGCACTTAAGATGAAGATGGTACGCCCGAAGCTCGTTGAAGACGATGGCGACATGCTGAAGGTGCTCCGCCCACGAGGCGCTGTAGATAAGAATGTCATCAAAGAAAACGAGCACAAACCGACGCAAGTAGGGGCGGAGGACGTCGTTCATCAGAGCCTGGAAGGTCGCCGGGGCGTTGGAGAGGCCAAAAGGCATCACCAAGAACTCAAAGTGGCTGTGATGAGTCTGAAACGCCGTCTTGGCGTCATCGTCTGGGTGCATTCGCACCTGGTGGTAGCCCGACCAAAGGTCGAGCTTGGTGAAGAAACGCGCCCCATGGAGCTCGTCCAGGAGCTCGTCGACCACTGGAATAGGAAACTTGTCCTTGAGCATCAGGGCATTAAGAGTGCAATAGTCGATGCAGAAGCGCCACGTGCCGTCCGACTTGCGGACGAGGAGGACCGGCGCCGAAAACGGCGACGTGGAGATCCGGATGATGCCCAAGGCGAGCATGAGAGCGCACTACCGCTCCAGCTCGTCCTTCTGTAGCTGGGGATAGCGGTAGGGGCGCGCTGCAACCGGCGCCGTGCCCGGCAGGAGATGAATGCGGTGATCATACACCCGGGCTGGCGGAAGGCCCTGAGGCTCGTCGAAGAGGTCGCGGTGCTGCTGCAGGAGGTGATCCAGCAATGGATGCTCGAGCTCCGTGGCGGCCGCGGCAAGCTGAAGCTGCGGCGGCGCCAGAGAGGCGCCACCCACGCCCTCCCACCGGACGCGGCGACCCTAGCGCCAGAAGGTCATCGTCAGGGCGTCGAAGTCCCAGAGGATGGGACCAAGGGTCCGCAAGAAGTTGACACCGAGGATGAAGTCGAAGCAGCCCAAGTCGATGCCCGCGCACGTGATGGTGAAGTGCTCGTCGCCGATAGTGATGGGCACGTTCCGTGCCAGCCCATGACACCGGAGGCGGTCGCCGTTAGCCACCGTGACCCAAAGTTGCTCCCCGCCCGTCGGCTGAAGCGCTAAGTGGCGCATGGTAGCCTCGGGCAGGAAGTTATGTGTGGAGCCCGTATCCAAGAGGGCCACCAGGCGCTCGCCATGAATCATCACCGGCAAGAGCATAGTCCGCTCGTCGCGGATGCCGGCAAGCGCATGGAGCGAGACCACGAGCGCCGTCGCGGGTGCAGCCGCGGGGGCGGCGTCCGCAACAACTGGTGGCGGCAACTCGCCGTGACCGTCGGCGGGTGTGTCCTCCTCGATGTAGTCGGCTGTCTCCAAGTAGAAGAGGCACGGGCAGACGTGACCCGGCACGTAGGGCTCATCGCAGTTAAAGCAAAGCCCCTGACGCCGACGCTCAAGTTGCTCGGCCGGAGAGAGCCGATGGAAGGGCCGCGTCGTGGCCGGGGTGGCAGTCGCAAGAGCGGCCGGACCGGCGCCGGTGCCGGGGGCTGCCTGGCATGCTGTCGGCCTCCGTGAGCTAGGGCCGCCTGCTGCAAGGCCTGCGCGCGACACTCGAAGGCGCGGGTGTAGTACATGGCCGTTTGGAGGTCCTGGGGTCCCCGAAGCTCCACGTCAACGCGGATGTGGTCCGGAAGACCGCCGACGAAGAGTTCGGCCCGCTGCTGCGTCGTCACGCCCGGCACGTGGCATGCCAGGGCCTGGAAGCGGTTGGCGAAGTCCTGCACCATGGATGTGAAGGGGAGGCGGCCGAGCTCCGCCAGCCGGCTCCCGCGGATCGGCGGCCCGAAGCGAAGGAGACATAGCTCGCGAAAACGCTCCCAAGGAGACATACCACCCTCGTCCTGCTCGAGGGCGTAGTACCACGTCTGTGCGGCGCCCGGAAGGTGATACAAGGCGAGCCAGGTGCGGTCCGACGCGAGTGTGCGTTGCCCCCGGAAGAACTGCTCGCACTGGTTGAGCCAGTTGAGGGGGTCCTCAATCCCGTCGTAGGTGGCGAAGTCCAGCTTGGCAAAGCGTGGCGGCGTCTGGTTATGACCGCCGCGGCCGTACGGCTCGATGGCGCGGAGCAGTGAGGAGGGTGACGCCCGGTCGGTGGGGACCGGGGGTCCCCAGTGGACTGGCGGGTCGGCGCGGCCCATGGAAGGACCCGCTGAGCCAAACGGATCGCCGAACTGCAAGGTGGGCGCCGGCTATTCCCCGGCCTTAGTGTAGACGGGCTGCGGCGCCGACCCGGACAGCCAGGCCGGGAGCGGTGACGGAGACGACGGGAAGCGAACTTGCTGGATCGGAACGCCTCCCTGCGTGGTCGGCCCTGGCCAGGTGCTGAGTGGTGGAGGTGCCTGCAGCAGCGGCGGTTGCTGGATGGGGGCGGTGGGCGCTGGAGGTGCGGCGGGAGCCGGTGCCGGCCACTGCGGCCACTGCGGGGCGGCGGCGGGTGGCGGCGACAGCTGCAGCTGGGGCTGCAGCGTCCCAGCAAACGCCGCGGAGGCCCCTGGGTGCGGCGAGTACCACACCAGGGCCGGCGGCCCAGTGGCGGCGACGGCCCGTAGGGGCTGGCCAGGTACAGCCGGATCCCCTGGACGGCGGTGACGAGGTCGTTGAGGACCCCAGTGATGTCCTCCGGGGTGTAGGCGGCGGCCGGTGGTGCGGTGGAGGGCGCCGGCATCTGGGCGGTGGCGGCGCCGGAAGATGCGACCAGCGGCGCAGACGGGAAGGGCAGCGGCGCGGTGGTGCCGGTCGGCAACGGAAGCGACAGGGTGGGCGGCGGCAAAGACATGATCGGAACTGAGCTACCTGATACCAAGGTGGTAGGAGCTAGGGTTCTACCGGGTCTAGGCCGGAGATTGTAGGGGAAGGAGGAAGCAGGGCGTGGGTGAGCACGCGGCCGCCGGCGGCTGGGCGCCGTCATGCGCGTGGAGGAGGCGGCGGCGGTGAGAGGAGGCGGCTAGGGTTTCTGACTCCTCTGGGAGCCGGGCAATAGAATTGTCTTATTGCTTAATCTGAAAAAGAGTCTTACAGCTTGTTTATATAACCACGAAAATAAGATAACTTGTGGACTAAGCCCCTAACTAAACCTGCCCGGTGGGCCTCCTGCAGGTATAAGTTACCCCGGTATAACACATGCGCATGTAGATAGGAAACTATTGAAGAGACTACCATCCTCACTTACCTGGGGCACATATCATCCTACTCCCTCTGTTCCTAAATATAATTCTTTTTAGAGATTCTACTATGGATTACATATGGAGCAAAATGAGTGAATCTACACTCTAAAATATGCCTATACACATCCGTATGTAGTCCGCATTGAAATCTCTAAAAAGACTTATATTTAGAGGCGGAGGGAGTACTTAACATGCATGGCTCCGTGTACTCTGAAAAAACTTGGAATCCAAGTGGATAGAAATGAATAACCTCAGCTCTTAGGGCCACGTACCATTAGTAGTAATGCACATTTTCTCCTATGTTGAGAGCATGTTCACGAATACTATACATATTTAGACCAACTAAAGCATGCATGTGAAATCACGTCCCAAAAATTCATGAATTTCAGTAGGACAAAGTATTTTCACTCAGCAAGTCGAGAACAAAATATATATATATATATATATATATATATATATATATATATATATATATATATATATATATATATAACATAGTAGCATTGGCATCCAAATAGAATGCTATCGGAGGAAATTATGAGCATTGGTTTACAGTATTCAGAACAAAGCATGATTTAAGTGTAGGGGTCCAACTTCATCTTGTATCCTTAATTAGAAAGATGGAGGGGTTAGGGCACAAATTTGTAGAATTTGACTAAAATTTTGAAAGAATTAGGCATTGTTTGGTGTTTCCCTAGTGAACAAGCGTCTGAGCTGTGTGCCCAGTCAGTTGTCAGTCGTCCTAACAAGTAGATCGAGCTCTTCAGTTTGGGAAAAATAACAAAACTACTATGGAAGATTTTTTTTAAATGAAGTAAAGGCTGTTACAACGGCACAACTAATGGATAAAATGCGGAATTCACTCCGTAATGCAGTGGGGGCTGCGGGAAGGCAAGAGCCAAGAGGCACTAACCCCTGGGAGTCGGATGAGGGGGCGGCCGCGGAAGCCGACGTCCGGAGGAGCTTCCTACTCCCCGGAGGAAACAGGGGCAGAGCGCCGAAGGAGGAAGTGGGGAACAGCGCCGGGCGGAGCTTCCTACCGCAGACAAGGTGGGCGGCGTCCGAAGCGGAGCCGCCTCTGACATGGAGCGACGGGGCTGCGCGGCGGCGTGACCGCTGGTGGCCGGCGACGGCGCCGCCGCAGAGGATGGTCGCGAGCGCCGCCATTTGTGTTTACCGCGAAGACGTTGTGTGGTGGAGGTGCGCGCGCGCGGAGATAGAGCCCGTCAGACGAAAGAGCAACAACAGTCGAACGTCCGTAACAAATCTGAGCACACCCCGGCCCGGCCGGCCCGACCCGAAAAAGCCCCACCTGACCGGCCTGGTCTTGCCTGTGGGTCGGGGCCTGGGCCTAATTTTTTTAGCCCGAAGGCAGGTCCGATGGGCTTGTCTTGGCATTTTTGCATTTTAGGAAAGAGGCCTGGCCCGGTGCCCAACGGGCTTTTTCTCTGATGGGCTGGGCCTAGGTTTTCTTCTACGGGCTTTATTAGGCCCGGCTCGGCCCAACTTATGGCCAGGTATAAGAGCACACCAGCCAAGCAAAAATGCTACACTTCCAGGCTACCTAAGGAGCTTACGGATTAACCTGCTCCCTCGATTTCAATCCAATCTCTCAATGTAACTTCTTGTGATTTGAACCCAACCAACCTCGATTCCCACCTTTGTCTGTAACAAATCTTCCGTGAGGTTGGTTCTCACCAACTGTCGATCTCCAAGGCACAATGGCCTATACTTTGTTTGAAGGATTTTCTCGCAAAAATCCGATCCATTATTTCTCCGCTATGAGCATTCACAACCAGCGCTCCCATGTCCTTCCCAAATGTCCTAGTGGCCAGCCCCATCTCGTACCCAACCCATATCTAGGACGGACCAGATGTGTTCGGATGTTACCACCATGTCAGACTGTCCCACGCTGGCTTATACCGTCCCGCCGTTGTCCCCATAAATATCCCACTCGGATCAAACCTTGTTCATACCTTACTCCACTTGACTGCTTCGCTCGACTACCCGTGTCCTCCCCTTCTTCTACCCTCCCCTTCATCATGGCCGACACCGAATCCGGCAGCGAATCCGACTCCATCGACTAGCCGGAGCTCGTCAAGGAGGACTCCAGCTCGTCCATGCCGGACGACAAGGAGCACACGCTACGCATTGCCCTCATCTTGCGGATGGATAGGGGTAGGAGATCCTCCTCCCACTAGTAGAAAAAGGGTCAAACGTGAAGCACATTAGTGCCGGTTTGTATTTGAGCCGGCACAAATGTATACATTAGTGTCGGTTCCAACGGCTAGCCGGGCCGCTCTCATTAGTACTGGTTCGTGGCTAACCTTTAGCACCGGTTCGTGCCATGAACCGGTACTAATGAGAGTGGTGGCAGGATGTTGTCAGTCTGGGCCCCTTCCAGCACCTTTAGTACCGGTTCTTGGCACGAACCGGTACTAAAGGTCGTCCTATATAAATCCTTCGTCCACCCGGCTCCTCTGTTCTTCCCCTTTCCCCTCTCCCTCTCTTTGTTCTTCCCTCTTCCTCTCGAGTTCATCACAAATTTTGCCCCAAATTTGTCAAGATTTGCAGGCCCTCATCCATTCAAATGATCACCAAGGTTAGCAACTTTGTCCTTTCATCTCTCATTGCTAGATTAGCTCTTGCAATGGTTTATATAGTGATTAATTGTGGGTTTAGTAATTTGGGAGGAAATATATATGTGCTAGTATTTGATTTATATGCAATTTGAGGTCAAAATAACACTTAGTTTGCATATGTAGGTGTGGTTTACTTAGTGCCTTCTAAATCTCCGTCGTAACCACCGTCGATCGCCCGCACCGTCCCGTCGCCGGCACCACCTTGTGGTGAGCCTCTTGTTCATGAAATTTTATATAAAAAATGATGTTTGTGTGATTTGGATATATAGTTACTCGTATAATAATTATCTTACCCGTACGTTGTTTGTTATACATAGTGCCATGGTTTTGATATCCGTCCCCGTCGGCCCTCGTCCTTGTTATGATTCGGATGTGGTATATTCTCTTTTAAAACTATTTGTTGCATTTCGTGTTTATGACAAATTATGCCCATCAAGTTGACATAGATATTTTTATCTAGGAGGTATGTGAACCGGAAATTCCAACCGACCCTATTGTCGAGAGGTTAAATTTAGTTGAAAGAGAAAACGAGTACTTGAAAGAAAAATTGAAAAGAATTGAGGGGGAGAAGATGGAATTGGAGTTGCATGTTGCCGATGTCGTCGATGATCACAAGATCAAGATGGAGAAAATGCGCTTGAAGATTAGAAAGATTAGAAAATATGCCATCGATAGTGAGGCTTGGTATCATTATGCTGTTGGATCAATTGTTACCTTAGTTGCGATCTTGATCGCATTTGTTGTTGCATTTAAATGCTTTAGCTAGAGAGTTATTTGTTTGTTGCATTTAAGTGTTGTATGAACTTTATGTATGAACTTGTATTAATTTGGTCTATTCGGTGTTGTGTAATGAAGATGAGCCGGCAATGGATGTACGATGACCGATGCTCTCCCCAGTTCGTTGAGGGCGTGCATACTTTTCTGCTTGCGGCTGAGGCAAACAAGCGGGCGGATGGTTTTATGCCTTGTCCATGTGCTGGCTGTAAGAATGATCGCAATTACTCTACGTCAAGAACCATTCACGTCCACCTGTTTGAGTCCGGTTTCATGCCCCACTATAATGTTTGGACCAAGCACGGAGAAAGAGGGGTTATGATGGAAGACAATGAAGAAGAAGAGGACGACGACAGCTATCCTGGCCATGGGTTCCCTGAATACGATGATACAACAATGGGGGAAGAAGCTGAGCCGGTAATGCGGGAAGAAGCTGAGCCGGCAATGCGGGAAGAAGCTGAAGAAGAGGCATCAGATGAGCCCGTTGATGATCTAGGTCGGGCCATTGCCGATGCAAAGAGAAACTGCGCAAGTGATTTGGAGAAGAAGAAGTTGCAGCGCATGTTAGAGGATCACAAAAAATTGTTGTACCCGAATTGCGTAGGTGACAAGAAAAAGCTGGGCACCACACTGGAATTGCTGCAATGGAAGGCAGAGAATGGTGTATCTGACAAGGGATTTGGAAAGTTGCTGGTAATGATAAAGGATATGCTTCCAAAGGACAACGAATTGCCCGAGAGTACGTACGAAGCAAAGAAGGCTGTCTGCCCTCTAGGGTTAGAGGTGCAGAAGATACATGCATGCCCTAATGATTGCATCCTCTACCGCGGTGAGTACGAGGATTTGAACGCTTGCCCGGTATGTGGTGCATTGCGCTATAAGATCAGCCGCGATGAGCATGGTGATGTCGAGGGCGAGCGCCCCAGGAAGAAGATTCCTGCCAAGGTGATGTGGTATTCTCCTATAATACCACGGTTGAAACGTTTGTTCCAAAACAAAGAGCATGCCAAGGCGATGCGATGGCACAGAGAAGACCGTAAGAAAGACGGAAAGTTGAGAGTACCCGCTGACGGGTCGCAGTGGAGAAAAATCGAAAGAAAGTACGGGAAGGAGTTTGCAGATGACGCAAGGAGCGTATGGTTTGGTCTAAGCGCAGATGGCATTAATCCTTTTGGGGAGCAGAGCAGCAACCATAGCACCTGGCCTGTGACTCTATGTTTGTATAACCTTCCTCCTTGGTTGTGCATGAAGCGGAAGTTCATTATGATGCCAGTGCTCATCCAAGGCCCTAAGCAACCCGGCAACGACATTGATGTGTACCTAAGGCCATTAGTTGAAGAACTCTTACAACTGTGGAATGGAACAGGTGTACGTGCGTGGGATGAGCACATGGGGGAAGAATTTGACCTAAAGGCGTTGCTGTTCGTGACCATCAATGATTGGCCTGCTCTCAGTAACCTTTCAGGACAGACAAACAAGGGATACCGCGGATGCACGCACTGTTTGGATGATACCGACAGTATATATTTGAATAGTTGTAAGAAGAATGTGTACCTGGGACATCGTCGATTTCTTCCGAGCAGGCATCCCGTAAGAAAGAAAGGCAAGCATTTCAAAGGTGAGGCGGATCACCGGACGAAGCCTCGCCACCGTACTGGTGCTGATGTACATGATATGGTCAAGGATTTGAAGGTGATATTTGGAAAGGGTCCTGGCGGACAACCTGTTCCAAAGGACGCTGACGGACGCGCACCCATGTGGAAGAAGAAATCTATATTTTGGGACCTGCCATATTGGAAAGACCTAGAGGTCCGCTCCGCAATCGACGTGATGCACGTGACGAAGAATCTTTGCGTGACCCTGCTTGGCTTCTTGGGCGTGTATGGGAAGACAAAAGATACACCTGAGGCACGGGAGGACCAGCAACGTATGCACGGAGAAGACGGCATACATCAGGGTCATGCAAGCTACGCTCTTACCAAAGAAGAGAAGGAAATCTTCTTTGAATGCCTGCTCAGTATTAAGGTACCGTCTGGCTTCTCGTCGAATATAAAGGGAATAATAAACATGGCAGAGAAAAAGTTCCAGAACCTAAAGTCTCATGACTGCCACGTGATTATGACGCAACTGCTTCCGGTTGCATTGAGGGGGCTTCTACCGGAAAACGTTCGATTAGCCATTGTGAAGCTATGTGCATTTCTCAATGCAATCTCTCAGAAGGTAATCGATCCAGAAATCATACCAAGGTTACAGAATGATTTGGTGCAATGTCTTGTCAGTTTCGAGTTGGTGTTCCCACCATCCTTCTTCAACATCATGACGCACGTCCTAGTTCACCTATGCGAAGAGATTAACGTTTTGGGTCCTGTATTTCTACACAATATGTTCCCCTTTGAGAGGTTCATGGGAGTCTTAAAGAAATATGTTCATAACCGTGCTAGGCCAGAAGGAAGCATCTCCAAGGGCCATCAAAATGAGGAGGTCATTGAGTTTTGTATTGACTTTATTCCTGACCTTAAGCCGATTGGTGTTCCTGAATCGCGGCATAAGGGCAGACTGGATGGAAAAGGCACGCTAGGAGGGGAACAAATAATATGTATGGACGGACATTCTCTCACTGAAGCACACTACACAGTTCTACAGAATTCCGCCTTGGTGGCTCCGTATATGGATGAACACAAGAATTTGCTACGCTCCAAACACCCGGAGCGGTCTGATGACTGGATTACACGTGAACAAACCAGGAGTTTCGCCAGCTGGTTGCAGACACGTACCATGCATGACACCTCTATTGAAGATGACCTGTACTTGCTGTCCCAGTTACCATCTTCGAATATAATGACTTTCAAAGGGTACGAGATAAATGGTAATACATTTTACACGATCGCCCAAGATAAGAAGAGCACCAACCAAAACAGTGGTGTCCGCTTTGATGCAGAAACCAAGACGGGAAAGGAAACATATTATGGTTATATACAGGACATATGGGAACTTGACTATCGACGTGGTTTAAAGGTCCCTTTGTTTCGGTGCAAATGGGTCAATATGACACGAGGCGGGGTAACGGAAGACCCGCAGTACGGAATGACAACAGTGGATCTCAACAATCTTGCGTATGCAGACGAACCATTCGTCCTAGCCAATGATGTGGCACAGGTTTTCTATGTGAAGGACATGTCTACCAAGCCAAGAAAAAGAAAAGATAAGGAAGCGAATGCATCGTACGATGAGCCAAAGCGGCACATAGTTCTTTCTGGGAAGAGAAACATCGTGGGAGTGGATGACAAGACAGACAAGTCAGAAGATTATGAAAAGTTTGATGAAATTGCTCCATTCACAGTGAATATTGACCCGAGCATCCCGTTAAATGATGAAGATTTTCCATGGTTACGGCGCAAAGGGACACACGCGAAGAAAAAGTTTCACACCCAAAGATCTGGGATGTGATCGGCTTCACTAGCTATCATCACTTTCTTCTGTGTTTCGCACCGAGAGGGGAATCTCTGTAATAGTTAGGGTAGTTATGTGTTTTGGCATTTGAAACGCGAAGAAATTTTATGTGCAAACAAATTCACACTAATTTCAAATAATTCAAAATTTAAACTATTCAAATTTGAAAACTACGGGCACTAACAGAAAAAATAGCAGAAAAGAAAGAAAAACTATAGCTGAAAAGAAAAAAACTATATAAAAAAACTACTCAAAAATAAATAGAAGAAAATAAATATAGCAGAAAAGAAAAAACTACTCAGAAATAAATAGAAGAAAAAATAAAGCAGAAAAGGAAAAAAAATTATATTTGCTATTTTTCAATCGTTTACAAAATGACCGTGAAATTGAAAATCACTACAAAATGAACTCTGAAAATGTTGAATTTTGGCAAACTAGATGAAAAACTACTCACAAATAAATAGAAGAAAATAAATATAACAGAAAATAAAAACTATACAAAAAACTACGCAAAAATAAATAGAAGAAAATAAAGCAGAAAAGAAAAAAACTATAAAAAATTGGGGCGCTGCCCTGTGGGCCTGATAGGCCACAGGTGTGTAATTACAGGCCTTAAAGGCCCAGCAGACTCACAGGGCCGCGCGCAAAGTTTAGGCCCACAAGCCTGCTAGCTATATAGAGGAGTTCGAAGTGGTAGCCGTGGCTGGGTTTATAAACCAGTGCGGCTGCCCTTCGCCCGGCGAGGTGGGACTAAACTTTGGGGTGGCAGCGCGACCCCTTTAGTACCAGGTCGTGGCACAAACCGGTACTAAAGGGGGGGGTCCTTTAGTACCGGTTTGTGCCACCATCCGGTACTAAAGGGGGTCGCTTCCCGCCGCTTGGCCTGGCCAAAACAGGCCTTTAGTACCGGTTGGTGGCTCCAACCGGTACTAAAGGTGCCTTCTATATATACTCGACTTACGAAATTTTCATTCTTCCTCTGTTTCCGTCGTCTCCGTCGCCGTCGCCGCCCCCGTCCCCGTCGCCGCCCTCGTCTCCGTCGCCGCCCCGTCCCCGTCGCCGCCCCGGGCCCGCCCCCGTCCCCGTCGCCGCCCCCGTCCCCGTCGCCGCCCTCGTCTCCGTCGCCGCCCCCGTCCCCGTCGCCGCCCCGTCCCCGTCGCCGCCGTCGCCTCGCCGTCGCCGTCGCCCCGCTGTGAGCTCTCCCCCTCTAACCTCTCTCCCTTGCCCCCGGCGGCCACCATGGGCGCCACCCCTCCCGGCCCCGAGCACACACACACACACAAGCATGACTTAGTATATAATTTAGATTATTTAGATTATTATTGTTTTAGTTATCAAAACACACACACACACACAAGCATGAATTAGTATATAATTTAGATTATTTAGATTATTATTGTTTTAGTTATCAAAATTTTTATATGGAACACACACACACATATGTATGAATTAATGCATGTATATATTAGTATATACATATTTTGTATGTTTAATTAGTTTAGATTATTTAGATTATTATTGTTTTAGTTATCAAAATTTTTAATATGGAAATTAGTGTTTAATTAGTATGGAATTTTTTTATGTTTAATTAGTATATAATTTAGATTATTATTATTAGTATATAATTACTGTTTAATTAGTATGGAAATTTTTTATATAATGTTGTTTTTCAGTTTTTTAATGGATGTATAGAAGTTGTGTTTTCTGTTTTTAGTGTTAGATGCTTAATTAGTATGAAATAGTATATAGATTTTTGAAATAGTAGAAATGTTAGAAATTTTAGTTATCAAAATCCAATCATTAAAAAAATATTACTTTTTGCGGGCATATAGCTAGTATTTGTTCTCGACGATGCCCGGCCCGCATCCTCGCCGTCGACCCGTCCGCGACGACGTCCAGCCGACCCATGTCCGGGACTGGGCTCCGCCGGGCTGGCACTGGGAGGTGCTGCCTGGAGGGGCGCGCCGCTTGATGAGGAACCCGGCCCCGGGTCCCGTCGTCGACCCTGATCTCGTTTGGTGGCGTTCGCGTGGGCCAGTTTCGGTGCGGAGGGACCCGGCCCCGCCGGAGGTGGTACGTCGCCGTGTCAGGGAGGAGGACGAGCACGTCCATCGCTACATGGTTGCGTTAGAGGGCGGCAGGTTCTCCAATACCTGGCAGTATCTTCGGGGATCTCACTTCAGCTATGATCCTGTGAGGGTTCCTTCTCTTTGGGTGTCCACCGCCCGCGCCGCAGGAACCGCGAGTGTCCTAGATTCTTCTGTAGTATTCGATCTTTAATTAGCTAGCCAGTGATGTACTATTCAATATTATATATTATTCGAGACGATGTATTCGAGATTATATCTATTATTCTAGACGAAGTATTCGAGATTATATCTATTATTCGAGACGATGTAATTTGAATACTAAATTGTTTTATATTTCTTTTGAATTAGTTAAATAAAAGCTATGGCAGACAATACCGACAGAGAGGGAGAACAGACCATGTTCGATATGATACGCGGGCCAGATGATGATCAGAATGAAGAAGATTATGACGGCTCCGAATTTCTAAACAACACCGGAGAGGGTGATATGATATTCGATCGCGACGACCGAATTGATGAAGTCATGAACTACGATTATGACGATGACGAAGAACATGTTGATCCTGAAACAACAAAGACCGGCGAGGTATATATATTTATATAAGCAGGTATCTGGTGATCATCACATGTTTTAAATGACTTGAAGATATATTAACGAATCGATCTTTGTTCTTTCAGCCATCCGGATCGAGCAAATCTTCAGGCAAAAGGACGAAACGAGGCCCGAACAAAAAGTTGAAGGAGGGCGTAAAGTACAATATCGAGGCAGTCAGACCTAATGGCGAACCATTAGCGCCTAAGAAGATTGCGGACAAGTTCGTTCGTCAGTGCGGAGTTCTTGTGAAGGACCAACTCCCGATCTCCCTTCAAGAATGGAGAGAGCCAGCAAAAGACAAAAGACAAAAAGGCAAAGAGGACGCTGCTCCACGTCCAGATGTTACTTTTGTCGACAAGAATCAAAAAGATCTGCTTTGGGATACTCTCATGGAACATTTCACCCTACCAGATCATTTCACAGAAGCAGATGTGCAGAAAGTCAAGGACGCTGCTCTTAGGAAGATGGCGGTTGCATTCAAGAACCACAAGAATCGTGAATGGGACAAGTACGTCAAGGGAGGAAGGAAGACTCCAGTATTCGAGGGAACACTAGAGAACCAACGTGCTCATTGGGACGATTTCGTGAAATTCAAGGATTCGGAATTAGCTAAGGAACGGTCGAGAATAAACAAGAAGAATGCCGAAAAAAGGATAAGTTCCATAAGCTGGGGCCAGGTGGCTATGCGGTGGCAATGCCTAAGTGGGATAAGTCTGAGAAAGAGATGGAGGATGCAGGTGCCACTCCGGTTACTAAGAGCTGGCCCCCCAGGGTCAGGACTTGGTTCTATGCGCATGGGGGGAGTTGGACCCGAAGACAGGCAATGTTTCGACGAGGGCAAGTCTGAAGGGAGCCGACGATGCGATACTTGTTGCAATAGAAGAGGCACGATCGGGGGTGTTCCAGCCCAACAGAGAGAACGACGAGCTTACGCGTGCCCTGGGAAATCCTGAACACCCGGGAAGAACACGAGGCAAGGGCGCTATTCCGTGGTATGAGGGGTTTTCAGACTGGAACACCGACTACAGAACCCGTGCGAGAAAGAAGATTGCGGAGGAGAAGAAGAGGAAGATGGAGGAGGAGCAGAGGAAGCGGGACTATGAACGCCTTCAAGGCCTAGAAGCAAGTCAAGCGGAATTGGTAGTCAAATTCCAGCGGCAGCAGGAGCAGATCGACTCACTTACCCAGCAAAGGGGGTCTCAGCAGCTGCAGCAGCTAGCGAATGATCCAGCATTGGATAGCACCGCCCCATCCATGCCGAGAAGCAGCGTGGGTTCCGCCCCGGACGATGCAATGCTGGGTAGATACCCCGTGGATGACATCACGGAGAACACTAGCTGCGAGCTACACGTCAAAATGAAGAACATATCCATGAAGGTGGCGGACGCCGTTGCTTTTACAAATCCCCCCGAGGCAACCTTCCATTGCAACCCGATTCCAGCGGGCTATGCTCGTGTCTTGGTTGATGAGGTGGTGGACCCATATTCGGAGCTAGAGCTTGACATTCCTGGAGGTGACGACGAGCGCTTTCTCGGAGACGCCAACCATCGTATCATCCTATGGAAAAAGGATTGCATCATCTTTCGAAGGCCACCGACACCGCGTCAGCCGACTCCTCGTCGAAGTCCGCCACCGAGTCAGCAGTCTCCCGCTCCTGCAAGTCCACCAAGTCCGGCAAAGTGTCAGGCCACTCCTCCTCCAAGTCCGGCAAAGTGTCAGGCCACTCCTCCTCCTCCAAGTCCGCCACAGCGTCAGACGTCCACTCCTCCTCCAAGTCCGGCACAACCTCAGGCCACTCCTCCTCCAAGTCCGGCACAGCTTCAGGCGGCCACTCCTCCTCGTCCAACTCAGCCCCGTCAGCCGTCTCCGCCGCCTCAGCAATCGCAGAAGAGACACCCCGCAGCTATGGTGCGTAGCGGTACGAGTCGAGGTAGTACAGGAAGTACAGGCGGAGGCAAGCGATATAAATATGGTCCAAGCCTCACGCCTCTTCCGCAGAGGGCTTATGACAGGTCCGAGGAGGAAATCGCAGCCATATCGAAGTCCGAGGTGGAAGCCCATTTTGCACCGAAACCGCCACCGCCGCCAAGGGAGAAAGTGCCTGAGGAAACGATTGACCACTTCATTCGTATGGCTCAACCACCAGCTCCCAAGCCTGTTGACACAGACTATGAGCGCCACATCAGGAAGTTAAATCGAGCACGTCTACATAAGGAGGCGAGCTCGGGATCGAGCAAACAAGAAGCAGCTGTCAAAAAATGCGGGAAAACCATTCCCCAGCTGGGAGAACAGGCGGCGCAATCGATCCCCTCGCTTGTTGTGCCAACAACACGTGACAGTACGCGCGCCCAATATTATTGTGGGCAAACAGTTTACGTTCCTGAGGTGGGCAATGTGGTAATAACGGAGGAGCATATAATGCAGGCTGAAGTTCTCAAAATCACTGTTGGACAACTCCTCGAGATCGAGCCCATGCCTGTGCTTAGAGAGGATGAAATAAAACGGAAATATGTCCGGGGCCAACCTTTGGTCGAGCCAGACAAGGTCAAGAACCTCCCAACGAGAATGTATGAATTGCATCAATGGTACATGAACATTACCAAGATTTCCGATCGATTGTCCCTCATGGTGAATGTCAAGGAGGAGCATTACTACCATGAGAAAGCTGTGTCCGTTGAGTATTCTGAACTGTTTCAGTTATACAATCAAGACGCACTCGACAAATCTATCGTCAGTTGCTATTGTCTGTAAGTGATTTCTTTCTGTAATTTAAGTCTCAAGCTAGCTGTAGTGATCCTTTTGATCAATCATTACCTGTAATTATCCTCACTATATTCTTTTCTGTGGTATTATATGCAGGATGAAGATGTATGAAATGAGAAAAGGTGGACGCTTTGGCATTGGGTTCATTGACCCAAACACCGTTAATGAATACACATGGAAAATAGATCCACGTCATCAAAAGGCCGTAGAGGACAGCATGCTAGAGTTCTTGAAGCGCCTCAAATACAATGAAGATATACTACTTCCTTACAACTTCCAGTGAGTCACACTGTCTTGTACTACAAATTCTCTGTTTTTGCCTACTAGCTAGCTACATGTTTTTGCTTACATATGCCCGCTTAATTAAGACATGCAAACGTGTGTGCATGCAGATTTCACTGGGTCTTGTGTATCATTAAAGTTGACGCCGGAACAGTTGAAATACTGGACTCACTACTCAAAGAAAAAACTGACTATAACATCTTGTTTGGGATAGTCAACAGGTAATTTCAATCATTATTAACTATATATCTCGGCCTATTTAGTTCGTCATTTCATGATATGAACTATTTAATAACCCCTTTATTCATTTTCTTTGTCGGCGGGCAGGGCTTGGGCAAGGTTCATCAGCGTCACGGAAGGCGAATGGAAAGAAAAGCTTAAATGGGGAAGACCCAAGGTAAGTAATTAAGTAGTACTAGCTAGCTAGCTAGCTGCCATCTCTTTAATTATCATGCTTGATTAATTATTATCTGATCAAATTCCATTCTCGTAAAGGCCCTGAAGCAGGCGCAGGGGACTGATCTGTGTGCATTCTGCGTTTGCGAGAACATTCGCATGATGGCGTCCGAAAGGAGCAGATCTCAAAGACAGGAATGGGTACGCTTATCAAAACACTATTCACAATTTTTACACCATTATCGATATCTAGTCACACAACTAATACACATGCATATTGATCTCCTTCTTAACAGTTCAGAGAGGTGCGGGAGAAGCTCCTAGAAACGGAGCGCGTAGAAGCACTTCAAGAGGAAATAGCGGGATTTTTGCTCGACCAGGTCATAAATCCGAAGGGAGAATACTATTACCCGCTACCGCCCCCATGAAAACCACTTCCAATTGTCATCGTGCTCCGAAGGCATAAATTAGGCTAATGCCACTGGCTCCGAAGGCAACATGCATATGTAGGAGAAATTGTATATAGCTATACATGTGTGTATGTGTGAATTAATTAATATGATGGTTTGTGAGACATTGATGATATATATATATATATATATATATATATATATATGCATGATTGGTTCTACTAGAAATTCTATTATATATATATATATATATATATATATATATATATATATATGCATAACGTGTACAATGTGTAGTATCGTAAAATACCAGCAAACAAAAAGAATTAAAATGGAAACACAAAATTAAATGAAAAAGAAATCATAAAACTAAAAAACCCCCAAACCTTATAGTACCGGTTGGTCTTACCAACCGGTACTAAAGGGCTCCAGGCCCCTGGAGCAGGCTTGTGCCACGTGGTTTCCCTTTAGCACCGGTTCGTGCTGAACCGGTACTAAGGGGGGGGGGGGCTTTAGTGCCCACACTTTAGTGCCGGTTATGGAACCAGCACTAAAGGGCCTTATGAATCGGTGCTATTGCCCGGTTCTGCACTAGTGTCCACAGTGTCCCCGGTGGCCCGGAGGGACTGGTGCAACTTCGCGCCTTCCTGGGTCAAGCGGTAGGGCAACCAGTGGCGCCCGACATCTCCAGCTCCTGCTCTTCCTAGGCAGCGTTAGGTGCTCATGCCCGCACCGCCGAGCCTGCGGCCACGACTACTGGAGTCCGAGGCACACTTATATCGCCATGCAAGGCAGAGAGCAACGCAGGCACCTCCAGACGCTCCGACTATGGGTCCTACAGACCTGCGGCGGAGCTGCTTCCGCCCGCTAGCGATGGCGAGGAGGTCCTCCGCGTCATCATTCGTCGCTCCTACACCTCGGTGGAGACGGACGCCTGTTGTCGGTGCTGGAAAAATGCAATGGCGCGCCGCATCGGGCTCGAGGAGTTCGAGCGGCTCACGAGCCAAAAGGCAGTCGTCCGGCTCGCGAGGGAGCACCCCTGTGTCGTCCGGCGTATGGCCTGGATCATCTCCTCCTCTGATAGCGGAACCATCTTCGACAATGACGACGCTTCGCCCTACGCCGAGGACAACCGCTGCTCCAGAGACCCCAAGGGGAAGCGACCGACAAGGGAGTGGTGAACTTTGGCGGCCCTGATGTCCTGTCTCACTGATTAAACCTTACATGCATCAATCATTGTTTTTCCTAGAATTTCTAAAGATAGTTTACATGTTTTAGAGAAAGCAAGTATGGAGTAGCAGTGGTAGGAATTGCAAAAATATCCCTAGCAATTGGTTACAATACTAGATTCATAATCATGCATTACAGTTTTATATGTGAGAGAGGCCTATGCTAACATTCAATAAAGCCCACTGATAACATGTACTCCCTCCGTCCGGAAATACTCGTCGGAGAAGTGGATGTATCTAGACATATTTTAGTTCTAGATACATCCATTTTTATCAATTTCTCCGACAAGTATTTTGGGACGGAGGGAGTACTTATGAATGAAACCATAGCAAGCATCCGCAAACACAAAGAATTTATTAAGGTAAAACCCAACCATAACAAACACAATGTTCATTTTTCTTATGGATGAAATCAAACCTTTTGATCACCTCATCAAAACAAGTGTTCCAACTCCTAGATGCTTGCTTAGAAATACGATTGAGCTCCGACTAAAGTTCTTGTGAACACAATGTTCATTTCCATTTTGGATGAAATCAAACCCTTTGATCACCTCACCAAAATGAGTGTTCTAGCTCTGAGATGCTTGCTTCAACCCTTAAATGGATCTCTGAAGCTTTAATACCTTACTTGCATCCTTTGGATTGACAAAACTCTGGGGTTGCATCATATACATGTCCTAGTTTATATTTCCATTAAAAAATCCATTTTGACATGCATCTGCCATATCTCACAGTCGAAATACGCATCTATAGCTAGAATGATCCTAACTAATTTAGGCATTGCTACTGTGAGAAATTTGATGGGGAATGGTGCATGAAAAAAATATCCTACGAAACATCCAAGATCTATTCTATGGAGATGCCAACCATGAGAGGGAGCTCCTCATGATGTTCCAGATCCCATACGAGACTCCGAACAATATTTGGTCTCACCATGATGAATATGCCAATACTACCATAGCGTTACCGAACGTTAAGTGTGTGACCCTATGGGTTCGAGAACATGCAGACATGACCGAGACACCTCTCCGATCTATATTCAATAGAGGGACCTAGATGCTCGTATTGACTCCCACATATTCTATGAAGATCTTTATCGGTTTGAACCACGATGTCAAGGATTCAGTTAATCCTGTATGCAATTCCCTTTGTTTGACGATATGCTACTTGCCCGAGATTCGATCGCTAGTATCGCCATATCCAGTTCAATCTCGTTACTGACAAGTCTCTTTACTCGTCCAGTAATACAAGATCCCCATGACTAAACACATTAGTCACATGCTTGTAAGCTACTTATGATGTTGTATTACCAAGAGGGCCCAGAGATATCTCTCCGTCACACGGAGTGACAAATCTCAGTCTCGATCTATGCAACCCAACAAATATTTTCCAAGATACCTGTAGAGCACCTTTATGATCCCCTAGTTACGAAGTGATGTTTGATACCCATGAAGCATTCTTCCGGTATTAGGGAGTGCCAGATCTGATGGTCTAAGGAACAGATACTTGACATGAAGAAAGTTGTAGCAATTAAACTAAGTGATACGATATGATGCCAAGCTTACGATTGGGTCTTTCGATCACATCATTCTCCTAATGATGTGATCCCGTTATTAAATGACAACTCATGCCTATGGGTAGGAAACCTTAACCATCTTTAATCAACGAGCTAGTCTAGTAGAGGCTCACTAGGGGACAAAGTGTATGTTTATGTATCCACACATGTATTTAAGTTTTCGGTCAATACAATTCTAGCATGGATAATAAACATTTACCATGAACAAGGAAATATGATAATAACATCTTTATTATTGCCTCAAGGGCATATTTCCAACAGTCTCTCACTTGCACTAGAGTCAATAATCTAGTTTACATTATAATGAATCTAACACCCATGGAGTTCTAGTGTTGATCATGTTTTGCTTGTGGAAGAGGTTTAGTCAACGGGTCTACAACATACATATATGTATGTACTTTGCAAATCTCTATATCTCCTTCCTTGATGTAATCATAGATGGAGTTGAAGCGACGTTTGATATGTTTGGTCTTCTTGTGAAATCTGAATCCTTGGCAATGGCAATGGCGCTAGTGTTGTCACAATATTTTGTCATGGGATCCAATGCACTAGGAACCATTCCTAGATCAGACATGAACTCCTTCATCCAGACTCCTTCTTGTACCGCTTCCGAAGCACCTATATATTTTGCTTCACATGTAGATGCTGCTACCACGCTTTGCTTGGAGCTACTCCAACTGACTGCTCCACCATTCAAAACAAACACGTATCCGGTTTGCGACTTTGAGTCATCCCGATCAGTGTCAAAGCTAGTATCGACGTAACCCTTTACGACGAGCTCTTTATCACCTGCAAAACAAGAAACATTTCCTTAGTCCTCTTTGGGTACTTAATGATATTTTTGACCGATGTCTAGTGTTCCACTCCTGGATCACTCCGGTACCTACTGCTACTTGTGAGCTGTGCTGGGATTTCCTCGAAGAGGAGAGGATTCAGTGGTACAGTAGAAATAAGTATTTCCCTCGGTTAAGAACCAAGGTTATCAATTCAGTAGGAGAACCACGCAAAACCTCGTTAGCAATGCCTGCACACACAAAAGTGAATATTTGCACCCAACTGATCAAGGGGGTTGTCAATCCCCTCGACGGTTATTTGCAAGGATCAAATCTCGTAGTGGTAGATGTTGGGGAACGAAGCATGAAAATCAAAAAAATTCCTATGAACACCCAAGATCTATATAGGAGAAGCATGGCAACGAGAGGGGAGAGTGTGTGTATGTACCCTCATAGCCGAAAGCGGAAGCGTATATAACGCAGTTGATGTAGTCGTACTCTTCACGATCCAACTGATCTAGTGCCGAACGGATGACACCTCCGAGTTTAGCACACGTGCGGCTCGATGACGTCTTCTCCTCCTTTGATCCAGCAAGAGAAGGCAGACAATTAGATGGGAGCACAACCAGCACGACGGCGTGGTGGTTATGGTGGTGGTGGATCTAGTTCAGCAAGGCTTCGCCTGGCGCTAATAGAACAAGGACGGAGGAACTACAGAGTAACGAGAGAGAGAGAGGGGCGCCAAGGGCTTGGTGTGTCCTCTTGGGGTTCCCTCTCCCCTCTATATATAGGTGGAGGGGCGTTCGGAACATCCCCTCCAAGCCCTAGGGTGCAGCTAAGGGGGAGAGCGCTTGGACTCCAAGTCCGAGTCCAAGCCTATTCCTACTAGGACTCCTCCTTTTTCCCCTTCCCTAGCCACATGGGCTTTTGATGACTTGGTGCGCCTAGCCCAATAAGTCCATGGCGCCTCCCCTCAGCCCATGCTAGCCCTTGGGTCGTGGTGGACCCACCTGTGGACTTCCGGACCCCTCTGAAATCCTCCGGAACCTTCTAGAAGCTTCACGATACAATACCAAAAAAGCTACACTTTTTCCGGAACCCAAAATATGACTTCCCATATATAAATCTTTACCTCTCGACCATTCCGATACTCCTTGTGACGTCTGGGATCTCATCCGGGTCTCCAAATAACGTTCGGTTACCAATCATCAAATATCTCAATACTACTCTAGCGTCAACGAACATTAAGCGTGCGACCCCGCGGGTTCGAGGATCATGTAATCATGACCGAGACACCTCTCTGGTCAATAACGAATAGCGGGACCTAGATGCCCATATTGATTCCTACATATTCCACGAAGATCTTTTATCGGTTGAACCACGATGTCAAGTATTCGGTTAATCCCATATGTAATTCCCTTTGTCCGGCAATATGTTACTTGCCCGAGATTCGATCGTTGGTATCTCCATACATAGTTCAATCTCGTTATTGGCAAGTCTCTTTACTAATTTCGTAATACAAGATCCCACGACTAACTCATTAGTAACATTGCTTGCAAGCTCTTTAAGATGTTGTATTACTGAGAGGGTCCAGAGATATCTCTTTGTCATACGAAGTGACAAATCCCAGTCTTGATCCATGCCAACCCAACAGATACCTCGGAGATACTTGTAGAGCACCTTTATGATCACCCAGTTACGAAGTGACATTTGGATATACACTAAGTATTCCCCCGGTGTCAGGGAGTTACACGATCTCGTGGTTTAAGGAACATATACTTGACATGAAGAAAGCTATAGCAAATAAACTAAATGATCTGATGCTAAGCTTATGGTTGGGTCCTGTCCATCACATCGTTCTCCCAATTATGTGATCCCATTATCAAATCACAACTCATGTCTATGGTTACAAAACCTTAACCATCTTTGATCAACGAGCTAGTCTAGTAGAGGCATACTAGGGACATGGTGTAGTTTATGTATTCACACATGTATTTAAGTTTTCGGTCAATACAATTCTAGCATGAACAATAAACATTTATAACAAACAGAAAATATGATAATAATTAAATATTATTGCCTCCAGGGCATATTGCCAACAGTAGATAGATAAGATCCCGAGGTTAATTCTGTATGCAATTCCCTTTGTCCGGCGATATGTTACTTGCCCGAGATTCGATCGTTGGTATCTCCATTCGTAGTTCAATCTCGTTATTGGCAAGTCTCTTTACTAATTTTGTAATACAAGATCCCGCGACTAATTCATTAGTAACATTGCTTTCAAGATCTTTAAGATGTTGTATTACTAAGAGGGTACATAGATATCTCTCCGTCATATGGAGTGATAAATCCTAGTCTTGATCCATGCCAACCCAACAGATACCTTCGGAGATACTTGTAGAGCACCTTTATGATCACCCAGTTAGGAAGTGATGTTTGGATACACACTAAGTATTCCTCCGGTGTCAGGGAGTTACATGATCTCATGGTTTAAGGAACAGATACTTGACATGAAGAAAGCTATGGCAAATAAACTAAACGATGTGATGCTAAGCTTGCGGTTGGGTCTTGTCCATCACATCATTCTCCCAATTATGTGATCCCATTATCAAATGACAACTCATGTATATGGTTAGGAAACCTTAACCATCTTGGATCAATGAGCTAGTCTAGTAGAGACGTATGCTAGCTCTTGAGCATGCGTTGGTTTTTCCCTTGAAGAGGAAAGGGTGATGCAGCAAAGTAGCGTAAGTATTTCCCTCAATTTTTGAGAACCAAGGTATCAATCCAGTAGGAGGCTCCTCACAAGTCCCTCGCACCTACACAAACAAACAAGAACCTCGCAACCAACGCGATAAAGGGGTTGTCAATCCCTTCACGGCCACTTGCGAAAGTGAGATCTGATAGAGATAATATGATAAGATAAATATTTTTGGAATTTTTATGATATAGATTGAAAAGTAAAGATTGCAAAATAAAGTAGATTGGAAACTTATATGATAGAGAATAGACCCAGGGGTCCATAGGTTTCACTAGTGGCTTCTCTCAAGATAGCATAATTATTACGGTGGGTGAACAAATTATTGTCGAGCAATTGATAGAAAAGTGCATAGTTATGAGAATATATAGGCATGATCATGTATATAGGCATCACGTCTGCATCAAGTAGACCGACTCCTGCCTGCATCTACTACTATTACTCCACACATCAACCGGTATGCAGCATGCATCTAGAGTATTAATTTCATAAGAACAGAGTAATGCATTAAGCAAGATGACATGATGTAGAGGGATAAACTCAAGCAATATGATATAAACCCCATCTTTTTATCCTCGATGGCAACAATACAATATGTGTCTTGCTGCCCCTATTGTCACTGGGAAAGGACACCGCAAGATTGAACCCAAAGCTAAGCACTTTCCCATTGCAAGAAAGATCAATCTAATAGGCCAAACCAAACTGATAATTCGAAGAGACTTGCAAAGAGAACCAATCATACATAAAAGAATTCATAGGAGATTCAAATATTTCTCATAGATAAACTTGATCATAAACCCACGATTCATCGGATCTCGACAAACACACCGCAAAAAGAGTTACATCGGATAGATCTCCAAGAAGATGAAGGAGAACTTTGTATTGAGATTCAAAGAGAGAGAAGAAGCCATCTAGCTAATAACTATGGACCCGAAGGTCTGTGGTAAACTACTCACAACTCATCGGAGAGGCCTTGGTGATGATGTAGAGGCCCTTCGTGGTCGATTCCCCCTTTGGCGGAGCACCAGAAAAGGCTCCAAGATGGGATCTCACGGGTACAGAAGGTTGCGGCGGCGGAAATAGTTTTTCGTGGTGCTCCTCGATGGTTTCGGGGTACGTAGATATATATAGGCGAAGGAGGTAGGTTAGGGGAGCCACGAGGGGCCCACGAGGCAGGGGCGCCCCCCTAGGGCGCGTCCTACACCATCGTGGCCGCCTCGGTTGCTTCTTGGCGTCCACTCCAAGTCTCCTAGATTGCGTTTGTTCCAAAAAGATCGCCCCCAAGGTTTTACTCAGTTTGGACTCTGTTTGATATTCCTTTTCTGCGAAACACTGAAATAGGAAAAAAACAACAATTCGGGCTGGGCCTCCGGTTAGTAGGTTAGTCCCAAAAATGACATAAAAGTGTATAGTAAAGCCCATAAACATCCAAAATAGGTAATATAATAGCATGGAACAATAAAAAATTATAGATACATTGGAGAGGTATCAAGCATCCCCAAGCTTAATTCCTGCTCGTCCTCGAGTAGGTAAATGATAAAAACAGAATTTCGGATGTGGAATGCTACCTATCATTTTTCTCAATGTATTTATCTTTATTGTGGCATGAATGTTCAGATCCAAATGATTCAAGATAAAGGTTCATATTTACATGAAAACAATAATGCTTCAAACATACTAACAAAGCAATCATGTCTTCTCAAAATAACATGGCTAAAGAAAGCTATCCCTACAAAATCATATAGTCTGGCTATGCTCTATATTCATCACACAAAATATTTAAATCATGCACAACCCCGATGACAAGCCAAGCAATTGTTTCATACTTTAATGTTCTCAAACTTTTTCAACCTTTACGCAATACATGAGCGTGAGCCATGGACATAACACTATATGTGGAATAGAATGGTGGTTGTGGAGAAGACAAAAAGGAGAAGATAGTCTCACATCAACTAGGCGTATCAACGGGCTATGGTGATGCCCATTAATAGATATCAATGTGAGTGAGTAGGGATTGCCATGCAACAGATGCACTAGAGCTATAAGTGTATGAAAGCTCAACAAAAGAAACTAAGTGGGTGTGCATCCAACTTGCTGACTCACGAAGACCTAGGCCATTTTGAGGAAGCCCATCATTGGAATATACAAGCCAAGTTCTTTAATGTAAAATTCCCACTAGTATATGAAAGTGACAACATAGGAGACTCTCTATCATGAAGATCATGGTGCTACTTTGAAGCACAAGTGTGGAAAAGGATAGTAACATTGTCCCTTCTCTCATTTTCTCTCATTTTTTTAATTTTGGTGGGCTTCTTTGGCCTCTCTTTTTTAGTTGGGCTTCTTTGGTCTCTTTTATTTTTTATAAAGTCCGGAGTCTCATCCCGACTTGTGGGGGAATCATAGTCTCCATCATCCTTTCCTCACTTGGGACAATGCTCTAATAATGAATATCATCACACTTTTATTTACTTACAACTCAAGAATTACAACTCAATACTTAGAACAAAATATGACTCTATGTAGATGCCTCCGGCGGTGTACCGGGATATGCAATGAATCAAGAGTGACATGTATGAAAGAATTATCAAGATGGCTTTGCCACAAATACAATGTCAACTACATGATCATGCAAAAGCAATATGACAATGATGGAGCTTGTCATAATAAATGGAACAGTGGAAAGTTGCATGGCAATATATCTCGGAATGGATATGGAAATACCATAATAGGTAGGTGTGGTGGCTGTTTTGAGGAAGGTATATGGTGGGTGTATGGTACCGGCGAAAGTTGCGCGGCACAAGAGAGGCTAGCAATAGTGGAAGGTTGAGAGTGCGTATAATCCATGGACTCAACATTAGTCATAAAGAACTCATATACTTATTGAAAAATCTACAAGTTATTGAAACAAAGTACTACACACATTCTCCTAGGGGGATAGATTGGTAGGAAAAGACCATCGCTCGTCCCCGACCGCCACTCATAAGGAAGACAATCAAAAAATAAAGCATGCTCCAACTTCATCACATAACGGTTCACCATATGTGCATGCTACGAGAATCACGAACTTCAACACAAGTATTCCTCAAATTCACAATTACTCCACTAGCATGACTCTAATATTACCACCTTTATATCTCAAAATGATTATCAAGCATCAAGTTGATCATAGTATTCAATTCACATCCTATGATAGTTTTTATTATACCCAACTTGGATGCCCATCATTCTAGGACCAATTTTATAACCATAGCAAATACCATGCTGTTCTAAAAGACTCTCAAAATAATATAAGTGAAGCATGAGAGATCAATAATTTCTAAAAAATAAAACCACGGCCGTGCTCTAAAAGGTATAAGTGAAGCACTAGAGCAAAACTGTCTAGCTCAAAAGATATAAGTGAAGCATATAGAGTATTCTAATAAATTCCAAATCATGTGTGTCTCTCCCAAAAGGTGTGTAAAAAAAGGATGATTGTGGTAAACTAAAAATAAAAGACTCATATCATACAAGACGCTCCAAGCAAAACACATATCATGTGGTAAATAAAAATATAGCTCCAAGTAAAGTTACCGATAGACGAAGACGAAAGAGGGGATGCCTTCCGGGGCATCCCCAAGCTTAGGCTTTTGGTTGTCCTTGAATTATCTTGGGGAGCCATGGGCATCCCCGAGCTTAGGCTGTTGCCACTCCTTATTCCATAGTCCATCAAATCTTTACCCAAAAGTTGAAAACTTCACAACACAAAACTCAACGGGAAATCTCATGAGCTCCGTTAGTGCAAGAAAGAAAAACCAGCACTTAAGGTACTGTAATGAACTCATTATTTTTTTTATATTTGTGTTAAACCTACTGTATTCTAACTTCTCTATGGTTCATACCCCCCGATACTAGCCATAGATTCATCAAAACAGGTAAACAACACACGAAAAACAGAATCTGTCAAAAACAGAACAGTCTGTAGCAATTTGTAACTTTCGAATACTTCTGGAACTCTAAAAATCCTACCAAAATAGTAAATCCTGGGCACTTTGTATATTGATCTAATTCAAAAAGAATCAACTCAAAATCACGTTTCTGTGATTTATTAGATTTTTTCTCGTGAGCGCAAAAGTTTCTGTTTTAAGTGAGATCAAATTAACTTTCACCCAAGATGATCCTATATGTTCTACTTGGCACAAACACTAATTAAAATATAAAACCACATATAAATAGAGGCTATATGAATTATTTATTAATAAACAGGAACAAAAAGCAAGGAACAAAAATAAAATTGGGTTGCCTCCCAACAAGCGCTATCGTTTAACGCCCCTAGCTAGGCATAAAAGCGAGAATATATCTAAGTATTGCCATCTTTGGCATTCAATTCTTCAATAGAACACTTATAACCCTTAGGAGTTTATTTATTTTTATTAATGATTAAACTGTTAGGCAAGAAATCAAGATATACGTTTGTAGCAAAAAGTTCCTTAATAAGATCAAAAAGTTGGAATGAACACTTATTGATTTGAGGTCCACATTTTCCTTACTAGAAGATTCACCCTTATTTTTGGGAACATACATTAATTTGGAAATTTTTGTAGGAGGAGTTGGAGTATTTTTCATGGATGAAAAGGCATACCCTAAATTAGTAATAATATCCTCAAGTTTACGGATTTTTGTAGAATCTTGATCTGTCCTTTCATTAACTATAGGTTCCTTCTCCTTAAAAAATTTCAAAGTAACTCCAACCTTAGATCCATATTGGGTAATTTAGTTGTGGATACTTTTATCCAAATTTTCGATCAACTCATTAATAGCAACTTTATTTTCAATAATTTCAAGCCTTTGCATCACATGTTCTAAAGTTAAAACAGTTCCGTTAACCAAAAGAGGTGGTGGACCGAACAAATCTGACATGGCACTATAAGCATCAAAAGTATGGCTACCCAAAAAATTCCCTCTGACAATGGTATCAAGAATGTATCTATTCCAAGGAGTAATGCCTACATAAAAATTGCGAAGACGAACAGAAGTAGATTGCTTCCTAGTAGATCTATTTTGAGCATTGCAAATTCTATGCCAAACATCTTTTAGATTTTCTCCCCCCTTTGTTTAAAAGTAAGAACTTCATGATCGGGAGTACTAACGGTGCTAGGAGGACTAGCCATGACAACGAAATAAACAATCTAACACATGAGCACACAAGAGACAAGCAAAAAAGAAAGGCGAACAAAAAAGAGAGGGCGAATAAAACGACAAGGGTGAAGTGGGGGAGAGGAAAACGAGAGGCAAATGGCAAATAATGTAATGCAAGAGAGATGAGTTTGTGATGGGTACTTGGTATTTCTTGACTTGAGCGAAGACCTCCCCAGCAACGGAACCAGAAATCATTCTTGCTACCTCTTGAGCATGCGTTGGTTTTTCTCTTGAAGAGGAAAGGGTGATGCGGCAAAGTAGCGTAAGTATTTCCCTCAGTTTTTGAGAACCAAGGTATCAATCCAGTAGGAGGCTCCTCACAAGTCCCTCGCACCTACACAAACAAACAAGAACCTCGCAACCAATGCGATAAAGGGGTTGTCAATCCCTTCACGGCCACTTGCGAAAGTGAGGCCTAATAGAGATAATATGATAAGATAAATATTTTTGGTATTTTTATGATATAGATTGAAAAGTAAAGATTGCAAAATAAAGTAGATTGGAAACTTATATGATAGAGAATAGACCCAGGGGGCCATATGTTTCACTAGTGGCTTCTCTCAAGATAGCATAATTATTACGGTGGGTGAACAAATTACTTTCAAGCAATTGATAGAAAAGTGCATAGTTATGAGAATATCTAGGCATGATCATGTATATAGGCATCACGTCCGCATCAAGTAGACCGACTCCTGCCCGCATCTACTACTATTACTCCACACATCGACCACTTCCAGCATGCATCTAGAGTATTAAGTTCATAAGAACAGAGTAACGCATTAAGCAAGATGACATGATGTAGAGGGATAAACTCAAGCAATATGATATAAACCCCATCTTTTTATCCTCGATGGCAACAATACAATACGTGCCTTGCTGCCCCTATTGTCACTGGCAAAGGACACCGCAAGATTGAACCCAAATCTAAGCACTTCTCCCATTGCAAGAAAGATCAATCTAGTAGGCCAAAACAAACTGATAATTCGAAGAGACTTGCAAAAATAACCAATCATACATAAAAGAATCCAGAGGAGATTCAAATATTTATCTTAGATAAACTTGATCATAAACCCACAATTCATCGGATCTCGACAAACACACTGCAAAAAGAGTTACATCGAATAGATCTCTAAGAAGATCAAGGAGAACTTTGTATTGAGATTCAAAGAGAGAGAAGAAGCCATCTAGCTAATAACTATGGACCCAAAGGTCTGTGGTAAACTACCCACAACTCATCAGAGAGGCCTTGGTGATGATGTAGAGGCCCTCCATGGTCGATTCCCCCTCCGGCGGAGTGCCGGAAAAGGCTCCAAGATGGGATCTCACGGGTATAGAAGGTTGCGGCGGTGGAAATAGTTTTTCGTGGTGCTCCTCGATGGTTTAGGGGTACGTAGATATATATAGGCAAAGGAGGTAGGTCAGGGGAGCCACGAGGGGCCCACGAGGTAGGGGGCGCCCCCTAGGGCACGCCCTACACCCTCGTGGCCACCTCGGCTGCTTCTTGACATCCACTCCAAGTCTCCTGGATTGCGTTTGTACCAAAAAGATCGCTCCCGAAGGTTTCATTCCGTTTGGACTCCGTTTGATATTCCTTTTCTGTGAAACACTGAAATAGGCAAAAAAACAGTAATTCAGGCCGGGCCTCCGGTTAGTAGGTTATTCCCAAAAATGATATAAAAGTGTATAGTAAAGCCCATAAACATCCAAAACAGGTAATATAATAGCATGGAACAATCAAAAATTATAGATACGTTGGAGATGTATCAACGTACTAGGTACACGGTGTAGTTTATGTATTGACACATGTATTTAAGTTTCCGGTCAATACAATTCTAGCATGAACAATAAACATTTATCACAAATGGAAAATATGATAATAACCATTTTATTATTGCCTCTAGGGCATATTTCCAACAGTCTCCCACTTGCACTAGAGTCAATAATCTAGCTCACATCTCCATGTGATTAACACCCAATCAGTTCGGGGGTTTGACCATGTTTTGCTTGTGAGAGAGGTTTTAGTCAACAAGTCTGCAACATTCAGATCCGTGTGTACTTTGCAAATCTTTATGTTATACTATAGATGCTTCTACCATGCTCCACTTGGAGCTATTCCAAATGACTATCCACTATATGTGTCCGGTTCGCGACTCAGAGTCATCCGAATCGGTATCAAAGCTTGCATCAACGTAACCCTTTACGACGAACTCTTTGTCACCTCCATAACCGAGAAACATTTCCTTAGTCCTCTCAGGATAATTTTGACCGCTATCTAGTGATCCACACCTGGATCACTCTTGTACCCCCTTGCCAGACTCATGGCAAGGCACACATCAGGTATGGTACACAGCATGGCATACATCATAGCGCCTATGGCTGAGGCATTGGGTATGACCTTCATCATTTTTCTTTCTTCTGCCGCGGTCGAGCTTTGAGTCCTACTCAACTTCACACCTTACAATACAGGAAATAACTCCTTCTTTGACTATTCAATTTTGAACTCCTTCAAAATCTTGTCAAGGTATGTCCTTTGTGAAAGTCTTATCAGGCGTCTTGATCTATTTCTATAGATCTTGATGCCCAATATGTAAGTAGCTTTACTCAGGTCTTCCTTTGAAAAACTCCTTTCAAACAACCCTTTATGCTTTCCAGAAATTCTACATCATTTAGAATCAACAATATGTCATCCACATATACTATCAGAAATGCTATAGAGCTCCCACTCACTTTCTTGTAAATACAAGTTTCTTCATAAATTTCATATAAACCCAAAAGCTTTGATCACCTCATCAAAGCTTATATTCCAACTCCGAGATGCTTGCACCAGTCCATAGATGGATCCCTGGAGCTTGCGTACCTTTTTAGCATCCTTAGGATCCACAAAACCTTCATGTTGCATCATATACAACTATTCCTTAAGGAAAGCGGTTTTCACATCCATCTATCAGATTTCATAATTAAAAAATATAGCAATTGCTAACATAATTATAATGCATCTCTACAGGTGAGAAAGTCTCATGGTAGTCGACCCATTGAACTTGTCAGAAACCTTTTGACAAACGAGCTTTATAGACAGTGACATTACCATCAGCGTCTGTCTTCTTCTTAAAGATTCATTTATTCTCAATGGCTTGCCGATCATCGAGCAAGTCCACCAAAGTCCATAGTTTGTTCTCATACATGGATCCTATCTCAGATTTCATGGCCTCAGACCATTTGTTGGAATATGGGCTCATCATAGCTTCTTCATAGTTTGTAGGTTCCATGTTGTCTGACCACATGACTTCCAGAACTGGATTACCGTACCACTATGGTGCAAAACGTACCCTGGTTAACCTATGAAGTTCAGTAGTAATTTGATCCAAAGTTTCATGATTATCATCATTAGCTTCCTTGGTTGGTGTAGGCATCACGGGAACTGCTTTATATGATGTGCTACTTTCCAATTCGAGAGAAGGTACGATTACCTCATCAAGTTCTACTTTCCTCCCACTCACTTCTTTCGAGAGAAACTCCTTCTCTAGAAAGGACCCGTTCTTGGCAACAAAGATCTTGCCCTTGGATCTGTGGTAGAAGGTATACCCAATGGTCTCTCTAGGGTATCCTGTGAAGACACACTTCTCCGCTTTGGGTTCGAGCTTATCAGGCTGAAGCCACTTGACATAAGCATCACATCCCCAAACTTTAAGAAACGACAGATTAGGTTTCTTGCCAAACCACAACTCATACGGTGTCGTCTCAACGGATTTATACGGTGCCCTATTTAAAGTGAATGCGGTTGTATCTAATGCATAACCCCAAAATGAAAGTGGCAAATCGGTAAGAGACATCATAGAACGCACTATATTCAAAGAGATGATTACGAGTTCGAACACACCATTACACTGTGGTGTTCCAGGTGGCATGAGCTGTGAAACAATTTCACATTGTCTTAAATGCATACCAGACTCATAACTCAAATATTCATCTCAATGATCAGATCACAGAAATTTAATTTTCTTATTACAATGATTCTCAACTTCACTCTGAAATTCCTTGAACTTTTTCAAATTTTTCAGACTTGTGTTTCATTAAGTAAATATACCCATATCTACTCAAATCATCTGTGAAGGGAAGAAAATAATGATACCCACCATGTGCTTCAACACTCTTCGAACAACATACATCGGCATGTGTTATTTCCAATAAGTCACTTGCCCGCTCCATTGTTCCCGAAAACGGGGTTGTAGTCATTTTGCCCATGAGGCATGGTTCACATGTATCAAATGATTCATAATCAAGTGATTTCAAAAGTCCATCAACATGGAGTTTCTTCATGCTCTTTACACCAATATGACCTAAGCGGCAGTGCCACAAGTATGTGGTGCTATCATCATTAACTTTGCATCTTTTGGCATCAATATTATGAATATGTGTATTACTACGATTGAGATTCAACAAGAATAAACCATCCACAAGGGGTTCATGACCATAAAAGATATTACTCATATAAACAGAATAACCATTATTCTCTCACTTAAATGAAAAAACATCTTGCAATAAACAGTATCTAGATATAATGTTTTATGCTCAATGCAGGCACCAAATAACCATTATTTAGGTTTAATACTAATCCCGAAGGTATTACGGGTGTGCCGATGGTGATCATATCAACCTTGGAGACACATCCAACACTCATCGTCACCTCGCCCTTAGCTAGTCTTCGTTACTCTGCAGCTCCTGTTCGAGTTACTAATATTAGCAATTGAATCGGTATCAAATACCCAGACGCTACTACGAGCACTAGTGAGGTACACATCAATAACATGTATATCAAATATACCTACGTTTGACGTTGCCATCCTTCTTATCTGCCAAGTACTTGGGGAAGTTCCGCTTCCAGTGACCCTTTCCCTTGCAATAGAAGCAATCAGTCTCTGGTTTGGGTCCAGCCTTCGGTTTCTTCACAGGAGCGGCAATTGTCTTGACATTCTTCTTGAACTTCCCTTTCTTTACCTTACCCTTCTTGAAACTGGTGGTCTTATTGACTATCAACACTTGATGCTCTTTCTTGATTTTTACCTCCGCAGCCTTAAGCATCACGAATAGCTCGGGGATCGTTTTCTCAATCCCCTGCATATTATAGTTCATCACAAAACCCTAATGGCTTGGTGGAAGTGACAGGAAAACTTTGTCAACCGTTGACTTAGATGGAAGATTAACTTCCACTTGATTCAAGCGATTGTAGCACCCAGACACTCTGAGAAAATGCTCACTAACTGATTTGATCTCCTCCATCTTGCAGGCAAAGAACTTGTCAAAGGTCTTATTCCTCTCAACACGGGCATGAGCCTGAAATACCAATTTCAGCTCTTGGAACATCTCATATGCTCTGTGGCGTTCAAAACGTATTTGGGGCCCTGATTTCTAAGCCATAAAGCATGGCACACTGAACTACCGAGTAGTCATTAGAACGTGCCTGCAAGACGTTCACAACATCCACAAATGACTCTAGAGGGGTTGGCACACCGAGTGGTGCACCAAGGACATAAGCCTTCTGTGTAGCATTGAGGACAATCCTCAGACTACGGACCTAGTCCGCATAATTGCTTACAATATCTTTCAACTTAGTCTTTCTCTAGGAACGTATGAAAACAGGGAGCTACAACGTGAGCTATTGATCTACAACATAATTTTCAAAGACAATTTAGACTATGCTCATGATAATTTAGTTCAGATAATCAAATTACTAATGACTCCCACTTAAATCAACATCCCTCAAGTTGTCTAAGTGACACATGATCCAAATCAACTAACCCATGTCCGATCATCACGTAAGATGGGGTAGTCATTAATGGTGAACATCTTCATGTTGATCATATCTACTATATGACTCATGTTTGACCTTTCGGTCTTCTATGTTCCGAGGCCATGTCTGTACATGCTAGGCTCGTCAAGTTTAACCCAAGTATTCTGCATGTGTAAAACTAGCTTACACCCGTTGTAGGCAAATAAAGAGTCTATCACACCCGATCATCACGAGGTGCTTCGAAGCGACGGACTTTTGCAAGGTGCATACTCAGGGAGAACACAACTTCTTGAAATTAAGTGAAGGGATCATCTTATAATGCTAGCTACTGTCATTCTAAACAAAATAAGATGCATAAAACACTAGTAGAAAACAAGGCTTTGGTCCAGGCCAGATAAGAGCATTAATCCCGGTTCTCTTACGAACCGGGACCAATGGGTGCATCAGTCCCGGTTCGTGAGGCCAGGGCGCTGGCCGGGCCTCGGGGGCCATAGGTCCCGGTTTGTTTGCCCCCTTTGGTCCCAATTCCAGGCACGAACTGCGACCAAAGGGCCTCACTCCTGGCGCAACCCCTTTAGTCCCGGTTGGTGGTTGGAACCGGGACCAAAGAGCGGGCTACTATCCCGGTTCTAGCCACCAACCGGGACTAAAGAGATGCCTATATATACCCTCACCCCTGCCCACCCTCTCCTTTGTTTTTTGGCCGTGTGGGAGGTGTGTGCATGCGTTGCTCTATTCTCCCTTCTATGCATGCACATGAGGTGTTCGATGAAATGCCCGAGCCACACTTAAGCTTTATCCTCTCCAAGCTCGACCTCCAAGCTCCATTTTCCCCAAGATTTTTCTAGGTTCGACGGTCTGTCCTGTCCCGTCCACATCCTCACCGCTGTCAATCGCCCGCGCCGATCTCGTCGCAGACACCAGCGTGGTGAGCCTCTAGTTCTTATCTTCTTTTTAAAAAGAAAAAAAAAATTCTTACTTGTATGATTTAGATAGATACTTGTATAATTTTCTTACTTTTATTATTATTTGTTGTTATATAGTGCCATGGTTTTGGTATCCGCCCCCGTCGGCCCTCGTCCTGTCTATGATTCGGATGTGGTATATTATCTTTTACTATCATTTGTTTCTGTCGGCGTTCTGGATATGGGGGTATCTAGACTTGCCTGCCTGCGGCCTGCTGCGTGGCTCCACGGGCGGCCCAGTGCGGCCCGTCTTCATCAACCAAGCACTCAAGACCCTCGCGAGGGGCCAAGCTGAAGGAAATATGCCCTAGAGGCAATAATAAAGTTATTATTTATTTCCTTATTTCATGATAAATTTTTATTATTCATGCTAGAATTGTATTAACCGGAAACATGATACATGTGTGAATACATAGACAAACATATAGTCACTAGTATGCCTCTACTTGACTAGCTCATTAATCAAAGATGGTTATGTTTCCTAATCATAGACATGTGTTGTCATTTGATTAATGGGATCACATCATTAGGAGAATGATGTGATTGACTTGACCCATTCCGTTAGCTTAGCACTTGATCGTTTAGTATGTTGCTATTGCTTTCTTCATGACTTATACAAAGTTCCTGCAACTATGAGATTGTGCAACTCCCGTTTACCAGAGGAACACTTTGTGTGCTACCAAACGTCACAACGTAACTGGGTGATTATAAAGGTGCTCTACAGGTGTCTCCAAAGGTACATGTTGAGTTGGCATAATTCGAGATTAGGTTTTGTCACTCCGATTGTCGAAGAGGTATCTCTGGGCCCTCTCGGTAATACTCATCACCTAAGCCTTGCAAGCATTGTAACTAATGAGTTAGTTGTGAGATGATGTATTACGGAACGAGTAAAGAGACTTGCCGGTAACGAGATTGAACTAGGTATTGGATACCGACGATCGAATCTCGGGCAAGTAACATACCGATGACAAAGGGAACAACGTATGTTGTTATGCGGTTTGACCGATAAGGAAGGTGGGGGCCCTTGCCTTCCCCCTCTCCCACTCCTTCCTTCCCCCTCCTTCTTGGAATAGGAAAGGGAGGGGGCAAACCTACTTGGAGTAGGTTTCCCCCTCCTAGGGCGCGCCTCCCCTTAGGCCAGCCCCCTCCTCCTCTCACCCTTTATATACGGGGGAGGGGGGCACCCCATAGACACACAAGTTGATCTACGGATCGTTCCTTAGCCGTGTGCGGTGCCCCCCTCCTCCATATTCCACCTCGGTCATATCGTCACAGAGTTTAGGCGAAGCCCTGCGCCGGTAGAACATCATCATCGTCACCACGCCGTCGTGCTGACGGAACTCATCCCCGATGCTTAGCTGGATTGGAGCCCGGGGAACGTCATCGAGCTGAACATGTGCTGAACACGGAGGTGCCGTACGTCCGTTGCTTGGATCGGTCGATTCATGAAGACGTACGACTACATCAACCGCGTTGTCATAACGCTTCCGCTTAACGGTCTACGAGGGTACGTAGACAATACTCTCCCCTCTCGTTGCTATGCCATCACCATGATCTTGCGTGTGCGTAGGATTTTTTTTTGAAATTACCACGTTCCCCAACAGTGGCATCCGAGCCTAGGTTTTATGCGTTGATGTTATATGCACGAGTAGAACACAAGTTAGTTGTGGGCGATACAAGTCATACTGCTTACCAGCATGTCATACTTTGGTTCAGCGGTATTGTTGGATGAAGCGGCCCGGACCAACATTACGCGTACGCTTACGCGAGACTGGTTTCATCGCCGTGCTTTGCACACAGGTGACTAGCGGGTGTCAGTTTCTCCAACTTTAGTTGAACCAAGTGTGGCTACGCCCGGTCCTTGCGAAGGTTAAAACAGCACCAACTTGACAAACTATCGTTGTGGTTTTTGATGCGTAGGTAAGAACGGTTCTTGCTCAGCCCATAGCAGCCACGTAAAACTTGCAACAACAAAGTAGAGGACGTCTAACTTGTTTTTGCAGGGCATGTTGTGATGTGATATGGCCAAGACGTGATGCTATATTTTATTGTATGAGATGATCATGTTTTGTAACCGAAGTTATCGGCAACTGGCAGGAGCCATATGGTTGTCGCTTTATTGTATGAAATGCAAACGCCCTGTAATTGCTTTACTTTATCACTAAGCGGTAGCGATAGTCGTAGAAGCAATAGATGGTGTAAACGACAACGATACTACGATGGAGATCAAGGTGTCGCGCCGGTGACGATGGTGATCACGATGGTGCTTCGGAGATGGAGATCACAAGCACAAGATGATGATGGCCATATCATATCACTTATATTGATTGCATGTGATGTTTATCCTTTATGCATCTTATCTTGCTTTGATTGACGGTAGAATTTTAAGATGATATCTCACTTAATAATCAAGGAGTGTTCTTCCTGAGTATGCACCGTTGCGAAAGTTCTTCGTGCTGAGACACCATGTGATGATCGGGTGTGATAGGCTCTACGTTCAAATACAACGGGTGCAAAACAGTTGCACACGCGGAATACTCAGGTCATACTTGACGAGCCTAGCATATACAGATATGGCCTCGGAACACGGAGACCGAAAGGTCGAACGTGAATCATATAGTAGATATGATCAACATAGTGATGTTCACCATTGAAACTACTCCATCTCACATGATGATCGGACATGGTTTAGTTGATATGGATCACGTAATCACTTAGAGGATTAGAGGGATGTCTATCTAAGTGGGAGTTCTTTAGTAATATGATTAATTGAACTTAAATTTATCATGAACTTAGTCCTGGTAGTATTTTGCAAATTATGTTGTAGATCAATAGCTTGCGTTGTTGCTTTCATATGTTTATTTCGATATGTTCCTAGCGAAAATTGTGTTGAAAGATGTTAGTAGCAATGATGCGGATTGGATCCGTGATCTGAGGTTTATCCTCATTGCTGCATAGAAGAATTATGTCCTTAATGCACCGCTAGGTGACAGACCTATTGCAGGAGCAGATGCAGATGTTATGAACGTTTGGCTAGCTCAATATGATGACTACTTGATAGTTTAGTGCACCATGCTTAACGGCTTAGAATCGGGACTTCAAAGACGTTTTGAATGTCATGGACCATATGATATGTTCCAAGAGTTGAAGTTAATATTTCCAGCAAATACCTGAGTTGAGAGATATGAAGTCTCCAACAAGTTCTATAGCTAAAAGATGGAGGAGAATTGCTCAACTAGTGAGCATGTGCTCAGATTGTCTGGGTACTTCAATCGCTTGAATCAAGTGGGAGTTAATCTTCCAGATAAGATAGTGATTGATAGAATTCTCTAGTCACCATCACTAAGTTAGTAGAACTTTGTGATGAACTATAGTATGCAAGGGATGACGAAAACAATTCCCGAGCGCTTCGTGATGTTGAAATCAACGAAGTTAGAAATCAAGAAAGAGCATCAAGTGTTGATGGTTGACAAGATCACTAGTTTCAAGAAAAAGGGCAAAGGGAAAGAAAGGGAAACTTCAAGTAGAATGGCAAACAAGTTGTCACTCCCGCGAAGAAGCCCAAAGCTGGACCAAAGCCTGAAACTGAGTGATTACACTGCAAAGGAAATGGTCACTGGAAACGGAAATACCCTGAATATTTGTTGGATAAGAAGGATGGCAAAGTGAACAATGGTATATTTGATATACATGTTATTGATGTGTGCCTTACTAGTGTTTATAGTAGCCCCTGAGTATTTGATGCTTGTTCGGTTATTAAGATTAGTAACTCGAAACATGAGTTACAGAATAAACAGAGACTAGTTGAGGGGAAGTGACGATGAGTGTTGGAAATAGTTCCAGGATTGATATGATCATCATCACACGCTCCCTATACTTTCGGGATTAGTATTAAACCTAAATAAATGTTATTTAGCGTTTGCATTGAGCATGAATATGATTTGATCATGTTTATTGCGATACAGTTATTCATTTGAAGTTAAAGAATAATTGTTATTCTGTTTACATGAATAAGACCTTCAATGGTTATACACCCAATGAAAATAGTTTGTTGGATCTCGATCGTAGTGATACACATATTCATAATATTGGTGCCAAAAGATGCAAAGTTAATAATGATAGTGCAACCTATTTGTGGCACTGCCGTTTGGGTCATATCGGTGTAAAGCGCATGAAGAAACTCCATAAAGATGGATTTTCGGAATCACTTGGTTATGAATCATTTGATGCTTGCGAACCGTGCCTTTTGGGCAAGATGACTAAAACTCCATTCTCCGGAACAATGGAACAAGCTACTGACTTATTGGAAATAATACATACCGATGTATGCAATCCAATGAGTGTTGATGCTCGTGGCAAGTATCATTATTTTCTGACCTTCACAAGATGATTTGAGCAGATATGGGTATATCTACTTGATGAAACATAAGTCTGAAATAGTTGAAAGGTTCAAAGAATTTCAGAGTGAAGGGGAAAAATCATCGTAACAAGAAAATAAAGTTTCTGTGATTTGATCGCGGAGACAAATATTTGAGTTACGAGTTTGGTCTTCAATTAAAACAATGTGGAATAGTTTCACAGCTCACGCCACCTGGAACACTACTATGTTATGGTGTGTCCGAACGTCGTAACCGCACTTTATTGGATATGGTGCGACCTATGATGTCTCTTACTGATTTACCATTATCGTTTTGGGGTTATGCATTAGAGACAACTGCATTCACGTTTAATAGGGCACCATCTAAATCCGTTGAGACGACACCGTATGAACTATGGTTTAGCAGTAAACCTAAGCTGTCGTTTCTTAAGGTTTGGAGTTGCGATGCTTATATGAAAAAGTTTCAACCTGATAAGCTCGAACCCAAATCGGAGAAGTGCGTCTTCATAGAATACCCAAAGGAAACTGTTGGGTACTCCTTCTATCACAAATCCAAAGGCAAAACATTCGTTGCTAAGAATGGATCCTTTCTAGAGAAGGAGTTTCTCTTGAAAGAAGTGAGTGGGAGGAAAGTAGAACTTGATGAGGTAATTGTACCTTCTCCCTTATTGGAAAGTAGTTCATCACGGAAATCAGTTCCAGTGATTACTACACCAATTAGTGAGGAAGTTAATGATGATGATCATGAAACTTCAGATCAAGTTGCTGCCAAACCTTGTAGGTCTTCCAGAGTAAGATCCGCACCAGAGTGGTACGGAAATCATGTTCTGGAAGTCATGTTACTAGACCATGATGAACCTACGAACTATGAGGAAGCGATGATGAGCCCAGATTCCACAAAATGGCTTGAGGCCATAAAATCTGAGATATGATCCATGTATGAGAACAAAGTATGGACTTTGATTGACTTGCTCAATGATCAGCAAGCCATGTTAAATAAATGGATCTTCAAGAGGAAGACAAACACTGATAGTAGTGTTACTATCTACAAAGCTCGACTTGTCGCAAAAGGTTTTCGACAAGTTCAAGGTGTTGACTACAATGAGATTTTCTCAACTGTAGCGATGCTTAAGTCTGTCTGAATCATGTTAGCAATTGCCACATTTATGAAATCTGGCAAATGGATGTCAAAACTGCATTCCTTAATGGTTTTCTTAAAGAAGAGTTGCATATGATGCAACCAGAAGGTTTTGTCAATCCTAAAGATGCTAACAAAGTGTGCAAGCTCCAGCAATCCATCAATGGACTGGTGCAAGCATCTCGGAGTTGGAATATACGCTTTGATGAGTTGATCAAAGCATATGGTTTTATACAGACTTTTGGAAAGGCCTGTATTTACAAGAAAGTGAGTGGGAGCTCTGTAGCATTTCTGATATTATATGTGCAAGACATATTGTTGATTGGAAATGATATAGAATTTTTGGATAGCATAAAAGGATACTTGAATAGAAAGTTTTTCAATGAAAGAGCTCGGTGAAGCTGCTTACACATTGAGCATCAAGATCTATATAGATAGATCAAGGTGCTTGATAAGATTTTTCAATGAGTACATGCCTTGATAAATTTTTGAAATAGTTCAAAATGGAATAGTCAAAGAAGGAGTTCTTGCCTGTGTTACAAGGTGTGAAGTTGAGTAAGACTCAAGACCCCACCATGGCAGAAAATAGAAAGAGAATGAAAAATCATTCCCTATGCCTCGGTCATAGGTTCTATAAAGTATGCTATGCTGTGAACCAGACCTATTGTATACCTTGCTCTGTGTTTGGCAAAAGAACACAATTTTGATCTAATAAGTAGATCACTGGACATGGGTCAAGAATATCCTTAGTGAGGACTAAGGAGATGTTTCTCGATTATGGAGGTGATAAAAGAGCCCGTCGTTAAAGTTACAAGGATGCAAGCTTTTACACCAATCCAGATGACTCTAAGTCTCAATATGGATACATATTGAAAGTGGGAGCAATTAGCTAGAGTAGCTCCGTGCAGAGCATTGCGGACATAGAATATTTGCGAAATACATACGGCTCTGAATATGACAGACCCGTTGACTAAGCTTCTCTCACGAGCAAAACATGATCATACCTTAGTACTCTTTTGGGTGTTAATCACATAGCAATGTGAACTAGATTATTGACTCTAGTAAACCCTTTGGGTGTTGATCACATGATGATGTGAACTATGGGTATTAATCACATGCAGATGTGAATATTGGTGTTAAATCACATAGCGATGTGAACTAGATTATTGACTCTAGTGCAAGTGGGAGACTGAAGGAAATATGCCCTAGAGGCAATAATAAAGTTATTATTTATTTCCTTATTTCATGATAAATGTTTATTATTCATGCTAGAATTGTATTAACCGGAAACATGATACATGTGTGAATACATAGACAAACATATAGTCACTAGTATGCCTCTACTTGACTAGCTCATTAATCAAAGATGGTTATGTTTCCTAACCATAGACATGTGTTGTCATTTGATTAATGGGATCACATCATTAGGAGAATGATGTGATTGACTTGACCCATTCCGTTAGCTTAGCACTTGATCGTTTAGTATGTTGCTATTGCTTTCTTCATGACTTATACAAAGTTCCTGCAACTATGAGATTGTGCAACTCCCGTTTACCAGAGGAACACTTTGTGTGCTACCAAACATCACAACGTAACTGAGTGATTCTAAAGGTGCTCTACAGGTGTCTCCAAAGGTACATGTTGAGTTGGCATAATTCAAGATTAGGTTTTGTCACTCCGATTGTCGGAGAGGTATCTCTGGGCCCTCTCGGTAATACTCATCACCTAAGCCTTGCAAGCATTGTAACTAATGAGTTAGTTATGAGATGATGTATTACGGAACGAGTAAAGAGACTTGCCGGTAACGAGATTGAACTAGGTATTGGATACCGACGATCGAATCTCGGGCAAGTAACATACCGATGACAAAGGGAACAACGTATGTTGTTATGCGGTTTGACCGATAAAGATCTTCGTAGAATATGTGGGTACCGATATGAACATCCAGGTTCCGCTATTGGTTATTGACCGAGAATAGTTCTAGGTCATGTCTACATAGTTCTCGAACCCGTAGGGTCCGCACGCTTAACGTTACGATGACAGTTTTATTATGAGTTTATAAGTTTTGATGTACCGAAGGTTGTTCAGAGTCCCGGATGTGATCACGGACATGACGAAGAGTCTCGAAATGGTCAAGACATAAAGATTGATATATTGGATGACTATATTCGGACACCGGAAGTGTTCCGGGTGTTTTCGGAGGAAAACCGGAGTACCGGAGGGTTACCGGAACCCCCCCGGGAAGTAATGGGCCTTGATGGGCCCTAGTGGAGAGAGAGAGGGGCCGGCCAGGGCAAGAGGCGCACCCCCTCCCCTTTGAGTCCGAATAGGACAAGGAAGGGGGGGGCCCTTGCCTTCCCCCTCTCCCACTCCTTCCTTCCCCCTCCTTCTTGGAATAGGAAAGGGAGGGGGCAAACCTACTTGGAGTAGGTTTCCCCCTCCTAGGGCGCGCCTCCCCTTAGGCCGGCCCCCTCCTCCTCTCCCCCTTTATATACGGGGGAGGGGGGCACCCCATAGACACACAAGTTGATCTACGGATCGTTCCTTAGCCGTGTGCGGTGCCCCCCTCCACCATATTCCACCTCGGTCATATCGTCGCAGAGTTTAGGCGAAGCCCTGCGCCGGTAGAACATCATCATCGTCACCACGCCATCGTGCTGACGGAACTCATCCCTGACGCTTAGCTGGATTGGAGCCCGGGGAACGTCATCGAGCTGAACGTGTGCTGAACACGGAGGTGCCGTACGTTCGGTGCTTGGATCGGTCGATTCGTGAAGACGTACGACTACATCAACCGCGTTGTCATAACGCTTCCGCTTAACGGTCTACGAGGGTATGTAGACAATACTCTCCCCTCTCGTTGCTATGCCATCACCATCATCTTGCGTGTGCGTAGGATTTTTTTTTGAAATTACTATGTTCCCCAACACAAGCCTCGCGGGGCGAATGACGCGCGGCCTCCTCCGGAGCGTCCTCACCAGGCAGGCTCGCGAGGTAGGTGGAGAGATCAAGGCACGGGGTACCTCGCGAGGTACCCATGAGGCAAGCCATGACGACCAAGGCCAGGTGGGCGCCAGGCGGGCGCCAGCGCGTGTAGTGTACCGGTTTCCTCTTTGGTGCTAAGGGGGGCAAGCGCAGGCGTGGAGTACCAAGGCATCAGGCAAAGGTTTCCATATCGGTGCAACAAGACCAGGACTAGCAGGATGGCAATACGGAGGTCATCGTGGACCCCAAGACGGCGTCACATCAAAGCCTTTGGTAGGCGAAGACCACCTTTAGTCAGGATAGCCTGTACTGGCTGTCCCTTTCAAATCCCGCCGTTATGGACTCCCTTCCCGCTGAATATTTGGGAAGAGGACCAGTGCCCCTATAAATAGGACTATCCACCACCATAGCGAGAGAGGATCCATTCGGACCAGAACCACTCACCGAGCACAAGAACACCTCTCCTCGCGAGGTTGTTCTTCCCCTTGTACTGTTCACCATCAGCCCAAGAGGCAATCCACACACCACACACTAGAGTAGGGTATTACACCACAATGGTGGCCTGAACCAGTATAAACCTCGTGTCTCTTGTGTTGTGATTTCGTTTAGCTAAGCCAAGGGACCGCGACGAAGCAAAGAGAGAGAGAGAGAGAGAGAGAGAGAGAGAGAGAGAGAGAGGGAGAGATTCGATAAGGGGAAATCTTCGTGCACACCCTTGTGTTCGAACCTTATGGGTTTTGCCGGAACACGATATCTGACATTTGGTGTGCTAGGTAGGGGTGCGCCGGAGCTCTTCCTTCCATCGATCTGCATCCCGTTGCTTCATCGCGTCCATGTCTGATGCTCGCCGAGCCCGCGCAGAGCGCTGGGCCGCTCTCGCCGCTCAGGTCGCCCAGACGGCCCCCGTCGGCGGCTCCCCTCGTCGTTCTTCATCGCCTGCCGCCAACGCCGCCACCGGCCCGGTAGGGCATGAGCAGCAAGCATCCTCGCTGCACCGCTCGGTGCGGCTAGACGGTCGCACCGCCACTCCATCGATGACTCCAGCTGGGTCGTCATCCCACGCTCAACGTGCTCCCACGGACGCGCATGCCGTGCTGCTCATGGCGCGCGAGCTCCTGCGTTACCGCCCCATCGATGACCTCTACGAGGATTGGCTCACCTGCATCACCGAGCTCGTTAGTGCCGCAGGGGGCTACCCCGCGTCGTCCCTCTCGCTGCCTTGCCCACCACCGAGTTTGGGCGACGCGGCTCAAGGAGCGCCTCCACCACCTCAGCCTCAAGGCGGCGCCCTGGCTCCAAGGCGCGCGGCCCCCGGGCGTGACCTGCCACGCCCGGCGCCCGCTCGAGAAGAAAGAAGCTGTCAAGAAATCCATCGGCCCCGAGAAGGCGCCCCCGTGCTCCCTACACCGGCACGACAAGACCGCGCGCTGCCAGTCGCAGCGGTGCACGGGCATCACCAAGAGCAAGCTCTGCGGCAGCAAGGGGCTCCAGTGGCCACAGCAGGCTGCCGCGCCTTCACCCCCGAGCTGCGCAGCGTCCTGGCCAGGCAAGTTCAAGCCAGACCTGCCTCCTCGCTACGACGACACCCCCGACCCCGAAGAGTTCTTGCAGCTCTATGAGCTTAGCATTGAAGCGGCCAAAGGAGACGAGAAAGTTATTGCAAACTGGTTTTCCATGGCGCTCAAGGACGGCGCCCGCTCCTGGCTCCTGAATCTGCCTCCCGGCTCGATCTCTTCCTAGGACGAGATACGCAGTCTCTTCATCGCCAACTTTCAGGGCACTCGCAACCATCCCCCGGCCTCGGGTTACCTGTGCCGCATCAAGCAGTAGCCTGGGGAGACCCTGTAGAAGTACATCCAGTGCTTCAATAGCGTTCACATCAAGATCCCCAAGGTCACGGACGAGGCTATCATTTCGGCGTTCTCTGATGGCATCCATGACGTCAAGATGAAAGAGGAGCTGGCCATCCATGAGGAGTTGTGCACATCCCTGGAGTTGTTCAACCCGGCGACCAAGTGCGCAAGGGCCGAGGAGGGACGCCTCTCCCTCCTCGAGCTACCAGCTGTCGACCCAGAAGAAAAGAAGCTCAAGGCCAAGGACATCAAACGCGAGGGAGCAGCCATGCTCGCCGCAGAGCCGGACACAAAGCATGGCAGGGATCAGCCGAAGTCGTCCAAGGCCAGCCGACCTTTCTGCGCCTACCACAACCTCCACACTCACAACACCAATGACTGCCATGAGCTCAGGGCAGTTTGACAAGGGCGATTCATCCGATGCCCCGCGTGCAATGACGATGCAGTGCCATCGTCCCCTGGAATCATCATGGTCCCCTACGAAGAAAGAGATGCAGTGTGCTCCCTCGAGCGTGCCTTCCAAGCCACATTGATCGAAGACCCAAGCAGCAAGGGCGAGAACTCGCCGGAGGCCACTCCCAAGAAGAAGAAGCAGCCGCACCGCCCAAGGCCTCAAGAGGTTGGCCTCTTAGGCGGTGCCGCGTTAGGATCAGCGCTCGTGCATGGGGCGCCTCCCTCCCTCGCATAGGAAGGCGCGCCTGGTGCCCTCCTCCGGCAGGGCTCGGGGGCTCTCTTCTGGAGGGCCTTAGACCTTTCCCACATCACGAGGGAGGCACTTGCGCATCACTTGGAGGCGTGCTTCACGACACGTTTCCCTCAGGAAGGCGCAGGGCAAGGAAAGCCCAACGTTCAGGAATTCGTCACCAAGACCACTCAAGAGCTTCAGGAAGCAAGAGCCATGCGCGGCGATCGCCGCATGCCTGGCATAGCGCCCCATCCAGGCGAGGATGGCCGGCTGCGTGTCTGCATCGACATCCCAGGGCTCAACCGAGCCGCATCTCAGGAGCGTTGCTGGCCTTCGCACGTGGGGCGCTGCGAGGGTCCGCCACACAGCTATGTTCGCATGCCTTTCGGCTTGATGAACACGGCTGCCATCCACTAGCGACACCTGCGGAGCATTTTGGCGGCTCAGGAGGCCAGACACCATGAGGTCCTAGCGGAGATGGAGACGGTCTTCAGGGAACCACCTGGAACCCCAGAGCCTCCCGAGGCTCAGGGTTCCGGTGGCTCGTGAGGAGAGGTTCCCTCAACGCGCATCTTTAGCTACTCCAACACCCCTCCATCTACAACGGAACCAGGTGACATCTTTCAAGTTCATTTCAGCTGGGAGCGCCTTCATGGCTGCATCATTCCCAGGCCGCGTGGGTCCGTCCCTACGGCATGTATCCCTTTTCCTTATATTTTTAGCTGACCTTGCTCGGGGCGCCCCTCGGGCTGCATCATCCCCAAGCCACTCGGGCCTGGCCCAGTGGCATGTATCTGCTCTACTATTGCCTGCTACGTCTTGAGCTTGCATTGGTTTTCCTTGAAGAGGAAAGGGTGATGCAGCACAGTGGCGTAAGTATTTCCCTCAGTTTTTGAGAACCAAGGTATCAATCCAGTAGGAGGCTCCTCACAAGTCCCACGAACCTACACAAACAAACAAAGAACTCACAACCAATGTGATAAAGGGGTTGGCAATCCCTTCACGGCCACTTGCGAAAGTGAGATCTGATAGAGATAATATGATAAGATAAATATATTTTCGGTATTTTGTGATATAGATTGGAAAAGTAAAGATGCAAATAAAGGTAGATTGAAAGCGTATATGATAAAAGATAGACCCGGGGGCCATAGGTTTCACTAGAGGTTTCTCTCAAGATAGCTAAAGTATTACGGTGGGTGAACAAATTATTGTCGAGCAATTGATAGAAAAGCGAGTAATTATGAGATTATCTAGGCATGATCATGTATATAAGCATCACATCCGTGACAAGTAGACCGACTCTTGCCTGCATCTACTACTGTTACTCCACACATCAACCACTATCCAGCATGCATCTAGAGTATTAAGTTCATAAGAACAGAGTAACGCATTAAGAAAGATGACGTGATGTAGAGGGATAAACTCATGCAATATGATATAAACCCCATCTTTTTATCCTCGATGGCAACAATACAATACGTGCCTTACTGCCCCTGCTGTCACTGGGAAAGGACACCGCAAGATTGAACCCAAAGCTAAGCACCTCTCCCATGTCAAGAAAGATCAATCTAGTAGGCCAAACCAAACCGATAATTCAAAGAGACTTGCAAAGATAACTCAATCACACATAAAAGAATTCAGAGGAGATTCAAATATTTCTCATAAACTTGATCATAAACCCACAATTCATCGGATCTCGACAACACACCGCAAAAAGAGTTACATCGAATAGATCTCCACAAGAGAGGGGGAGAACATGGTATTGAGATCCAAAAAGAGAGAAGAAGCCATCTAGCTAATAATTATGGACCCAAAGGTATGTGGTAAACTACTCACAACTCATCGGAAGGGCTATGGTGTTGATGTAGAAGCCCTCCGTGGTGGATTCCCCCTCCGGCAGAACGTCGGCGACGGCTCCAAGATGGGATCTCGCGGATACAGAAGGTTACGGTGGCGGAAATATTTCTTCGGTGGCTCCCTTGATGGTTTCGGGGTATATGGGTATATATAGGAGGAACAAGTACGTCGATGGATGCCCGAGGGGGCCGCGAGACAGGGGGCGCGCGCTATAGGGGGGGGCGCCCTCCACCCTCGTGGCTTCCTTGATTGCTTCTTGACTTGCACTCCAAGTCCTCTGGATCACGTTCGTTCCAAAAATCATGCTCCCGAAGGTTTCATTCCATTTGGACTCCGTTTGATATTCCTTTCTTCGATATACTGAAATAGGCAAAACAAACAACATTACGGGCTGGGCCTCCGGTTAGTAGGTTAGTCCCAAAAATGATATAAAAGTGTAAAGTAAAGCCCGTAAACATCCAAAACAGGTAATATAATAGCATGGAACAATAAAAAATGATAGATACGTTGGATACGTATCAAGCATCCCCAAGCTTAATTCCTTCTCGTCCTCGAGTAGGTAAATGATAAAAACAGAATTTTTGATGTGGAATGCTACCTAGCATAATTCTCAATGTATTTCTATTTATTGTGGCATGAATGTTCAGATCCAAATGATTCAAAATAAAAGTTCATATTGACATAAGAAATAGTAATACTTCAATCATACTAATAAAGCAATCATGTCTTCTCAAAATAACATGGCTAGAGAAAGTTATCCCTACAAAATCATATAGTCTGGCTATTGCTCTCTCTTCATCACACAAAGTATTTAATCATGCACAACCCCAATGACAAGCCAAGCAATTGTTTCATACTTTAGTAATATCAAACTTTTTCAATTTTTCACGCAATACATGAGCGCGAGCCATGGACATATCACTATATGTGGAATAGAAGGGTGGTTGTGGAGAAGACAAAAAGGAGAAGATAGTCTCACATCAACTAGGCATATCAACGGGCTATGGAGATTCCCATTAATAGATATCAATGTGAGTGAGTAGGGATTGCCATGCAACGGATGCACTAGAGCTATAAATATATGAAAGCTCAATAGAAGAAACTAAGTGGGTGTGCATCCAACTTGCTTGCTCACGAAGACCTAGGGCATTTTGAGGAAGCCCATCATTGGAATATACAAGCCAAGATCTATAATGAAAAATTCCCACTAGTATATGAAAGTGACAACATAAGAGACTTTCTATCATGAAGACCATGGTGCTATTTTGAAGCACAAGTGTGGAAAAAGAGATAGTAGCATTGGCCCTTCTCTCTTTTTCTCTCATTATTTTGTTCCTCATTTTTTTTCTTTTTTTTTCTTTTTTCTTTTTGGTGGGCTTCTTTGGCCTCTTTTTTTTCATGGGCTTCTTTGGCCTCTTTTATTTTTATAAAGTCCAAAGTCTCATTCCGACTTGTGGGGGAATCATAGTCTTCATCTGTCACGCCCAACATGCGACCCTATCCAAAAGGAACTCGAAGGTCCCACCAAGGATAGACCCGCATATTGAAACGCTTTTGCAAGGTGGATATCATTACATCAACATTACATAATAGATGGGGAAACATACAAGAGGCATACAATGCCACACGAATACAACATCACAATACATCAGAGCATCATCCGACTACGGATGTAACACAAACATAAACTCAAACGACATCCACCCTGCTAGCCCAGGCTGCCGACCTGGAACCTATCCCCTGATCGAAGAAGCAGAAGAAGAACTCAACACAAGCAAGCATCGCTCTCGCGTCATGATCATCGCATGAACCTGCACCTGCAACTATTGTTGTAGTAATCCGTGAGCCACGAGGACTCAGCAATCCCATTACCATGGGTATCAAGACTAGCAAAGCTTAAAGGGAAAGGAAGGGGTAAAGTGGTGAGTCTGCAGCAGCGACTACGCATATATGGTGGCTAACATACGCAAATAAGAGCGAGAAGAGAGCAAACGGAACGGTCGTGAAGCTAGCAATGATCAAGAAGTGATCCTGAACTCCTACTTACGTCAATCATAACCCAAAGACCGTGTTCACTTCCCGGACTCCGCCGAAAAGAGACCATCACGGCTACACACGCGGTTGATGCGCTTTAATTCGGATCTGGTGTCAAGTATCTACAACCGGACATTAACAAATTCCCATCTGCCAATAACCGCTGGCACGGCTTTCGAAAGATTATACCCTGCAGGGGTGTCCCAACTTAGCCCATGACAAGCTCTCGCGATCAACGAAGGAATAGACCTTCTCCCAGGAAGACCCGATCAGACTCGGAATCCCGGTTTACAAGACATTTCGACAATGGTAAAACAAGACCATCAAGACCGCCCGATGCGCCGACAATCCCGATAGGAGCTGCACATATCTCGTTCTCAGGGCAACACCGGATGAACACTACGTACAACTAAAACCAACCCTCAAGTTTCCCCGAGGTGGCGCTGCAAGTGGCTCTGGTTCGGACCAACACTTAGACAAGCACTGGCCCGGGGGGAGGGGCTATAATAAAGATGACCCTCGAGATGTGCGACTCCCAAGGGAAAAAGGGCTAGGTGAGGCAAATGGTAAAACCAAGGTTGGGCCTTGCTGGAGGAGTTTTATTCAAAGCGAACTGTCAAGGGGGTCCCATAAATCACCAGACCGCGTAAGGAACGCAAAATCCGGGAACATAACACCGGTATGACGGAAACTAGGGCGGCAAGAGTGGAACAAAACACTAGGCAAAAGGCCGAGTCTTCCACCCTTTACCAAGTATATAGATGCATTAATAATATAAGAGATATTGTGATATCCCAACCAAAATCCTGTCCACCATGGAGAAATCTTCAACTTCACCTGCAACTAGCAACGCTATAAGAGGGGCTGAGCAAAAGAGGTAACATAGCCAAACAACGGTTTGCATAGGACAGGTGTCAAAGGTTAGAGGTTCATGGCAATTTAGGATGGCATGATAAACAGGTGACAGGTAGCGCAGCATAGCGATAGAACGAAGCAACTAGCATAGCAATGATAGTAGTGAGATCCAGGGTAGCGGTCATCTTGCCTGAAATCCCGCAAGGAAGAAGAACGAGTCGATGAAGAAGACGAACGGATGAAGCCGAACCAATCGTAGACGAACGAGTCCTCACGATCGCAACGAAACAGGAACTATCGAAAAGAAGCACACAACATGGTAAACACACCACACATGAACAAGGCATGATGCACAACAAGCATGATGCATGACAAAGCTATATGAAGCTACTCATGGCAAGAGATGATGCAAACAAGAGCAACACATCAAGGCAAGTTTAAATGAGGCCGGGAACAACATATAACAATTCCGGTAAGTCCTCATATGCATATTTCTAAATTGGTCCAGATCTGAATAAACCTTATGTTCAAGTTGTTAAACAGCAAGTTAAGATGCACAAAGATGATCTACATGAGATTCTAGTCAAGTTACATATAAAGTTCATTTAGTTCGGAGCTACGGCCTAGAAGATATGAGCAAAACAAGATCAACATGGCATTGATGCAAAATGCATACAAACATCAAGCAAACACTCCAAAACAAGGATGCAACATGATAATATGAAACTACATGCAATTCTAAGCAAGTTTCATACAGAGCACACTCAAAACGGAGCAACGGTTCAACACACACACATGAAACAAATCTAAAGGACGAGCTGTCCAAAACAGCAACTAGGCATAATGCAAGCATCAAAACAACATGCTACAGCACCCAAACATGAGAACAAAAGGCATGGGCATGATGTACAGGTAAAGCATTACAAAACATGAACACTGAGCTAACTCCAGAAATCACTAGAACATGCTCAAACACACATGGTAAGATTGCAAGTTACAACAATTTTAGACTTTGCAGAAAATAACATCACGATGCAATGTTCAGAGCTATCAAACAACATGTTACAAGAACTTATAATAGCAAACAAATGCATGGCATGAATCTACTAAATGCATAGATCAAAAGTCCCTTAGTGACCATAAGCCACAAAGGATCAGAAAATATGATGGCACCCACGTAAACATAGCAAGTTATTATTACAGATTCAAACATGGCAGGAACATAATTATGAAGGCATGTAGATGAGATTGTGCAACTCACTACAGAGCAAAACATGGCATGGCAAGGCACCCAACAGTAAGAAGACATATTTGTGAAGCTAAGCATGGCAATAGCAAGGTCATAGGGTGCATGGATCACTAGCAAAACACATGGGAACAAGTGAACTTAATGTAAACAGGCTGACAACAACATTATCAAGCAACTTTAGAGCAATATTACAACAAGCTACAACAACGTATAAATGCAACCAGGGGCATGGATGGATAGAGGATGACATGTAGATCAAAACATGTTTATAGAACATCTCCAGATTATGCATAGAATGATTACTAGCAACATGTTTATATAGCATCACGAAATAACAGATTCAGCCTAGCAAAACAGCAACATCATGAACACTACTTAACAAACTCGATACACTCACCACAAGTCATTGCATGACAAGATAAGCATAGCATCGTCAAGAAGACATGTTTGTGTAACCAACCAAGGCAAGAACAAGTCCGTAGCATGCAAGGATCAACTATAGCAAGCTTGGCCAAACTGAATAACATGTAAACAATCTGCCAGGAAACATTTTGAAGCAAAAGTAGAGCACTCAAATGACATGCTAGACTACTCCATAATTGCAACCAAGGGTATGAATGGATAGACAATAACCTATTGTTCAAAACATCCTTACTGAAGTATCTCAAAATATGCATGGATCTCTCTGTAGCAACATGTTTACATGGCATGAAAATAACAGCAGAACAGAGACTAAAATCAGCAACATCACGATGCCTAGTTTGCATGCTTGTGCTAGTCACCACATTGATCACAAAAATACATGGTAAGCACCTCTGTAAAGAAGACATAGCATAGTTCAAAACACATGTAGACATCAACCTCATAGGATGCACACATCAATCATGGCAAAAATGACAAAAGAGCTCGTTCTAACAGTTTCAGCAGATTAACATCATGAAGCACTCTTACGACGATAATTCAGGCATCAAGATTACCTCAAATGAATATGATGCAATGTAATGAAATGATGTACTCTTCGAGAAGAACAATTTGACATATTACACGGACAAAACGGAGCTACGGATGCAGATATACGGCATGCCAACCAAAGCAACAAAATGTCACAGATAAAGGACTTAGGCGAAATAATAGACCTCGGGATCTAGGGTTCCGGCGGCTGTGGAGTCAAAGGCGGCGATGGCGGGCTCGGTTCCGGCGATGGGACCACGGGGCGGCGCCGGAGAGGGACGGGGCGGGTGGTTCCGGCCATCTCCCGGCCAGATCCGTCCCGAGGAGGCCGCGGAGGCGATAAGACGGCGGCGGTCGCGCGCGGTGGTCGCGGTGGAGGTGGCGCACCTTGAAGATCCGGCACGGGGCGGGGCCAGGAGCTCCGGGCGGAGCCACGGGTGGCGCTGGTCGCCGGCGGGGAGGTGCTAGGCGGCGGGGACCGGCGAGGAGAAGGGCGGCAGGCGCGGGGAGGCTCGAGCGCGCTCGGGCGGCGGCACTGGCGCGCGGCCGAGCGGCGCGGTGCGGGCGAGCGCGGGCGGCCGACGGGCTCGGGCGGGCCGAGCGCGGGCCCCGCGGGCCGCGGCGGGCGCAGGGAAGAGAGAGGGCGACGTGGCGCGCTCCGGCGGTGGACGTGTCCGGTGCGGTGGGGAGGTTTGTCCGGCGGCGCAGAGGGAAGAAGGCTAGGGTTTGGACTGCGGGAATTTCGGGGGAGGTGCACATATTTATAGGTAGAGGGAGCTAGGAGAGTCCAAATGGAGCACGGTTTTTGCCCACACGATCGTGATTGAACGACCGAGAGCATGGAGGGGAGTTAGATGGGTTTTGGGCCATTTTGGAAGGGGTGTTGGGCTGCAAAGAGAAGGGGGTTTTACGGTTACCCGGTTAACCGTTGGAGTATCAAACGACCTCCAAATGGCACGAAACTTGACAGGCGGTCTACCGGTGATACCAAGGCCGCTTGGCAAGACTCGGGCCATTCCGAGAAAGTTTAACACCCACTCACAACAGGAGACAAAAGGGGAACGCCGGAGGGCATAGGAGCACCGGATTGCAAAACGGGCAACGGGGAAAATGCTCGGATGCATGAGACGAACACGTATGCAAAAAGAAATGCACATGATGATATGATAAAATGCAACACGCAAGCAAATGACATGGCAACGACGACGAATAACTAGAAGACACCTGGCGCATCGGATCCGGGGCGTTACAACACTCCTCCACTAACAAGAGATCTCGTCCCGAGATCTTAGGACCGAGACGGAAGGGAAAAGGGATGAGGTGAAGCAAGAACTTAGGAAGAATCAAAGAAACGAGAGCACTCAAAAATAAGAGAGGAACGACGAGAATGACGAGAATCGAAAGCTCAATGAATCAGACAGACTATGAAAGCACTCGTTCTAACCGGAGTGGTTAGAATGAGAAAAGAAACGAATAAGACTGAAAGGATTTAGGCAGCACTCCGGTTGAAAATGGAAAGAATAGAACATGAACTAGAGAGGATGGAATGATACTTGATGAACTCTTGCAGAATGAATTAAATCATGAAGAACCACCATGAAGAACTCCGGTGACAAAAGGATGACGAGATACAATGAAGGAAGAAAGAATAAGATGAGCCTTGCGATGATTTAGAAGGAGGTTTCCGATGGGATGACCGAGGAAATTTGAACTCCGGAAAAGAAAAGATGAAACACTTGGAACTAGAATTTATTCCTCAAGAACAAACTCCGAAGGAAAGGATTACTCACTTGGATGAAATAAGAATAAGATTTATTGTATGCTTATCCTTCATGAAATTAAATTGATGACCAACAATGGATTTCGCATACTACTTATTCTTATTGAAAAGGATTGAGAAGGGATAGCACAAAACTTGAGAAGGTCTTCAAGAACCACCGGTAGGATTGACAGAACGAATGAATTAAAATGATAACCAAAGAAAAAGAATCTTGAATGAACCACCGTAAGAATTCAAAAATGACTGATGAAAGAGAGTGCATCACCGGGAAGAATCAATATGTTTGAGGGGGATTTAGATGCAAAAGAACAAATAGATCATGATCTGATTAAAGAACACTTGAACGAAGCACCGGGAAAAATAGAGAACAATAACTGGAATGATGGCCTCCGGTGAAAAGAAATGGGAAAACAACTTCTGACATACTCCGGATGGGTAAGAAAGAATATCTGACAAATGGAATAATTGAGAGGATAAAAAGAAGTTAGAACCACGAATCTTCGGGAGAACAGACAAGATTGAGAGGGAAAACTCTTCTTCGGTCTTGAAATGACGATGAGAAACAACACCGAAATTACTGAGGTACTCCGGTAGAATGAAAAGCGAAGAGGTTGAGCCAACAATGAAATGAATTGAAATCGATCTTGGAAAAACATCTGACTGATGAAATCCATTCTTACGTCACACTTGAAAAGAATTTGAGAATCACTCTGGGGGAATTAGAAGAGTCAGGTAAGATCCTGGGAAAAGACCTGTGGGTTAGGGCCCACTGAAGAGATAACACCATCGGAAAGGATTGTTGAACAGATAGATGATGCACCGGAATAATTGAAATATTTGAATGAGGTGACAGCCTCGAACCAATTCAAACATAGACGAATCTCCTGAGATGTCTTGAGCACTCCGGAAGGACAAACTAGCGAGAGGCGAACGAGCAAGGAAAACACTTGATCCGAGGGAAAGGATATGATCAACCCGAAAAACTTGAATTGAATCCACCGGAGAAGATAAAGAGATGAATAATGATGAACAAGACGAGAATTCACCGGTTGAAACAATTGACGAAAGACTGAAGAGGCTCCACACGAATGAAATTGATGGTCGATAGAGAGTCAGACTCCGGGAAGAAAAAGGGTGGGAGGGCGGGAAAACAAAGACAACTTGGGAGGGAGAACCAACGAATAACTTGAAGAGAAAACACCGGTTGAAATCATTGAGGAAAGAAATCAAAGACTTCGCATGAGTAGGATGGATACTCGATTATGGACTCCGGTTCTGAGAAGAAGAAGGGTGGGCGGGTGGGAAAAACAACTGAGGATTGAACTCGAAGAAGAAGAGGCTCGAGTCGACTTGACGAGAAATGCACCGGATCAAAAGAGCTGAGGAACAATGATCTAAAAACCAACTGCGTGAACCTAAAGAAAAATTTGAAGGGGAAGAGAAGTAATTCAAAACATCTACGTCAAGATTCCTCACCAGAGCGACGAAGGGGATGAGGTGTAAAAAGAATTCCTACTCTCTGATATAACTAGACTCCGAAAACTATTTTCTTCTAGACTCAACATCGGCCAAACTACACGATCAATCAAGGGGGCTCCCAGGGTCGGTCGAGGCTCTGATACCAACTTGTGACGCCCAACATGCGACCCTATCCAAAAGGAACTCGAAGGTCCCACCAAGGATAGACCCGCATATTGAAACGCTTTTGCAAAGTGGATATCATTACATCAACATTACATAATAGATGGGGAAACATACAGGAGGCATACAATGCCACACGAATACAACATCACAATACATCAGAGCATCATCCGACTATGGATGTAACACAAACATAAACTCAAACGACATCCACCCTGCTAGCCCAGGCTGCCGACCTGGAACCTATCCCCTGATCGAAGAAGCAGAAGAAGAACTCAACGCAAGCAAGCATCGCTCTCGCGTCATGATCATCGCATGAACCTGCACCTGCAACTGTTGTTGTAGTAATCTGTGAGCCACGAGGACTCGGCAATCCCATTAACATGGGTATCAAGACTAGCAAAGCTTAAAGGGAAAGGAAGGGGTAAAGTGGTGAGTCTGCAGCAGCGACTACGCATATATGGTGGCTAACATACGCAAATAAGAGCGAGAAGAGAGCAAACGGAACGGTCGTGAAGCTAGCAATGATCAAGAAGTGATCCTGAACTCCTACTTACGTCAATCATAACCCAAAGACCGTGTTCACTTCCCAGACTCCGCCGAAAAGAGACCATCATGGCTACACACGCGGTTGATGCGTTTTAATTCGGATCTGGTGTCAAGTATCTACAACCGGACATTAACAAATTCCCATCTGCCAATAACCGCAGGCATGGCTTTCGAAAGATTATACCCTGCAGGGGTGTCCCAACTTAGCCCATGACAAGCTCTCGCGATCAATGAAGGAATAGACCTTCTCCCAGGAAGACCCGATCAGACTCAGAATCCCGGTTTACAAGACATTTCGACAATGGTAAAACAAGACCAGCAAGACCGCCCGATGCGCCGACAATCCCGATAGGAGCTGCACATATCTTGTTCTCAGGGCAACACTGGATGAACACTACGTACAACTAAAACCAACCCTCAAGTTTCCCCGAGGTGGCACTGCAAGTGGCTCTGGTTCGGACCAACACTTAGACAAGCACTGGCCCGGGGGGGGGGGGCTATAATAAAGATGACCCTCGGGATGCGCGACTCCCAAGGGAAAAAGGGCTAGGTGAGGCAAATGGTAAAACCAAGGTTGGGCCTTGCTGGAGGAGTTTTATTCAAAGCGAACTGTCAAGGGGGTCCCATAAATCACCCGACCGCGTAAGGAACGCAAAATCCGGGAACATAACACCGGTATGACGGAAACTAGGGCGGCAAGAGTGGAACAAAACACTAGGCAAAAGGCCGAGTCTTCCACCCTTTACCAAGTATATAGATGCATTAATAATATAAGAGATATTGTGATATCCCAACCAAAATCCTGTCCACCATGGAGAAATCTTCAACTTCACCTGCAACTAGCAACGCTATAAGAGGGGCTGAGCAAAAGCGGTAACATAGCCAAACAACGGTTTGCATAGGACAGATGTCAAAGGTTAGAGGTTCATGGCAATTTGGAATGGCATGATAAACAGGTGATAGGTAGCGCAGCATAGCGATAGAACGAAGCAACTAGCATAGCAATGATAGTAGGGAGATCCAGGGTAGCGGTCATCTTGCCTGAAATCCCGCAAGGAAGAAGAATGAGTCCATGAAGAAGACGAATGGATGAAGCCGAACCAATCGTAGACGAACGAGTCCTCACGATCGCAACGAAACAGGAACTATCGAAAAGAAGCACACAACATGGTAAACACACCACACATTAACAAGGCATGATGCACAACAAGCATGATGCATGACAAAGCTATATGAAGCTACTCATGGCAAGAGATGATGCAAACAAGAGCAACACATCAAGGCAAGTTTAAATGAGGCCGGAAACAACATATAACAATTCCGGTAAGTCCTCATATGCATATTTCGAAATTGGTCCAGATCTGAATAAACCTTATGTTCAAGTTGTTAAACAGCAAGTTAAGATGCACAAAGATGATCTACACGAGATTCTAGTCAAGTTACATATAAAGTTCATTTAGTTCGGAGCTACGGCCTAGAAGATATGAGCAAAACAAGATCAACATGGCATTGATGCAAAATGCATACAAACATCAAGCAAACACTCCGAAACAAGGATGCAACATGATAATATGAAACTACATGCAATTCTAAGCAAGTTTCATACATAGCACACTCAAAACGGAGCAACGGTTCAACACACACACATGAAACAAATCTAAAGGACAAGCTGTCCAAAACAGCAACTAGGCATAATGCAAGCATCAAAACAACATGCTACAACACCCAAACATGAGAACAAAAGGCACGGGCATGATGTACAGGTAAAGCATTACAAAACATGAACACTGAGCTAACTCCAGAAATCACTAGAACATGCTCAAACACACATGGTAAGATTGCAAGTTACAACAATTTCAGACTTTGCAGAAAATAACATCACGATGCAATGTTCAGAGCTATCAAACACCATGTTACAAGAACTTATAATAGAAAACAAAGGCATGGCATGAATCTACTAAATGCATAGATCAAAAGTCCCTTAGTGACCATAAGCCACAAGGGATCAGAAAATATGATGGCACCCACGTAAACATAGCAAGTTATTATTACAGATTCAAACATGGCAGGAACATAATTATGAAGGCATGTAGATGAGATTGTGCAACTCACTATAGAGCAAAACATGGCATGGCAAGGCACCCAACAGTAAGAAGACATATTTGTGAAGCTAAGCATGGCAATAGCAAGGTCATAGGGTGCATGGATCACTAGCAAAACACATGGAAACAAGTGAACTTAATGTAAACAGGCTGACAGCAACATTATCAAGCAACTTTAGAGCAAGATTACAACAAGCTAAATCAACCTATAAATGCAACCAGGGGCATGGATGGATAGAGGATGACATGTAGATCAAAACATGTTTATAGAAAATCTCCAGATTATGCATAGAATGATTAGTAGCAACATGTTTTTATAGCATCACGAAATAACAGATTCAGCCTAGCAAAACAGCAACATCATGAACACTACTTAACAAGCTCGATACACTCACCACAAGTCATTTCATGACAATATAAGCATAGCATCATCAAGAAGACATGTTTGTGTAACCAACCAAGGGAAGAACAAGTCCATAGCATGCAAGGATCACCTATAGCAAGCTTGGCCAAATTGAATAACATGTATACAATCTGCCAGGAAACATTTTGAAGCAAAAGTAGAGCACTCAAATGACATGCTAGACTACTCCATAATTGCAACCAAGGGCATGAATGGATAGACAATAACCTATTGTTCAAAACATCCTTACTGACGTATCTCAAAATATGCATGGATCTCTCTGTAGCAACATGTTTACATGGCATGAAAATAACAGCAGAATAGGGACTAAAATCAGCAACATCACGATGCCTAGTTTGCATGCTTGTGCTAGTCACCACATTGATCACAAAAATACATGGTAATCACCTCTGTAAAGAAGACATAGCATAGTTCAAAACACATGTAGACATCAACCTCATAGGATGCACACATCAATCATGGCAAAAATGACAAAAGAGCTCGTTCTAACAGTTTCAGCAGATTAACATCATGAAGCACTCTTACGATGATGATTCAGGCATCAAGATGACCTCAAATGAATATGATGCAATGGAATGAAATGATGTACTCTTCGAGGCGAACAATTTGACATATCACACACACAAAACGGAGCTACTGATGCAGAGATACGACATGCCAACCAGAGCAACAAAATGTCATAGATAAAGGACTTAGGCGAAATAATAGACCTCGGGATCTAGGGTTCCGACGGCTGTGGAGTCAAAGGCGGCGATGGCGGGCTCGGTTCCAGCGATGGGACCACGGGGCGGCGCCGGAGAGGGACGGGGCGGGCTGTTCCGGCCATCTCCCGGCCAGATCCGTCCCGAGGAGGCGACGAGACGGTGGCGGTCGCGCGCGGTGGTCGCGGTGGAGGCGGCATACCTTGAAGATCCGGCGCGGGGTGGGGCCAGGAGCTCCGGGCGGAGCCACGGGCGGCGTTGGTCGCCGGCGGGGAGGTGCTAGGCGGCGGGGACCAGCGAGGAGAAGGGCGGCAGGCGCGGGGAGGCTCGGGCGCGCTCGGGCGGCGGCGCTGGCGCGCGGCCGAGCGGCGCGGTGCGGGCGAGCGCGCGGCCGAGCGGCGCGGTGCGGGCGAGCGCGGGCGGCCGACGGGCTCGGGTGGGCCGAGAGCGGGCCCCGCGGGCCGCGGCGGGCGCAGGGGAGAGAGAGGGCGACGTGGCGCGCTCCGGCGGTGGACGTGTTCGGTGCGGTGGGGAGGTTTGTCCGGCGGCGCAGAGGGAAGAAGGCTAGGGTTTGGACTGCGGGAATTTCGGGGGAGGTGCACATATTTATAGGTAGAGGGAGCTAGAAGAGTCCAAATGGAGCACGGTTTTCGCCCACACGATCGTGATCGAACGACCGAGATCATGGAGGGGAGGTAGATGGGTTTTGGGCCATTTTGGAAGGGGTGTTGGGCTGCGAAGAGAAGGGGTTTTTACGGTTACCCGGTTAACCGTTGGAGTATCAAACGACCTCCAAATGGCACAAAACTTGATAGGCGGTCTACCGGTGATACCAAGGCCGCTTGGCAAGACTCGGGCCATTCCGAAAAAGTTTAACGCCCACTCACAACAGGAGACAAAAGGGGAACGCCGGAGGGCATAGGAGCACCGGATTGCAAAACGGACAACGGGGAAAATGCTCGGATGCATGAGACGAACACGTATGCAAAAATAAATGCACATGATGATATGATAAAATGCAACACGCAAGCAAATGACATGGCAACGACGGCGAATAACTAGCAGACACCTGGCGCATTGGATCCGGAGCGTTACATCATCATCCTTTCCTCACTGGGACAATGCTATAATAATGAAGATCATCACACTTTTATTTATTTACAACTCATGATTACAACTCAATACTTAGAACAAGATATGCCTCTATATGAATGCCTCTGGCGGTGTACCAGGATATGAAATGAATCAAGAGTGACATGTATGAAAAATTATGAGGTGGCCTTGCCACAAATACGATGTCAACTACATGATCATGCAAAGAGCAATATGACAATGATTATGCGTGTCATAATAAATGGAACAGTGGAAAGTTGCATGGAAATATATATTAGAATGGCTATGGAAATGCCATAATAGGTAGGTATGGTGGCTGTTTTGAGGGAGGATTATGGTGGGTGTATGGCACCGGCGAAGGTTGCACGACACAAGAGAGGCTAGCAATGGTGGAAGGGTGACAGTGCGTATAATCCATGGACTCAACATTAGTCATAAGGAATTCATATACTTATTGCAAAAATCTACAAGTCATTGAAAACAAAGTACTACGTGCATGCTCCTAGGGGAATAGATTGGTAGGAAAATACCATCGCTCGTCCCCGACCGCCACTCATAAGGAAGACAATCAATAAATAAAATTGTGCTCCAACTTCATCACAAAGCGGTTCACCATACGTGCATGCTACGGGAATCACAAACTTCAACACAAGTATTCTTTAAATTCACAATTACCCAACTAGCATGTCTCTAATATCACCACCTCTATATCTCAAAACAATTATCAAGTATCAAAATGATCATAGCATCCAATTCACTTTCTATGATAGTTTTTATTATACCCAACTTGGATGCTCATCATTCTAGGACCAAATTTATAACCATAGCAAATACCATGCTGTTCTAAAAGACTCTCAAAATAATATAAGTGAAGCATGAGATATCAACAATTTCTTCAAAATTAATCCACCGCCGTGCTCTAAAAGATATAAGTGAAGCACTAGAGCAAAAATTATCTAGCTCAAAAGATATAAGTGAAGCACATAGAGTATTCTAACAAATTTCAATCAAGTAGGCTTCTCCCAAAAGGGTGTGTACAGCAAGGATGATTGTGGTAAACTAAAAAGCAATGACTAATATCATACACGATGCTCCAAGCAAAACACATATCATGTGGTGAATAAAAATATAGCTCCAAGTAAAGTTACCAATGAACGAAGACGAAAGAGGGGATGCCTTCCCGGGGCATCCCTAAGCTTAGGCTTTTGGCTATTCTTGAATATCTTGGGGTGCCATGGGCATCCCCAAGCTTAGGCTTTTGCCACTCCTTATTCCATAGTCCATCAAATCTTTACCCAAAACTTGAAAACTTTACAACACAAAACTCAACAGGAAATCTCATAAGCTCCGTTAGTGAAAGAAATAAAAACCACCACATAAGGTACTGTAATGAACTCATTCTTTATTTATATTGGTGTTAAACCTACTGTATTCCAAGTTCTCTATGGTTCATACCCTTACATACTAGCCATAGATGCATCAAAATAAGCAAACAACACACGAAAGGCAGAATCTGTCAAAAACAGAACAGTCTATAGAAATCTGTAACTTTCGGTTACTTATGGAACTCCAGAAATCCTACCAAAATAGTAAGTTCTAAACAATTTGTCTATTGAACTACGGAAAAAAGAATCAACGCAAAAGCATGTTTATGTGATTTATTGAATTTTTTCTCGTGAGCACAAAGTTTCTGTTTTCCAGCAGAATCAAATTAACTCATATCATAAGTTATCCTATAGGTTCTACTTGGCACAAACACTAAATAAAACAAGAAAACACATCTAAACAGAAAGTAGATGCAAAATTTATTACTAAACAGGAACAAAAACAAAGAACACAAATAAAATTGGGTTGCCTCCCAACTAGCGCTATTGTTTAACGCCCCAAGCTAGGCATTGATAATTTTAATGATGCTCACATGAAAGACAAGAATTGAAGCGCAAAGAGAGCATCATGAAACACGTGACAAAACACGTCTAAGTCTAACATACTTCCTATGCATAGGCATATTATAAGCAAACAAATTTTCAAGGCAAGCAAAAACTAGCATATGCAAGTAAGTGGAAAGAAACAATAGCAATCTCAACATAACGAGAGATAATTTTGTAACATGAAAATTTCTACAATCATATTTCCCTCTCTCATAATAACTACATGTGGGATCATAAGCAAATTCAACAAAATATCTATCACATAAAACATTTTCAACACGATCCACATGCATGCAAAGTTGACACTCTTCCAAAATAGTGGGATTATCATTAACTAAAACCATGACCTCTCCAAACCCACTTTCAATATTACTGCAAACACTATTATCAATCTCATATTCATTATGGGGGTTAAATAAATTTTCAAGATCAAAAGAAGAATCACCCCAATCATGATCATTGCAACAAGTAGTAGACACAGCAAAACTAGCATCCCCAAGCTTAGGGTTTTGCATATTATTCGCACAATTGACATCAAGAGGATTTATATTAATATAATTGCAATCATGCTTTTCATTGAAGGAACTACCAAGTATGGGTGCAATAGCAACGATCTCATGTTTAACATAAGGAACTATAGCAAATTCATCTTCATAAATATTGGCATCATGGCCACAAGAATAGCAAGCATCATGTTCATCAAGGGATATTTCAATCGAATCATCGGAATCATTATCTATAGATTCATGCATATCATTATTTTCTTCCGAAGCAACATTCATTCTCTCAATAAATTCTTTGACATAGACATTATGAGCATAGTTTTCATAGCAATATTTAAGTATGTCAAAATTTTCAGATTCGTAGAGAGTAATATCATACTTTTCAAACAAAGAAGCAACTTCATAAGCACCCTTAAAAGCAACAAATTCTTCAATTTGTTCGATATCATAGTAACTATAAACACCCTTTACATAAGAAGATAAGATTTCATTTTCATTGAACTCACATAGGTAGGGAAGGTGTTTTTTAGGGTTCTTAGAGCAACAAGTCAAATCACACATTTCACGAAGATTCCAAGCATAACACATCAATCTGTTTATTTGATCCCATAAGAGTCTCCCTTCTTCAGACAAACGGTGACGCACAAAATGAGCATGGTCATCTAAAGTTTTCCCATCAACTAGGCTAGTTGGGGTTTCAGCACGAGCGCATAGGGATCGAAGATGATCCAAGTAGAACGCTTTAAGTGGATCCATATCAATATATTTTTAGCAAGCAAAGATGCAAGCACATAGAAGGCATAGAATGCATAAGCAAACAAAAGATCGGAAGGAAGAAGGGCAATAAAACGGCAAGGGTGAAGTGGGGGAGAGGAAAACGAGAGGCAAATGGCAAATAATGTAAATGCGAGGGAGATGAGTTTGTGATGGGTACTTGGTATGTCTTGACTTGAGCGAAGACCTCCCCGGCAACGGCGCCAGAAATCCTTCTTGCTACGTATTGAGCTTGCGTTGGTTTTCCTTGAAGAGGAAAGGGTGATGCAGCACAGTAGCGTAAGTATTTCCCTCAGTTTTTGAGAACCAAGGTATCAATCTAGTAGGAGGCTCCTCACAAGTCCCACGAACCTACACAAACAAACAAAGAACTCGCAACCAACACGGTAAAGGGGTTGTAAATCCCTTCACGGCCACTTGCGAATGTGAGATCTGATAGAGATAATATGATAAAATAAATATATTTTTGGTATTTTGTGATATAGATTGGAAAAGTAAAGATGCAAATGAAGGTAGATTGAAAGCATATATGATAAAAGATAGACCTGGGGGCCATAGGTTTCACTAGAGGCTTCTCTCAAGATAGCATAAGTATTACGGTGGGTAAACAAATTATTGTCGAGCAATTGATAGAAAAGCGAATAATTATGAGATTATCTAGGCATGATCTTGTATATAGGCATCACGTCCGTGACAAGTAGACCGACTTCTGCCTGCATCTACTACTATTACTCCACACATCGACCGCTATCCAACATGCATCTAGAGTATTAAGTTCATAAGAACAGAGTAACCGCATTAAGAAAGATGACATGATGTAGAGGGATAAACTCATGCAATATGATATAAATCCCATCTTTTTATCCTCGATGGCAACAATACAATACGTGCCTTGCTGCCCCTGCTGTCACTGGGAAAGGACACCGCAAGATTGAACCCAAAGCTAAGCACTTCTCCCATGGAAAGAAAGATCAATCTAGTAGGCCAAACCAAATCAATAATTTGAAGAGACTTGAAAAGATAACTCAATCACACATAAAATAATTCAGAGGAGATTCAAATATTTCTCATAGATAAACTTGATCATAAACCCACAATTCATCGAATCTTGACAAACACACCACAAAAAGAGTTACATCGAATAGATCTCCACAAGAGAGGGGGAGAACATGGTATTGAGATCCAAAAAGAGAGAAGAAGCCATCTAGCTAATAACTATGGACCCGAAGGTCTATGGTAAACTACTCACAACTCATCGGAAGGGCTATGGTGTTGATGTAGAAGCCCTCCATGGTGGATTCCCCCTCCGGCAGAACACCGACAATGGCTCCAAGATGGGATCTCGCGGATACAGAAGGTTACGGTGGCGGAAATATTTCTTTGGTGGCTCCCTTGATGGTTTCGGGGTATATGGGTATATATAGGAGCAAGAAGTACGTCGGTGGACGCCCGAGGGGCCCACAAGACAGGGGGCACGCCCTATAGGGGGGGGGCCCTCCACTCTCGTGGCTTCCTCGATTGCTTCTTGACTTGCACTCCAAGTCCTCTGGATCTTCCAAAAATCACGCTCCCGAAGGTTTCATTCTGTTTGGACTCCGTTTGATATTCCTTTTCTTCGATATACTGAAATAGGCAAAAAAACAGCAATACGAGCTGGGCCTCAGGTTAGTAGGTTAGTCCCAAAAATGATATAGAAGTGTAAAGTAAAGCACATAAACATCCAAAACAGGTAATATAATAGCGTGGAACAATCAAAAATTATAGATACGTTGGAGACGTATCATTGCCTAAGCTGGTTTGTCTTTCATGCCTAATCTGCTTACGATTACCACCTACTCGATCGCTGCCTACCACGGGCCTCTCTTTCTCTCTCGTGCAAATCGCTTGCGCGTTAAAAGGGGGGCTCGTGAGCATAGCGACTGAGGAGCTCTTACTGGCTCCCCAGCCCTCACCCCCTGGCCTTGACCATGGCACCATGACCTGGCATACCAGTGGCGGCTGAGCTCGCTCGGGGCCCGTGACCTGAGGACGTAGAGCATTTGTACCTAACCATCCCACAGGAACACACAACTGTCCAAGATTCAAGACCAGGCGCAACTGTGACGCCCCCGGTTCAATCGTACACTAATCATACACGCAAACGTGTACGATCAAGATCAGGGACTCACGGGAAGATATCACAACACAACTCTACAAATAAAATAAGTCATACAAGCATCATAATACAAGCCAGGGGCCTCGAGGGCCCGAATACAAGTGCTCGATCATAGACGAGTCAGCGGAAGCAACAATATCTGAGTACAGACATAAGTTAAACAAGTTTGCCTTAAGAAGGCTAGCACAAACTGGGATACAGATCGAAAGAGGCACAGGCCTCCTGCCTGGGATCCTCCTAACTACTCCTCGTTGTCGTCAGCGGGTTGCACGTAGTAGTAGGCACCTCCGGTGTAGTAGGAGTCGTCATCGACGGTGGCATCTGGCTCCTGGACTCCAGCATCTGGTTGCGACAACCAGAAAGAAAGGAAAGGGGGAAAAGGGGGGAGAAAGCAACCGTGAGTACTCATCCAAAGTACTCTCAAGCAAGGAACTACACTACATATGCATGGGTATATGTGTAAGGAGGCCATATCAGTGGACTGAACTGCAGAAAGCCAGAATAAGAGGGGGATAGCTAGTCCTATCGAAGACTACGCTTCTGGCAGCCTCCGTCTTGCAGCATGTAGAAGAGAGTAGACTGAAGTCCTCCAAGTAGCATCCCAAGTAGCATCGCATAGCATAATCCTACCCGGCGATCCTCCCCTCGTCGCCCTGTGGAAGAGCGATCACCGGGTTGTATCTGGCACTTGGAAGGGTGTGTTTTATTAAGTATCCGGTTCTAGTTGTCATAAGGTCAAGGTACAACTCCAAGTCGTCCTGTTACCGAAGATCACGGCTATTCGAATAGATTAACTTCCCTGCAGGGGTGCACCACATAACCCAACACGCTCGATCCCATTTGGCCGGACACACTTTCCTGGGTCATGCCCGGCCTCGGAAGATCAACACGTCGCAGCCCCACCTAGGCACAACAGAGAGGTCAGCCACGCCGGTCTAAATCCTATGCGCGCAGGGGTCTGGGCCCATCGCCCATTGCACACCTGCATGTTGCGAGGGCGGCCGGAAGCAGACCTAGCCTCTCTTATACAAGAGTAGCGTTCCAGTCCAATCCGGCGCGCGCCGCTCCGTCGCTGACGTCAAGAAGGCTTCGGCTGATACCACGACGCCGGGATACCCATAACTACTCCCGCGTAGATGGTTAGTGCGTATAGACCAAATGGCCAGACTCAGATCAAATACCAAGATCTCGTTAAGCGTGTTAAGTATCCGCGAACGCCGACCAGGGCCAGGCCCACCTGTCTCCTAGGTGGTCTCAACCTACCCTGCCGCTCCGCCACAAAGTAACAGTCGGGGGCCGTCGGGAACCCAGGCCCACCTCTACCGGGATGGAGCCACCTGTCCTTTCAGCCCCCTCATCAGAATCACTTGCGGGTACTCCCCGAGCTGACCCGACTTTAGTAACCATCTGTATAGTATGAATGTATGTATAGTATATACCCGTGACCACCTCCCGAGTGATCACGGCCCAATAGTATAGCAAGGCAGACTGACAAGGATGTAGGGCCATTGATGATAAACTAGCATCCTATACTAAGTATTTAGGATTGCAGGTAAGGTATCAACAGATGTAGCAACAATGTCAGGCTATGCATCAGAATAGGATTAACGGAAAGCAGTAACATGCTACACTACTCTAATGCAAGCAGTATAGAGAAGAATAGGCGATATCTGGTGATCAAGGGGGGGGGCTTGCCTGGTTGCTCAGACAAGAAGGAGGGGTCATCGGTGACGTAGTCGACCACGGGGGCATCAGCATCGTCACGGGGTCTACCGGAGAGAAGATGGGGGAGAAACAGTAAATACATAGCAAGCAAGTGCAAAACAGGACAACAAGCAGAGCTAGACGTGTTCTAACGCGGTATGAGGTGATACCGGTGAAGGGGGGAACATCCGGGAAAGTATCCCCGGTGTTCCGTGTTTTCGAACAGATGAACCGGAGGTGAAATGTTGCAGGTTCACTATACTAGGGACGCGTGGCGGACGAACGGGCTGCGTATCCGAATCCGTCTCGTGGTTCTGAGCAATTTTCATGTAGAAAGTTTTGCATGTGAGCTACGGTTTATTTTATATTAATTTTTGAAGTTTTAAATCATTTTAGGATTAGTTTAAACATTTTAATTCAACATTGTCCAGAACAGTGTTGGATGACGTCAGCATGACGTATGTATGACATCAGCAGTCAACCGTATAGTTGACCTGGTCAACCTAACAGGTGGGACCCACATGTCATACTCTGATTATTCTAATTAGGGTTTAACTAATCAAATTATTGTTTAATTAATTTAGCACTAGCTAATTAGGTTAACTAAACATAATTAATTAATTAATTAATTAACTAATTAATTAATTAATATATTGATTTTATTATTATTATTTTTTAATTCTTTTTTATTAAAACGTTCTGGGGTGTGGGCCCCTACTGGAAGTGGCCCAGGAGGAGGCTAACGGGTACTGGGCATAGGGCAGGAGGGTGAGGCCACAGCCCTGCCCGATAGCGAGGCGAGGCTGGAACGGGGCTCCAGCGAGCGCGGCCAGCGTGGCGTCGGCCGCGGCAGGTGGAGCAAGGGGGAACCGGCAGCGAACGTCGCCCGCGAAGGGCGGCACCGACGGAGGGTGGTGGCGGCGGTCGGTGGAGGCCGCGGCTCTAGCGAGCACACGCGGAAGGCTAGGCGGGCGCACGTGGAGGGAGGGGCCGGGGGCAGTTGCGCAACGGCGGCGCGGTCGGGCCGGCAAGCGAGCATGGGCTCCGGCGACAGGGGCATTCCATGGCGCGCGTGGGAGGGCGAGGTACGGCGCGGGCCGGCGGTGGACGGCGCGGTGGTGCGTGTACGCGTGTTCAACCTCGAGCAGAGGCAGGGAAGGAGGAGGAGGAGGCCGTGGCCTCACCGGGATTCATAGGGTCCGGGCAGCCGTGCTTGAGGAGGAGGACGGAGACGGCGCGGACGAAGTGGAGGCAGGCCGGCGAGGAGGAGGAAGCAGGCCGGCGGGGAGGTCCGGCACCATGGCCTACGGCGAGCTCTCCTCGGGCGGCGGCGTCGAGGCGATCCGGCGACGAGGGCAAGGTGGAGGTGGGACGATGCGGCGACGAGGAGCGCCGACGGCATCGGCAGGGGCGGGGCGACGAAGTGATGGGGTCGGGGCGCCACTTCCCCCGATCCAGATCGGGGGGCGAGGGAGACGCGGGTGGGGGGGAGTGAGGTGGGTCGTGGGTTAGGGTTTCCTCCCTGGTGGGGATATGGAGGGGGGTGGGTCGGCCGGCTGGGCCTGGCTTGCGCAGTTGGGCTGGCCAGCTGGGCCACAGATGGCCCAGTGGGGGGTGCCTCTTTTTATTTTTAGTTAGATTTGTCTTTTCCTTTTATTTATTTCATTTTTCTGTTTTATTTCATTTTAATATATTTAGACATTTTCAGAAAGGGTGTTTGTTGCACTATTATCACCTAGGCATTTAACTGCACACTCTGAACATTTTAGTTTAATATTTTGAAAACTTTGTCGCTTGACATTAATTTGAATTTGAATTTGAAAAGGTTTCGAATCATTGCGAGGTTAGCAACAGTAAGAGTGGTGATGTGGCATCATTAACAGAGGTTACTGTAGCTTGATTATCCGGGAGTCACAATTCTCCTCCACTACAAGAAATCTCGTCTCGAGATTTAAGAGGGGAGTAAAGGGGAAAGGTTCGGGTCAAGAAATTCTAACGAATCTTCTCGGTCTTGGTTGCTCTTCTCGAAGTGGTCGATCCATTACATTGATGTCTTCATTTTTCTGCTTCAGGTCATTAAGATGAAGTCGGCATCCTTTCTTCGGAAACTCCAACGTACTTACGAATAGGTAAGGGGCAGTTCAGCTATGACCGAATGCTTATGAGGGAGACAATCTGGGGTTAACCTATGAATGAGCATAAGAGCATCTCTCGAGTTGAACCAATAAAATATGTCGAGTAAGGTACGAAGGTACAATAAGAGGTTCCAAGCGGATAGATAGTTGCTCGAAGTCTGAACCGGAGTGAGAAAGGGGTTCAGAGCAATGAAAGTAAGTATTGCGTCTGATACCAGAATAGAGCCTTAGGAAGGTGGCCCGTGAATTAAACACGAAGCCAAGCGTGGGAAATAACCATTAGTAACAGGGCTGTATAGGAGAGTCAGGTTTTGATCCTGCGGAACTATGGGTTATGGGCCCACCATGTGGTTAAAAGTAGGAAGGGTGTTGACATCTTGCACGGTCATGATAGCAAGACATGTCAGAGGGTAGCCTATCAGTTATGTTGACAACAATGTCGGTACCAAGGGCGAGGGACGAAGAGAACCATTTTCCTGCTTGTTGAACGAGGCGAACCAATAGGCAAAGTTCTCGTCCATTGGTGGTTACCATAATGTCATCAACAATAGTAACAGGGTCTTGCTGACAGAAATGTACACCGAGGTGTTTACATAAGCAGAAGAATATTTCTTCTTGGATCATATAGATCACCAGAAGGTTTAAACAAATCAATGGAAAGGAAAAGTGATTATCAGGTTTAAACAGAACCATGGAAAGGAAAAGGTGTTTAAACACATATTTCAAGGGTATATCTTCCCAAGGACAAGCAGAGCATGATATCCAAGACAGGATATAATGTAGAAAACTCTTTAGGTACGGGAGAGAATTTTCATGACATTACCCATACAGCGGTGTTTGGATAATTGAGCAGGAAACATTTAACATTGGGCTTCAAATGTTCCTGTTGAAAATTGGAGTACCATAGACATGCTTCGAGATAGCATTGACATGGTCAACAGGTGAAGGTCAGACTTTGGAAACAAAAAGGATCCATCAGGAACAACTTATAGAATAAATCTTACAATTTCCTCACGGAAGAATGACTAACCTTGCCAAAAGGAAACTATAACAATAGGTCCTCCGGCCAGGTGTGCTAGGCATGACATCACCTTACCGGGTCATATAAAGACCAATGTTATAACTCTTGGAAATATGTTCCAACCATCATATCTGACCGAGGTTCAGATCCGATTGGTGTCAGGAAACCTCCGTCTTAGGATGCCTGAGAAGAAAAGGTGCAACGCAATTGACGAGATAACATTATAAGATTCTCGGGCAATGAACTATGGAAGCGTGTTCAAAGACAAGGATTCATCATCATTAAACCAAGGAGAGGACGAGAGGGTGGCTGATGGAATCAGTGGCAATTTATCAAAATTAACAAAAGATGGATTTCCACAATTATGTGAACAAGGAGATACCATTTGTCAGATCAAATGGTATAATGATGTATGCTCGAGGAAAACATACACAATTAAACATTGGTTGAAATGTGCACCCGAAATCTGGGCTAGGTAGCACAAACAATGTTAGAATGGCGGTTCGATAACCAATGGTCTAAGAATGAAGTGTTGACCATTAACTTCAAAGCAATAAGGTTGCCAGAAGTTATAAAATTACTAGTCCATCTGTCGGTATTCCTGTTAGGAACAACACGGGGACCAAGAAAAGAATGGTGATGGTGAAGTATCACTTATATCAAGAATTCTCAAGAGGTAGTGAAATTCTCACAACATCCTTGACAAAAGGCAGTAATACTTCAAGGTAGATCATAATACGGGCTGGATAGTAAGTTGCATCCATAACATGAACAAGTTTGTGATGAAAGGAAGGTAAGGATGTTGTTGATGGTAACTGAAATTACCAAGGAACGAGGATGGCACTTATCATCAAGAATTCCATTGATATCCTGGAAGGAGTCAAAATGTTGATGATGATCACGACAATTTGTTGTCGAGAGAATCCACGAAGAAGCAATTGAACAACGACTGCATCAAGCAAAAGGACTGATGCAACAAAAGATTATTGGAGCCACAGATACGACACAAACTCCAAATCAAGCTCACTGTTTTTAAGGCGAAGTTATATGAGGAGGAAGATCGATGTAAGGTTAGCTCAAGTCAAAAATTGTGCTCCGGAAAGAAGGACCAGGTAGCACAGTTAAAATGTTGCACGATAATGATATGGCCGGTCAGGCTAGGAATGTCGTGATCGGGTAGAAACTCGTACTTAAAGAAGATTATCAAGAGTTGTTGAACCGTAGTGCAGACTCGGTTCAGTTATCGGTGTCTTTGAGTGTTTAATAACTCAGAGCCCATGAAAAACTATAATCAGTGAGAATGTAGCACTTGATGAAGAACTCATAAGAAGTTATGCAGTTCCGTGATAATCTCGAGATACCAGGGGGGTAATACTCAACACAAGATCAAAGTAAAGGTTGGACTGGTGTATTGATCCATAGACGACAATTGTTTTAACTTGTCCGAGAAATGGAATCAAAGAAGAACAATCATGGTCGGAGCCACGGTTGCAAGGGATCAATTCACAGATACCATAGGTTAGTTTTCAAGGAAATAGTTATTATTACAATAAGCTTCCATGATAGGATATACATCGCGTCCATGGGCATGAACACAAAGTTCAAGGTCGACTCCCACTTCCTCAATGCATAATCTTCCATTCACCTCTCGTATTTCGAAGACGACATTAGTTCTTGAAAGTTTTACCTGGTGCAATACCAGATAAGTATGACTCGTGAAATCTTTCGGGTTCACACCGATGGGGGAAGGCGTTGGTTCAATCCCATCGGGGCTTCTTAGGAGTATATACCACACATTTCGAGAATAAATAACGCAAACTCTATAGTAGAGTATGCTTGAGAAAGCAAAGGATACAATTTACCAAAGGCATTATGTATCCGAGGAAAGGCTCACAAGGTTATTAAATATGAAGGGAGTTGTCAGATAAATCCAACAAAGGATCTGGTGGTCCATAAGGGATCTGATGTGAGCATCAGTACTCTACCAGAAGAAGAAAGAATGCAAGGATATCATATGATTGAACAATTGACTAATTCAATTGTCAGATGCAAAGGAATTATGATTTCCAAATCTAGGGATCAGAAGCAATGCTCTGATTAGGGATGGATAAGTTGAATAGCCTTAGGGTACAATCAACGACAATTGGATTGGTCGAGAACCAATTCCAGTTAAAAAAATGGCAGCTCAGCTGGAAAGTTAATTTATAAGGATCAATGATGATTGCGTGTATTCACAAACATATTGAGTCAACAGACTCAAAATGATACTGACAAGGAATGTCAATAAGACTACGAGGATTATGGGATTAACCATAGTGCAAGCAAGCAAGAATTTTCAAGAGCAATAGGCTGCTCAGGATTTTCGGAAGATCGGGTAGTATTTGAATGTATTTTTGTGAAACACATGAACAACTTTGGAAGAACGGATACTCGGCAAGCGCGAGTAATTATCCATAGGGGTATTCATGCAGCAAGGAACTGCGGGGCAGTAAGCGTAAAGAATTATCGGAATATCGAAGAGTATTTCAGGACATCTTGTAATAACAAGGGCAACTGGGGATGACAATATGAACGATAGGTGTAAGTAGTTATCCAGAGGGATTTATCGATGGAAGTGAATTGCAAAAGCGATGGCACATAGTCTCGAGAGCACATTGTAGAGTATCTTTGGAATCTTCTGGTGCAGCAGGCAGTCATCGGTAACAAGTGGCTCTCCGAGAGAAAGTAATTGCGAGAACCTAAAGTTAGTTTTGTTTTTAGCAAAATCATTTAACCGGAATAGAAGAGAGCTCAGAGTCCCAGAGTAAAGGTCGAGGAGTATAAGATCCTAATACCACCCAATGGCGACGTGTGCCCGTAAGACACACAGCCATGTTAGTAAAAGTTTTGTAGTGACTAGACTTGACTTCGGCCCAGGAGTGTGGAAGGGGGGTTCCTACAGGCAGTCAGCTCTGATACCAACTTGTGACGCCCCCGGTTCAATCATAGACTAATCATACACGCAAACGTGTACGATCAAGATCAGGGACTCAAGGGAAGATATCACAACACAACTCTACAAATAAAATAAGTCATACAAGCATCATAATACAAGCCAGGGGCTTCGAGGGCTCGAATATAAGTGCTCGCTCATAGACCAGTCAGCGGAAGCAACAATATCTGAGTACAGACATAAGTTAAACAAGTTTGCCTTAAGAAGGCTAGCACAAACTGGGATACAGATCGAAAGAGGCGCAGGCCTCCTGCCTGGGATCCTCCTAACTACTATTGGTCGTCGTCAGCGGGTTGCACGTAGTAGTAGGCACCTCCGGTGTAGTAGGAGTCATCGTTGACGGTGGCATCTGGCTCCTGGACTCCAGCATCTGGTAGCGACAACCAGAAAGAAAGGAAAGGGGGAAAAGGGGGGAGAAAGCAACCGTGAGTACTCATCCAAAGTACTCGCAAGCAAGGAACTACACTACATATGCATGGGTATATGTGTAAGGAGGCCATATCAGTGGACTGAACTGCAGAAAGCCAAAATAAGAGGGGGATAGCTAGTCCTATCGAAGACTACGCTTCTGGCAGCCTCCATCTTGCAGCATGTAGAAGAGAGTAGACTGAAGTCCTCCAAGTAGCATCGCCAAATAGCATCTCCGGTAGCATCGCATAGCATAATCCTACCCGGCGATCCTCCCCTCGTCGCCCTGTGGAAAAGCGATCACCGGGTTGTATCTGGCACTTGAAAGGGTGTGTTTTATTAAGTATCCGGTTCTAGTTGTCATAAGTTCAAGGTACAACTCCAAGTCGTCCTGTTACCGAAGATCACGGCTATTCGAATAGATTAACTTCCCTGCAGGGGTGCACCACATAACCCAACACGCTCGATCCCATTTGGCCAGACACACTTTCCTGGGTCATGCCCGGCCTCAGAAGATCAACACGTCGCAGCCCCACCTAGGCACAACAGAGAGGTCAGCACGCCGGTCTAAACCTATGCACGCAGGGGTCTGGGCCCATCGCCCATTGCACACCTGCACGTTGCGAGGGCGGTCGGAAGTAGACCTAGCCTCTCTTATACAAGAGTAGGCGTTCCAGTCCAATTCGGCGCGCGCCGCTCCGTCGCTGATGTCAAGAAGGCTTCGACTGATACCACGACGCCGGGATACCCATAACTACTCCAGCGTAGATGGTTAGTGCATATAGACCAAATGGCCAGACTCAGATCAAATACCAAGATCTCGTTAAGCGTGTTAAGTATCCGCGAACGCCGACCAGGGCCAGGCCCACCTGTCTCCTAGGTGGTCTCAACCTGCCCTGCCGCTCCGCCACAAAGTAACAGTCGGGGGCCGTCGGGAACCCAGGCCCACCTCTACCGGGATGGAGCCACCTGTCCTTTCAGCCCCCTCATCAGAATCACTTGCGGGTACTCCCCGAGCTGACCCGACTTTAGTCACCATCTGTATAGTATGAATGTATGTATAGTATATACCCGTGACCACCTCCCGAGTGATCACGGCCCAATAGTATAGCAAGGCAGACTGACAAGGATGTAGGGCCATTGATGATAAACTAGCATCCTATACTAAGTATTTAGGATTGCAGGTAAGGTATCAACAGATGTAGCAACAATGTCAGGCTATGCATCAAAATAGGATTAACGGAAAGCAGTAACATGCTACACTACTCTAATGCAAGCAGTATAGAGAAGAATAGGCGATATTTGGTGATCAAGGGGGGGCTTGCCTGGTTCCTCAGACAAGAAGGAGGGGTCGTCGGTGACGTAGTCGACCATAGGGGCATCAGCATCGTCACGGGGTCTACCGGAGAGAAGATGGGGGAGAAACAGTAAATACATAGCAAGCAAGTGCAAACCAGGACAACAAGCAGAGCTAGACGTGTTCTAACGCGGTATGAGGTGATACCGGTGAAGGGGGGGAACATCCGGGAAAGTATTCCCGGTGTTCCGTGTTTTCGAACAGATGAACCGGAGGTGAAATGTTGCAGGTTCACTATGCTAGGGACGCGTGGCGGAGGAACAGGCTGCGTATCCGAATTTGTCTCGTCGTTTTGAGCAATTTTCATGTAGAAAGTTTTTCCATCTGAGCTACTGTTTATTTTATATTAATTTTTGAAGTTTTAAATCATTTTAGGATTAGTTTAAACATTTTAATTCAACATTATCCAGAACCGTGTTGGATGATGTCAGCATGACGTATGTATGACGTCAGCAGTCAACCGTACAGTTGACTTGGTCAACCTAACAGGTGGGACCCACATGTCATACTCTGATTATTCTAATTAGGGTTTAGCTAATCTAATTATTGTTTAATTAATTTAACACTAGTTAATTAGGTTAACTAAACATAACTAATTAATTAATTACGTTAATTAATTAATTAACTAATTAATATATTAATTTTATTATTATTATTTTTAATTCTTTTTTATTAAACTGTTTTGGGGTGTGGGCCCCTACTGGAAGTGGCCCAGGAGGAGGCTAACGGGTACTGGGCATCGGGCAGGCGGGTGAGGCCACAGCCCTGCCCGATAGCGAGGCGAGGCTGGAACGAGGCTCCAGCGAGCGCGGCCAGCGTGGCGTCGGCCGCGGTAGGTGGAGCGAGGGGGAACCGGCAGCGAACGGCACCGGCGAAGGGCGGCACTGGCGGAGGGTGGTGGCGGCGGTCGGTGGAGGCCGCGGCTCCAGCGAGCACGCGCGGAAGGCTAGGCGGGCGCACGTGGAGGGAGGGGCCGGGGGCAGTTGTGCAACGGTGGCGCGGTCGGGCCGGCAAGCGAGCATGGGCTCCGGCGATAGGGGCGTTCCATGGCGCGCGTGGGAGGGCGAGGTAGGGCGCGGGCCGGCGGTGGACGGTGCGGTGGTGCGTGTACGCATGTTCAACCTCGAGCAGAGGTAGGGAAGAAGGAGGAGGAGGTCGTGGCCTCACCGGGATTCGTAGGGTCCGGGCAGCCGTGTGTGAGGAGGAGGACGGAGACGGCGCGGACGGAGTGGAGGCAGGCCGGCGAGGAGGAGGAAGCAGGCCGGCGGGGAGGTCCGGCGCCGTGGCCTCCGGCGAGCTCTCCTCGGGCGGCGGCGTCGAGGCGATCCGGTGACGAGGGCAAGGTGGAGGTGGGACGATGCGGCGACGAGGAGCGCCGGTGGCATCGGCAGGGGCGGGGCGACAAAGTGATGGGGTCGGGGCGCCGCTTCCCCCGATCCAGATCGGGGGGCGAGGGAGACGCGGGTGGGGGGGGGAGTGAGGTGGGTCGTGGGTTAGGGTTTCCTCCCTGGTGGGGATATGGAGGGGGGTGGGTCGGCTGGCTGGGCCTTTGCCTAGTTGGGCTGGCCAGCTGGGCCACAGATGGCCCAGTGGGGGGTGCCTCTTTTTATTTTTAGTTAGATTTGTCTTTTCCTTTTATTTATTTCATTTTTCTGTTTTATTTCATTTTAATATATTTAGACATTTTCAAAAAGGGTGTTTGTTGCACTATAATCACCTAGGCATTTAACTGCACACTCCAAACATTTTAGTTTAATATTTTGAAAACTTTGTCGCTTGACATTAATTTGAATTTGAATTTGAAAAGGTTTCGAATCATTGCGAGGTTAGCAACAGTAAGAGTGGTGATGTGGCATCATTAACAGAGGTTACTGTAGCTTGATTATCCGGGCATCACAGCAACCCGCCTTGAGGTTAAGCCTCGTGAGTCCCGCGCTGGCTCACGAGTGCCCAGACACACCTCGTCTAGCCCTGCCGTGCAAGCCACATGTCAGGGCAGGGTTGTACATGCCTCGGGGGCCCTCCCCAGAGGGGGCCCCTCCCACGCACCAATGGAAGCACCATGCTCCGCGCTGGCCGTCGACACTGCTGAGGAGCAGCTATGCCCGTACACATGCGGAAGCACTCCGTGCTGGTGATAAACAACTGAGGGCGGTCCCGTGCCGTATCAACCTCAGGGAGCCCAGAGCTCGGTGTCCGGCCTCATCACAACACCTCCCACTGGGAGCATCGCGCGAGGGGGATAGGCATGAGGGCTACGCCCGGGCCACGCCCGAGCATACGCCACCTAACTAGGTCCTCCGGACCTGGTCGTCGTGCGCCCCTCCCCGAGCAGAGCCAAGGTATGAAGGTCGTTTGAACGTCAAGGGGGACTCCTGGGCATCATGACTCAGGAGCCTAACTGGTCATGTAGCCCCTCACTCCCTGGTCCCGTCCTGGTTTCCAGTCGGGGCTGACGGCGGTTGAGGTATGCGCGGGGCCGGGCTCTGCCGATGTAGAACACTAGACCTACCACTACGTTCCCTCCCTATTTGCTGTTTGCACGTCAAGGGGGACTCCTGAGCATCGCGACTCAGGAGCCTAACTTGTCACGTAGCCCCTCACTCCTTGGTCCCGTCCTAGTTTCTGGTTGGGGCTAATAGTGGTTGAGGTATGCGCGGGGCCGGGCTCTACCGACGTAAAACATAAAGCAAATAGGAAGGAAACTGCAAGCAAATTCTGAACCAAATATTACAAACCATAGCTGTATTTGCAACAACAGACACAAATTTAAACACCTCCACGAGGCATGGTTCACATTGCAGGAATTAAACAGGAAAGAGGCCATCACCCCTGGATACCGCTGTCACCCGCCCAGGACCTCACCCCCGTGGTAGCGCCACCTGTGCCACCACTTGGCACTGCAGGACCAGCACCACCGCCTGCCGTGGGCGCAGAAGCGAAGGCGCGGAACTTCCCCAGCAAGGCCTCCACCTGGCTCTTCACGGCCTCTGCGGCAACAGCGAAGTGCTCGCTGTCCATGGGCTTCAGCAGCTCGTCAAGATCGGCATTGGCGTCATGAAGGTAGAGATGGCTGAAGACACGCGGCAGCGCTGCAGAATAAAGGACGCGAGCTTCCGTCTCAGCCATGGCGCCGACGCCATTCACGACTTCCTCAAGTGCTTCGACTAGGTAAGGGAGCAGCTGCGCGGGCCTTCCTTGCTAGTAGCCAGCGGCTTCTCCAGGCCATGGTCATAGAACGTCTTCAGCGCCGCACGGGACCTCTCCTCAAGGAGTGTGAAGGCCACGCGGTCCTCTGCCAGGATCTTCGCCTTGGCGTCCACTTCAGCCTTCTCCGCCTTCACCGCCTGCTCCAGCATCTCTAGCCGGCCGCGCTCGGTGGCCTGCGCTTCTGCTGTTCGCGTCAGCTCTCCGTCATGGTCCTTGACAGCATCTTCCCGAGCCTTCATCTTGTCCTCCTCTGCTTGGCAGCCGCGAGCTTCTTCAGCATGTTTGTCGCATAGAACCTGCAGCTCAGCCTCCAACACTTTGCAGCGGTCTTGGGCTGCTGTGGCGTCCTTCAGCGCTGCCTTGCGAGAAGCTGTGGCTTGGGCGGCAGCCTGTTTCTCCTTCTCGGAGGCCACCGTGACCCGCCCCAGCATCGCTCGGACAGAAGCGTCAGAGTGAAGCCAGCCGGGAACCAGCCCCAGGCGGTCGGTTGCCAGGTGGGAGTCGGTGCCCTGGAGGTCTTCGCGCAGCTGGATTACCTCGGAGAGGGTGCGATCCAAGATATAGAGGAAGCAAAAGGGCCCGGAACTAGCGACGCAGCAGGAGGGGAAGGAGGAAGCGTGACCACGACTCGAGAGACTTGGGGCTCCTGAGCCTTGGGCACCTCAGCAGCATCATCAAGTATTGGCCCCTCCGGAGCAAGCGGGGCCATGAGGGCTGGCACCTCGCCAAGGTGGTCCTCCAGGCCTCGGGAGGATGATTGGGCGGGGGAGGTGCGGGCGTCGTCACCTCCCCTCCCCACAGGCGAAGGAGCAGCTATGGTGGGCAAGGCGGCCCCGGACGGTGTCACCACGCCCTCCTTCTTCTTCTTCGCCATAGGTAGTGGCCTAACCAATCAACGAAGGATGTCAAGTACAAGCCACATAATTAAGAGCAAGGTAGAAGCACGGAGACTTACTGGTCATCCGCGACATATTTCACCATTCTCTTGCCAAGCTTGAAGCCCGAGAGCCTCGAGACTCGGGTTGCAGTCGCGGGAGCTTTGGAGTTAGGAGGAGATGCAACAGAAGGCTTGGAGGCATCTCCAGGCGGCACCAGAGCAGAGGAAGCCTCTCGAGAGATCAGCGCTGACCTGTTCTTCCTCGGAACCACGAGCAGGCCATCATCCTCCCGGGCAGCATCAGCCTCATCATCGTCTGGTAGGGTGCAGAGGATGTCAGACACGCGTGGGGGGGGGGGGAGGTTTCCCCCGTCCCCTCAAGGGTCTCCTCTGAATCGCGCTCCTCGTCTTCCTCCTCTCCCCCCTTGCAGGAGTCACCCGAGGACACGTCCACCAGCACCGCCTCTCCCTCGACCACGGACGGCTCCGGTGGCACCAGGCCGCGACCATCAAAGGTGGGCATGGCCTCCACCACCCGCGCTCGATCCTCGCGAAGGAACAAGGGGGTAGGGGTACCCTCCAGACCCTCCTGGTCATCTCCAACCAAGAGGCGAAGAGCTGAAGCCAGGTCATCATCAGCCAAGGCCACCGAATTCAGGCGGAGCTTGTCGTCAGCACCCCCAAGTGTCCATAAGGGATGCGAGTGCGCCTGAAGCAGGGCCACTCATTGCGTCAGGAATTCCCTCAGGTGTGTGGCCCCTGTCAGCTTTGCCGCCTTCACGTTGCCTGGCTTCAAGTCGGTGTTCATCTTCTCCAGCATCGACTTCGCCCGGTAGTCGTCAAGCTTCGCGCGAGACCACCCCTCGTCAGGCTAGGGCATCCTCGTGGGCAGCAGCAACCGGGAGTGGATGCATCTGGCATCCATCATGACCCACTTGCTCCAGTAGTTGTCGGCCCTCTTCCCGGTCTTCGAGATCGCGTTGGCCTTGGCGTATGCGACGAAGTTAGTGCATGCCGAGGTATGCTCGCCGTTGATTCGGAGGGAGAAGAAGTTGGCGCTCGCTGTCCACGGGCTTTAGCAGCTCGTCAAGATCGGTGTTGGCGTCGGGAAGGTAGAGATGGCTGAAGACACGTGTCTGTGCTGCAGAAGAAAGGACGCGAGCTTCCTTCTCGGCCATGGCACCGGCGCCATTCATGACTTCCTCAAGCGCTTCGACCAGGTAAGGGAGCAGCTAGGCGGGGCTCCTCACTGGTAGCCAGCGGCTTCTCCAGGCCATGGTCATAGAGCATCTTCAGCACCGCACGGGACCTCTCCTCAAGGAGTGTGAAGGCCACGCGGTCCTTTGCCAGGATCTTCGCCTTGGCGTCCACTTCAGCCTTCTCCGCCTGCTCCAGCATATCTAGCCGGTCGCGCTCTCAGTAACCTTTTAGGATAAGTGCAGATGGCATTAATCCTTTTGGGGAGCAGAGCAGCAATCATAGCACCTGGCCCGTGACTCTATGTATGAATAACCTTCCTCCTTGGTTGTGCATGAAGCAGAAGTTCATTATGATGCCAGTGCCCATCCAAGGCCCTAAGCAACCCGGCAACGACATTGATGTGTACCTAAGGCCATTAGTTGAAAAACTTTTACAATTGTGGAATGGAAAAGGTGTACGTGTGTGGGATGAGCACAAACATGAGGAATTTGGCCTACATGCGTTGCTATTTGTAACTATCAATGATTGGCCTGCTCTCAGTAACCTTTTAGGATAAACAAACAAGGGATACCACACATGCACACACTGTTTAGATGACACCGAAAGTATATATTTGGACAAATGCAGGAAGAATGTGTACTTAGGACATCGTCGATTTCTTCCGACCAACCATCAATGTCGAAAGAAAGTCAAGCATTTCAAAGGTGAGACAGATCACCGGAAGAAGCCCGCCCTCCATACTGGTGATCACATACTTGATATGGTCAAGGATTTACAAGTAATCTTTGGAAAGGGTCCTGGCAGACAATCTGTTCTGAATGACACATGGGGGACGCGCACCCATGTGGTAGAAGAAATCTATATTTTGGGATCTACCCTATTGGAAAGACCTAGAGGTCCCCTCTGCAATCGACATGATGCACATTACGAAGAATCTTTGTGTGAACCTGCTAGGTTTCTTGGGTGTGTATGGGAAGACGAAAGATACACCGGAGGCATGGGAGGACCAGAAACGTGTGCACGAAAAAGACGGAATTCATCCAAAGTAGTATGAAGGTCCTGCCAGCTATGCTCTTACCAAAGAAGAGAAGGAAATCTTCTTTGAATGCCTGTGCAGTATCAAGGTCCCGTCTGGCTTCTCGTCCAATATAAAGGGAATAATAAATATCCCAGAGAAAAAGTTCTAGAACCTAAAGTCTCATGACTGCCATATGATTACGACGCAACTACTTCCGGTTGCATTGAGGGGTCTTCTACCGAAAAACGTTTTGATTAGCCGTTGTGAAGCTATGTGCATTCCTCAATGCAATCTCTCAGAAGGTAATCGATCCAGAAATCCTACCAGGGTTAAAGAATGATCGCCCAAGAACACCATCTTTGACTGTATTGACTTACAAAGGGTACAAGATAAATGAGAATACATTTTACACGATCGCCCAAGATCAAAAGAGCACCAACCAAAACAGTGGTGTCCGCTTTGATGCGGCAACCAAGAGGGGAAAGGACACATATTATGGTTACATAGTGGGCATATCGGAACTTGACTATGGACATGATTTTAAGGTCCCTTTGTTTCAGTGCAAATGGGTCAATCTCTCAGGAGGCGGGGTATAGGTAGACCCACAGTACATAATGGCAACTGTGGATATGAACAATCTTGGGTACACAGACGAACCATTTGTCCTAGCCAATGATGTGGCGCATGTTTTTTATGTGAAGGACATGTCTACCAAACCTACAAAAAGAAAAGATAGGAAGCGAATACATCATACAATGAGCCAAAGCGCCACATAGTTCTTTCAAGAAAAAGAGACATCGTGGGAGTGGAGGGCAAGACAGACATGTCTGAAGATTATGAATAGTTGCATGAAATTCCTCCCTTCAAAGTGAAGGCTGACCCAAGCACCCTGTTAAATGATGAAGAATATACATGGTCACGGCGCAATAAGCCAGGGACACACGCGAAAAAAGTGAAGACTTTCTCTCCACAACTATTCTGATGATGGATTTTATCTAGAATATCATTGCAGTTACATGTCAAGAAATGAAATGCCTTTTGTAACAGATGAGTTTTCGTCTGAAACCCTGATACTTTGAAAGAGATTGTCCATTTTGTACACGAAGTGCATCCAGTTTTTGCCATAACCTCTCAACTTTTTATCACATGCTATGTGGGTGAAATGATGATACCATGCCAACATTCAACCTTTTCAGAGTTTATTTGTATTGCTTTTCAATTTCAGGGTCATTTAGCTAAAAAAAAATCAGTAAATGCATGAAAAATAGCAAATGAAGTCAGAAAGGGTTGAAAATTGATGACGTGGCTTTGAATGGTGTATGTTGAACACAAAAAAGTCTAGAGTTCAAATAAGTTAAAAAAATGAAATACCTTTTGTAACAGATGAGTTTTCGTTTGAAACCCTGATACTTCGAAATAGATTGTCCATTTTGTGCACGAAGTGCATCCATTTTTTGCCGTAACCCTCTTAGCTTTTTAGCACATGCTATGTGGGTGAAATGATGATACCATGCCAACTTTCAACCTTTTCTTCAGAGTTCATTTGTATTGCTTTTCAATTTCAGGGTCATTTAGCTAAAAAAACAGTAAATGCATGAAAAATAGCAAATGAAGTCAGAATGGGTTACAAATTGGTGATGTGGCTTTGAATGGTGCATGTTGAATGCACAAAAAGTCTGGAGTTGAAATAAGTTAAAAAATGAAATGCTTTTGTAACAGATGAGTTTTCGTCCGGACCCCTGATACTTCGAAAGAGATTGTCCATTTTGTACACGAAGTTCATCCAGTCTTTGTCGTAACCCTCTCAAATTTTTAGCACATACTATGTGGGTGAAATGATGATACCATGCTAACTTTCAACCTTTTTAGAGTTCATTTGTACAACTTGTCAATTTCAGGGTCATTTAGCTCAAAAAAATTAGTAAATGCATGAAAAATAGCAAATGGAGTCAGAAAGGGTTGAAAATTGATGATGTGGCTTTGATTGGTGCATGTTGAATGCACAAAAAGTCTAGAGTAGAAATAAGTTAAGAAAATTTGAGATGTCTTTGTAACAGATGAGTTTTCGTGTGAAACCGTGATACTTCGAAAAAGATTGTCCATTTTGTACCGATGTGCATCCAATTTTTGTCGTAACCCTCTCAACTTTTTAGCACATGCTATGTGGGTGAAATGATGATACCATGCAAAATTTCAACCTTTTCAGAGTTCATTTGTACTGCTTTTCAATTTCAGGGTCATTTAGCTCAAAGAATGAACTAATAGCAAAAAGAATGAATTAAAAAGCTTTTATAAAACTCTAATAGCAAAAAGAATGAATTAAAAAGATTTTATAAAACTCTAATAGCAAAAAGAATGAACTAAAAAGCTTTTATAAAACTCTAATAGCGAAAAGAATGAACTAAAAAGAATCAATTAAATATAATATTCTTCAATAGCAAAAAGAATCAACTAAAAAGGATTAAAATAATATTAACTGAAATTATCACATTATTTATTTGTTAAAAACTTTAATAGTGAAAGAATTTTCATAAAGTATTTTGTGTTACAAACTTTAATAGAAAACTAAAGAGATTTTATAAAACTAGAATTATATAAAATTTATGCCACTAAAATTATATAACTAAATATAACATATGCAAAACATAACATTAAAATTTGGAAAACATAACATATGCAAAAAATAAAAAAGCCCACCTACTAGCCACCATGGCCTGCATACGACTAGAAACCCTAGAAATGGGCCAGGATGCAGGCCCCCAGTGCTAGCAGGCCCAATAGGTCGTTAGATACGCATGTATTGCCTACAGTAGAGAGGAGCTCGAGAGGGTAGCGATAGCAGCGCTTATAAACCACTCCGAGCCCCTCTCAACTAGCGAGGTGGGACTAAACTTATGGATGTGGCAGCACAGACCTTTGGTCTCGGTTGGTGGCTCGAACCGGGACGAAAGGCCCCCTTTCGTCCCGATTCAAGCCACCAACCGGGACCAAAGGTCTCTGCTTGCCGCCCTTTGGGCTGCTGAAATTGACCTTTAGTCCCGGTTGGTGGCACCAACCGGGCCTTTCTTCCCGGTTGGTGCCACCAACCGGGACTAAAGAGTTGTGAATATAAGCAGCACCTGTGAAAATTTGCAAAAGCCAATGCAATTCCCCCCGATGCCGAAGACCTCCTCAATGCCGCTAGGCTGCCCGAGCTCGTCGTCGCCTCCGAGCCGTCCACGAGCCCGCTCCTCATCGCCGGACCTCCCTGCTGTCCTCGTCGTCAGACCTCCTCGCCCTCCTCCTCGAGCCAACTCCTCGTCGTCGCCCCCGACGCCGCCCCTGAGCCCGCTCCCAGTCCTCGTCGCCACCCCCGCCGGCCCTCCTTGCTGCCCCTCCTGTGAGCCGCCGCTGCCCCGGCCCCCCTATTTTTTGTTTATTAATTGTGGTGTGTAGATATGTATGTATGTATGTATATGTTTATGTATGTATGTATGTATAGAAAATGTTGATGCTTAGTGTATATATATGTATGTAGATGTATATGTATGTGTGTTCAAAAAAAAGATGTATATGTATGTATCAAGTAGTGGCACCTTTTGTAAAACTTTAGAAATTCATAGAAAAACCGTAACTTGGATGAAAATAATTTATATATCAAAATCGACTAGAAAAATATGAGGAATTGGAATATGCCCTCCACTCGTCTGTCACAAGCAGCTAGCATAGAGAACCTGGAACCGTCCCCTCCAGTTCATCTGTCCGAAAATGCAGACTTCGGGAAAACATTCCCGAATGTTATCCCCCTTCACCTATATCATGTATTGCTGTGTTAGAGCATCCCTAACTCTCTCGAGAATTCAACATATCCCTGATAACTTTGACATGAGGGGGGGGGGGGGTCCGCAAGTATCATCGATGACCATGAGAGAGGTGGTCTGCAAAGTATCCTCTCTCGAAAGATAGGACAACTCATCAGGCATGAGGGGGAGGATTCCTCTACGATCATCTGAAACTGACTGTCACAAGCAGCTAACATAGCGAACCTGGAACCGTCCCCCTCCGGTTCATCTGTCACTAATCCATCTCTCATGTTTGTATATTGCCATGTTTGCCACCAATCCATCTCTCATGTTTGTATATTGCCATGTTTGCCACTAATCCATCTCTCATGTTTGTATATTGCCATGTTGTAATATTTTTAGAAACTATGGACATAGACTTATAATTTTTGACTGTTTCATGATATTATATTATCTATTTTGGATGTTTTTATATGCATTAAGATGCTATTTTATATTATTTTTGGAACTAACCTATCTAACATTCTTAAAAAGTCGATCCCCACTACTAGCAATTCTCTTAGCATGCACATTGTCCACGTCATCAGCCTACCACGTCAGCAGTTCCTCATCCATGCCCCACTCGTGAGACATGCATCCTTCCACCCTAACCCGCATGCAAGAAATAATTAGGAAAAAAAATATGTCTATCACTAGATTCTGATCCAGCCGCATCCATATTTAGAGGGATGGAAAATTAGAGAATTAATGAAGCATGCACACTATTGCGAGGAATAAATCTAGCCTTGATTGGAGCGATGAGGGGAACAACATAAATAGCAATGCATGCCCGGGAAAGAAGGATCTGATTGGGTTATTCATTTGCATGCGGATCATGCTAGGGAGAGGAACCGAGAGAAAGAAATCACATACAATAACTACACGAGTTTTAAAGGATTAGGCTGTGGGTGCGCTAATTTTTTCAATAACTGAAGGAATATTATTTGCCATCTCCTGAACCGTCGTCTTATTACCCTATTAATCTGATCTAACCAACGAACCCCTGAATGTTCCTACATCTCCATGGACGAATAAAGCTCCACATATTCCCTCATGAAAAGGAAAAAACACCAATATGTTCTTCCCATTTTTCGTCTATATCTACCTCTCTTTCTTCGTATTGCACCACGACCGACCAAGATTTCACAAGTTGTCACCTGCGGAGACCCACACACTACTGCCGGATCAGAGCCTCGTGATCCTTCCCTTTATCTCTACCTCTCTCGAAGCCTAGTGATCCCCGTCGTCGTGTCGGCTATGATGGTCCAAGACTATGCCCAGGTGCATCTCTTTGTCTCCCCCCTCTCATGCATGTTAGTTTAGTATTTTGTACTATTATTCCTCTCGGCAGATTCTTTTGTAGAATCACAAGTTCACAACATATATCATATAATTTTCAGGTAATTTGTTCATTTTTAGGTATTCCATTCTGAATTTTATGGTACATTCTGTTCTATTACTCGAGTGATACAATTGTGTGATTGATAATTTTGTTCTTCCCAAACTGCAGGGTTCTACTGTTGTCACAACAATCACCTGCCTATACAAATGAAAGGAAATATGAAGTACTCTTATTAACATACTTGCATTCTCTCTGAAATTTACTTTAGCTGTATGGTGCCTGTAGCCCTGCTACATGCTTACTAACAAATATTATCTTGAATTATTATGAGAAATTTTTCATCCCAATATATGTTAGTTCGCTTAATGTTGGCAACACATTCTTTTGATTATGCAAATATGGAGATACTCTAAATTTTTTTAATTTGTCTTGCTTTTTATACCATTCAAATGTTCGAATAGAGATATATTTATATTTCCTTTCAGAAGATTCCCTATTTGTCACTCCATAAATCTTCCTATATAATACTAAGAATTCCCGCAGCAACGCGCGGGGTATCATCTAGTTAACCTAGAGCCCAGTGCCAATTTCTGTTTTTCCTTGTTTTTGAGCCTCGCAGAAAAGGAATACCAAACAGAGTCCAAACGCTATAAAACCTTCGCGATGATTTTTCTTGGACCAAAAGACACCTGGGAGACTTGGAGTGCAAGTCAAAAGAGCCACGAGGCGGCAACAAGGGGGGAGGGCGTGCCCAGGGGGTAGGGTGCACCCCCTACCTTGTGGGCCCCTCGGTGACCCCATGACCTAGATCTTCCTCCTATATATTCACATATATTCCCAAACCACCAGAGGCATCCACGAAAACACTTTTCCACCACTGCAACCTTCTATTCCCGTGAGATCCCATCTAGGGGCCTTTTCAGGCATCCTGCCAGATGGGGGTTCGATCACGGATGGCTTCTACATCAACTCTATTGCCCTTTCGATGAAGCGTGAGTAGTTTACCTCAGACCTACGGGTCCATATCTAGTAGCTAGATGCCTTCTTCTCTCTCTTTGATTCTCAATACCATCTTCTCCTCGATGTTCTTGGAGATTTGTCCGATGTAATCTTCTTTTGCGGTGTGTTTGTAGAGATCCATGAATTGTGGATTTATGATCCGTTTATCTATGAATATTATTTGAATCTCTCTGAATTCTTATATGCATGATTTTATATCTTTGTAATTCTCTTCGAACTATCAGTTTAGTTTGGCCAACTAGGTTTTTCTTGCAATGGGAGAAGTGCTTAGCTTTGGGTTCAATCTTGCGGTGTCCTTTCCCAGTGATAGTAGGGGAAGCAAGGCACGTATTGTATTGTTGCCATCGAGGATAAAAAGATGGGGTTTACATCATATTGCTTGAGTTTATTCCTCTACATCATGTCATCTTACTTAAAGCATTACTCTGTTCTTCATGAACTTAATACTCTAGATGCAGGCAGGAGTCGGTCGATGTGTGGAGTAATAGTAGTAGAGTTGGTTTACTTGACACGAACGTGATGCCTATATTTCATAATCATTGCCTTGTATATCAACATAACTTTGCGCTTTTCTATCAATTGCTCGATAGTAATTTGTTCACCAATCGTATTATTTGCCATCATGAGATAAGCCTCTAGTGAAACCTATGCCCCCCAGGTCTATTTTCCATCATATTAGTTTCCGATCTACTGTTTTGCAATCTTTTACTTTCATATCTATAAAGCAAAAAACTCAAAAATATTTTATCTTTCGTTTATGTATCTCTACCAGATCTCACTTTTGCAAGTGACCTTGAAGGGATTGGCAACCTCTTTATCGCGTTGGGTGCAAGTTGATTGATTGTTTGTGCAGGTATTGGTGGCTTGTGCGTTGTCTCCTACTGGATTGATACCTTGGTTCTCTAAGTGAGAGAAATACTTATCTCTACTTTGCCGCATCACCCTTTCCTCTTCAAGGGAAAAACAAACACAAGCTCAAGAAGTAGCAAAGGACCCTGAAGTCTCTTATGTCCAAGATAGACTGAAAGATGATCTTTGGAACTCGCTGATGACAAATTTCAGCCTACCGCCAGAGGAGGATCCGAATAACCCAGTTATAGAGCGAAAGGTCAAGGCGTTTGCTCTTAAGAAGATGGCAGGACTATTCCAGATCTGGAAGAAATATTTGAACAAAATGTTTATCAAGAAAGACGAGACTCCAGAATTCATCGGTCAGTATGAGAAGATAAGAGATCACTAGCTTGCATTTGTGGCCTACAAGAAATCGGAGAATGTTAAGCAAAGGTCACCGACAAACAAGCGAAATGCTGCAAAGAAGAAATATCACCATACTATGGGGTTAGGTGGCTACAGCAAAGCCTGGACTACATGGGACAAAGCTGAGCAAGACCTGCTTGCTAAAGGGGTGCAACCAGCGACATTGCACTGGCCAGATCGGGCAAGGACTTGGTTCTTCGGGGTTGGGGGAACTTTGGACCGAAAATCAGGGATGTGTGTTTGGATGAATGATCAACTTGCAATACCTGTCAGGAAGCTTGAGGAAGCAATCATGGCAGCGTAGGAAGGGACGTTCATTCTCGACAGAGAGAAGGACGAGCTGACAGAGGCCCTCGGGAATCCTGAACACCCTGGACGAACACGAGGCACTTCAGGCTCCATTCTGTGGGTGCATGGGTTTCCCGACGACGGTGGTTATAGAAGTCGAGAGAGAAAGAAGAAAGAGGAAGAAAGCGAAATGCAGAAGATCAGTGCAAGATTATCGAAACTAGAGGAACTTGAGAGCCACCGAGCTACCGACCAACCATCTCAACGGCACGGAGATCCTTCCTTCAACACTGCCCCCAAAGCTACCCCACCATCTTAGTGAAGAAGCAGCATGGCTTCCACGGAGCTCGTTCAGCCTAATTTCACGACTCCTCGCTACCCTATGGATAGTATCACAGAGACTGAACATTGTGTGCTAATGATGAAATGCCAAAACCTGACCTTGAAGGCGGCGTCGGCTCTATTTTACCTCCTCGAGCTAAGGGAACTTTCCATTGCCGTCCGATTCCACATGGCTATGCTATTGTCATGGTGGATGAAATAATGGAGGGATTTGAGGGGCTGGAGCTTGACTACCCTACAGGTGAAGGGGATATATTTCTGGGAAATGCTTTAAGGAGTACCTGTCTATGGATAAAGGAGAACATCAAGCTTCCAAACCGGACGACGCCTCAGCAGACTCAGCTGGATGAGGCCCCTCAGCAGACTCAGCCGGATGATGCCCCTCAACAGACTCAGCCCGATGAGGCCCCTCACCAGAGTCCTCTTCCACCTCAGCTGTCTCCGGACGTTAGTGGGCTCCGCCTCCTTAGGCGCGTCAGCAGACTCCGCCTCCTCTGGCGCGTCAGCAGACTCTGCCGCCTCAGCAACGGCAGAAGAGAGCCACCGCCGCTTCAGCGGCTAGCAGTACAAAAGGTGGGAAGAAATTCAAAGCTGGTCCAAGCCTCAGGGCTCCTCCAAAGTTACCATATGAGAGGACTGACGAGGAAACCAACAACATCGTGGATGCCGAGTGCAGGCCCATTTTGAATGGAAACATCCACCTCCGAAGGAAATAATAGACCCAGTGAAATTGAAGTGCACTTTGGATGCCCTTAAGCGACGACCACCGCCTCCGTCACAATCCAACTATGACCGCTGTATTGAAAAGACATATGATGAAGCGCGACGGTTGGGAAGTACTACTAGTGCTGCAAGACGAAGAAGTGGGAAAAAAATTCCCCAGCTCAGCGAACAGGAGAAGCAATCGTGCCCCCCGCTCAAGGTGTCTAGTGATATCGCCGAGGCTACTGCCCGATACCAATCTTGGTGATTATGTGGGCGATTATGTACAGTTTGAAACGGCTGAGGTAGTAGAGATCTTTAGATATGAGCACGGGAAGCCTCTCGTCAAACCTGATCAGCTCTCTCATCTAACAACGATAATGCGAAGATTGCATGACTGGTACTTGGAAAGCTGCAGGAAGAATGGGACCGATAGTTTGATGGTGAGAATTAAATATGAGCATGACCTCATTGGAGTCGACTTGATGCCTATTGAATTTGTGGAGTTATTTCAGTTATTCAATCAAGAGGCCCTCGACAAACAACTCATGACTTGCTACTGTCTGTAAGTATTACTTCTGTAATTAAGCCTCTAGCTCAGCTCATTGATTGCATGTATATATAATTATCCTCACTATATTATGTAGATTGAAGATCATCAAATGCAAAACAGGACAAATCTATGACATTGGGTTCATTAGCCCAAATACCGTAAATGAATGGACGGTAGAAAATAGAGTTGAAGATACTGAGAAAAACTTTCTACAACTGTTCCTTCGACATCAAAACAAAAGGGAAGTACTCTTTACTTACAACTTCAAGTGAGTGTTACTATCTTGTGCATATTCGTTTTCGCTTACTCGAGGTTAAGTAATGTAATTGATGAGTTATGTGTGCACAGGTTGCACTTTATTCTGCAATCCATTAAGATTGACGGGGGAGTAGTAACTGTCTTAGACCCGAGATGTAAAGATCCCAAGGATTATGCGGACATGACTACAATGCTTCAGAAGTAAGTTCAATCATTATCGCACCATATCGGCAACTTTCTTTCATTTCCTAATATCAAGTAATCATTTTCTTTGTTGGGCAGGATTTGGAAAAAGTTCACCGGAATGGTTTCGGGTCTGACAAACGAGTTACGATTTACACACCCCAAAGTAAGTAGTACTAGCTAGTTCCGTGCACTCTCATTGATTCTAGTTTCATCAATACCATTATCATGCTTGATTATCAGTTTGCTTGAACTCTATTCTCGTAAAGTGCTTGTGGCAGGCAGGCAGGAATAATTTATGCGGATACTATGTTTGCGAGTTCATTTACCACTCGACCTCTGAGCGGGGCTTCTCTAACAAACAATTTGAACTACGTAAACAATATTCACAATTTTATTTTATTACCATCAATTGTGTCGAGTTTCATTCATATATATGTATTGCCCCCCTTCTTTAAATTAGATCTCGCAGATGCGGGATGAACTCCTACCACATGATCGCATACGAGCAAGTCAAGAGGAATTGGCGACATTCTTTATTGACCATGTTAGCATCCTCAGGATTGACAAAACCTCCGGGTTGCATCACATACGAAACTTCCTTAAGGAATCCATTAAGGAACACAATTTTGACATCCCTCTGCCAGATTTCATAATAAAAATGCAGCAAATTTGAACATAATCCTAATAGATTTCAGCATGGCTATGGGTGAGAAAGTCTCATTGTAGTCAACCATTGAACTTGTCGAAAACCCTTTGTGACAAGTTAAGCTTTAGAGACGGTGATATTAATTACCATCAACGTTCGTCTTATGCTTAAAGATCCATTTTTTCTTAGTGGCCTTACAGTCATCAGGTAAGTCCACCAAAGTCCATACACTAATGTAGGAAGGTCCTAAGACGACACATGTATAGGAGACCGATTGACCAAACTGTGTGCGATGCATGAATCACAAACGGTATGGTAATAAAACTGTCACCAATAAAATGAACTGGTGTGTGATTGCTGATCTATCAAGCATGGTTCAGAAAAGAGTTGCATGTCTGAAATACGGTATACAGTTGATCCATACAAACTATTTGCGATGAGCTAAAACAGCAAAAACGGTTAGCCAGATTAAGGTGTGTGCGATAGATGACATAGAGGCCACCCAGATGAACTCTTTGCGATTATCCAAAATAACACGAATGATTCGGCTTAACAAGATATGTGTGATACCCGAAAAATAGGTCAGTAATCAGAATTGTGTGGGAAGACCAATAATAACAGAAACGATTCCTGCTAATAAGCTGTGTGTGTTGTGGGCAAACGCTTGTTGGTATACAATTGTTGGTGATTGATGAAATCATCACCGATGGGTTACATAGTTTAATCCGTCTACAGAACATCTACGCTCTATCTACAAAAGAATAACATATATACTAATAAGAACATGATTGGATAACCAAATTAAACATCCAATTACATAAGTGACTACACATAAGATTTGCACACACCTCAATAAACAATTGAATAATAAACTAGGATAAATGGTCATCTAATCATCTACTTCTTATGACGCTTGCCGCCACTACTCTACTTAATTATTGATCGATCCCTTGATTGGGGTAGGACGAAGGCACTTCCTCAAGTCAATGATCCACCTGTACATCATGTAGCTTGTGTACGCGTCCTTGGCCCCATACTTGAGGTGTTCTTCATCCAGTCTCTGCACCCAGGCCTTGTGCCAGGCAGCCTTGTTCTTGTCGCACTCATCCTTCATGTCTTTGAAGTAGGGGTCGATGATGGCCACAACGAGGTCAAACAGGGAGTCCTTATGCTTAATGTTTCCCCAACCCCTGTACTAGCCTTGGATGTCGACAAGCTTCTGGCAGGCCAAACCCGAAGTCTTGAGCACCTTTAGATTGTTGATGGTGTCCACCATAGTGAACCTATAGTTGGTGTCCTTGATAAACTTGGCGGAACAATCGCAAGGCATTGTGGCCAGGGAGTAGTGGTAGACGAGGACGTGATGGCGCACACACGACTAGGTGACGAAAACCTTCTGATCATAAACGACACGAGGTCGAAGCCGACCACTTGGTACTTGTGCTCAGCAAGAGATTACTCCATAGTATTGATGGAGCTCTCCACCGAGACCAGCTTTTTGGTGTACACCACGGAGAGGTCCGTCTCCCTCACATGGGTGTCCACTATGTGACTGACGGTGACTTGTTGCTCGTCGTCGTCGTTAGCGACTAGGAGTTCCATTGGAGCCTCTAGCTAGCTAACCTCTTTGTATGTGTGCGCGTGGGTGCTTATTGTGTTATGGGTGTGAGAGGTTAAGGTAAATGGCCGCGGTAATAAATGCAAGCAAACGGCCTGGAATCTTGGCACGTCTGCATGGCAATTTTTGCAGTGCGTAACCGCATCGTGGTGTTGCACCTGACATAACCGCATGCGTATGGCACCCCGAATGTACATGATCATGCGCCGGCCCCAACCACTGGCAACGCAAGCGAAGGGATGCGACCGGAGCACGTGCAATGTAGAAGGACGCGACTAGAGCACGTTGCGGCCGCCTCAATCATGAGCGACCACATGCATAGAGTAGTTGAACATGTAGGGAGTGGCCATGTACAAGTTGGCTGGCGGTTGCGAGCTAGCGGCGTCCAGGGAAATGATGTCATCTTTCACATCACACCATGGGTGAACAATCATTCATGATGTTGCATAGAATCAGTCATTTGCTAGGTAATTAAATCACAAACATTTTTTATTATTAATGTATGTGTGCAAGTAATTATTTCATCCTCCTCTCGCATGTCTTGTCACCGCGTTGCCGCTGGAGGATTCGACTGTAAGCTTGAGGACTGCATGGTTGTTTCATTTGGCCACACGTCAACTCGTAGACACGCCAATGAATCGTCGGTGAGACCCTTATCGTGCAACCGCGTAGGCTCCCATGCACAACCGCGCAGGCTTCCTGCCTGGCTCGGCGAAATCCACCAAAACTCCGATGCTTAATTACCGACTTGCTATATAAACCCTCACGGCCGGCGACCCTGCATCGCATTTTCCTCTCCCTCCACATAGGTTATCTAATATGCTTCTCCCACAATCTCCACAAGCATTGGTCCATCATCGTCGCTCAACCACTTTGTCGTCAGAGGACATCTCCAGCTGGGAAGCTGCATCGCGCGCTGACAGCTGATATGTCTCCAACGTATCTATAATTTATTAAGTATTCAGGCCATGTTTACAAAAAAATATATGGTTTTGGTGCACTTCTATATGATTTATGTGGACTAACTTGTTACTAGTGTCCCGTGCTAGTTGTTGTTTTCTGCATGATTTTTGATTTCGAGAAAATCCATACCAAACGAAGTCCAAATGCCATGAAAATTTACGGTGAGTTTTTATGGACAAGAAGAATACCCATGAAGCTTCGTAGAAGGACCAGATGAGGTCCAGGGGGGCACAATCCTAGGGCGTGCCACCTGAGCTTGTGGGGCCTTAGGGGAGCGCCACCTGAGCCTATGGGACCCTCGAGAACCCCCCCTCTAACGTGAATCCAACGCTGAAAAATCCTATAAATCCATAAACCCTGAAAGTAAACCTAGATGAGTTTTTCCGCCGTCGTAAGCCCCTGTTTCGAAGCGATCTCATCTGGATCTCCATTATGACACCCTACCAGAGGAGGGAAGTCATCACCGGAGGCCATCTTCTTTATGTCCACTGCTTCCACGATAAGGCAGGAGTAATTACACTCGATATGTATTTTTTTGTTGGATTCATTTGTACTAGTTTTCCAAATGAGGCGGGAGTACTCTTTATGTGATGTGCTTGGTCTTACCGATATTGAAGAATGTTCTCTTAATTTGCACTTGGCGAACTCTACTATTAAAAAGCCCATGGGAAGAACTAATGATGTTCTTATTCTTACAAATAGGAATTATGTGCCCATAGATTTTATTGTTCTTGATATTGATTGCAACCCATCTTGTCCAATTATACTTGGTAGACCGCTTTTACGTACTATTGGTGCCGTGATTGATATGAAAGAAGACAATATTAAATTTCAATTTCCACTAAGGAATGGTATGGAACACTTCCCTAGAACAAGAATTAATCCACCATATGAATCAATCATGAGGGCATCTTATCGATCTAAAACTAAAGCTGACAACACTTAGATCAATGCATTATGCCTAGCTAGGGGCATAAAACAATAGCACTTGTTGGGAGGCAACCCAATGAATAAAATTTATTTTTGCCTTTTTCTTCTATTCTTGAGTGTTTGCACAATTATGCCTCTGTTTAAATTGTGATTTTATGTTTTAGTTAGTGTTGGTGCCAAGCTAAGCCTTTGGGATCATGTTGGGTGATAATTGATTCGATCTTATTGAAAAACAGAAACTTTTGTACTTAGTAAAATAATTTTCATAAATCACAGAAACGTGCTTTTGCTCTGATTTTTTTACACAAGATTGATATACAAATTTACCACGTTGTCCTAAGTTTTCAGAATTTTTGGAGTTACAGAAGTATACAAAGCTTTTAGATTGCTACAGGTTGTTCTATTTTTGACAGATTCTGTTTTCTTTGTGTTGTGTGCTTATTTTGATGAATCTATGGACTTTATCGGGGGTATAAGCCATAGCAAAGTTGGAATACAGTAGATGTAATGCAAAAAAATGAAAGGGTTTGGAACAATACTTAGAGTGGTGATTTGCTTTGTTATACTAATGGATCTGGCGAAGGTTTTGTTAAGTTTAGTGTGATTGAAGTTTTCAAGTTTTGGGTGAGATCACGATGGATGAAGGAATAAGGAGAAGCAAGAGCCTAAGCTTCGGTATGCCCCATGCCTACCCAAGATAATATTCAAGGATGAACAAACAACTAATCTTGGGGATGCCCCGAGTGGCATCCCCTCTATCTTGTAACGACCATCGGTATTTCACTTGGAGCTATATTTTTATTCGTCACATATCATGAGTTTTGCTTGGAGCGTCTTGTATTATATGAGTTTTGATTGTTTTGCTTTTTGTTTTGTGTCAAGTATCCTTGATGAACACACCTATTTGAGAGAGCCAAAATTATGCTATGATTTGTTAGAATTGCTCTTTGTGCTTCACTTAAATTTTTTGAGCAATGGAATTGCTCTCATGCTTCACTTAGATTTATTTGAAAGTTAGTAATTTTGAAGAAATTCTCTCATGCTTTACTTATATTATTTTGAGAGATGAAAATCTTTATGCTCATGTTCTTCACTTAAATTTGTTTGAGCTTGTCAAAAATAAGTTGGAACATATGAAACTAGTCCCAAAGTGATAGATATTCAAGAGGGATATAATAAAAACTTTCATGAAGATTATTGGACAAAATAAACTTGATTCTTTGTAATAGTTTTGAGATATGATGATAGTGATATGTGAGTCATGTTGATGAGTAATTATGCTTTAGTAAGAATATTGGTTTTATGGTTTGTGATTCCCTATACAAGCACGGAAGTCAATAGTTATGCAATGAATTTACATCCGACTTGTGGTGCATTATTCTGTGTTAGTTATGCTTAATGCTCGCTTATGTGATTTTTTGTTTCTTGGTTGGATGCTTCTCAATCTTTTTCCTAGCCTTCACTTGTACCAAGTAGAAATACTACTTGTGCATCCAAAATCCTTAAACCCAGTTTTGCCATATGAGTCCACCATACCTACCTATATGCAGTATTCCCGTGCCGTCTAAGCGAATTTGTATGTGCCATCTCTAATTATCAAAATTAATTTCCTTTTTGTGTGCTTGTACTGCTCATGAAGCGGCAGGGGGTGGCCAATATTTTCCATGCTAGATGTGTTATTCTCAAGATGAGTGTTTGTTCACTTGTCATTGCACGTGAGTACGTCAAAGGTATTAGGGATGCCCAGTCCCAAAATGAAAAATGAATTTACTTTATGTTGTCAAATAATATATTCCTTGAAAAGTGTTGGTATGGATGGTAGCCGTGGATACGGCTAGCCGTGGAATGTGAAAGAATGGTAGAAAAAGGAATACACTTTATTTTCTATTAGGGAACCGCCTATGATATATCTAGCATGGAAAGTGTTGGGAATTACTCGGTCGTTTTTGTTGATGGGAAAAGTATGCCTCTCAAAAAAAATTATCTCTCAATTTAAGCTATGAGCTCTGGCACCTCTACAAATCTCTACTTCTCTGCAAAGGGCCTTTTTATTTTCTTTATGAAATTTTTATTTTTTGAGTCTCCATCTTCTCTTATAAAGCACCAACTAAGGGGCACTATGATCGTACTTGAGCATTGGATGTAGCTAATATACGAGTGTGTTGCATGAATGGATCAATGATTGAGCATGATGGGCTAGGGATAACTTGCTTTAGTGTTTATAATTTGAAAGACATGGTTGCTTGTTGATATGCTTGAGTATTGAAATCTTCATGCCAAAACTACTAGACTATTGATTTGAACCATATAAAAGTCCATATGTCCATGCTATAGAAGACAATAATGTGATGAACAAGATAGGTATCATTCCACATCAAAAAATTTGTTTTTATCATTTACCTACTCGAGGGCGAGTAGGAATTAAGCTTGGGGATGCTGATACGTCTCCAATGTATCTACATTTTTTTATTGTTCCATGTTGTTATATTATCATTCTTGGATGTTTTACAATCATTTTATACCAACTTTATATCATTTTTTGGGACTAACCTATTGACATAGTGCCCAGTTCCAGTAGCTATTTTTTTGCTTGTTTTTCACTTCGGAGAAAATTAATACCAAAATGGAGTCCAAATGTAGGGAAACTTTTTGAAGAATTTTTCTGGACGGGAAGGAACACGATGGGCCAAAGAAGTACTAGAGGGGGGCTCCAAGGGGAGCACAACCCACCTGGGCGCGCCTAGAGGCCCATGTGTGCCCTGGTGGGTTGTGCCCACCTCGGCCGCCTCCCACACCGCCTCTTTGCTCTATAATACTCCGAAAATCCAAAAACCCGAGGGGAGTCGACAAAACACAATTCTAGCCGCCGCAAGTTCCAGAAATAGTAGATCCAATCTAGGCACCATCACAGAGGGGTTCATCATCCTCATTGGTGCCTCTCCAATAATGTGTGAGTAGTTCATTATAGAATTACGGGTCTGTAGTTAGTATCTAGATGGCTTCCTCTCTCTCTTTTGATTATCAATACAATGGTCTCTTGGAGATCTATTTGATGTAACTCTTTTTGCGGTGTCTTTGTTGGGTTCCTATGAGCTTTGAGTTTATGATCAGATCTTTTATCCATGAAAGTTATTTGAGTTTCTTTGATCTCTTGTATGCATGATTACTTATAGCCTCGTATTTCTTCTTTGAATCTTTGGTTCAGTTAGGCCAACTAGATCGATTTTTCTTGCCATGGGAAGAGGTGCTTTGTGATGGGTGCGGTGTTCTTTCCCAGTGACAGAAGGGGCAATGAGACATGTATTAATCATTGCTATTAAGGATAACAAGATGGGGTCTATTCCTACATCAATAGATCTTGTCTACATCATGTCATCGTACTTATTACATTACTTCGTTTCTCCATGAACTTAATACACTAGATGCATGCTGGATAGCGGTCGATGTGTGGAGTAATAGTAGTAGATGCGGGCAGGAGTTAGTCTACTAATCTTGGACGTGATGCCTATATAATGATCATTGCTTGGATATCATCATAACTATTTGAGGTTCTATCAATTGCCAAACAATAATTTGTTTACCCACCATATGCTATTTTCTCGAGAGAAGCCACTTGTGAAATCTACGACCCCAGGTCTATTTTCTCATCATATATTGTCGGATCTATATTGCTATTTGCCTTTGTATTTATTTGAATATTTCATTTTTAGATATATATTATCAGAAACCCAAAAATACCATGATGAATTTTATTTGCCTTCATTTTATTTGCATCTACCAAACTATCACTTTACCAATCTTTTACTCGGGAGGGAATGACAACCCCTCTTTGTGTTGGGTTGCAAGTATTTGTTCTTTGTGTGCAGGTACCATTTACATAGTGTTGATTGGTTCTCCTACTAGTACGATAAACTTGGTTTCATAACTGATGGAAATAACTACCTTTGATGTATTGCATCATCCCTTACTCCTTGGGGAAAATATTGACGCATATACAATACAAGAAATGACTATTAGTGTGTCCTCTTGGGGCGTCCCTCCCCTCTATATATAGGTGGAGGGGCATGGGGAACAACCCCTCCAAGCCTTAGGGCGCGACTAAGGGGGAGAGGACTTGAACTCCAAGTCCAATCTTATTCCTACTAGGCCTCCTCCTTTTTCCCCTTCCATAGCCATATGGGCTTTTGAGGACTTGATGCGCCTAGCCCAATAAGGCCAAGGCACCTCCCCTCAGACCATGCTAGTGATACGTCTCCAACGTATCTATAATCTTTGATTGTTCCATGCAGTTATATTATCATTCTTGGATGGTTTACAATCATTTTATAGTCATTTTATATCATTTTTTGGTACTAACCTATTGACATAGTGCCCAGTGCCAATTGCTATTTTCTCCATGTTTTTTACATCGCAGGAAATCAATATCAAACAAAGTCCAAACACAATGAAACTCCTAGAGGATTTTTTTTGGCCAGAAGAAAGCTAGTGGGCCAAGGAAGCACCTAGGGGGCTGCTCGAGGGGAGCAACACCAACCAGGGCACGCTAGGAGGCCCAGGCGCCCCCAGGTGGGTGTTTCCCACCTCGAGTGCCCCCCGAACCACCTCTTTGCTCTATAAATACCACAATATTCCAGAAACCCTAGGGGAGTCGACGAAACATTGATCCAGCCGCCGTAGAGTCCAGAACCACCAGATCCAATCTAGACGCCGTCAAGGAGGGGTTCACCACTTCCATTGGTGCCTCTCCTATGATGCGTGAGTGGTTCTTTGTAGGCCTACGGGTCTATAGTTAGTATCTAGATGGCTTCCTCTCTCTCTCTCTTGATTATCAATACAATGGTTTATTGGAGATCCATATGATGTCAGTCTTTTTGCGATGTGTTTGTTGGGATCCGATGAACTTTGAGTTTATGATCAGATCTATGTTTTTATCAATGAAAGTTATTTGAGTCTTCTTTGATCTCTTATATGCATGATTTCTTATAGCCTCATATTTCTCCCCTGATATTTGGGTTTTGTTTGGCCAACTTGATCTATTTATCTTGCAATGGGAAGATGTGCTTTGTAGTGTGTTCGATCTTATGGTGCTTGATCCCAGTGACAGAAGGGGAGCCGACACATATGTATCGTTGCTACTAAGGATAACAAGATGAGATCTATATCTCCACAATAGATAAATGGATCTTTTCTACATCATGTCATCGTTCTTATTGCATTACTCCGTTTTTCCATGAACTTAATACACTAGATGCATGCTGGATAGCGGTCAATGTGTGGAGTAATAGTAGTAGATGCAGGCAGGAGTCGGTCTACTAATCTTGGACGTGATGCCTATATAATGATGATTGCCTGGATGTCATCATGATTATTTGAAGTTCTATCAATTTCCCAACAGTAATTGTTTCCCCACCATTTGCTATTTTTCTCGAGATAAGCCACTAGTGAAACCTACGGCCCCCGGGTCTCTTTTCATCATATTTGCCTTTGCGATCTATTTTCCTTTGCATTTATTTTCATATCTATTAAACCAAAAATACAAAAATACCTTGCTGCAATTTATTTGTTCTGTGATCTATTTATCCTATCTACCACTTTTACCTCACGTTATTTTCCTATCTTGAGGCGCCGAACCCGAAAGGGATTGACAACCCCTTTGACACGTTGGGTTGCGAGTATTTGTTATTTGTGTGCAGGTGTTGTTTACGTGGTGTGAGGAGGTTCTCCTACTGGTTCGATAACCTTAGTCTCATCACTAAGGGAAATACCTACCATCGCTATATTGCATCATCCCTTCCTCTTTGGGGAAATACCAACGTAGTTCTAGCAGACATCAGAAGGAATTTATGGCGCCGTTGCCGGGGAGGATATTCAACATCAACCAGGTTCCTAATCCCAAATCTCATCTCCTCGCAATTTACATTATTTTCCATTTGCCTCTCATTTTCCTCTCCCCCACTTCACAAAAATTTTCTGTTTTATTCGCCCTCTTTTTCGTTCGCCGTTTTCTTGTCAGATCGGTTTTTGAGTGTAATCTTGTTGCATAGTCACCATGACTCAAGATAACACCAAGTTGTGTGATTTCTCAAATACCAATAACAATGATTTTATTAGCACTCCGATTGCTCCTCCCACCACTAGTGCGGAGTCTTGTGATATTAATATTGCTTTGCTGAATCTTGTCATGAAAGATCAATTTGCCGGTACTCCTAATGAGGATGTAGCGTCCCATCTTAACACATTCGTGGAATTATGCGATATGCAAAAGAAAAAAGATGTGGACAATGATGTTGTGAAGTTTAAATTATTTCCGTTTTCTTTGCGGGATCACGCAAAAATTTGGTTTTCTTCTTTGCCTCGCAATAGTATTGATTCTTGGAACAAGTGCAAAGATGCTTTTATCACTAAGTATTTTATGCCCGCGAAAACCCTTAGAACCCAAATCATGAATTTCAAGCAACTTGAACATGAGCATGTTGCACAATCTTGGGAAAGGATGAAATAGATGCTAAGGAATTGCCCAACTCATGTGTTAAATTTTTGGATGATCATACAAATTTTTTATGCGGGATTAAATTTTGTTTCTCGTAATCTTTTAGATTCCGCTGTGTGTGTGGGGGGGGGGGAGGTACTTTTATGGAAATTACTTTGTGTGAAGCTACTAAATTGCTAGACAATATCATGGCAAATTACTCGCAATGGCATATTGAAAGAGCTCCTACTAGTAAAAAGTCAATTCAATAGAAGAAATAAATTCTTTGAGTGAAAAAGTTGATGCTCTTATGAAGTTGGTTGCTAATAAAAGTGCTCCTATTGATTTTAATGATGTGCCTTTGTCCACTTGGATTGAGCAAAATAGCGATGCCATAGATGTGAATTTTGTCTCACGAAATAATTTCAATAACAATGCTTATAGAGGTAATTTTAATCCTAGGTCTTTTCCTAGTAATTCCTCCAATAATTATGGTAATTGCTATGGTAATACCACCTACAATAATAATAGAAACACCTCTGCTCTTGAGAAAAATATTAAAGAATTTATCAATACGCAAAAAGCTTTCAACACTTCGATAGAAGAAAAGTTGAGTAAAATTGATGATTTGTCTAGAAGTGTTGATAGAATTTCTCATGATGTAGAAACTCTCAAGATGAATTTTTTGTGCCTAAAGATGAAGAATCAATTAAAGCTCTTTATGTTTCTATGGATGAAAGTAAGAAAGGAACCGCTATGCTTAGAGCTAAAAGAGAATTTTCGGAAAAAGCATTTTCTAGCGATTACTATCATAAAGGTGATGAAGATCTTAAAGTGATTGGTGTTTATTCTATTCATTCTTTGTTCAGTAAATTTAACATTGATGAAAAAGGGACTGGATAAGAGTCAACTCTAGTTAGAAGGCGTCCCTATGATTCGGAGGGTGAAAATCTTGTTGAAAAAAAATGATAAAAGTGGGTTTGAAGAGGTCAAGACTTTAACTAGTGATGTGCCCACTATTTTGGATTACAAAGACTTTAATTATGATAGTTGCTCTTTGATTTATTGTATTTCTTTGTTGCAATCCATGATAAATTCTCCCCATCCTTATGAACAAAATAAAGCTTTTACTAAACATATTGTTGATGCCATGATGAAAGCTTTTGAAGAAAAATTGGAATAAGAAGTTTCAATTCATAGAAAATTGCATGATGAATGGGAACCTACTATCAAAGTCAAGATTCAAAATTATGAGTGTTTTGCTTTATGTGACTTGGGTGCTAGTGTTTCTACAATTCTGAAATCTTTATGTGATGTGCTTGGTCTTACCAATATTGAAGAATGCTCTTTAAATTTGCACTTAACGGATTCTACTATTAAAAAGCCTATGGGAAGAATTAATGATGTTCTTATTCTTGCAAATAGGAATTATGTGCCCATATATTTTACTTTTCTTGATATTGATTGCAATCCGTCTTGTCCAATTATTCTTGGGAGACCGTTTTTGCGTACTATTGGTGCCATGATTGATATGAAAGAAGGCAATATTAAATTTCAATTTCCACTAAGGAAGGGAATGTAACACTTCCCTAGAACAATAATTATGCCACCATATGAATCAATCATGAGGGCATCTTATGAATCTAGAACCAAAAATGACAAAACTTAGATCTTACGCGTTATGCCTAGCTAGGGGCGTAAAACGATAACACTTGTTGGGAGTCAACCGATGAATAAAATTTATTTTTGCTTTTTGCTTTATGTTCTTGAGTGTTAGCACGATTATTCTACTATTATGATCGTGTTTTTTGTGTTTTAGTTAGTGTTTGTGCCAAGAAAGACCTTTGGGAAGACTTGGGTGAAAGTTTATTTGAACTTGCTGAAAAACAGAAACTTTTTCCCTCACGAGATTCGTTGTAATACTTTATAGAAGAGTGATTTTAAGTTGATTATTTTTGCAGATGATTAATAGACAAATTCCTCACGTACAACAATTTATTTCATAATTTTTGGAGTTACAGAAGTATTATAAATGTTCAGATTGCAGACTATTCTGTTTTCTTTGCGTTGTATGCTTGTTTTGATGATTCTATGGTTTTCTTTGATGAGTTTTTGCCATATAAAAGTTGGAATACAGTATATATTATGCAAAAACAAAATAATAATAGGTTTTCTACAGTACTTATAGTAGTGGTTTGGTTTCTTATACTAATGGATCTCACGAAGGTTTTGTTTGAGTTTTGTGTGATTGAAGTTTTCAAGTTTTGGGTTATCTTACGATGGATGAAGTAATAAGGATAAGCAAAAGGCTAAGCTTGGGGATGCCCGAGGCACCCCAAGATAATATTCAAATAAGTAGCAAGCAACTAAGCTTGGGGATGCCCCCGAGTGGCATCCCCGCTTTCTTCTAACGACCATCGGTATTTTACTTGAAACTATATTTTTATTCGTCACATGATATGAGTTTTGCTTGAAGCGTCTTGTATGATATGAGTCTTTGCTTGTTTTGCTTCGTGTTTTAAGTGTTGAATCCTTGCTGGACACACCCTTTTGAGAAAGCCAAAAATTATGATATGCTTGCTCCCATGCTTCACTTAAATTTTTAGAGCCATGGACTTGCTCTAGTACTTCACTTATATATTTTTGAGCATGGTGTGCTTTATTAATTTTGAAGAAATGCTCTCATGCTTCACCTAGATTTATTTGGGAGTTAGTAAATTTTTAAGAAATTCTTTCTCGCTTCACTTAGATTATTTTGAGAGAAAGAAAAAAAATTTATGCTCATGTTCTTCACTTATATTTGTTTGAGCTTATCAAAAGCAATATATGAAAATAGTCCCAAAGTGATAGATATACAAGGAGGATACAATAAAAACTTTCATGAAGATCATTAGACAAAATAAACTTGATTCTTAGTAATGGTTATGAGATATGACAATATGAAATGTGAGTCATGTTGATGAGTAATTATGCTTTAGTAAGAATATTGATGTTAAGGTTTGTGATTCCCTATGCAAGCACGAAAGTCAATAGTTATGCAATGAAATTTATATCCTACTTATGGTGCATTATTCGGTGTTAATTATGCTTAATGCTTGGGTACGAGATTTTTCACTTTTTGGTTGGTCACTTCTCAATCTTTTTCCTAGCCTTCATTTTGCACTAAGTATGATCACTACTTGTGCATCCAAAACCCTTTAAACTAGTTTTGCCTTCTGAGTCCACTATACCTACCTATATGAGGTATTTCCATGCCGTTCTAAGCAAATTTGCATGTGCCATCTCTAATGTTCAAAATAAATTTCTCTTTTGTGTGCTCTACTACTTGTGAGGCGGTAAAGGGTAGCCAACATTTTCCATGCTAGATGTGTTATTCTCTCGATGAGTGTTTATTCACTTGTCATTGCACGAGAGTATGGCAAAGGTACTAGGGATGCCCAGTCCTGAAATGAATAAATCAATTTACTTTATGTTGTCAAATATAAATTCCTTGGAAAGTGTTGGTATGGAGGGCACCCGTGGATATAGTTAGCCATGGAAAGTGAAATTTATGGGGGAAAAAGGAATAAACTTTATTTTCTATTTGGGAACCGCCTATGATGTATCTAGCATGGAAAGTGTAGGGATGTTCCAAGTCGTTTTCGTTGGTCGGAAAAGTATGCCTCTCAAAAATAATTTTATCTCTCAATTTAAGCTTTGAGCTCTAGAACCTCTACAAATCCCTACTTCCCTCCGTGAAGGGCCTTTATTTTACTTATGCAATTTTTATTTTGAATTTGAGTCTCCATCTTATCTTATAAAGGACCATCTAAGGGGCATTATGATCATATTTGAGCATTGGGTGTAGCTAATATTCGAGTGTGTTTCATGAATGGATCAATGATTGAGCATGATGGGCTAGGGATAACTTGCTTTAGTGCTTATAATTTGAAAGACATGGGTGCTTGTTGGTATGCTCGAGTATTAAAATCTTAATGTCAAAACTAGACTATTTCTTTGAATCATATAAAAGTCCATATGTCCATGCTATAAAGAAAAGAATGTGCTGAACATGTTAGGCATCATTCCACATCAGAAATTCTGTTTTTATCATTTACCTACTCAAGGACGAACATGAATTAAGCTTGGGGATGCTGATATGCCTCCAACGTATCTATATTATTTGATTGTTCCATGCTATTATATATCATTCTTGGATGTTTTACAATCATTTTATAGTCATTTTATATCATTTTTGGTAGTAACCTATTGACATAGTGCCCAGTACGATTTGCTGTTTTTCTGCATGTTTTTTACATGCAAGAAATCAATATCAAATGGAGTCCAAACACAACGAAACTCCTGGAGGATTTTTTTTGGGACAGAAGAAAGCCAGTGAGCCAAGGAAGCACCTGGGGGGCTACTCGAGGGGAGCAGCACCCACCAGGGCACGCCAGGAGGCCCAGGCGCGCCCAGGTGGGTGATGCCCACCTCGGGTGCCCCCCGAACCGCCTCTTTGCTCTATAAATACCACAATATTCCAGAAAACCTAGGGGAGTCGATGAAATATTGATCCAACCGCCACAGAGTCCAGAACCACTAGATCTAATCTAGACACCGTCATGGAGGGGTTCACCACTTCCATTGGTGCCTCTCCTATGATGCGTGAGTAGTTCTTTGTAGACCTACGGGTCCGTAGTTAGTAGCTAGATGGCTTCCCCCCCCTCTCTCTCTCTTAATTATCAATAAAATGGTCTCTTGGAGATCCATATGATGTAAGTCTTTTTGCTGTGTGTTTGTTGGGATCCGATGAACTTTGAGTTTATGATCAGACCTATGTTTTTATCCATGAAAGTTATTTGATAATTATTTGATCTCTTATATGCATGATTTCTTATAGCCTCGTATTTATTCTTTGATATTTGGGCTTTGTTTGGCCAACTTGATCTATTTATCTTGCAATGGGAAGAGGTGCTTTGTAGTGGGTTCGATCTTATGGTGCTTGATCCCAGTGATAGAAGGGGAACCAACACGTATGTATCGTTGCTACTAAGGATAACAAGATGAGATCTATATCTATGCAATAGATAAACGGATCTCGTCTACATCATGTCATCGTTCTTATTGCATTACTCCATTTTTCCATGAACTTAATACACTAGATGCATGCTGGATAGCGGTCGATGTGTAGAGTACTAGTAGTAGATGCAGGCAGGAGTCGGTCTACTAATCTTGGACGTGATGCCTATATAATCATCAATGCGTGGATATCGTCATGATTATTTGAAGTTCTATCAATTTCCCAATAGTAATTGTTTCCCCACCATTTGCTATTTTTCTCGAGAGAAGCCACTAGTGAAACCTACGGCCCCCCGGGTCTCTTTTCATTATATTTTCCTTTGCAATCTATTTTCCTTTGCATTTATTTTCAGATCTATTAAACCAGAAATACAAAAATACCTTGCTGCAATTTATTCGTTCCACGATCTATTTATCCTATCTACCACTTTTACCTCACATTATTTGCCTATCTTGAGGCGCCGTACCCGAAAGGGATTGACAACCCCTTTAACATGTCGGGTTGCGAGTATTTATTATTTGTGTGCAGGTGTTGTTTACATGGTGTGAGGAGGTTCTCCTACTAGTTCGATAACCTTGGTCTCATCATAGGGGACGACCATCATCTTTTCTCTATCTTTTGCTATATATGGGCATTGAGTCTTACTCAAATTCACACCTTGCAACACAGGCAAGAACCCCTTCTTCGACTGGTCCATTTTGGACTTCTTCAAAATCTTGTCAAGGTATGTACTCTATGAAAGTCCTATTGGGCGTCATGATCTATCTTTATATATCTTGATGCCCAATATGTAAGCAGCTCCACCGAAGTCTTTCATTAAAAAACTCTTGTTAAAATAAACCTTTATGCTTTCCAGAAATTCTATATCATTTCCAATCAATAATATGTCATCCACATACAGTATTAGAAGTCCTACATAGCTCCCACTCACTTTCTTGTAAATACAAACTTCTCCATAAGCTTGGATAACTCCAAAAGCTTTGATCACCTCATCAAAATGAATATTCCAACTTCGTGATGCTTGCACCAGTCCATAAATAGATCACTAGAGCTTGCATAACTTATTAGTATCCCCGAGATTGACAAAACCTTCGGGTTCCATCACATACGAATCTTCCTTAAGGAACCCATTAAGGAACACAGTTTTGACATCCCTCTGCCAGATTTCATACTAAAAAAAGCAGCAATTTCCAACATAATACTAACAGATTTCAGCATGGCTATGGGCGAGAAAGTCTCATCATAGTCAATCCCTTGAACTTGTCAAAAACCCTTTGTGACAAGTTGAGCTTTAGAGATGGTGATATTAATTACCATCAACGCGCGTCTTATTCTCAAAGATCCATTTTTTCTCAATGGCCTTACGGTCATCAGGTTAGCCCACCAAAGTCCATACACTAATGTTGGAAGGTCCTAAGATGAAACATGTATAGGATACCGATCGACCAAACCGTGTGCGATGCATGAATCGCAAACGATATGGTAATAAAACTATCACCAATAAAATGAACTGGGGTGTGATGGCTGATCCATCAAGCATGATCCAGGAAAGAGTTGCGTGTGTGAAACAAGGTATACAGTTGATCCATACGAACTATTTGCGATGAGCCAAAACAACATAAATGGTTAGCTAGATCAAGGTGTGTGCGATAGATGACATACAGGCCACTCAGATGAACTCTTTGTGATTATCGAAAATAACACCAATGATTCGGCTTAACAAGATATGTGTGATATATGACAAACAGGTCTGTAATCAAAATTGTGTGGGAAGGCCAATAATAACACAAACAATTCCTGCTAATAAGCTATGTGTGTTGTGGGCAAATGCTTGTCGGCATACAATTGTTAGGGATTGATGAAATCATCACCGACGGGTTTCATAGTTTAATCCATGTGCAATGTGATTTGCTCAGTCTACACAACATCTATGCTCTATCTACAGAAGAACAACATATATGGTAATAAGAACATGATTGCTAACCAAGTTAAACATCCAATTACATAAGTGACTACACATAACATTTGCACACACCTTAATAAACAATTGAATACTAAACTAGATAAATGGCCATCTACTTCTTATGACGCTTGCCGCCACTACTCTACTTATAGTCGATCCCTCGCTTGGGGAAGGACGAAGGCACTTCCTCAAGTCAACGATCCACCTGTACATCTTGTGGCTTGTGTACGCGTCCTTGGCCCCGTACTTGAGGTGTTCTTCATCTAGTATCTGCACCCAGGGCTTGTCACAGGCAACCTTGTTCTTGTCGCACTCATCCTTCATGTCTTTGTATTAGGGGTCGATGATGACCACAACAAGGTCAAACAGGGAGTCCTTATGCTTAATGCTGCCTAGCCCCTGTACTAGCCTTGGATGACGACAAGCCTTCTGGCAGGCCAAACCCGAAGTCTTGAGCACCTTTAGATCATTGATGGTGTCCACCATAGTGAACCTATAGTCGGGGTTGCTGATAAACTTGGCAGAACACTCGCAAGGCCTTGTGGCCAAGGAGTAGTGGTAGACGAGGACGTGATGGCACACACACAACTAGGTGATGACAACCTTCTGATCATAAATGGCACGAGGTCGAAGCCGACCACTTGGTACTTGTCCTCGACAAGAAATTACTCCATAGTATTGATGGAGCTCTCAACCCAGACCATCTCGTTGGTCTACACCACGGAGAGGTCCGTCTCCCTCACATGGGTGTCCACTACATGACAGACGGTGACTTGTTGCTCGTCATCGTCGTTAGCGACTAGGAGTTCCATTGGAGCCTCTAGCTAGCTATCCTCTCTGTATGTGTTGTTGAGGGAGTGCTTATTGTGTTATGGGCGCGAGAGGTTAAGCTCAATGGTCATGGGAATAAATGGGGGCAAATGGACTAGAATCTCGGCATGTCCGCAAGGCAGTTTTTGGAGTGCGTAACTGCATCATGGTGTTGCACCTGAAATAACCGCATGCATATGGCACCCGAACATGCATGATCATGCGCCGGCCCCAACTGCTGGCAACGCAAGTAGAGGGACACGAGCAGAGAACGTGTAGTGCAGAAGGACGCAAGAATAGCACGTCGCGGCCGCCTCAACCATGAGCAACCACACGCGTAGAGCAGTTGAACACATAGGGAGTAGCCATCTACAAATCGGCCGGCAGTTGGGAGCTAGCGTCGTACAGGGAAATGATGTCGTCTTTCACATCACACCGTGGCGAACAATCATTCATGATGTTGCATAGAGAACGATCATTTGCTAGGTAATTAAATCGCAAACAATTTTTTTATTATTAATGTATGTGTACAAGTAATTATTTCATCCTCCTCTCGCATGTCTTGTCACCGCGTTTCCACCGGAGGATTCGAGTGTAAGCTTGAGCACTGCACGGGTGTTTCGTTTGGCCACACGAAAACTCGTAGAGGCACCAATGAATCGTCTATGAGCCTGTTCCCATGCAACCGCGCATGTTCCCATGCACAACCATGCAAGCATCCTGCCTGGCTCGGCGAAATCCACCAAAACTCCGATGCTTACCGGCTGCTATATAAACCCTCACGACCGGCGACTCTGCATTGCATTTTCCCCTCCCGCCCCGTAGCTTATCTCGACTGCTTTTCCCGCAATGGCCATAGGCACGCGGCCGTCATCGTCGCTCAGCCACTTTGCCGTCAAAGGACATCTCCAGCTGGGAAGCTGCACCACGGTGGCGACGGCTGATATGTCTCCAACATATCTATAATTTATTAAGTGTTCATGCCATGTTTACAAAATAATATGATTTTGGTGCAGTTCTATATGATTTATGTGGACTAACCTATTACTAGTGTCCAGTGCCAGTTGCTGCTTTCTGCATGTTTTTAGTTTTTGAGAAAATTCATACCTAACGAAGTCCAAATGCCATGAAAATTTACGGTGATTTTTATGGACAAGAAGAGACCCATGAAGCTTCGTAGAAGGACCAGACAAGGTCCAGGGGGGTACAAGCCTAGGGGGCACCACCTGAGCTTGTGGGACATTAGGGGCACGCCACCTGAGCCTGTGGGACCCTCGGGAACCCCCCCTGACGTGAATCCAACGCTGAAAAATCCTATAAATCCAGAAACCCTGAAAGTAAACCTAGATGAGCTTTTCCACCGCCGTAAGCCCATGTTCTAAAGCGATCTCATCCGGAGTTCCATTCTGACACCCTACCAAAGGGGGAAAGTTATCACCGGAGGCCATCTTTTTTATCCCCGCTGCTTCCATGATGAGGCGGGAGTAGTTCACCCCTTAGGGTCATTGACACGCCGAAATTACAATCGATATGTATTTTTTTTTTGGATTCATTTGTACTAGTTTTCCAGAATAGCTAGATGTCAGTCGACTGACTTCCGATTTGGGAATTTGAACTTCGTCGCATGGAGGAAGGATCTCACCAGAGGGCAACCCCACCATCTATCTTAGTGAAGGGGTTGGAAGCGGTGGTGGAACTTTGCCGGAGAAGCTAGCACTAGAGGGCTAGCCGGGGGATGGCAACGGGGCAGTGGAACAGGTGGGTTTTGGGCGGTTCAACGAGGCTACGTGGGAGCACCGCCAACTGCGGGCGGTGGAAGTAGGCAGCTAGGCTGGTGACAGCGCGACAATTCCAAGGGAAGAAGAGGAAAGGCTGGAGGTTGAAGAAGATGATCCTATCATCCATTTTTCATCCAATGGCCTAAACCAAATCGACTGACCACAAAAGAAATCCATGCGACTGTCGTCTAGCCATGCCCTTTTCGAAGGAAAATTTCCATCCACTCTGATCAGACGCGCCAAAATTGACATGTAATTATGGGGTGACATACTAGAATTTTTTCTCAGGTATACTAGAATATATATAACATGTTGTAATGCACAGACAATTCTGCATTGCCTAAAATAATTTTGTGACATTGCAGTACCCACTCTGAGAAGTGACTCGAGAACCATTTATAAATTAAGTAATTTTATCACATGCATATGCAAAAATAATGTTTATACTACATACAATAGGTCAATAACACACAACGACAATGAGGATACATTGTATATACTCCCTCCATTAAGAAACATAAGAGCATTTAGATCACTGGAGGGAATACTAAAGTTTTTCTCACACAACACATATTAGGAACGAAAGAACTTCACACCAACCAATCTCGGCATTGGAAACACTTGCTGAACTTGAACCAAGCATGTGGGCAAGGCTAGTTATTGTCAATTTTGAGACCAACGCAAGACTGACAATCCGGGCTAAAGCGGTCCATATCAGGAGCAATACGTGCATCGTAATGGCCAACGTAGGGAGCCATATTAATGTCGGAGGTATAGATAGAGTTGCTTCTCATAAATGGCAAGGTTATGCTAACAACATTTGGATGCCTTTCACCATCATTGGATAGTTTATTCCAAGGAAAAGCGAGTGTTCTCGAAGACTATTAATATTGAACTAGGGAGAAGGTTGTGGCGCAAGCATCCCAATATCCATCCTGAATAGCCTATAACAGATGTTGGCATAGGTCCGGAGAGTACGGCCATGGGAAACAATACATGTTTCCTCTGTAACATCAACAATGCCTTGTATACTGACAAGAAGAGGTGATCCATCGAAATAATTTGCTAGGTACCAGTAAGTAGGTAGGTCTTGCCCGTCTTCATGCTTGAGATCATCATCACCACCACCATCGTCATCTCCCCCTTGGTTATAAAAGTTTCCAAGTATCGGTGGGGGAATGTTGACAGGACCTTGGAAACACAAGAAGGTTAATTAGTATGGGGAAGACTAACATGCATGGTAATTGAAATAATTCTAATTACGGTGGAAGACAAATATACCGAAACAATAAGGATCCCATGCAAAAATAGTGTCAAAAGTGGTGGCAGCAAACACTAGTTTTAAGCAATATCCATTGAAGCTCGGAACTAAGGACGACAACAAGCTTGTAGAAGATAGCGACAACATAATAGTTCCTATAATCCCGAGAGCATGTGGAAATCGACAAATTGCTATCTTCTATAGATGACAGTCGTCATGATTGTATCTGAACATACGTAGAGAATCAGTGTGCTCAATCTCAGGGTAGTCTGAGATTTTTTAAAGTGGAATCCGGTGAAGAGTGTACATATTCACAAGCTCTCATTTCCAGTTGTTCCCATTATAAGCAACCCAATCTCCATTTCCACATACCCATGACTTACGCCGAATTGATGACATCTTAACATCCCATGGATCATTATCAAGCTGCATCAACTTGCACAAGGCGAGCGTTCTATTGTCTGCGGGCCAACCAACAGGGTCAAAGTGAAGATCAAACCGCTCATGGACCCTTGGGTTACTTGTAATGATCTTATTTGTTGAGTCAAGAATGGCCTTGAATAAACCTGCCATGCTAGCCGTGGTGATGATGTCACACCGATGAATGACTTCCTCCATGATGTCATCTTTTAGATCAGGGCAAGAATAACGGGGTTGGGACCTGCGTCTTCCCTCCATCGAGAAGAGGAACAATGGAACAAGGAAGTCAAGGAAAATGGAGGGATGAAGAGAGTGCGACAACAGTTCCAAATTGAGAGGGAAAGGAGAAGATGTGTTGGACGGTTGCCACAGTATAGGAAGAGGCAAGTGAGGAGCGGAGGGAGTAGTATTTTACTAAGAGGCAGCGCAAAAAAAACACGACCTACATAGACGTTCGTTCAGAAATTATACAAAAGGATTCACCGTCTTCCCACTAACATGCTGGAATGGGACCACATGTCAACAAACAGATGGTGTTCCATTTCTTGTGCAAAATGTGATCTGGCTGTGTTGGCCCGAGGTGCCGCATCATTTCTTGACTTGGACGGAACAACTAAAATGGGGTCTTGTTCATTAACCCCCCCACACACACCAGCTGGGCGTGTGGCATACTGCAAAACAGACAAATAGAAGTTCTGTTCAACCGCCTATGGTTAAAATGGGGTCCTATTCATCACAAAGGGTACGGCGTACCACAAAACAGATGAAACAAAGTTCCATTCGACCGCCTATGATCAAAATGGGGTCATATTCATCGGGAGGAGTGTGGGGTACCGTAAAACGGACACAACCGAGTTTTGTTCAATCGGTTATGCTTGAAACATGGTCATGTTCATCAGGAGGGGTGTGGCGTACCACAAAACGGAATCCACAGCTAGCACCGTCAACTTCCTACAGCTTCCACGGGTGATTTTTCATCCACCTCCAGCTGCCTACGGCCTCCACGGGGTCCTGTTCATCCACCCCAACTGGCACGGTCTCCTCAATCAACCGGGGTCCTGTTCATCTAGCAACAATTGCCTACATGGCATGTGCACTGTTCATCAAACCCTTACCATCTTGGGTGGGGTGTATGCATGGGTGGCAGCAACATGGACTATTCATCCACAGCCAACCAACCGGCTATGTCAACTCATCGTGTCTCATGCAAGGGGCTCCATCAATGTAAGTGTCGACACGATCAATGTATCATGCGCACAATAGCTACAAGGACTTCTCATCGATGCAATTAGGTCAACTCAAGTCTCGCATGGGGGCTCGATGCGATGCATCGATCGGTCGGGACACCAAACTACATGCACACATGAGTCTTGCATCGATCGGTTCAGTAAGCAGTGAAGGGATCGCTCAGTTTTAGTGAGCAGCATAGGGACCACTCAGGTTCAGTAGTAGTGCAAGGGATCATTCAGATTCAGTATGTAGTGCGAGGGGTCGATCGCTCAAGTTTAGTAGTATAGTACGTGCGAGGGGTTGATCGGCCAGGTTCAGTAAGCGAACGGTGAAGTCTCCCTGCATCAGTGTCATCCCTGGATCGGTAATGCTGACACGCATAGTACTTGAGGAATTATAACAGAGTTTCAATCACACACATGTTACATCGAGTCCTCATAATGAGTATGATTACATAAATAAATCATGGCGAAGGCCATCTAAACTAGATAATTGTGGAAGCTTCAAAGGTAAATGAGTCCATCAACTCCAACGGCATAGCCGAGTGCAAAACAACGACCTATCACACCTTATTCGTCTTTGAGTAGTCTGCAACATAAGACGTTGCAGCCCGAAAATGGGTCAGCACATGGAATATGCTTGCATAGTTACACTATAAAGCAATGATAATGCATGAACTATATCTACATGCAATATTTGGCTGGTGGAGGCTGTAAGTTTCATGAATTTGCATAAAGCTAGTTTTTCCCTACAACAAAGGAATACATTTATCTAACTATTCCCATGTTGCCCATTATTTGAGAAGGTAACCCCAACTCAAATTCCAATTAAAGTATCATCATTAACCCATCATCATAATTAATTAGAGTAACGTGATGAGATCACATCAATAGATTCAAGTACTAGATACTCAAGATGTCCATAACTGGGGACACGGCTAACCATGATTAGTTTATACACTCTGCAGAGGTTTGCACACTTTTCCCCACAAGACTCGGCCGCATCCAAGATGGGATGATCGAGACATAGCCTTTCTGAAGCATTAACTCTCTATTCCGGGTAGACAGTACCACCTACATCCCCTACATCTGCTAGTCTACCTCTTCAAGAGCTCACGCAACTTACTCAACTATGCCAGAGCCCATAATGGCTTGTGGCTGCACACGGAAGTTTCTAGCATGAAATAATCTTATGATCCCTTTGAGCCTGGGTGGTAGACCGTAGGAAGAATCACACGGGTACTCCGGGATTTTCCAAAATAGACATCACTGGGTTCCCCAGGTGCCTGCAACCAATCCACCCAGATGTGTATTAAAGTAGCCACCTTAATGTTTTCCATGATTAAAATAACTCTCAAACTTCCATGTGTGAATCACGATCCAATCCCCGTCTATGGGCATGGCTAAGCAATAATAAGCATAACGTATATTCTCTGGGTGATCAAAAGGTATTAGGTTCCTACCTCAAGCATTGCAACCAAAACCACATGTTCCCAATCCTACCAATGCAAATATTTGTGCGGCAATACTAATGAATAGCAAAAACTGGGTATAAAAGAGTATGATCAAAGTGTAACTTGCCTTGCTGATAATCTGCAAACTCTAGAGATTCATAGTAACAAGCTTCTCACTCCAGTAATCTAGCGTAGACAAACAATAACATACATAAGCAATCACTCAAATGAAACACGAGAAAAACCGAGAAAAGATCCAAATCAAACACGAAACAAGCAAACGGCTTAAACTAACAAGACTCAACACCTAACAACAATACTATCATGTGAATTAGATCTTAACAGTAGGTTAACTGGAAAGATTCAACTCAAACGGAGCAACGAAACTCAAAATACGAACGAAACAAGATCGTTTACTAATCTGGACTAAAGTCGAAATTTAAAGTAGCAAAATCATGTTCAAGTTGCTGAACTGGAAAGAGGGGTTCGAGACGAAGATTTTGGCGTTGGTTTCATCTAATTTGGATAAACGAGTAAAAAGTTATACTAGTTTAAAGGTCAGGGGCCGAATCACAATAAAAATAATCGCAGATAAGTCACTGGCCGAAAATAAAAAAAAAATAAAAAAATCTATCGGATGAACGCCCGCTAACAGTTCTAAATAAAATATATAAAAATTCTAAAAAATGCCAAAAATAATTTTCACCGTCTAAATAGAATATTTATAACAAAGTGAACATTTTTCTGGCCTAAAATGCAATTTTCAAAAATGCATATTTTTTCTAACTCAAATAAAATAGCAAATAAAGTACCAGAAAAATCATAATTTGATTTTAAAATTCTTTCTCCAATATTTCTCTTAATTTGAAGAAGTCATATTATCTTCTCTCATTTATTTTTAATATTGGAAATAATTGAAGAGAGAAATAATAAAATCAAATTGATCCTTTCTTCAAATTTGAAATAACTTCAAAGATGATTTTTTTGTGAAACCTCCAACTCTCTCCTTGGGTCCTTGAGTTGCTTAAGATTTCTAGGATCTCAACCAAATGTAAGAATAAATATGACATGCATATGATGATCTATGAATAACACCCTAATTGAAAATTGGGATGTTACAGACCACCCACCGTATACTGGGAATCCCCGAAAAATTTCTCATCCTCGTTTCTACCATGATTTTTATGTTACGAAGGGCCCAAAGAATGTTGCCTCTAGCCTGCCCAGGGTGAAAGGCCCATTTTCTGTTATAATTTTTTTCATAGAAGTAGAAGCCCGCCACATCCATGATGATACGTGTTTTTGTCATAATTATCGTCATGGAAGTATCACATCCACGACAGAAAAAGTTTTCGTTTGGGCCATAATGTCACATATGTATCTTTTTTGTAGTAACCGGTACTGGATACATCATGCCAGCATCTGGTCAGAGCTCAACAACCTAAGAAATCTCAAGTGGACAAAAATCATACTGAATGTTCTTTTGCCATGGGGGACTCTGTCATTTTGAAGTTGCAGCCGTATGTTCAGTCATCAGTGGTACACGGGGCTAACCATAAGGTTTCATTCAAAAAAAATTGGGCCTTATGTTATCACTTAGAAGATTGGAGAACTGGCTTATCGTCTGTATCTCCCAACATGCAATCACATACATCATGTCTTCCATATTTCACAATTGAAACAATATGTCAAGCCACGACATGAGGTACAGTCTCACCTTATAGCTCCTAATGCTCTTCTCCAGTTTCCTATCAAGATTTTGAGTAGGTGTGTGCGTCATTGCAGTCATCGCACCATTCCTTAAGTTCCAAGTGGAACTAAAGAAACATATGCTACTTGGGAGGACCTAGATTCACTGTGTCAACAATTTCCAAGATCTTCGGCTTCAAGCCAAAATTTAAGGAAGGGGGAGTGTGAGGAGCACAACCTCTACATCAGCCACAGTCAAGTCAGGCGTTGGGTCAAGGCCCAAGCCCAGAAGAGAGAAGCGCCGGCCCGGTTGGCTTGTAGGCCAGGAGTGGGCTAAGTAAGCCTTGTAATAGTTCCAGCAGTATATAGGGACGACAGAGTTGTATCGAGGAACTTTTTAAAAAAAGGAGGATAACCCCCGGGCTTTGCATCATGATGATGCATGCAACCATTTTATTAATTATTCACTAAGACCTTACAAATTAATAAATCAATATGTCTGAAGCCACCATCTTGGCAACAATTATCGCTACTCCGGTTAACCTGATGAAGGGGTCGGGCCGCATACCCAGACCTCACACTAAAACCAACATCTAAAGCTGGAGGGCCCAACCAAGTTGAATTGCCGGGTCTGGGTCACACACCGGTCCAGATCACTCTCAACAGGCACCCCATGAACACACAACAGATATTGTCACCATGGTCTTCCACCGAACCACCTTCAGAGCATGTACTAACACATCAACCTTGCCAGGCCTTCCATCGACGCCATCATGGCGCCAGAAAAAGCCACCTCCCTACGCGCGTCCATCATCACACATTCGTCGCCAAGACCCTGTTCTGTCGTGATGCGGCTTGAAGCTGCATCGGTATTTTCCTAAAGAGGAAGAGATTATGCAGTGCAACTATGATAGATATTTCCCTCAGTTGTGAAACCAAGGTTATCGAATCAGTAGGAGAACCAAGCAATACTATGTAAACAGTTCCTGCACACAAAGAACAAATACTTGCAACCTGGCGCGCAAGAGGGGTTGTCAATCCATCCTCGATAAAAATATAGATTAAATTGTATGAGATTGGATAAATAGCTCTGAATAAAACATGAAATAAAAGATGCAAATAAAAAGTGCAGCAAGGTATTTTTGGGTTTTGGAATAATAGATCTAAAAACAAATACGGTGAAAAATAGATCGGAAAGCAATATGATAAAAGATAGACCCGGGGGCCGTAGATTTCACTAGTGGCTTCATACGATGGGTAGATGATACGTCTCCATCGTATCTACTTTTCCATACCCTTTTGTCCTTATTTTGGACTCTAATTTGCATGATTTGAATGGAACAAACCGGGACTCCTTGGTGTTATTTTTGTGCAGAAATAAAAGTTCTCGGAATGACCTGAAAATTTACGGAGAATATTTTTGGAATAAATAAAAAATAATGGCGAAAGAATCTAGCAGAGGGGACCCACCGGTTGTCCACAAGGGTGGAGGGCACCCCCCTAGGGTGCGCCCCCAGCCTTGTGGGTCCCTGCTACCTCTTGAGCTTGTGTTGGTTTTTCCCTTGAAGAGGAAAGGGTGATGCAGCAAAGTAGAGTAAGTAATTCCCTCAGCTTGAGAACCAAGGTATAAATCCAGTAGGAGACAATGCACAAGTCACCGAATACCTGCACAAACAATCAAACAAACTTGCACCCAACGCGATAAAGGGGTTGTCAATCCCTTCACGGTTACTTGCAAAACTGAGATCTGATAGAGATAGATAAACTGTAAAGTAAATATGTTTTTTTATTTTTGGTTTATAGATCAGAAAGTAAAAGATCGCAAAATAGTAGATCGGAAACTAATATGATGGAAAAGATAACTTATATGATGGAAAAGAGAACTTATATGATGGAAAAGAGACCCGAGGGCCATAGGTTTCACTAGTGGCTTCTCTCAAGATAGCAAATTATACGGTGCATGAACAAATTACTGCCGATCAATTGATAGAAGAGCGCATAATTATGACGATACCTAAGGCAATGATCATGAACATAGGCATCACGTCCGTGTCAAGTAGACCGACTCCTGCCTACATCTACTACTATTGCTCCACACATCGACCGCTATCCAGCATGCATCTAGAGTATTAAGTTCATAAAGAACGGGGTAACACATTAAATAAGATGACATGATGTAGAGGAATTAACTCAATCAATATGATGAAAACCCCATCTTTTTATCCTCTATTGTTACTGGGAAAGGACACCACAAGATTGAACCCAAAGCTAAGCACTTCTTGCAAGAAAACCCAATCTAGTAGGCTAAATTAAACCGATAAGTCAAAGAGACTTGCAAAGATATCAAATCATGGATATAAGAATTCAGAGAAGATTCAAATAATATTCATAGATAATCTGATCATAAACCCACAATTCATCGGATCTCGGCAAACACACCGCAAAAGAGTATTACATCGAACAGATCTCCAAGAACATCGAGGAGAACAATGGTATTAAGAATCAAAGAGAGAGAAGAAGCCATCTAGCTACTAGCTATGGACCAATAGGTCTGTGGTAAACTACTCACACTTCATCGGAAGGGCAATGGTGTTTATGTAGACGCCCTCCGTGATCGAATCCCCCTCCGACAGGATACTGGAAAAGGCCCCTAGATGGGATCTCACGAGTACAGAAGGTTGCAGCGGTGGAAAAATGTTTTCGTGGCTCCCCTTGATAGTTTTGGGGTATAAGAGTATATATGGGCGAAAGAATTAGGTCAGGAGACCCACAAGGGGCCCATGAGGTAGGGGAGCGTGCCCTACCCCCCTAGGCACGCCCTCCACCCTTGTGGCTGCCTCGTTGCTTCTCCGACTTTATCTCCAAGTCTCGTGGCCACCTCGTTGCTTCTTCGACTTTATCTCCACCCTCGTGGCCGCCTTGTGGCGCAAAAGTTTCTGTTTTTCAGCAGGATCAACACAACTATCACCGTAAGCTCTCCTAAAGGTTTAACCTAGCACAAACACTAATTAAAACATAAAACCACATCTAACCAGAGGCTATATGAATTATTTATTACTAAACAGGAACAAAAATAAAATTGGGCTGCCTCCCAACAAGCACTATCGTTTAATTCCCTTAGCTAGGCATAAAACAAGAATAGATCTAGGTATTGCCATCTTTGGTATGCAATCCATAAGTGGCTCTCATAATAGATTCATATGGCAATTTAATTTTCTTCCTAGGAAAGTGTTCCATGCCCTTCCTTAACAGAAATTGGAATCTAATGTTTCATTCTTTCATATCAATAATTGCACCAATCTTTCTAAGGAAATGTCTACCAATAATATATAGGGCATGTAGAATTGCAATCTATAGCAAGAACAATGAAATCTACGGGAACATAATTCCTATTTGCAACAATAAGAACATCATTAATCCTTCCCATAGGTTTCTTAATAGTGGAATCCGCAAGATGCAAATTTAAAGAACAATCATCAAATTCGCGGAAACCTAACACATCACATAAAGTTTTTGGAATCGTGGAAATGCTAGCACCCAAATCACACAAAGCATGGCACTCATAATCTTTAATCTTAATCTTAATAGTAGGTTCCCACTCATTGTAAAGTTTTCTAGGGATAGAAACTTCCAATTCAAGTTTTTCTTCAAAAGATTGCAGCATAGCATCAGCGATATGTTTAGTAAAAGCTTTATTTTGATTATAAGCATGAGGAGAATTCAACTGGATTGCAACAAGGAAATACAATCTATTAAGAACAATTATCATAATTAAATTCCCAGAAATCCAAAAGAGTGGGTTCATTGCTACTTAAAGTCTTGACCTCTCCAATCCCACTTTTTATCAATTTTTGCATCTAGATCTAAAAACTCTGAATCATTGGGACGCCTTTTAATTAAAGTTGACTCATGTCCAGTCCCATCTTTATCAAGATTTACATTGGGAAACAAAGATTTAACACGAGTCACATCAATCACTTTTAGATCTTCATCATTATTCTCATGAAAACTAGAAGAACACGCTTTTATAAACTGATCCTTTTTAGCACACATCTTAGCGGTTCTTTCTTTGCACTCATCAATGCAAATTCTCATGGCTTTGATAGACTAATCGATTCATGCTTAGGTGGAATAGATCTAAGTTTCAAAGAATCAACATCAAGAGAAACTCTATCCACGTTCCTAGCCAAATCATCGATCTTGAGAAATTTTTCTTCAATCAAAGCATTGAAATTCTTTTGTGAACTCGTAAATTCTTTAACACTAATATCAAAATCAGAGGGTGTCTTATTAAAATTTCCATAAGAATTGTTGTAGGAATTACCATAATTATTACAAGAATTACTAGGAAACAACCTAGGATTAAAATTACCTCTATACGCGTTATTACCAAAATTGTTCCTACCAACAAAATTCACATCCATAGATTCATTATTTTTCTAAATCAAAGTGGACAAATGCATATCATTAGGATCAAAAGAAGCACTCTTACTAGCAAATAATTTCATAAATTCATCCATCTTTGCACTCAAAACATTAATCTCTTCAATCGCATGCACTTTTCTACTAGTGGATCTTTCGATGTGCCATTGAGAATAATTAGCCATAATATTATCTAGGAGTTTAGTAGCCTCTCCTAAGGGAATTTCCATAAAAGTGCTTCCCGCAGCCGAATCTAAAAGATTTCTGGAAGCAAAATTCAATCCGACATAATTTTTTTGTATAATCATCCACAAATTCAAACCATGTGTAGACAATTTCGTATCATCAATTTCATCCTCTCCCAAGATTGTGCAACATGTTCGTGATCAAGTTGCTTAAAATTCATAATATCGTTCCTAAGGGAGATGATCTTAGCGAGAGGAAAATACTTAGAGATGAAAGCATCTTTACACTTGTTCCATGAATCAATACTATTTTTAGGCAAAGATGAAAACCAAGTTTCAGCACTATCTCTAAGCGAAAACGGGAATAGCTTCAATTTGGCAATATCATTATCCACATCTTTCTTCTTTGGCATATCACACAAATCAACAAAGTTGTTAAGATGGGATGCGATATCTTCACTAGGAAGGCCTGAAAATTCATCTTTCATAACAAGATTTAGCAAAACAACATTAATTTCATAAGACTCCGCATAAGTAGCGGGAGCAATCGGAGTACTAATAAAATCATTGTTGTTGGTGTTGGAAAAGTCACAAAATTTGGATATTATCTTGAGCCATCATGGCAAATTAAGTAGTCCAACACACAAGCACACAAGAAGCAAGCGAAGAAGACAAACGAAAGAGGGGCGAAGAAAAGGCAAATCTTTTCGAAAATCGTTTTAGAGGTGGGGGAGAGGAAAACGAGAGGCGAATGGTGAATAATGTAATGTAACAGACGAGAGTTTATGATGGGTACTTGGTATGGCTTGACTTGGCATAGATCTCCCCGGCAACGGCGACAAAGATTCTTCCTACTACCTCTTGAACTTGCGTTGGTTTTTCCCTTGAAGAGGAAAGGGTGATGCAGCAAAGTAGAGTAAGTATTTCCCTCAGTTTGAGAACCAAGGTATCAATCCAGTAGGAGATAATGCACAAGTCACCTAATACCTGCACAAACAATCAAACAAACTTGCACCCAACGCGATAAAGTGTAACATCCCAATTTTCAATTTGGATGTTATCCATAGATCATTCATATGCATACATGATTTATGCATTTTTTGTTGCTTTGTTTTAGTTGCATTTTGATCCAAGAGACCTTAAGCAACTCAAGGACCAATTTGAGAGAGTTGGAGGTTTCGCAAAAATCCATTTTTGATTTATCAAAATTTGGTAAATTGGATCAAATTGTTTTTCAAAATTATTTTCCAATTATTTTAAAATAAAGAGAGCAAATAAATGACTTCTTCGAAATCAGCTAAGAAATATTGGAAATTGAATTTTGAACTTTGGAGATTTTATTTGATTTTATTTGCTAGTTTATTTATTTGTTTGCGGAGTAATTAGTACTATAATGTTTGTTTTTAGTTTAGGCATTTAGGCGCAGAAAAATGTTCACTAGGTCACTAATAAGCCCATATTATTATGTGATTTTTTCGGGAATTTTTAGGATATTATTTATATTTATTTTTAGCGTGTTTTTCTATGGAAAAAATGTTAAAAAAACTTTCCGCCCGACCGGGCCGGCCCAGCAACCGCCAGGCCGAGGCCCCGCCTAGCTCCCCCGCCCGACCGACTCCCTCCTAGAGTCCGGCTTGAGCATTCCCGCGCCGCCGCCTCGGGGTCCGGGTCGGACTCCACCCCACCGCCGCCTTTGCCCCCTTGCCCAAGCCGCCCGACCCCCCGACACCTATAAGTAACGAGGCCCCCGGCCCCTTGCCTCCTCACCTCGAGCCGATGCCACCACCGTCTACCACCGCCACCACAAGCCAGCACCACCGCCGCAAGCCGCTGCCGCCCACCGCCGCAGACGCCGCCGCCGCCGAAGCCCGCCGCTGCCATCCCCGCTCGAGAGCGCGACTGCTACCGCCGTTCGCCTCGCCGCCGGTAGCTCTTGCCGCCCTTGCCGTCCGATCTGTATCCTATGGTCCAGATCACATATGGTTTTTTTCATTTTCATCTAATTAGTGAACGTTCACCGCTTAAGCGTCTGTAGCGAACGGTTTTCGTTCTGTTAGGTTCTGTAGCAAACTTTCGTTCGATAGATTTTTTCTTTTTATTTTAGTTTTCTGCCAGGGACCCATTCATAGTTTTATTTTACATATTTGTCCCTCTATTTCAAACTAGCACAACTTTTTGCTCGTTTGTCCAAATTCGACGAAACCAACGCCAAAATCTTCAGAGTGATCTCATATATCGATTAAACCAACTTGAACATGTTTTTGAAAATTACAATTTGAGTTTAGTTCAGATTTGATTTTGATCTTGTTTTGTTCGTATCTTGAGTTTCGTAGCTCCGTTTTAGTCGATTCTTTTTGCAAATCGTAGTTAATCACCTGTACCTTATGTTAAGATCTAATCCACATAATTATAATGTTGTTAAAATTTGTTTTCTGTTTAGATTATTTATTTGATTGTTTTGAGTTTTCTGGACCTTTTCTTCGTTTTCTCTTTGCATCGTTTGCTTGAGTGCTTATGTATGTCATTATTTGTTTACGTTAGATTTTCCAGAGTGCGAAGCTTGTTACTATGAATCCCTAGAGTTTTCCGAGCATTAGAAGGAAAGTTACACTTTGATCATACTTTTCAATACCCAGTTTTTACTATGCATTAGTTTTACCCCTCAAATATTTGCATGAGTAGGATTGGGAACATGTGGTTTGGATGTAGTTCATGAGGTAGGAACCTATTACCTTTGATCACCCCTAGAATATACGTTATGTTCATATATTGCTTAGCCATGCTTGTAGACGGGGATTGGTTCGTAATATTCATGAAAGTTGTGAGAGATAATAATTTTGGACAACGTTAAGGTGGCAACTTTAATACACATCTGGGTGGATTGTTTGGGGCACCTGGAGAAACTAATGCTTGCCCATGGGAATCCCGGAGTACACGTGTGATTACCCTTGGTCCGCCACCCAGGCTCAAAGGGATCATATGATATTTCATGCCTAGAAACTTCCGTGTGTAGCCACAAGCCATTATGGGCTCTGGCATAGTTGAGTAAGTTGTGTGACCTCTTTCAGTGGTAGACTAGAAGATGTAGGGGAAAGTAGGCGTACCGGTCTACCCAGAGTAATGAGTAAATACTTCAGAAAGGATTTGTCTTGATCTTCGCAGGCCCGACCCATAGCTCGGGCAAATGGGGCGCTCACCCTGGCCCCCCTGAAGATAGGGGCCCCAACCCAGGTAGCATTCCTTCTATAGTACGTAACAAGCCCAATAAATATAATGAGAAAACAAAGGGCCCATTCAGTCGTGAGGCAAAAACCATTGTTAATCTTTCTCCCTTTTCTTCTCATTGACTCCTCCACTTCCCAAAATCCAGACTCCCAACACCGTCGTTCCTGTGCGTTTCCGATTCCAAGGTCGCCGCCGGCCATTAATGGAGACTAAAGGCTAAAATTCATTCCCCAATCGGCGCTCCTTCCTTTATCAATGTTCTGCTCGTTTCAATAATCCCATTCCTCCTCTGTTACTCCGGCTCTGACAAGTCCACATCTACCTGCGTAGGTCTTCTTTCTGCTTTTAGTGGATCTAAGTGTGAGAGAGAAAGGAGATTAGGAGAACATGAGAATTGGGGGAAATTATTCAGTTCATGGTGTCGTCTTCTTGTTCGCGCTGACTACTGCAACCTGTGGATCTGGCCACCTACATCCATATTCAGGTGCTTTTTCCCCTGTATTCATTGTATACTACTTATTCTTGTTTAGTGGCATATCATGTAGAAAGTATTCATCTGGTAGTAATAGAAGGAAAAGAAAAGGGCAGGAAGATGAACTGGTAGAATCCCAGAAAGGATCAAGTGACAAAATTTTCAGAACTAGTAGTTCTTCTATAGACCCCCTACAACTAGCCATAGTAAGTGTTGAAAAGCAGCAGATTGTGAATACAGATGCTGCTAATGATGGTATGATGAACGAGGGTGATAGCCCAGCCAGCAGGAAAACCTAATTTATTCACCAAATTCAGAAGGATCCACGAAACTGGGACAATCTGAATGATAGGCTAGGGATATTTTAGTTGAGAAGGGTCCTGTAAGAAGTAATGATATTGTGTTCCCTCTATATAGTAATCCTGACATTTTTCACAAACTTATTATTCCAGAAAATTGAGCAATAGAGAGGTACATGATAGGAAATGGTTGGCCTAATATAAACATGTTAGTAAAGTGTACTGCTTTTGTTACAAGCTTTTCAAATCCCACACCAAAAAGTTGGGCAGAACTAAGTTATTATCCAGGTGAAGAATTTTGGAGTGAAGAACATGGCGGATTGGAAAGGATCCAGAAACTAATGTACATACAAGTGCTAACTTCTTATCTAATGGTAACACAAAATTTTCAAGTAGCAACCAGTTCAATGGTGTTATTTGTTTTGCTAAACAAAATGAACTCCCCATTGTTCAAACATAGGAAAGCGAGTTTATGTGGAATTACATTGTTTGATTACTATCATTGTGCAGTTCACTTGATTGATAAATAAGTTGTGCTGACAGTTTTAAAATCTACGCAATTTGCAAGATATTTAGTTTGCTTTTGAAACAAAAAATATTTTGAGCTTTGGAGTCACCAAGGCCCCGATGTTGCTATCTTGCCCCAGGGCACGGTATATGTGTGAGCCGGGCCTGGATCTTCCGATCATGGATGCGGTTGAGTCTTGTGGGGAAAAGTGTGCAACCTCTGCAGAGTGTACAAACTAATCATGGTTAGCCGTGTCCCCGGTTATGGACAATTTGAGTGTCTGGAAGTGAATATTTTGTTGATCTCATCACTCTTTAATTAATGTATTGGGTTTAGTGTATTATACTTGGTTAATTTTTGGAGTTGAGTTGGAGGAACCTTCTCAATCATGGTATAAACTTTGTAGAAAATAAAAATTATTCCTTTGTTGTAGGAAAAAAATTAGCTTTATGCAAAATTAAACTTAGAGCCTCCACCAGCCAAATATGCATGTAGATATAGTCTCTTTCATTCATTTACTCCACAATGTAACTCTTCCAGCATATTCCATGTGCTAACCTACACGGCTGCAACGTATCATGTTGCAGACTTTACCGACGAAGAATAAGGTGCGCTAGGTCATTGTCATGCACTTAGTTATTCCCTGGAGTTGATGGACTCATTTATCTTTGAAGCTTCTGCAGTTACTTTATTTAGATGGCCTTCAGCCATATTATTTTTGTAATAAATACTCTTTATTAGGACCTTGATGTAATATGTGTGTGATTGAACTCTGTTATAATTCCTCGAGTACTGTGTGTCAGCATACCGATCCAGGGATGACACTTAAGCATAGAGACTTTGATCCATTGGGATCGGGTCGCTACAAGATGGTATCAGAGCACATGCTGACTGTAGGGCGCTAACACTAGGAAAAGTGCTACCTCTTGAGCTTGCGTTGGTTTTCCCTTGAAGAGGAAAGGGTGATGCAACAAAGTAGCGTAAGTTTTTCCCTCAGTTTTGAGAATAAAGGTATCAATCCAGCAGGAGACGACGCACAAGTCACCGAATATCTGCACAAGAACTTGCAACCACTGCGATAAAGGGGTTGCTAATCCCTTCACGGTCACTCGCAAAAGTGAGATCTGATAGAGATAATAAAGTGAATATTTTTGGTATTTTTGATGTATAGATTGGAAAGTAAAGATTGCCAAATAGTAGATCAGAAACTAGGAAGATGTAAACGAGATTCAATAATATGGAAAAGAGACCCGGGGGCCATAAGTTTCATTAGTGGCTTCTCTCGAGATAGCATGTATTACGGTGGGTGAACAAATTACTGCCGAGCAATTGATAGAAAAGTGCATAATTATGATGACATCTAAGGCAATGATCATGAACATAGGCATCACGTCCGTGTCAAGTAGACCGACTCCTGCCTGCATCTACTACTATTACTCCACACATCGACCGCTATCCTGCATGCATCTACAATATTAAGTTCATAAGAACGGAGTAACGCATTAAGCAAGATGACATTATGTAGAGGAATTAACTCAAGTAATATGATGAAAATCCCATCTTTTTATCCTCGATGGCAACAATACAATACGTGCCTTGCTGCCCCTACTGTCACTCAGAAAGGACATCGCAAGAGTGAATCCAAATCTAAGCACTTCTCTCATGGCAAGAAAGATCAATCTAGTAGGCCAAACAAAATCGATAATTCGAAGAGACTTGCAAATATATTAAATCATGCATATAAGAATTCAGAGAAGAACCAAATAATATTCATAGATAATCTTGATCATAAATGCACAATTCATCGGATCTCGGCAAACACACCACAAAAGAGTATTACATCGAATAGATCTCCAAGAACATCGAGGAGAACTTTGTATTGAGAATCAAAGAGAGAAAAGAAGCAATCTAGCTAATAACTATGGACCCAAAGGTCTGTGGTAAACTACTCACGCTGCATCGGAGAGGTAATGGTGTGTAGAAGCCCTCCGTGATTGAATCCCCCTCCGGCAGATCACCGGAAAAGGCCCCAAGATGGGATCTCACGGGTACAGAAGGTTGCAGCGGTGGAAAAGTGGTTTCGTGGCTCCCCCCTGATGTTTGTAGGGTATAAGAGTATATATAGGCGAAAAACTAGGTCGATGGAGCTACGAGGGGCCCACGAAGGTGGGGGGCACGCCTACCCCCCGGGCGTGCCCTCCTGCCTCGTGGCCTCCTCGTTACGTCTCTGACTTCATCTCCAAGTCTTCTGGTTTGCTGTCGGTCCAAGAAAGATCATCGTGAAGGTTTCATTCCGTTTGGACTCCGTTTGGTATTCCTTTTCTGCAAAACTCTAAAATAGGTGAAAAAAACAGAAGCTAGCACTGGGCCTTCGGTTAATAGGTTAGTCCCAAAAATAATATAAAAGAGCATATTAAAGGCCATTAAATATCCAAAATAGATAATAGAATATTATGGAACAATAAAAGATTATAGATACATTGGAGACGTATCAAGCATCCCCAAGCATAATTCCTGCTCGTCCTCGAGTAGGTAAATGATAAACACAAACTTTTTGATGTGGAATGCTACCTAACATATTTATTCATGTAATTTTATTTATTGTGGCATGAATGTTTAGATCTGAAAGATTCAAGATAAAAGTCTAATATTGACATAAAAACAATAATACTTCAAGCATACTAACAAAGCAATCATGTCTTCTCAAAAAACATGGCCAAAGAAAGCCATCCCTACAAACTCATATAGTTTGGCTATGCTCTATCTTCATCACACAAAGTATTTAATGATGCACAACCCCTAATGACAAGCCAAGCAATTGTTTCATACTTTTGATGTTCTCAAACTTTTCCAATCTTCACGCATTACATGAGCGTGAGCCATGGACATAGCACTATAGGTGGAATAGAATGGTGGTTGTGGAGAAGACAAAAAGGAGAAGATAGTCTCACATTGACTAGGCGTATCAATGGGCTATGGAGATGCCCATCAATGATATCAATGTGAGTGAGTAGGGACTACCGTGCAACAGATGCATCAGAGCTATAAGTGTTTGAAAGCTCAAAAAGAAACTAAGTGGGTGTGCATCCAACTTACTTGCTCACGAAGACCTAGGGCACTTTTGAGGAAGCCCATCATTGGAATATACAAGCCAAGTTCTATAATGAAAAATTCCCACTAGTATATGAAAGTAACAACATAGGAGACTCTCTATCATGAAGATCATGGTGCTACTTTGAAGCACAAGTGTGGAAAAAGGATAGTAGCATTGCCCCTTCTCTCTTTTTCTCTCATTTTTTTATTTGGGCCTTTTCTCTTTTTTTATGGCCACTATTTTTTTATTTTTTTATTTTTCATCCAGAGTCTCATCCCGACTTGTGGGGAAATCATAGTCTCCATCATCCTTTCCTCACTGGGACAATGCTCTAATAATGAAGATCATCACACTTTTATTTACTTACAACTCAAGAATTACAACTCGATACTTAGAACAAAATATGACTCTATGTGAATGCCTCATGCGGTGTACTGGGATGTGCAATGATTCAACAGTGACATGTATGAAAAAATTATGAACGGTGGCTTTGCCACAAATACAATGTCAACTACATGATCATGCTAAGCAATATGACAATGATGGAGCGTGTCATAATAAACGGAACAACGGAAAGTTGCATGGCAATATATCTCGGAATGGCTATGGAAAAGCCATAATAGGTAGGTATGGTGGCTGTTTTGAGGAAGGTATATGGTGGGTGTATGGTACTGGTGAAAGTTGCGCGGTACTAGAGAGGCTAGCAATGGTGTAAGGGTGAGAGTGTGTATAATCCATGGACTCAAAATTAGTCACAAAGAACTCACATACTTATTGCAAAAATCTATTAGTTATCAAAATGAAGTACTACGCACATGCTCCTAGAGGGATAGGTTGGTAGGAAAATACCATCGTTCGTCCCCGACTGCCACTCATAAGGAAGACAATCAATAAATAAATCATGCTCCAACTTCATCACATAACGGTTCACCATACGTGCATGCTATGGGAATCGCAAACTTTAACACAAGTATCTCTCAAATTCACAACTACACTACTAGCATGACTCTAATATCACCATCTTCATATGTCCAAACAATCATAAAGAATCAAACTTCTCATAGTATTCAATGCACTTTATATGAAAGTTGTTATTATACCCATCTTGGATGCCCATCATATTAGGACTAATTTTATAACCAAAGCAAATTACCAGGTTTTTCTAAAAGACTCTCAAAATAATATAAGTGAAGAATTAGATATCAATAATTTCTATAAAATAAAACCACCGCGTGCTCTAAAAAGATATAAGTGAAGCACTAGAGCAATATTGTCTAGCTCAAAAGATATAAGTGAAGGACATAGAGTGTTCTAATAAATCATGATTCATGCGTGTCTCTCCCAAAAGGTGTGTACAGCAAGGATAATTGTGGTAAACTAAAAATCAAAGACTGAAATCATACAAGACGCTCCAAGCAAAACACATATCATGTGGTGAATAAAAATATAGCCTCAAGTAAAGTTACCGATAGACGAAGACGAAAGAGTGGATGCCTTCCGGGGCATCCCCAGGCTTAGGTTTTTGTATTGAATTTTAACTTGGGGTGCCTTGGACATCCCCAAGATTAGGCTCTTGCCACTCCTTATTCCAAAGTCCATAAAATCCTTATCCAAAACTTGAAAACTTCACAACACAGAACTTCAACAGAAAATCTCATGAGCTCCGTTAGTATAAGAAAATAAACAACCACTTTAAGGTACTGTAATGAACTAATTCTTTATTTATATTCATGTTAAACCTACTGTATTCCAATTTCTCTAAGGTTCATAGCCCCCGATACTACTCATAGATTTATCAAAATAAGCAAACAACACACGAAGAATCTGTCAAAAACAGAACAGTCTATAGCAATCTGTATCTTTAGTGTACTTATGTAACTCCAAAAATTCTGAAATAAATTTTTTGACGTGAAGAATTTGTCTATTAATCTTATGCAAAAAGAATCAACCTAAAATCACTCTTCTGAAAAAAATACAGATATTCTCGTGAGCGCAAAAGTTTCTGTTTTTTTACAGCAAGACCACAAAGACTTCACCCAAATCTCCACAAAGGTTCTACTTGGCACAAACACTAATTAAAACATAAAACCACATATAACCAGAGGCTAGATGAATTATTTATTACTAAATAGGAGAAAAAGGTAAACAACAAAAATAAAATTGGGTTGCCTCCCGACAAGCGCTATCGTTTAACGCCCCTACACTACTAGGGAAAAGCTTATAGGCAGATGCTTACTAGTAGCGAGGGTCCATACCCCTCGCTACTGATACTTACTAGTAGTGCAGGTTTTTAACCCTCGCTACTACTAAGTTGATAGTAGTAGCGCGGGTTTTTACCCCTCTCTACTACGAAGTCATTTCCACCGTGCCTCCCGGGACCAGCCGTAGTAGTAGCGCGGGTTATAAACCCACGCTACTACTATGTTGATAGTAGTAGCGTGGGTTATAAAACCCATGCTACTACTAGGTGGTCTCCACCATGCACCCCGGGACATGCCATAGTAGTAGCGTGGGTATAAACCCAGCGCTACTATTATCAACCCACCGACACATGTATAAACATAGCGCACGAAGGCCAATCGTAGACCCACACACTCTCTCGATTTCAATTCTCGCTCCCACCTACGACGCACTTCCTCCCCCACCGCAACTGCCGGCCTCGCACCTCGACATATCCCTCAAATCCGGCGACCTCCTCTTCCACTTTAGCCCCTCCTTCCTCTTCCTCCTCCTCCTCCTCCTCCTCCTCTGCTGCCCCTCCTTCCTCCTCCTTCTCCTCCTCCGCTGCTAGAAGGAGAGGAAGATCCAATAGAGCGCCACCCATGATGATGGCCAGATCTCTGATGAACGCAACCCATGGCGTCATCTAGGGTTTCGGCTCCAACTCCGACGACTATCGGTGAGTTGCTGCACCTACTCCTCTCTATCTCTCTCTTCCTCTTCTAATCCTTGTCTCTTTTTTGTAGCAGTAGCAAAGGAGAGGTGTGGAGAAGAGTTGGATGGGGAAGCACCATCACCATGGACAACTTCATCCCCTCCAGGATCAGCATCGACCATGGATGAAGAGGACGATGCCGCCTAGCTAGCAGCAGCAGCCATGGCTAGAATTATTTTTTTAATTCCTAATTAGTTAGTAGTAGCGAGGGTCCAGACCCACACTACTACTAGTTAGTAGTAGCATGGGTGCTATCCACGTTACTACTAATAGAAGTAGTAGTAGCGTGGGTGGCACCCGCGCTACTACTACCAGTAAGCTGTAGCGCCGTATCAGTAGCGCGGGCAACTGCGCTATTGATATACCTAAAACCCGCACTACTGCTAGGCTTTTCCCTAGTAGTGCTAGCTAGGCATAAAAACAAGAATAGATCTAGGTATTTCCATATTTTTATGTAATCCATAAGTGGCTCTCATAATAGATTCGTAAGGCAATTTTATTTTCTTCCTAGGAAAGTGTTCCATGCCCTTCCTTAATGGAAATTGGAATCTAATGTTTCCCTCTTTCATATCAATAATTGCACCAATCGTTCTAAGCAAAGGTCTACCAAGAATAAAAGGACATGCAGGATTGCAATCTATATCAAGAACAATGAAATCTACAGGCACCTAATTCCTATATGCAACAATAAGAACATCATTAATCCTTCCCATAGATTTCTTAATGGTGGAATCTGCAAGATGCAAATTTAAAGAACAATAATCAAATTCACGGAAACCTAGCACATCACACAAAGTTTTTGGAATCGAGTAAACACTAGCACCCAAATCACACAAAGCATAACATTCATAATCTTTAATCTTAACGTTAATAGTAGGTTCCCACACATCATAAAGTTTTCTAGGAATAGAAACTTCTAGTTCAAGCTTTTCTTCAAAAGATTGCATCATAACATCAACAATATGTTTAGTGAAAGCTTTGTTTTGATTGTAAGCATGAGGAGAATTTAACACGGATTACGACAAGGAAATACAATCTATCAAAGAGCAATTATCATAATTAAATTCCTGGAAATCCAAAATAGTGGGTCCATTGCTACTTAAAGTTTTGACCTCTTCAATCCCGCTTTTATCAATTTTAGCATCTAGATCTAAAAACTCCAAATCATTGGGACACCTTTTAACTAAAGTTGACTCATCTCCAGTCCCATCTTTATCAAGATTCATATTGGAAAACAAAGATTTTAAACGAGTCACATCAATCACTTTTAGATCTTCATCATTATTATCATGAAACTAGAAGAACACGCTTTTACAAACCAAACTTTTTTAGCACGCATCTTAGCGGTTCTTTCTTTGCACTCGTCAATGGAAATTCTCATGGAATTGAGAGACTCATTGATATCATGATTTAGTGGAATAGATCTAAGTTTCAAAGAATGAACATCAAGAGCAATTCTATCCATGTTCCTAGCCAACTCATCAACCTTAAGAAATTTTTCTTCAATCAAAGCATTGAAATTCTTTTGCAAACTCATAAATTATTTAATACTGTTCTCGAAATCAGAGGGCAACTTGTTAAAATTTCCATAAGAGTTTTTGTAGGAATTACCATAATTATTAGAGGAATTACTAGGGAACGACCTAGGATTAAAATTTCCTCTATACGCGTTATTACCAAAATTGTTCCTACCAACAAAATTAACATCCATGGATTCATTATTATTCTCAATCAAAGTGGACAAAGGCGTATCATTAGGATAAGAAGAAACACTTTTATTAGCAAATAATTTCATAAGTTCATCCATCTTTCCACTCAAAACATTAATCTCTTCAATCGCATGAACTTTTTTACTAGTGGATCTTTCGGTGTGCCATTGAGAATAATTAACCATAATATTATCTAGGAGTTTAGTAGCCTCTCCTAAAGTGATTTCCGTAAAAGTGCCTCCCGCGGCCGAATCTAAAAGATTTCTAAAAGCAAAATTTAATCCGGCATAACTTTTTTGTATAATCATCCACAAATTCAAACCATGTGTAGGGCAATTACGTATCATTAATTTCATCCTCTCCCAAGCTTGTGCAACATGCTCATGATCAAGTTGCTTAAAATTCATAATATCGTTCCTAAGGGAGATGATCTTAGCGGGAGGAAAATACTTACATATAGAAGCATCTTTGCACTTATTCCATGAATCAATACTATTTTTAGGCAAAGATGAGAACCAAGTTTTAGCACGATCTCAAACGGTAATAGCTTCAATTTAACAATATCATTATCGACATCTTTCTTCTTTTGCACATCGCACAAATCAATGAATTTGTTTAGATGGGATGCGACATCTTCACTAGGAGGGCCAGAAAATTGATCTTTCATAGCAAGATTCAACAAAGCGACATTAATTTCACAAGATTCATCATTGGTAATAGGAGCAATCAGAGTGCTAATAAAATCATTATTGTTGGTATTGGAAAAGTCACACAAATTTAGTATTATCTTGAGCCATCGTGACAAGCAATCAATCCAACATACAAGCACACAAGAAGCAAGCGAAAGGAGACGAACGAAAGAGGGGCGAAGAAAAGGCAAAGGTTTTCGAAAATCATTTTAGAAGTGGGGGAGATGAAAACGAGAGGCAAATGGCAAATAATGTAATGCAAGGGAGAAGAGTTTATGATGGGTACTTTGTATGACTTGACTTGACGTAGATCTCCCCAGCAACGGCGCTAGAAATCCTTCTTGCTACCTCTTGAGCTTGCGTTGGTTTTCCCTTGAAGAGGAAAGGGTGATGCGACAAATTAGCGTAAGTATTTCCCTTAGTTTAAGAACCAAGGTATCAATCCAGTAGGAGACGACACACAAGTCACCGAATACCTGCAGAAACAATCAAGAACTTGCAACCAACGCGATAAAAGGGTTGTCAATCCCTTCACGATCACTCGCAAAAGTGAGATCTGATAGAGATAATAAAGTGAATATTTTTGGTATTTTGATGTATAGATCGGAAAGTAAAGATTGCAAAATAATAGATCAGAAACTAGCAAGATGTAAATGGGATTCAATAATAGGGAAAAGAGACGCGGGGGCCATAGGTTTCACTAGTGGCTTCTCTCGAGATAGCATGTATTACGGTGGGTGAACAAATTACTGCCGAGCAATTGATAGAAAAGCGCATAATTATGATGACATCTAAGGCAATGATCATGAACATAGGCATCATGTCCGTGTCAAGTAGACCGACTCCTGCCTGCATCTACTACTATTACTCCACACATCGACCACTATCTAGCATGCATCTAGAATATTAAGTTCATAAGAACGAAAGTAACGCATTAAGCAAGATGACATGATGTAGAGAAATTAACTCAAGCAATATGATGAAAACCCCATCTTTTTATCCTCGATGGCAACAATACAATACGCGCCTTGCTGCCCCTACTGTCACTGGGAAAGGACACCACAAAATTGAACCCAAAGCCAAGCACTTCTCTCATGGCAAGAAAGATCAATCTAGTAGGCCAAACTAAACCGATAATTCGAAAAGACTTGCAAAGATATCAAATCATGCATATAAGAATTCAGAGAAGAACCAAATAATATTCATAGATAATCTTGATCATAAATCCATAATTCATCGGATCTCAGCAAACACACTGCAAAAGAGTATTACATCGAATAGATCTCCAAGAGCATCGAGAAGAACTTTGTATTGAGAATAAAAGAGAGATAAGAAGCTATCTAGCTAATAACTATGGACACGAAGGTCTGTGGTAAACTACTCATGCTTCATTGGATAGGTAATGGTGTTGATGTAGAAGCCCTCCATGATCGAATCCCCCTCCGGTAGATCGCCGGAAAAGGCCCCAAGATGGGATCTCATGGATACAGAAGGTGGCGGTGGTGGAAAAGTGGTTTTGTGGCTCTCCGTGATGTTTTTAGGGTATAAGAGTATATATAGGCAAAAGAACTAGGTCAGTGGAGCTACAAGGGGCCCACGAGGGTGGGGGCGTGCCTCCCCCCTAGGCGCGCCCTCCTGCCTCGTGGCCTCCTCATTACGTCTCCGACTTTATCTCCACGTCTTCTGGTTTGCTTTCGGTACAAGAAAGATCATCGCGAAGGTTTCATTCTGTTTGGAGTCCGTTTGGTATTCCTTTTCCGCAAAACTCTAAAATAGGCACACAAAAAACAGAAAATGGCACTGGGCCTTCTGTTAATAGGTTAGTCCCAAAAATAATATAAAAGAGCATATTAAATCCCATTAAACATCCAAAACAGATAATATAATAGCATGGAACAATAAAAAATTATAGATACGTTGGAGACGTATCAAAAAGCCACATGATACTCTTCTCTACTCATTTTTAATTCTCCTCTATTTCTACTGTATAGATGTCGGACCCCAGGAACAAGTTCACTCAACCGGATGACGACACCCCTTTCAGACGCCACTTGATGGAAGTCGCGAAGTACCTGAACATCGGACTACCAAGCTTCACCGGAACCTTCACTGCAACTTTACCAGAAGAGAGCGCTGCAGGATCAAAGTTCGTGTACCTGGAAGGAAATTTGCACCAATCACCGAGCCCATTGAGTTTACCTTGGATGAACCAACTTGGACCTTAGGAAATAGCATGGTATCCCACATCACCTTTGAACACATTCATGAGGTTTACCACAAGGATCTTGAAGACACCGGCTACCAAATATGTGGATGCCGGGATGAGCAATGGGAGATGATTCACACCAGGAAGGATGGATCTATTGCAGCATACATACAGGAGATGGATCAACACATTCGCTGATATGAGAATCAGATGTGCGCTATCATGAAGAGGACCAAGAAGGTGATGACCAGGAACATCGAGCTAGAAGAGGAACTCAAGTCAACCCGTGGTGGATATGAAGAAGAAATTGTTGTGCTACTGGAGAAAAATGAAGACCTGAGGAGGAGTCTAGGAATACCCGAGGTGAAATAAGAACGTGATGTGCATATTCATGAAGATGACTACATCATACTAGATGACACAGACACGGACTATGATGGAGATGAAGACAGTGACGAGGATGAAGACAGTGAAGATGATGCTAGAGATCATGATTATGAGCCCATGAAGTCTTTCACCGATCAAAACTTCTAGACGATGACCCTATTACTATTAGTTTCCTTCCAAGTAGTTAGAATCGTTTGTGAGCTTTGTAATACTAGTTTAGATCATTTGTGTGAATCTTGTTTGATGTTGAGTGGTGTGAATTGAATGTATTTGCCTCATATGCATATGGGTAGTGAAATCTCTCATAGATCTTATTCTATTATGTATTGTCACCCCTCTAACCCATCAGACGCCTCCAAGACGTGACCCCAGATTCACTTTCCCTCTGGAGCTCACCTAGTTGATCCAGTAGCAGAATTCCTTGATGCAGATGATGATCCAGAACCAAGGTAACAACAACAACAACCCAGCGCCACCACCCCCAGTTGACAACTTAGCCCATTTCCTAAGGTTGAATCCGCTAGTGTTCTCTAGCAACACCAAGCTGATTGTTGCAGATCATTGGCTCTGCAAGATTGGGAGGGAGCTGAGCACTGCTGGATGCATGGATGCAGAGAGAGTGCGCTTTGATGCACATCATCTTGATGGACTTGTAGCCTCTCGGTGGGAGAACTTCACCACCACTTACCCCATTGCCACAGTTACATGGGATCAGTTTCAACAAGCCTTCCACACAACACATGTCTTAGCTGGATCCATGAGTTTGAAGAAGCGTGAGTCCCGTAACTTACACCAGGGGAGTCATACAGTGGGGCAGTATGTGGATGAGTTCAGCAAGTTAGCATGCTATGCCCCAGATGATGTGGCCACAAATGCCGCGAAGCAGGAGAAATTTCTTGAAGGACTCAATGATGAGCTGAGTATGCAGTTGATGGTGGCAACCTTCAACAACTACTAGGATTTGGTGGACAGGGCCCTCATGATTGAAGGAAAGCCGCAGCAGATAGATAACTGCAAGAGGAAGTATGGACATGGGAAGTATAATTCTGGAGCTTAGCAAAAGACTCGCTATCCCCCGTACTCAGGGGGACATACTCATCATAAACATGGAGGACATTGGCACAATGGAGGAAGTTCACACAACCATAGTGGCCCTAAGAATGGTAATGGGAATGGAGGAAGCAACAGTCAGAGCTGTTCCAATCCCGCGACACCCACCAAGAAGGATCTGAGTCACATTACCTGTTTCAAGTGCGGGAAGACCGGACACTACGCCATTGAATGTCTTGAGTCAAAGAATGGAAATGGCAAAGGAAGCTCTGGGAAGAAGCCCAACCCTTTCACCAGAGGTCAGGTGAATCACGTCAGCGTGGAGGAGATTGAGGAGCAGCCCGACGCAGTTGACGGTAAGTTTTTGATAAATGCATTTACAACCCTTGTTCTTTTTGACACCGGTGCATCTCATTCACTCATATCAAGTGGATTTGTGGACAAGTTTAAGTTGCCAACCGTAGCCATGAAGTCACCTATGTTAGTGAGTTCCCTAGGAGCAGAGTATATGGCTAGTCAGGGATGTTATCAGTTGCCATTAACCATAGGTAGACACATGTTCCCCACGAATCTCATTGTCCTGGAATCAGAAGGATTGGATTTTATCCTAGTTATGGATTGGTTATCCAAGTTCGAGGGAAACATCGATTGTGCCAGTAAATCGATTCTTCTCACTAGCCCAGAGGTAAAACAGATCAAGTATGTGTCTAGGCATGCACCGAGGAGGACTCAGGTGAATTACCTTTCGGGAGTTGTTCATGAGGAAGTACCAGTTGTGAAGGATTATCCCGATGTATTTTCGGAGGAATTACCAGACATGCCACCAGACCAAGACATTGAGTTTTTGATCGAGTTGTTGCCAGGCACCAGACCAATATCCAAGAGACCGTATCAGAAGCCTGCCAATGATCTGGAGGAAATTAAGAAGCATATTAAGGAGTTATTGGAGAAAGGTTATATTCGAACAAGCTCATCACCTTGGGGAGCCCCAGTGCTTCTAGTTGAGAAGAAGGATGGATCCTTGAGGATGGCTGTTGATTACCGTGCACTAAATGAGGTGAGGATGAAGAACAAATACCCTCTGCTGATGATCAATGATTTGTTTGACCAGCTGCAGGGAGCTAAAGTTTTCTCCAAAATTGATCTTCGATCAGGTTATCACCAGCTGAAGATCCGAGAGTAGGATATACCTAAGACAATTTTACCATGAGGTATGGGCTATATGAGTATACGGTTATGTCATTTGGTTTGACTAATGCCCCTGCCTATTTTATGAGTATGATGAACAAGGTGTTAATGGAGTTCTTGGACAAGTTTGTCGTGGTGTTCATTGACAATATATTGGTCTACTCGAAGAATGAAGAAGAGCACAAGGAACATTTGCGCTTGGTTCTCGAGAAGCTCAGGGAACATCAGTTTATGCCAAGTTCAGCAAATGCGAGTTTTGGTTTAAGGACGTTGGATTTCTCGGACATGTAATATCAGGAGAAGGAATAGCAGTAGACGCTACCAAGGTTGCATCTGTCACTGAGTGGTTGGCACCCACCTCAGTTGGAGAGATCCAAAGTTTCCTTGGACTCCCAGGTTATTATCAGAGATTCATTGAGAATTTCTCCAAGATCGTGAAGCCCATGACAGAGTTATTGAAGAAAGACACCAAGTTTAAATGGACCAAGGATTGTGAGGCTAGTTTTCAGGAGTTTAAGAAACGTTTGGTTACAGCCCCAGTGCTTATTCTCCCAAATATACGCAAGGATTTCCTAGTATATTGTGATGCTTCTCGTCAGGGACTTGGAGGCATTCTTATGCAAGAAGGAAGAGTTGTTTCATATGCCTCAAGTCAGCTTCGACCTCATGAGTTGAATTATGCCACACATGATTTGGAGTTAGCAGCCGTAGTGCACGTGCTCAAGACTTGGAGGTACTTTCTTATCGGAAACCTTTTGATGTTTACACAGATCATAAGAGTTTGAAGTACATCTTCACGTAGAAGGAGTTGAAGCTTAGGCAGAGGAGATGGTTGGAGATCATAAAGGATTATGACATGAGATTGCGTTATCACCCAGGAAAGGCCAATGTTGTAGCAGATGCTTTGAGCCCAAGAGTTATGTTAACACGCTCATAACCGGAGGATTACCCTAGGAGTTAGGCGATGACCTTCAAGAACTTTGCTTGGAGATAGTTCTGAGAGGTTATGTTTCGACACTGGAAATTCAGTCCCCTTTGCTTGGAAAGACCCGAGAAGCCCTGAAGACGGACAAGGAGATTGCAGAGATAAAGGAGAGGATGAGTAAGGGAAAGGCTAAAGATTTTCGTGAGGATGAGCATGAAACTTTATGGTTTGAGGATCGCATTTATGTGCCCAATGACCCTGAGATCAGGAAGTTAATTCTTCAGGAGGCTCATGATTCACCTTACTCGATTCACCCAGGCAACACCAAGATGTATTTGGACTTGAAGGAGAGTTTCTGGTGGACAGGAATGTGGAAGTACATTGCAGAGTATGTAGTAGTATGCGACGTATGTCAGAGAGTTAAGGCAGAGCATCAGAAACCAGCAGGGTTACTTCAGCCTTTGCCGATACCCGAATGGAAGTGGGATAAACTTGGCATGGATTTCATCACTGGATTACCCATGACTCGTTCAGGTTATGATTCTATCTGGGTTGTAGTTGATCGCTTGACCAAGGTAGCACATTTCATCCCTGTGAAAAAAACTTATACGAGCGCTAAGTTAGAGAAGATATACATGACTAAGATCGTATGTCTACATGGAGTTCCGAGGACCATCGTATCAGATAGAGGAACACAGTTTACTTCAAAGTTTTGGAATCAGTTGCATGAAACTTTGGGTACTAGGCTAGAGTTCAGTATAGCCTTTCATCCGCAGACAGATGGACAGACCGAGATAGTCAATCAAATTTTGGAGGACATGTTGAGAGCTTGTGCGCTAGATTATGGATCTAGTTGGGATGATAATTTACTTTATACATAATTCTCCTATAACAACAGTTACCAAGCCAGTTTGAAGATGGCCCCTTTGGAAGCTTTCTACGGAAGGAGGTGCAGGACACCATTGTCGTGGGATGAAGTTGGAGATCGACAGTTGTTCGGATCAGATTTAATCAGAGATTCTGAGGAGAAGGTCAAGTTGATTCATGATAGACTCAAGATAGCCCATTCTAGGCAGAAGAGTTATGCCGATACTAAACGCAAGGAGGTAGCCTATGAAGTCGGAGACAGAGCATATCTTTGTGTGCCCCCACTTCGAGGAGTTAAGTGATTTGGAGTCAAAGGAAAGTTAGCACCATGATTTGTGGGACCATGCAGAGTTTTGGAATGTATGGGAGAAGTCGCTTACAAGTTGGAATTACCCGAAGGTTTGTCGGGAGTTCATGATGTGTTTCACGTTTCCCAGTTGAAGAAGTGCCACGCAGAGAAGGCCGATATTCCTCCAAGAGATACAGTGCCACTGGAAGCGATTCAGTTGCAGAGTGATCTGACCTATGAGGAGAAACCTGTTAAGCTTCTCAAGTTTGCCAGTCGAGTTACCCGCAACAGAGTCATCAAATTTTGCAAAGTTCAGTGGAGCCACCATACCGAGGATGAAGCTACCTGGGAGCGCGAAGAAGACCTCTGAGGGAGTCCCGGACTAGGGGGTGTCCGGATAGCCGAACTATCATCATCGGCCGGACTCCAAGACTATGAAGATACAAGATTGAAGACTTCGTCCCGTGTCCGGATGGGACTTTCCTTGGCGTGGAAGGCAAGCTTGGCGATACGGATATGTAGATCTCCTACCCTTGTAACCGACTCTATGTAACCCTAGCCCTCTCCGGTGTCTATATAAACCGGATGGCTTTAGTCCGTAGGACGAACAACAATCATACCATAGGCTAGCTTCTAGGGTTTAGCCTCCTTGATCTCGTGGTAGATCTACTCTTGTAACACACATCATCAATATTAATCAAGCAGGACGTAGGGTTTTACCTCCATCAAGAGGGCCCGAACCTGGGTAAAACATTGTGTCCCTCGTCTCCTGTTACACTATAGGAATCAGCTACTTTGCCGTCCGCCATGGCGGACGGCAAAGGCATGAACGGCGGACGGCAAAGGCCTTTGCCGTCAGCCGCGGACGGCAAAAGGCTCCGTCAAAGTAGGCTACGGTAAATAGCTACTTTGCCGTCTGCGACGGACGGCAAAGAGAGCGGACGGCAATAATTGCGCTGTCAGTCCGTTAAGTGGCTAACGGCAGGCCTTTGCCGTCCGCCGCTGACGGCAAAATTTCTAGTGTCTTTGCCGTCCGCCGTATGATGTCATCTACACGTCACTACATGGCAGGTTCTTTGCCGTCCGCCACTGATGGCGAAGTCTTTGCCGTCTGCCACTGTAGGCAAACTGACCAAATGGGTCAGCTCCCAGGAAGCACAGCTAGATGCCACGTGTCTTCTTTGGCGTCCGCGGCGGACGGCAAAGAGCCCGTTGCCGTCGGTGGCAGACGGCAAAGAGCCTGTATATTGGCTCTTTTATCTGTTTTTTATTAAATCCAACAATTTTCATCACAAATATATATGACATATATAGATATATTTCAAAAGGCCATTACAGAGCAAACATATAAGATATCCAACACATAACTTCATCATCCAACCATATATATTACATGCATAGTTCCATCATACATAACAAGTTCAACATAGAGGCATCCAACCATATATATTACAACAGTTTCATCCAACGATACATGCATAGTTCAACGATACAAAAGAAACAGAGAAAGGGATAAGGAGCACTCCACCTATGCAAGCTTTCGTCAAGTGAATGAAATCTGCAAAATGAAAAATAAGAAAGTTAGAACAAGAAGAGTAGAACAAGAAGAAGAGTAGAACAAGAAGAAGACTAGAACAAGAAGAGTAGAACAAGAAGAAGACTAGAACAAGAAGAGTATATCATTTATGAGCTAACTTACGTGAAATGGATCATATATGAGCTAACTAAGTTGAAATGGGTCGTTTATGAACTAGCTAAGGTGAAATGGATCATTTATGAGCTAACTTAGTTGAAATGGATCGTTTATGAGCTAACTAAGGTGAAATGGATCGTTTCTGAGGTAACTAAGGTGAAATGGATTGTTTTTAGCTAACTTAGGTGAAATGGATCATTTATGAGCTAACTTAGTTGAAATGGATCGTTTTTGGGCTAACTTAGGTGAAATAGATCATTTATGAGCTAATTTAGTTGAAATGGATCTTTTTGAGCTAACTTAGGTGAAATGGATCATTTAAGAGCTAATTTAGGTGAAATGGATCATTTTTTAGCTAACTTGGTGAAATGGATCGTTTATGAGCTAAATTAGTTGAAATGGATCGTTTATGAGATAACCTAGGTAAGATGGGTCATTTTGGAGTTAACCTAGGTGAAATGGGTCATTTTAAAGCTAACGTAGGTAAAATGGATCATTTAGGAGCTAATCTAGGTAAAATGGGTCATTTTTGAGCTAACTTGGATGAACTGGATCATTTATAAGCTAACCTAGGTAAAATGGGTCATTTTAGAGCTAACTTAGGTAAAATGGATCGTCTATGAGCTAACTAAGCTAATTATGCAATTTTTGACATAAGTAAGCTAAGTACAGATCGTTTTAGAGCTAACTTAGGTAAAATGGATGGTTTTGGAGGTCAGTAAGCTTATTAAGTCATTTTGGAGGAGAAGAAGCTAAGTCTAGGTCATTATGGTAAGCATTGGAGGAAATAAAGCTAAGTCTAGGTCTTTATGCATGTGTTAAGCAAAACACTAGATAAACTTACCAAGATCTAGGAGGTGTAGGAGCGGGGTGGCTCGTGTCGGTAGCTGGAGAAGGATCGTGCGATGCTTGTCTGGAGTTACGCTGCACCAAAGATCATTTCCAATGTCTTGTTAGCATGATGACACTCAAATGTTAAGACTAGCAAGTAATGTCCATTCAAATAAAACTCACCGTGGTCCCAACGTGATCACCTGCCATGACAAACAGTAAACGAAATTAGTACAACATAAAAAAAGACCGACATGAATAATAATATGTGTATCACTTAAGTGTATCATCATCAAGTACAACATAAAAAAATGTAATACCTGACACTACTAATAATCTCGATCAGTATCATCAATAAATGCATAATCATCATCATCACTATAATCAATGACGGGCTCATAGGGTTCATTGGCATCAACATGTGCAAGGCCACCTTGACGTAATCGGTCAAGCATTGACAGGTCATCCGCAGCAGTAATCTCTTCTTGTTCCGGCTCTTCTTGTTCCTCCTCTGGGGTGATGTCAGATTCATTGTCGCTGTCTACTTCAATGTTTTGGGGTGAAGTATAGCGGTTCTTGAAACGCTTTTTGGGAAGACGTGCCTCTTGGAAGAATTCTCCTTCATATGTGTCTGGGTTAATGTGAGGTTCATAATCCTATTCCTTTGGGGGAGAAAGTCTAGCACGTGGCGGCACTTCATAAACGACATCCCAACCTTTTAGATTTGGATTAGTTTGGCAGGCCCACGGTAGATAGAATACTTGGGTCGCCTGTTGAGCCATAATATAGACATCAGGAACATCTAAATGAGTGCTTTGGTTGATTTCAACTAGCCCTACATGTTCATGAGTCCTTCTAGTCTCCTTCGGCTGAAACCAATAACATTTGAAGACTACGACATTCAGTGGGTTTTCACCATAGAACAGAAGTTCATAAATTGCTTCAACTCTCCCATAATACTCGGTACCTCCTTCGCCGATAGCAGATACACAACAATTTGTTGACTTTCGGTCGGCCATAGATAGCTCTTTGCCATAGGTACGAAAGCGATACCCGTTGATGTCGTACTTGTCAAATGAACGGACCTTATAGTCAAAACCATTAGCGACTTGTCTCAATTCGGCGTCCATAGACTCTGAATTAGCCTACAAGTTTAATATGAAAGGATTGTTGCATTATGCACAAATTAGCGAATGAAATGAAATTGTCTAATAGAAATTACCGTTTGTTTGAACCAAGAGATGAAACCGGGATAGCCACCTCCTTGCTTTGCGAGAAGCTCATACTCTTCGACGGAATCCTTTTGGATCTCCGCTCCATACGAGAATATGGCGACGTATCGACTGTATGACATATCCAGGAATAAGAGTAGTTCAAAGGAAATAGAAGTTGCGAAACAATGTACCGAGAACTTACTCGATGTACGGCCGCACTTCTATCAGGTTGTTGAAGATATACAACGAAATGGTCCGCCATTCTTCGTTATCCAAAGATACTGGATGTGAAACACTAGCTGGTGCGAGATTCCCTTTGAATAGGCTGAGGTTGGATCCACCCTTTTTAGGCTCGTCAGCATTGTACCGAGGCTTCGGATTATGCAAATGACGATTTTTGGCTTCGTAGTGCGCTGTTACGAAGTTTGCCGCCTCCTCTGTGATGAATGCCTCAGCCATCGATGCTTCAATTCTACGTTTATTTTTACATTTTTCTCGAAGCGTCTTCTGCATCCTCTCAGTTGGGTAGCACCAACGATTTTGCACGGGCCCCCCAATCTTGCCTCGGTCGGGAGATGCAAAATCAAATGCTGCATTGGATTAAAGAAGCCCGGTGGAAAGATCTTCTCTAACTTGCAGATCAACTCCGGCGCCAACTCTTCCATTTCTTCTAGCACGCCAGGCGATAGTTCTTTCGCACAAAGAACACGGAAGAAATAGCTGAGTTCTGCCAGTACTAGCCATTCATCCTCAGGGATGAAGCCACGCAACATCACCGGCATTACCCGCTCAATCCATATGTGCCAATCATGACTCTTGAGACCAAATATCTTCAGTTTATCAAGATTCGCTCCCCTCTTTAGATTCGCTGCATACCCATCGGGGAACATCAACTGCTGTTGCACCCACAAGAGAATTTCCCTCATAGCTGGCCTTCCAAGATTGAACCATGCCTTTGGCTTCGTCCAGTTCTGCTTTCCTTTCGGTTCTTTCATGTTTTGTAACGGCCTATCACATAGCGCCTCTAGATCGACTCTAGCCTTAGTATTATCCTTTGACTTCCCATCTATGCCGAACAATGTACCAAAAAGTGCCTCGGTGATATTCTTCTCAGTGTGCATCACGTCGATGTTGTGTGGGCAAAGGAGGTCTTTGAAGTAAGGCAGATCCCATAAGCATGTTTTGTGAGTCCACGCGTGCTTAGTATTATACCCCTTGAAGTACCCTGGACGTTGTGGATCTGGCTCGAGAGTGTTTAACTGATCCAGGGTCTGTTGGCCTGTCAATGCAGGTGGTGCAGAGTTTTTGACAACTCTACCCCTGATGAAGTTCTTCTTGTCTTTCCTGAACTTATGGCGAGGATCCAGGAACTGTCTATGCATGTCGAAGCAAGAAAACTTGCGACCGGCCTGAAGCCAATGAAACTCAAGAGCTCCCTTGCATGTGGAGCACGAGAACCTTCCATGCACACACCAGCCAACGAATAGCGCATACGCCGGCAAGTCATGCGTCGAGTACATGTACCAGACACGCATTATGAAGTTCCGTTTGCTAAAGGCGTCGTATGTCTTGAACCCATTATCCCAGGCTTCTTGCAATTCGTCCTTAAGCGGCTGCATGTACACATTCATATTTTTGCCCGGATAGTTGGGTCCTGGAATTATCAACGTCAGGAAAATGTTCTTTCTTTGCATAATCTGTCCGGGGGGGAGATTGAGTGGAAAGACAAATACGGGCCAACAACTGTATTGGGCTGCCGTCATACCAAACACACTGAACCCATCCGTGCTGATGCCGACTCGAGGATGCCTCGGATCTGCCGCTTTGTCAGCATGTAATTCATCAAACTTTTTCCACGCAACACCATCCGATGTGTGTACCATCATCAGATTCCCATCTGCATCTAGTTCGGTTCTTTTGCCTGTTTTGTGCCATGTCATCTGTCTGGCCGTCTCTTCGACCATGAAAAGACGTTGAAGTCTTGGTACGATTGGCATATACCGAAGAACACTAACGGGGATTTTGGTCTGTGTCTTCTCACCCATACCGTTATCTACCACAATATACCTGGAAGACTTGCAAATGGGACAATAGTTCAAGTCCGCATAGTCAAGCCTAAATAAGGCACATCCTTTCTCACAGGCATGTATCTTCTCATAGGGCATCTTCAGTGCACGGAGGATTTTGTCCGACTGGTACAGGTTTGCAGGCATTACATGGCCTTTGGGTAGAAAGCGTCCAAATACTTTCATAATTGCGTCATAGCATTCTCTGCCCAAGTTGAACTGAGCCTTCAAAGCCATTACTTGTGAGATGGCATCCAACTGACAAAGCTCAGTGTGCTCGTGGAGCGGACGTTTCGAAGACTCCAATATTTCATTGAAGGCCTTTGCAGATTCCTCCATCTCCTCGTCCGAATCCCGAGCATCATCATAGCCTTGCACCATGTTTTCCATCCCGGTACCATGCTCGTCGGTGCAACGACGATCCACCTCAGCTCGATCACGTTGGGCAGACTCACCATGAAATGTCCACACCGTATAATCGGGCGTAAAACCACTCTTCTGCAGGTGTTTGCCCATTTCAGCCTCTGTCTTCTTTTCCCAATTGCCGCACCGGAAACAGGGGCACCAGGTTTTCTTTTGGCCATTTGCAAATGCGGCTTGCACAAACCCCTTAGTTTTTGTGAACCATTCAGCGCTCCATTTGTTTTGACCAGTGTGACCGGTATACATCCAAGCACGGTCACTCATCTTGACTTTCAGAGCTACTGGACACACAACAATTATATATGTAATTCACCATGTATATATTCATCAGTTGATCTACTTTGTCAATTTTATTACGTCCATGCAACCTACACTCTAATAGGTAATGATAGGTCCTAATCCCACCCGTGTATGTGTAGATTGGGTTCATTTTCCCATGCTATGCTCCGGATCCGACGCAAAATTTCGGCAGCACCTCCCCGCTGTTCTCCTGATACACGTCTCTGCAATAAACAGAGAGGATGTGTACCCGGAGAACAACAGGGGAGGCACTAACGAAATATATGCGTCGGATCCGGAGCAAAGCATATGGGAAAACGAACCCAATCTACACATACTCGGGCTGTCCATGGATAGTGTTGGACAATTCGAAAGAATCAAGGTTATAAATATGCAAATGCATGCATATTTATAACTATGACGCTTTCGAACGGGAGACACATATTGGTTACGCATACTGATGATTCAAGACACATATATAGCTAGCTATCAAGTTTCATCGGAATAGATCAAATAATTAATGGGGGAGGAGGACTTGTCATTTGTGCTCACCCACGAACGAAGGGGCAGAGCTCGTCAAACGCACGGCGAGGTCGTCGAACACCAAACCTCGCAGCGATGAAACAACTGCACTTTTAAAACTACACGATCAACACAATTATATATGATGTTTTTCATAACAAAATCGAAAAATATATGACCTAACTAATAATTCACAAATATATGACCCCGTCGGCCTCTGGAAGGCCAAAGAACACCTTTTCGGGAGGTGTCGGTGGTCGGGGTCAGGGTGTCGGGTCAGGCTCGGGGTCGGGGTGTGGTGTCGGGGTCAGGGTGTCGGGTCAGGCTCGGGGTCGGGGTGTCGGGTCAGGCTCGGGGGGTCGGGGTGTCCGTGTCGGGGTCGGGGTGTCGGGTCAGGCTTGGGGGGTCGGGGTGTCGGGGTCGGGGTCGGGGTCGGGGTGTTGGGGTCGGGGTCTCGGGGTCGGGGTCTCGGGGTCGGGGTGTCGTGTCGGGGTGCCGGGTTGGGGTCTGGGTACCGTGTCGGGTCTGGATCGGGGTGTCGGGGTCGGGGTCGGGGCGTCGGGTCAGGCTTGGGGGGTCGGGGTGTCGGGGTCGGGGTCGGGGTCGGAGTCGGGGTGTCGGGGTCGGGGTGTCGGGGTCGGGGTCGGGGTGTCGGGGTCGGGGTGTCGTGTCGGGGTGCCGGGTCGGGGTCAGGGTACCGTGTCGGGTCGGGTTTTTTTTCCTTTTCTTCTTCTTCCTCTTTTTCCTTTTCTTCCTTTTTTTCCTTCTTCTTATTCTTCTTCTTCTTCTTCTTCCTCCTTTCCTTTTTCCTCTTCTTCTTCTCCTCCTCTCGTCTTTTTTCTTCTTCTTCTTCCTCCTTTCCTTTTTCCTCTTCTTCTTCTCCTCCTCTCCTCTTTTTTCTTCTTCTTCTTCTTCCTCTTCTTCTTTTTTCTTCTCCTCCTCCTCTTCTTCTTCTTCTCCTGATCTCCTCTTTTTCTCTTTTTCTTCTTTCCTAAAACTAAACTAAACCTAAAACTAAAACTAAAAAAATAGAAAAAGAAAAAAACTAAATCTAAACCTAAAACTAAACTAAAACTAAACCTATAAACCTAACACTAATGCTAAAACTAAAATTAAATCTAAACTAAACATAAACCTAAAACTAAAAAAACAGAAAAAAGGAAAAAAAAGGAAGAAGATCACCTGCAGGGTGGAGGAGGGGGGCGGTGCGGCCTGGGGCGGCGGAGGAGCGGGGCGGGGCGGCCTGGGGCGGCGGAGGAGGGGGGCGGGGCGGCCTGGGCTGGCGGCACCGGGCCCGGCCGGAGCGGCGGGGCGCGGAGGTGCCAGGGCGCCGGGGCGTGGCGGCGCCCAGACAGCAGGGCGGTGGGGGCGGCGGGGGCAACGGGGCGGCGGGGCGCCGGGGCGGCGGCGGGGGGCGCTGGGGCGGCGGCGGGGCATGGTGCGACGGGGCGGTGGAGGTGGGAGAGAAAGAGAGAGAGAGGGGGGTGTGTGGGCCGCGGCCCCGTCAACGTTACGTGGGGCCTCCCTCTTTGCCGTCCGCCACCCTTTGCCGTCCGCCTTCTTGCTCTTTGCCGTCCGCTAGCGGACGGCAAAGAGGGGGCCCGTTAGGTTTTTTTTTTGCAGCTCGTCAGTGGGGCCCCTTCCTCTTTGCCGTCCGCTAGCCGACGACAAAGAATCTTTGCCGTCCGCTAGCAGACGGCAAAGAACTGGCTGATGGCAAACTTGGTCTTTGCCATCAGCCAGTTCTTTGCCGTCCGCTTTTTGGAAGCTGATGGCAAAGATCTTCTTTGCCGTCCGCTAGCGGACGGCAAAGAACTAGCAGATGGCAAACTAGCTAATTCCAGTAGTGTTACCATCCGCCTAGACTCACAGTTCGGGACCCCCTACCCGAGATCCACCGGTTTTCACACCGACATTGGTGCTTTCATTGAGAGTTCCTCTGTGCCGTCACCAATAGGCTCGATGGCTTCTTTGATCATCAACAACGACGTAATCCAGGGTGAGACGTTCCTCCCCGGACAGATCTTCGTATTCGGCGGCTTTGCACTGCGGGCCAATTCACTTGGCCATCTGGAGCAGATCGAAAGCTACGCCCCTGGCCGTCAGGTCAGATTTGGAAGTTTGAACTTCACGACTGACATCCGCGGGGACTTGATCTTCGATGGATTCGAGCCACAGCCAAGCGCGCGGCCCTGTCACGATGGGCATGATTTAGCTCTGCTGCCAGACAGTACCCTGGAGGCCGCACTCGAGCCCGCTCCGATTTTCAATTCGGAGCCGGCTGCGCAGATCGAGGACGGGTGGCTAGACACCGCCTCGGGGGCTGCAACCTCTACGGCGTTAGAGCCGAACACTGACCTTGTCCTTCATGAAGCTTGTGACTCCAAGGTGCCGGACTCCTTGCCGGACTCCAAACCTCCCGCGCCCCCTCCGATCAAATCCGGTTGGGCGCCGGTCATCGAGTTCACCACAGCGGACATCTTTCAACACTCACCTTTTGGCGACATCTTGAGTTGGGAAGACCTGGAAGCCGCATTCCTCGATAACTTCCAAGGCACGTATGTGCGACCACCAGACGCTGATGACCTAAGCCACATAATTCAGCAGCCAGACGAATCGGCCAGACAATTCTGGACATGGTTCTTAACCAAGAAAAACCAAATCGTCAACTGTCCGGATGCGGAGGCCCTTGCAGCCTTCAAGCATAATATCCGCGACGAGTGGCTTCCCGGCACTTGGGACAGGAAAAGCCGAAATCCATGGCAGCCCTCACATCACTCATGACCCGCTTCTGCGCGGGTGAGGACAGCTGGCTAGCACGCAGCAACAACCTCAGCAAAAATTCTGGCAGTCCGGATATCAAGGACCGTAATGGCAGGTCGCGTCGTAACAAAAACAAACGCCGCATTAACGGCGACAATAGTGAGGATACGGCAGTCAATGCCGGATTCAGAGGCTCTAAACCCGGTCAGCAGAAAAAGCCATTCAAAAGAACTACTTCGGGCCCGTCCAATTTGGACCGAATACTCGACCGCTTGTGCCAGATACACGGCACCCCCGAAAAGCCAGCTAATCACACCAACAGGGACTGTTGGTTATTCAAACAGGCAGGCAAGTTAATTGCCGAAAACAATGACAAGGGGCTGCACAGCGATGACGAGGAAGAGACCCGACCGCCGAACAATAGAGGACAGAAGGGTTTCCCCACAGGTGCGAACGGTGAACATGATCTACGCAACGCACATACCCAAAAGGGAGCGGCAACGTGCACTAAGGGACGTATACGCAATGAAGCCAGTTGCCCCGAAGTTCAATCCATGGTCCTCCTGCCCGATCACTTTTGACCGGAGGGACCACCCCACCAGCATCCGCCATGGCGGATTCGCCGCATTGGTTCTAGACCCAATCGTCGATGGATTTCACCTCACCAGAGTCCTGATGGACGGCGACAACAACCTGAACCTGCTTTATCAGGACACAGTGCGCAAAATGGGCATAGACCCCTCAAGGATCAAACCTACCAAGATGACCTTTAAAGGCGTCATACCAGGTGTAGAAGCCAATTGTACAGGCTCAGTTACACTGGAAGTGGTCTTCGGATCCCCGGATAACTTTCGAAGCGAGGAGTTAATCTTTGACATAGTTCCGTTCCGCAGCGGCTATCATGCTCTGCTTGGACGTACCGCGTTCGCAAAGTTCAACGCGGTGCCGCACTACGCATACCTCAAGCTCAAGATGCCAGGCCCTCGAGGGGTCATCACGGTCAACGGAAACACTGAACGCTCTCTCCGAACGGAGGAACATACAACGGCTCTCGCGGCAGAAGTACAGTGCAGCCTCTTAAGGCAATTCTCGAGTCCGGCTGTTAAGAGACCGGACACGGCTAAATGCGCCCAGAGTAATATACAACAAGACCACCTGGCACGTTCCGAGCACGCGTAGCAGTGCGGCCCCGACCCCAGCCCCTGTAAAACGTCAAGACAGATCCTTCGTGTACACCATTACGCTCTGAAGATACCATGGGCATGGGGAGAGGGGCGCGACCACGATAGGCCCAGACTGCGGCTCAACCACACCAGGGGCTCTCAAGTGTGTCGTTCTTTTTTTTCTTTTCCTTTTTTTTACCCACAGGACTCCGTTCGTCAAAGGCCCTGTCCGGCAGCAGATCTGCCGAAATCACGATGCAACAGCCAGGGAAGGATAAAGGCTACAACGAATATCCAGGTGGTCTCCATTATGAGCATTTAATCCGTTTTACGCACCATTCCGTAGCCTACCCTTGGAGGGGGACATGTTTAATAGTCCCATCCCTTGCTTATCGCACCATTTGTATCGTTCTGCACTTACAACATTTTTTCTTGAATAAGTAATGCAGCACCTTTTTGCTTCAAATTGCATTTCTCTTTTTATACATATGTTCATTTGTGACATGTCGCATCCGTATGTTTTGGTACGGCTAAATACACCAGGGGCTTATGTTTCCCGCATCATGGTGTGATAAGTCCGAACACTTTCACAAGTGCGGCACCCCGAACTTATAGCATTATATGCATCAGCTCCGAATCATGTCTTGGGTCAATAGTTGGGTTTGCCCGGCTCCCATGTTTTGGTACCTTATGTTCCGTTGTATCGGCTAAGGTAGCACTGGGAGAACCACTGCAATTGCGCCCCAGTTGAGCTGGGTTAACGCCTCAGTGGAGAAAGCTAAAACTGACCGTCATGATGAGGCGAGAGCTGGTCGCTGTTCGAGAGGTTTTTTGCGAGTCCCTAAAGACTTATGCCGCTTAGAGCGAGGAGCCGGTCTTTGTCCAGCCCAGGCGTGGATAGCGCCCCAAATTCGGCCTTCCGAAGACTAGGGGCTTCGCCGAAATTTAAAATTATAGAATTCTATGGCTAAGTGAGAGTGTTCAAGCATTATAAGTACGTTTGCCTTGTTCGTTGTGTTGAGCGCCTCCCTAGATGGACCCAAATATGGGAACAAGAGTGCTCAAATTTATCCCGAACACCCCAGCACTCGTGGCATGGGGGCTGAAGCCGACGACTTACCATCTCTCAGATTTGACAAACAGCCGCACAGAAGGTAATATTTTAAATTAAAATGCGTTGCTTAGCGCAAATGAACTAAGTTTTGAGTGCACAGGATAACAAAATGTGAGTCTACTCAAATATTACATATTTGGAGCACTCACCCACAATAGTGCGGGCGCCCTTCAACACACTCTTATAATACATCTCGGGCGTGCGATGCTCCTTTCCCTCCGGTGGTGGGTCCGTCACGAGCTTCTAGGCATCCATCTTGCCCCAGTGCACCTTTGCGCGGGCAAGGGCCCGACGGGCACCTTCAATACAGGCGGAGTGCTTGATGACTTCAACCCACGGGCACGCATCCACCAGCCGCCGCACCAGGCCGAAGTAGCTCCCAGGCATGGCCTCCTTAGGCCACAGCCGAACTATGAGGCCCTTCATGGCCTGTTCGGCCGCCTTGTGGAGCTTGACCAGCTGCTTCAGCTGGTCGCTAAGGGGCACCGGATGTCTGGCCTCAGCATACTGAGACCAGAAGACCTTCTCCGTCGAGCTCCCCTCCTCAGCCCGGTAGAACGCGGCAGCATCGGACACGCTGCGAGGAAGATCTGCGAACCCTCCTGGAGAGCTCCGAATTCGGGTAAGTAACAGGTAATTAACACTCACATGCTTACTTTGCATGAAAAATGCCTTACCCGCTGCTATTTTCTTCAACGCCTCGATTTCCTGGAGGGCCTTGTAGGCTTCGGCCTTAGCGGCTTTGGTACTCTCAAGAGCCATTGCAAGCTCAGACTCTCGAGTATTCGAGTCATGCTCCAAGCTCTCATGTTTTTTCACGAGATCCTGGAGCTCTTGCTGCACCTCCGCCACCCGCGCCTCCTGCTTCTCTCGCTCGGTGCGCTCCGCGGCCGCATCGCGTTCGGCCGCGGCCACCGCCTCTTTCAGGGTCGCCACCTCGTTTGTGGCCCCTGCAATACCCACGTTATCCTTGTCATTCTTTTTGCAACCAAAATCCTTTTCTGTAAGGTACAATTTTAATAAGGTGTTACTCACCTTCCTTGTCCTCGAGCTGCTTGTTGGCATGGCCGAGCTTGTTCTCGGACCGCTCAAGGTTTTCCTTCAAAGTATTGACCTCCGCAGTCAGTGCGGCAGAGGTCAGCAGCGCAGCCTGCAATACCATATCGACATATTTTTTACGACTCCTGCGTATGTCTTCTTAGATCCTCAGTCCGGCTTTCCTTTCCGAACACTGAACTGAGCATCAGGGGCTACTGTCTATGCGGTACTATTTTACATATCTCAAAATTCTTACCACAAAGCCTGTTAGAAGGCTGCTGCAGGCTTCGGTCAGCCCGCTCTTGGCGAGCTGCACCTTCTGAATCACCGCACGCATAATAGTGCAGTGTTCCTCTTCAATGGAGGCGCCATTGAGCGCCTCCAGCAAGTTATCCGGCGCCTCCGGTTGGACAGAGGCTGCCGGTGTCACGGTCTTGCCCTTCTTACGAAGGGGCCGCCTGCCGGACTCCGGAGCCACTATGGGATCCGGAGCCGAGTCCGGTGCAAAGTCCGAGAGGTTGTCCTGTGACACCTCCGGGGCCTCCTCCTCCTGGCGGGTCCCTTCCCGGGATCCCACCTCGGCATCGTCCGTGTCACGGGGGGTGGAGGCGGTCGGAAGAGAATCCATATCCGACGCGCCTAAGGACCCGCTCGACGAAGCGGGAAGATCGTCCTTGGGTGGACTGTAGGGTTGTATGCGGCATTAGAAAGACAATGTGTGGCAAAAAAGAAAAACCATGAAGTTATTCGGGAGTCCAGATACTTACGATCTCGCCGGAGGCTTGGCCCTTGGAGGCCAGTCCTCGTCGTCGTCACTGGCGTTCGCAGAGCAGTCCGGGGAACGAGTTTTTCCCTTCTTGGACCCTTCGGCCTCCCCCATAGGGGAAGCCTTCCTTTTCTTCCCTTCCCCCGCTGGGGAGAGGCTTTCTTCTCCTCCTCCTCACCCTTGTGGGAGGAGTCGGCCTCGGAGTCATCGTCCGATAACACCTAAAAATGGGAACTCTTTCGAGTACCCGTGGCCTTCTTCTTGGCCTTCTTCTCCGGCACCACATGGGGTGCCGGAGCCAGCAGCCCCGTCAAGCGGGCGTTTAGATCCCGCATAGAGTCAAACTATGGAAAACAAGCATCCCGTAAAGGACAAAATCACTTACCTCGTCAGCTGGACGCTGCGAGCTGAATCCGCGATCTTCGGTAGCGGATGCGGGAGCCTCGGCGCCCTTGAACAGCACCTTCCAGACATCTTCGTACGTAGTGTCGAAGAGCCCGCTCAAAGTCTGGTGCTGCACCGGATCAAACTCCCACATGTTGAAGCCCCGTCGTTGGCACGGGAGAATCTGGCGGATGAGCATGACCTGGACTATGTTGACAAGCTTGAGATTCTTGTCCACTAGCTTTTGGACGCAAGCTTGGAGTCCGGTCAGCTCCTCCGAATCACCCCATGACCGGCCGCTCTCTTTCCAGGAGGTGAGTCGTGTGGGGATGCCGGATCTGAATTCGGGGGCCGCCGCCCATTCGGGGTCACGCGGCTCGGTGATATAGAACCACCCCAATTGCCACCCCTTGATGTTTTCCACGAAAGTGCCCTCAAGCCAAGTAACGTGGGACATCCTGCCCACCATGGCGCCTCCGCACTCCGCTTGGCTGCCCTTGACAACCTTCGGCTTGACACTGAAGGTCTTGAGCCACAAGCCGAAGTGGGGCTGGATGCAGAGGAAGGCCTCACACACGACGATAAACGCCGAGATGTTGAGGATGAAATTCGGGGCCAAATCATGGAAATCCAGGCCGTAGTAGAACATGAGCCCCCGGACAAAGGGATGGAGTGGGAAGCCCAGTCCGCGGAGGAAATGGGGAAGGAATACTACCCTCTCATGGGGCTTGGGGCTGGGGATGAGCTCTCCCTCGTTGGGGAGCCGGTGCGCGATGTCGCTGGACATGTATCCGGTGCTGCGCAGCTTCTGGATCTGCCCCTCCGTGACGGAGGAGGCCATCCACTTGCCTCCCGCTCCGGACATGGTTGGAGAAGGTTGAGGTGAGATGTGCGGCCTTGGGCGCTGGAGCTCGAGTTTGCGGAGATGGATAAGCCAAGGAGGAAGAAGGCGCGGGTAAAAGGGTTGGATCTTTATCCCCTTATATGGGCGGACGGAAAAATGCGTCCCGCCGGCCTGATAAAACTCACTTATCTCCCAAGCGCCGCAATCAATGGCGCGGTTGGGTTACCCACGTCCGTATTGATGGGAATCTCGGAATAAGGGGAACACGATCTCTGCTTTGACAAGACGTGCCAAGGAAACCGCTTCGCTAAACGCACTGAGGTGGTACAATAAAAACAATTCTAGTAAAAGCTTGGTAGTGGTGTGACCTCACACCATCAAATACGTCAGCAGATTGGACTTGTGTAAATATTATTCTCTCTACGGTGGTATGTGGAAATTATTTTTGCAGAGCCGGACACTATCCTGGTGTTCACAATCTTCTATAAATTATTCAGAGGAAGAACCCGCCTTGCAATGCCGAAGACAATATGCGCGCCGGACTCGTCATCATTGAAGCCTGGTTCAGGGGCTACTGAGGGAGTCCCGGACTAGGGGGTGTCCGGATAGCCGAACTATCATCATCGGCCGGACTCCAAGACTATGAAGATACAAGATTGAAGACTTCGTCCTGTGTCCGGATGGGACTTTCCTTGGCGTGGAAGGCAAGCTTGGTGATACGGATATGTAGATCTCCTACCCTTGTAACCGACTCTGTGTAACCCTAGCCCTCTCCGCTGTCTATATAAACCGGATGGCTTTAGTCCGTAGGACGAACAACAATCATACCATAAGCTAGCTTCTAGGGTTTAGCCTCCTTGATCTCGTGGTAGATCTACTCTTGTAACACACATCATCAATATTAATCAAGCAGGACGTAGGGTTTTACCTCCATCAAGAGGGCCCGAACCTGGGTTTTACCATCATCAATATTAAAACATCGTGTCCCTCGTCTCCTGTTACCATCCGCCTAGACGCACAGTTCGGGACCCCCTACCCGAGATCCGCCGGTTTTGACACCGACAACCTCCGCAAGGACCACCCACACCTTTTTGCTGACCAATCCGACTCTCGAGGGCGAGATTCATCATAAGGGGGGTAGGTTTGTAACAACCTAATTTTCAATTTGGATGTTATCCATAGATCATTCATATATATCCATGATTTATGCATTTTTTGTTGCTTTGTTTTAGTTGCATTTTGATCCAAGAGACCTTAAGCAACTCAAGGACCAATTTGAGAGAGTTGGAGGTTTCGCAAAAATCCAGTTTTGATTTATCAAAATATGGTAAATTGGATCAAATTGTTTTTCAAAATTCTTTTCCAATTATTTTAAAATGGAGAGAGAAGATAAAATGACTTCTTCAAAATAAGCTAAGAAATATTGGAAATTGAATTTTGAATTTTGGAGATTTTATTTTATTTTATTCGCTAGTTTATTTATTTGTTTGCGAAGTAATTAGTACTATAATGTTTGTTTTTAGTTTAGGCATTTAGGCGCAGAAAAATGTTCACTAGGTCACTAATAAGGCCATATTATTATGTGAATTTTTCTGGAATTTTTAAGATATTATTTATATTTATTTTTTGCGTGTTTTGTCTCTGGAAAAAATGTTTTAAAAAAACTTTCCGCCAGACCGGGCCAGCCCAGCAACCGCCAGGCCGAGGCCCAGCCCAACTCGCCCGACCGACCGAGTCCCTCCTGGAGTCCGGCCGGAGCACGCCCGCGCCGTCGCCTCGGAGTCCGGGTCGGACTCCACCCCGCCGCCGCCTTTGCCCCCTTGCCCAAGCCGCCCAACCCCTCAACACCTATAAGTACCGAGGCCCTCGGCCCCTTAGCCTCCTCACCTCGAGCCGACGCCGATGCAGTCTGCCACCGCCGCCGCAAGCTAGCGCCGCCACCGCAAGTCGCTGCAGCTGCCTCCCACCACCGCAGATGCTGCCGCCGCACTCCGCCGTCGTCGTCCCCACCTAAGAGCGTGACCACCACCACCGTTCACCTCGCCGCCATCGAAGACAGCTGCCATCGGTAGCTCTCGCCGCCCTTGCCATCCGATCTGGATCTTACGGTCCAGATCGCATTTGTTTTTTTCGTTTTCGTCTAATTAGTGAACGTTCAGCACTTAAGCGTTTGTAGCGAACGTCTTTTGTTCTGTTAGGTTCTGTAGTGAACGTTCGTTTGATAGAGTTTATCTTTTTATTTTAGTTTTCTGCTAGGGACCTATTTGTAGTTTTATTTTACATATTTGTCCCTTCGTTTCAAACTAGCAAAATTTTTTGCTCGTTTGTCCAAATTCGACGAAACCAATGCCAAAATCTTCAGAGCGATCTCATCTATCCACTAAACCAACTTGAACATGTTTTTGAAAATTTAAAGTTTGAGTTTAGTTCATATTTAGTTTTGATCTTGTTTTGTTCGTATCTTGAGTTTTGTAGCTCCATTTTAGTTGATTCTTTTTGCAAATCGTAGTTAATCACTTGTACCTCTTGTTAAGATCTAATCCACATAATTATAATGCTGCTAAAATTGTTTTTCTGTTTAGATCAGATATTTGCTAGTTTTTGAGTTTTCTGGACCTTTTCTTCGTTTTCTCTTTGCATCGTTTGCTTGAGTGCTTATGTATGTTATTATTTGTTTACGTTAGATTTTCTGGAGTGCGAAGCTTGTTACTACGAATCCCTAGAGTTTTCCGAGCGTCAGAAGGCAAGTTATACTTTGATCATACTTTTTAATACCCAGTTTTTACTATGCATTAGTTTTACCCCTGAAATATTTGTATGAGTAGGATTGGGAACATGTGGTTTGGATGTAGTTCATGAGGTAGGAACCTATTACCTTTGATCACCCCGGGAATATACGTTACGTTCATATATTTCTTAGCTATGCTCGTAGACGGGGATTGGTTCATGATATTTATGAAAGTTGTGAGAGATAATAATTTTGGACAACATTAAGGTGGCAACTTTAATACACATCTGGGTGGATTGTTTGGGGCACCTGGAGAAACTAGTGCTTGCCGATGGGAATCCTAGAGTACCCGTGTGATTACCCTCAGTCCTCCACCCAGGCTCAAAGGGATCATATGATATTTCGTGCCTAGAAACTTCCGTCTGCAGCCACAAGCCATTATGGGCTCCCACATAGTTGAGTAAGTTGTGTGACCTCTTTCAGTGGTAGACTAGAAGATGTAGGGGAAAGTAGGTGTACCGGTCTACCCAGAGTAAAGAGTAAATACTTCAGAAAGGCTATGTCTCGATCTTTCGATCATGGTTGTGGTCGAGTCTTGTGGAGAAAAGTGTGCAACCTCTACAGAGTGTACAAACTAATCATGGTTAGCTGTGTCCCTGGTTATTGACAATTTGAGTATCTGGAAGTGAATACTTTGTTGATCTCATCACTCTTTAATTAATGTATTGGATTTACTGTATTATACTTGGTTAATTTTGGGATTTGAGTTGGAGGAACCTTCTCAATCATGGTATAAACTTTGTAGTAAATAAAAATTATTCCTTTGTTGTAGGGAAAAATTAGATTTATGCAAAATTAAACTTAGAGCCTCCACCAACCAAATATGCATGTAGATATAGTCTGTTTCATTCATTTACTCTACAGTGTAACTCTGCCAGCATATTCCATGTGCTGACCTACACGGCTGCAACGTCTCATGTTGCAGACTTTACCGACGAAGAATAAGGTGCGCTAGATCGTTTTCATGCACTCAGTTATGCCCTAGAGTTGTGGACTCATTTATGTTCGAAGCTTCCACAGTTACTTTATTTAGATGGCCTTCAGCCATATTATTTTTGTAATAAATACTCTTTATGAGGACCTCGATGAAATAAGTGTGTGATTGAACCCTGTTATAATCCTCGAGTACTGTGTGTGTCAGCATACCGATCCAGGGACAACACTTAAGCACAGAGACTTCGATCCGTTGGGATCGGTTCGCTACATAAAGGGGTTGTCAATCCCTTCACAGTTACCTACAAAAGTGAGATCTGATAGAGATAGATAAACGATAAAGTAAATATTTTTGGTTTTTTGGGTTTATAGATCGGAAAGTAAAAGATTGCAAAATAGTAGATCAGAAACGAATATGATGGAAAAGAGAACTTAGATGATGGAAAAGAGAACCGGGGGCCATAGGTTTCACTAGTGGCTTCTATCAAGATAGAAAATTAAACGGTGGGTGAACAAATTACTGTCGAGCAATTAATAGAAGAGCACATAATTATGACGATATCTAAGGCAATGATCATGAACATAGGAATCACGTCCGTGTCAAGTAGACCGACTCCTGCCTGCATCTACTACTATTACTCCACACGTCGACCACTATCCAGCATGCATCTAGAGTATTAAGTTCATAAAGAACGGAGTAACACATTAAGTAAGATGACATGATGGACATGAATGAACTCAAGCAATATGATGAAAACCCCATCTTTTTATCCTCAATGGCAACAATACAATACATGCCTTGCTGCCCCTACTATCACTGGGAAAGGACACCACAAGATTGAACCCAAAGCTAAGCACTTCTCCCATTGCAAGAAAAACCAATCTAGTAGGCCAAACGAAACTGATAATTCGAAGAGACTTGCAAAGATATCAAAACATGCATATAAGAATTTAGAGAAGATTCAAATAATATTCAAAGATAATTTGATCATAAATCCACAATTCATCGGATCTCGGCAAACACACCACAAAAGAGTATTACATCGAACAGATCTCCAAGAACATTTAGGAGAACATGGTATTGAGAATCAAAGAGAGAGAAGAAGCCATCTAGCTAGTATCTATGGACCCATAGGTATGTGGTAAACTACTCACGCTTTATTGGAAGGACAATGGTGTTGATGCAGAAGCCCTCCATGATCGAATCCCCCTCCAGCAGGACACCGGAAAAGGCCCCTAGATGGGATCTCACGAGTATAGAAGGTTGCGGTGGTGGAAATGTGTTCTCGCGGCTCCCCCTGATGGTTTTGTGGTATAAGAGTATATATGGGCGAAAAAATTAGGTCAGGAGACCCACAAGGGTCCCACGAGGTAGGGGAGCGCACCCTCCACCCTCGTGGCCGCCTCATTGCTTCTCCGACTTCATCTCCAAGTCTCCTGGTTTGCTTCTGGTCCAAGAAAGATCATCACAAAAGTTTTATTTCGTTTGGACTCCGTTTGGCATTCCTTTTCTGCGAAACTATAAAACATGCAAAAAACAGAAACTGGCACTAGGCTCTAGGTTAATAGGTTAGTCCCAAAAATAATATAAAATAGCATATTAATGCATATAAAACATCCAAAGCAGATAATATAATAGCATGGAACAATAAAAAATTATAGATACGTTGGAGACGTATCAGTCCCCTGGACCTCCACCAACCTGAACTCCAACTGCACATATTCACTTTCCGGGAGAAAAAAAATTAGACAGAAGGATTCATCGCATTTTACAATACGGAGCCACCACCACCTCCTGTTCTTCATCGGGAGGGTAGATCTGGAGTCCGTTCCGGGCTTTGGAGATGGGAATCTGTCGCCATCATCATCACCAACCTTACTCCATCACCAATTTCATGATGCTCATTGCCGTGCGTGTGTAATTCCATCATAGGCTTGCTAGACGGTGATGGGTTGGATGAGATTTATCATGTAATTGAGTTAGTTTTGTCAGGGTTTGAACCCTAGTATCACTACAAAAAAAAGACACATCCCTGACATTTTGGGCCGAACGAAACTTTTTTCTGTCATACATATGACATTTCTATGACGATAATTGTGACAAAACCCGGTATCATCATAGATGTGGTGGGCTCCTACTTCTATGACAAAAAATCATGACAGAAAATGGGCTTTTCGTCATAGGCGTGCCGGAGACGCAGCTACATGACATTCTTTGGGCCATCCATGATGGAAAAAACCATGGTAGAAGCGAGGGCGAGGAAAATTTGAGGGAGTTCCCGGTTACGGTGGGTGGTCGGGGGACGAGCGATGTGCGTTTCTCTCGTACATGTACGCGCGTGTGTGCGAGGCGTTGGCTCTAACTGAACCCGAGCGAGGCGTTGGGCTCTAACTGAACCCGAGCGATTGCACTGCAGGCTACGCATTACTGAACCTGAGCGATCGATCGATAGCTGTTAACTGAACCCAATCGAGCGATTCCTTCACTACTGTTGCTAACTGAAGCCGATTGATGCTGCCTCTAGGATGAACAGTGAGCATTGCGGGGGGGGGGGTGGATGAACAGTGAGTGGTGGCGTTGCCTCTGGATGAACAGGACCCCGTGGTGTGGAGGGCTGGATGCACAGTAGGCGGTGGAGGGGTGCCCCTGGAGGGGTGGTTGAACAGTAGCCGATGGAGTAGCGCACGGTGGAGGATGGATGAACAGGAGCCCGTGGAGGCTGGAGGAGGTCGACGGTAGCCCGTGGAGGATGGAGGAGGTCGACGGTGGAGATGAACAGTATCCCGTGGAGTCCCATTTTGCGGTACGCCACACCCCTCCCGATGAACAGGACCCCCGTTTCGACCATAGCGCTCCAACACAAGTCCGTTTCGTCCGTTTTGCGGTATGCCACACCCCTTCCTATGAACAGGACCCCCGTTTCGACCGTAGCGCTCCAACACAAGTCCGTTTCGTCCGTTTTGTGGTACGCCACACCCCTCCCAATCAACAGGACCCCTGTTTCAACCGTAGGAAGTCCGTTTCCTCCGTTTTGCGGTACGCCACACCCCTCCCGATGAACAGGATCCCGTTTCAAACGTGGCCGGTCGAACACAAGGCCGTTTCCCCCGTTCTGCAGTACACCACGCCTCGTTTCCATCGCTGGTTCCATCCAAGCCCTCCCGATGAACATGACGACGCATTCTGTTCCGACCCAGCTGGTTCGCTCCCCATGAACATGATGATGACGCTGTTTCTCCCTTCCGACCCAGCCATGTAACGAGCCCTGGTCGTATGTATGCGCGAGTAGGCATTCGAGACCCCACCCGTATGTACACATACGTGGCTGTATTTTCTTTCTTGCACACTGGCCGCTGTACGTACGTGTACATGCTACGTGCGCACCTCTACATCGACACGTGCGTGCCTTACATCCACCAGTACATATGTACGTACACGTTTGCGACCAGAATGACAATGCTACGTACGTCGACCAGGTGGGTCCCGACTGTTAGGCACTTCCTTGCGTGCGAAGATGTAGCTGGTGGGTCCCAGCAGTCAAGGGGGCGAATCGTTTTTTTTGCCCGGACGCACTTCCTTGCGTGCGAAGGTGTGGCTGGTGGGTCCCAGCAGTCAGGGGGGCGAATCGATTTTTTCTGGACGCACTTCCTTGCGTGCGAAGATGTAGCTGGTGGGTCCCAACAGTCAGGAGGGCGAATCGTTTTTTTCCGGACGCACTTCCTTGCGTGCGAAGATGTAGCTGGTGGGTCCCAAAAGTCAGGGGCGAATAATATTTTTCACAAAATACGGTGGCCCGTCCGGTGGGTCCCCGCTGTCAGGTGGAGGAATAATTATTGTGCGCGTAATAAGGAGGCACTTCCTTGCGGCTGCCATGGACCCAGCTGTCAGCTTCTCCACGTACAGTCCACGTCCGATGGAAGTCGTTCCTTGACCACTTTGACCACGCCGAACCACGAGCACCACAGTGGTGGACGACGGTGAGGCCTAGGAAGGGGACGATACGGAGCCGGGGAAGACGCGGCAGTGGATGCACACGCGGAGAGGAGTACGCGGGTTCAATGGTTCGACTGCCCTGCCGTCGCCGCAGAATAACAGGGGGTGTGGTTGAGTGGAGGGATGGCCTGTCCAGTGGTGGGAGTAGTAGGGGCGGTGAGGCCTCCGCGGCAGCACAGCCGGCCACGGGAGGCAGGAGCAGGCGGCACGACTGGCGCTGCTTTGGGCGGCTGGAGCAAGAAGACGAGAGGTTGAATAAGCACGACGGCTGTTGGATGGACATCGTACGGTCACTGCAGCTAGAATCGTTTATATTGACTAAGTTGACAAAGCCCTTGGTACGTCAACTTAGTAGGCCCACAGGTTAGCTTTCGAAACGGTGTGCCCCAGATGTCAGGGGGAGGAATCATTTTTTGGGCGGGTGAAGCTAGAATATCCGAGATTGAAGAAGAAGCACGACATCTGTTGGATGGACATCCAACGGCCACTGCTGCTAGAACCGTGTGTTGACTATAAGTTGACAAAGCCTTGCGTACGCGCCAACTCTTTTTTTAGGGGACGCGTCAACTTAGTAAGGCCAGAAGTGTGTGGCAGAGAACTTAGAGCCCATTTGAGATTTGTAAGAATGTGCAGCCCATTTTTGAATTCTAATGGAATTTACTACAAGCCATTTACAGTTTGTTAAGAGTATAGCCCATTTCAACCAACCGTTCAAAATAGAATTCAATAAAATTTCCCACATTAAATACAATTTCAATATTAATTTATATTACGTAAAAATCCAACAAAACATTGCGCTCGCAACAATTAATGAAATTAAAATTTTCAATATCCAAAAATAATATTTTATAAAGTAATTATGTGTTTGGTGCATTTTTTATATTTACTGCCGAGTATTTATAATTACATCCCATTTATTATTTCTTAAAGCCCATTTTCTTATTAAGCCTAATGCATCCCTCCTAAGAAAGATTTGCAGCCCAGCGGGGCGGAGAATAACAACTTGACCTTGCCTGGGTATTCCTAAAAAAAGTATAGCTGGGCTAGCCATTTTTAGCTTGAAAAAAATTAATATCTGGGCTGGATATCTGGCCTGGGCTAGACGGGCCACAGCCCGCCCAGTTAATACCTGCAGCGATTTTTTCGTTGTTGTTCAGAGGATAAAAATTAATATCTGGGCTAAACATCGAAAAACTCTATAGTGCTCACACCTCAAAAACACAAATACTGCTCGAGCTGCTTGGTCCCAGCTGTCGGCCGCTTCTTGTGCAATTCTCTCGTTTATTGACCAGTACATAGGTTGACAATGGTGTGGGACCGTGATGTCAGGAAACCAGGAGGAAGCAAAATAAATTATAGTTTTATATATCTATATCTATATCTATATCTATATCTATACTACTATATAGTGTATCAGTTTTGAGATGGATCTAGAGCTTCAATCATAACCGTTGGTCTCCAAAATCCAAGGGCTAAGATCAGCCTGATTCGCGATGAATAGTAGACTGGTGTTGCCTCTGCTGTGTTCTAGAATATTCACGTGGCCCTTCCAGAAAAAAAGGCCCATATGCATGCCTCATGGGCTATATTTTACTGCTTGAGGGCATGACGACTTGAGCCCAGATAAGAAGGTTTGGGAGGAGAATGGGAAGAAAAAATAATAGAGTAACATACAATTTTTTAATGAACCTCCAGTGTTTTAGATGTGAATGTACACTTTTTTGTATGAATATTAAAAACAATAGTGGGTGGAATTCCATTTATCAAAATCACTCCATTATATATTTTTTGAGTCCCACTCCAAAATCACTCCATTCTTTTAAGACGTGCATTGCACATGCATACATACTACTCCCTCCGTCCTAAAATAAGTGACTCAAAAATGACTCAACATTGTACTAACGTTAGTACAAAGTTGAGTAAGTTTTGAGTCACTTATATTGGGATGGAGGGAGTAGTATATAATAAGGAGGCACTTGCGTACGTTAGGCTATGGCCCTGGTGGGTCCCCATTGTCATCCTCTCCAAGTAAAGTAGTAGTATATAATAAGGAGGCACTTGCGTACGTTAGGCTATGGCCCTGGTGGGTCCCCATTGTCATCCTCTCCAAGTAAAGTCATCTCCTTGCCCGCGCGCGCTTTCCGCCCGAAACAGTCAGCGCCGCCCGCCCCGCTTCCCGGTGCAGGCGATTGCTCCGCCTTCAAACGACACAAGTGCCGCCCGTCCGTCCATCTGCCGCCCACATTAATGATACGCGGTTGCCGAGGTGGCTACTCCGGCACCACATGTCCGTCCCTCCGCCGCCCACCATTGCTATATAAACTGTTGCGCCAGCAATAGCTGCAGTCATCCGCATCCGTTCCCTTTCTCCTGTCCACACCACTACTGCCCACCATGGCTTCCTCGCGCTCCAGCGCTCTTCGGGACGGGCGGACGGTGGACCACAAGGAGATGGCAGCCATTGCTGCCGACCGGTTGGCCGGCAGGCAGCTGGAGGACGACGACATCCCAATGGAGAACATGGTAGTCAACAATCTGGCACCAACCCCCTCCTCCACGCCATCCTCGCCGGTGCATTGCACCATGACCATCAGCGAGGCCCATGCCCAATATATGGATACGGCGAGGCAGATGCGTGAGGAGCAGTTCCGGGAGGCGCATGCTGATGCCGCCTACAACCACCATCTCCTCCAGGAGCACCTGCAGGCGGAGGAGCAGATCGCTGCGGAGTGTGCGGAGTGTGCGGAGCAGGAGGCGCTGCTCGACTCGTACCGCTCCGCCCACAAGGGCCGCCTCGAGCGCTGCCGGTACCGCATGCGTGTGGCGGAGGCTGCGGCCGCCTACAAAGAGGGCGATGAAGCGGGCGAGACGCTGGTTGGCGAGACCGAGGACAAGGCAGAGGACAATGTCGACTCCGACGAGTCACCGCTCCGCTGGCGTCGACGAGGCCCTGCTCCGCCGAGGCCCCGCAGCGCCAACAACGAGGGAGAGGACACAACCGGCTCCGCCGAGGCCCCGCCCCGACAACAACGAGGCAGAGGACATCGCCGGCTTAGTCGAGGCCCCACCCTGCCAGCAACATGGGGAAGGATTTCCATCGCTCCGCCAAGGCGCCGCCCGCCGGCAATGAGATAGAGGACATCACCGGCTCCGTCGAGGCCCCGCCCCGCTGCCAACGAGGCCGCGCCACATAGAAAACGAGGAAGAGTAGAATATGGTAGGTCACCGCCGCTCGGGTCCAAGTAAGGCCACCGCTACTACCCTTCGGTTGAAGCCAAGCTAGGCGGGTTGACCATTGACGTCCGGTTAGCTTCTTGGCGGCGACGTGGAGTCGGAGAGCTGCGCTAGAGAAGAACGCTGCTTCTACTTAACTGCTAGTGCAGTTGGCTGACTGGCATGTTGGCCCAATAGGCCACATGTCAGTTATGCAACTGCACCTGCAGTTAAGTCACTGAAGCTTCTGTTCGGCTCAGCAGGACACCGGTGGGTAGCTTCGGTTAATTAATTATACCTCTAGCGCACCCCTTTTTAGTTGAAGAATGTATGAAATGTAATGATATCCGACATGTTTATATGAAATCCGACCGTGTATGAATGAATTTATTGCGATTAGTTCGAATTCCTGTATCACTGGCATTGGATGAACATGCAAAACAATACGTACTAGCATTATTCCCAGGGTGATCACCTCATTTGCAGCAGTTTCACATGTACTCCCTCCTATCCTTTCTATACAAGTTTTGTCTGCAGTCAAAGTATCTCTACTTTAACCAATCTTATAGAAAAAAGTATGCACTTTCACAATGTGCAAAGTAAAAAGGAACAGAAGGAGTACAAAGAGTTTGAGCAGCTTTTTAGCGTTTCTGTACATTGCAATCAAACACATAGGGCTGGCAATTCATAGAGAACATTCAAAACAATTGATGATTATGCATCTCAGCGACTCACATGTGAGATGCAATATTTACTTTGCAACTAAAGAATAAAGAAAAAAATGATCAACGCTGCTGACAGTAAGGGCGTCCCATTCGAAAATATCAAACGCATGTCTTAAAATCAATGAGAAAAATTTGACAAGGTTGTCCCATTCCAAAATATCAAATGCCTATGATTGTGGAATGGGCAGGGTTTGCCATCAGTTCAGACATTGACATGGCACCTCGTGCTAAATAAACCAGTTGTTCTTTTTGTGCAGTTCCACCAAAATCAACCAAATTCACGCATAGCTTGTATAATTTGGCCCTTATTGTTGCAACGCCTTGAACTTATCGGCACCTCCTTTCTTCTGGTGGAAATGAATGATTCGATGTATTCATGAACATTTTGTGCAGTTCCCATTGAAATCAAGATGATCACCCCTGTTTGCACAAATACAGAAAAAGAGATTAGTATAAAGCAAACTGTACTATGAATCGACAGTTTAAATAGGCACCTAAATGGTCCATGTAGAGCACACTTTTAGAAAAATGGAACTCACCAGAAAGAATCCTAGAACAACATTGTACTCACACATCACAGCAAAAAAATGGAGATTTGTCAGTCCTTCTGAGCTGAAGTTAGTTTGGTCTTGTGGGGAGTAATGTAACCATCCTTCAACTGCTCCTTATGATGAGAATCCTAGAACAACATTGTACTCGCGCATCACAGCAAAAAAATGGAGATTTGTCAGTCCTTCTGAGCTGAAGTTAGTTTGGTCTTGTGGGGAGTAATGTAACCATCCTTCAACTGCTCTTTCTGATGAGAAGATAGACAAGGCTTCTTCATCCTAGCATAATCGGAACTAGTCACTTCACGTACTCCATATTCTTATTCAGAGGAAGATGATCCTATTGTGCAAAGACAAAAGGACAACTAAATGCTAGCATCCCTATTTGCTCGAAAAAAGGAAAGGAAATATTTAAAACAACACAGATGAAGCACTTCTCAAGGACAATACCGCCTTTTCATGACAGTATCTAAACAGTAGCACAACACCAATAGAGATGACAAAGCTCAATCATATGGATGAATTAGTGGGCGAGTACCAACCTTTGTCAGGAGGCTTATTGTGTAGAGCATACAGATCAAGCACTTCTCCGGAACCATCTGTTGCTATCTACTGTGGTGGCCATGCTTACTATATACTCCTCGATTAGTTTAATGTTTCCAACATCTTTTTGTGCAGTTCCACTAAAATATATGGTATCTTCAAAGAAGATCCCTGTTTGCACAAGTAGAGATAATTACGTATTACATTAAGAGTGTCATCAAATCAGTGGCAAAACAATTGCTCGTTCCAGCCATAGCAATAAATTAAGATGCAAAACTATATCATTACTTGTGTCATCACAGTTCCAGTGCTTCATTACATCACCAGGAGTTGGTTTTTTGTTTTTCCGCTTGTTCTCCCCCTTCATCACTTGGTTCAATAACAGACAAGCTTCGCTTTCAATGTAAGATTTGGCATGTAAATTAGGGAGCACAAGTATAGCACTAAACAATGACATTAATTTTCTGATGAAAGTGGCAAAATACAGGCCAACAGTTGTGAAATATCCTTATCTTACCTCAATGGGATATTACGGTGCACATATGAAAGTGCAATTATCCCTAGGTGGTTTTGGTAATTCCTAACAACATATAGCTCATTGAGCTAACATCATTCCAAGATAAAAATTTCAGGAAAAGCTCAATGAATGGCATGGCATGGATGAGGAAAGTGGATCCCTCAAAATACTAAGGATAAAAGGATTGGCTCAAGCTCAAAAGCTCAAGAGACTATATTTTATATTTCAGTGATCCAAGATCACATTGAGTCTATAGGAAAAGCCAATACTATCAAGGAGGGATGAGGTTTTGTTGATGAGTTTCTTGCTTCAAAGTGCTTAGTGATATGCTCCAAAAATCCTCAACTACTTTCTCATATCCACATATGACCTAAACCAAAAGTCAAACTCGGCCCCACCGATTCTTTCTATCTGGCACCACCGAGTTCAGATGTCATAGCCACTGCCACAAACCCTAGGCAAATCGGTCTCACCGATAGGGATCTCAGTCCCACCGAGATGGGATTGTAATCTCTCTGTTTCCCTTCGTAACGTTTCGGTATAACCGAAGTGAGCGATCGGTCCCACCGAGATTGCAATGTAAACTCTCTGTTTCCTTTTTGTAACATTTTGGTCCCACCGAAATGAGCAAATCGGTCCCATCGAGTTTACCTGACAAACTCTCTGGTTAGCTTATTACCAAAATCAGCCTCACCGAGTTTGTGTAATGGGTCTCAGAGAGATTACGTTATGCCCTAACCCTAACCATATCGGTCCTACCGAGTTGCATGTCGGTCCCACCGAAAATCCTAACGGTCACTAGGTTTACTAAATCGGTCTGACCGAGTTTGTTGATTCGGTCCCACCGAGATTGGTAAATTATGCGTAATGGTTAGATTTTGTGTGGAGGCTATATATACCCCTCCACCTCCTCTTCATTCATGGAGAGAGCCATCAAAAAGAACCTACACGTCCAACTTACCATTTCTGAGAGAGAACTACCTACTCATGTGTTGAGGCCAAGATATTCCATTCCTACCATATGAATCTTGATCTCTAGCCTCCCCCAAGTTGCTTTCCACTCAAATCTTCTTTCCACCAGATCCAAATCCTGTGAGAGAGAGTTGAGTGTTGGGGAGACTATCATTTGAAGCACAAGAGCAAGGAGTTCATCATCAAGACACCATTTGTTACTTCTTGGAGAGTGGTATCTCCTAGATTGGCTAGGTGTCACTTGGGAGCCTCCAACAAGATTGTGGAGTTGAACCAAGGAGTTTGTAAGGGCAAGGAGATCGCCTACTTCGTGAAGATCTACCGCTAGTGAGGCAAGTCCTTCGTGGGCGACGACCATGGTGGGATAGACAAGGTTGCTTCTTCGTGGACCCTTCGTGGGTGGAGCCCTCCGTGCACTCGCGCAACCGTTACCCTTCGTGGTTTGAAGTCTCCATCAACGTGGATGTACGATAGCACCACCTATCGGAACCACGACAAAAACATCCGTGTCTCCAATTGCTTTTGATTTCTCCAAACCCTTCCCTATACATTCTTGCAAGTTGCATGCTTTACTTTCCGCTGCTCATATACTCTTTGCATGCTTGCTTGAATTGTGTGAAGATTGCTTGACTTGTGCTAAGTTAGCTAAAATCTGCCAAAGACTAAAATTAGGAAAAGGTTAAGTTTTTAATTGGTCAAGTAGTCTAATCACCCCCCCTCTAGACATACTTCCGGTCCTACAAGTGGTATCAGAGCCTTGGTCTCCGTTTGCTTTGATTTCCATAGCTTTTGGTGGTCATAGCCTTGGTTTCACAACCTAGGAGAGTATGGCGTCTAGCGTGGGAAATTTTCACCATTGAGGTCCTTACTTTGATGGTATTAATTTTGCTAGTTGGAAGCATAAGATGAAAATGCATATTCTTGGACATAACCCCGCCGTTTGGGCTATTGTATGTATTGGCTTGCAAGGTGAATTCTTTAATGGGAGGGAACCAAACCGTGAAGCTAGTGCAGAAGAATTAAAGATGCTGCAATACAACACTCAAGCTTGTGATATCCTCTTCAACGGACCGTGCCCCGAAGATTTCAACAAAATCAGTCATCTTGAGAATGCAAAGGAAATTTGGGATACCTTGATTGATATGCATGAAGGTACTGACTCCGTCAAGGAATCCAAGTTGGATGTGCTCCAAAGTCAACTTGACAAGTTCAAAATGAAGGATGGTGAAGGTGTCGCTGAAATGTACTCTAGGCTTGCTCTTATCACAAATGAGATTGCAGGCTTAGGAAGTGAAGAGAGGACCGACAAATTCATCATCAAGAAGATCCTAAGAGCATTGGATGGAAAATATGATACCGTGTGCACATTGATCCAAATGATGCCCAATTACAAGAATCTCAAGCCAACGGAAGTCATTGGAAGAATTGTTGCTCATGAGATGTCACTCAAGGATAAGGAGGAACTTCACAACAAGTCAAGTGGTGCTTACAAAGCCTCATGTGAAGCTCCTACATCATCAAGTGAGAAACAAAACTTCAATGAAGAATTGAGCCTAATGGTGAAGAACTTCAACAAATTCTACAAGAGTAGAAGCAAAGAGAGAAGCTCCAAGTCAAGGTCCTACAATGACAAAAGATCTTCCAGTCGAGAGCGCAATTCCTACAATTGTGGGAGACCCAGACACTATTCCAATGAGTGTACGGCTCCCTACAAAAGAAGAGAAGATTCTCCCAAGAGAAGAAGTAGAAGAGAAGAATCACCGCCAAGAGAGAGGAGGAGTAGAGATGGTCGTTATGAACGAAGAACATTCCGGTGAAGCAAGGATTCGGAAAGGAAGGACAAGTCATCAAAGAGCTACACAAAATGAAGACATCAAGCTCATGTTGGTGAATGGGTATCCGGTTCTGACTCTGAAAATCACTCCAAGAGAAGCTATCACTCCGACTCTGAACATATTCAAGATGAAGGTGTTGCCGGTCTAGCACTCGTGTCAACCAACTCCTACGACATATTTGATTCACCAAATGAAGGAATTGGAAGATGCTTCATGGCTAAAGGCCCTAAGGTAACACACCCCGAGTATGTTGATTTCAATAGTGATGAAGATGACTTGTTAGGTGATGATGATTTACTTGTTGACAACTCTAGTGATGAATACTATGATGAAACATCAATTAATCATGCTAATCAAGATAAAATGAATGACAATGATAAGGAGAAGATTGAGCTTCTTACTAAAGAACTAATCACTCTTAAGTTAGCTCATGAAACTATCTTAGAATATCATCGAGAACTTTTAAGGACTCATGAGAAGTTACACTTTGAAAAGCTCAATCTTGAGCAAGAGCATGAGTTCTTAAAAGCAATCAATGATGATCTTCGCAAGAAAAGTTCTTCTTACATTGCCAAGCGTTTACTCTTGTCTACTTACATGCCTCAAGTCAAGTCTAGTAACAAAAACAAGAAGGATTCTTCCTCTAGTAGTAACAATAAACATGCTAAATCCAATACTATTGCTTCTAGTAGTTCTCTTGATTCCACTAATCATTCTCTTAGCCAAGTTACACTTGAGCAAGAAAATAGCTTATTGAAGGGAATCATAGAGAAAGGTGTTTACAAGAGCCTTGCCGGGAGTAAGCAATTCGAGGAAATTGTACGCAAGAAAGGAAGGCACCGGAAGAATCAAGGTGTTGGTTTTGAACGAAAGTTCAATGACAATGGAGTTGAGTGGGAAGAAGATCAATACCCCAAGACAAAGTTTGTTCCTCAACAAGAGAAGTATGATCCTACTTCCTTCAAGGGGACACAAGCTCAAGATGATATTCCACCGCAAGACCACAAGCAAAAAGGCAAGGACAAGCTTCAAGAGGAGATTGATGCATTTGAAGAAGCTCCTAAGGCCTTGGTCAAGTGGGTTCCCAAGACTACATCAAGTTCTACTTCATCAAGTACGACTACAACTCCAAGGATTCCCACCAAGATGATGTGGATCCCGAAGAAGAAGAACTAGAGAGTTCTTGAGGGTGACTCCGCCAACATACTTCACTCATATCTTTTTGGAAACAACAAGTGCAATCAACTTCCACATCTTGCACTAGTTCAAGGAGTCACAAACCCTCATGTTGGTAAGGCAAGGGACAAGGTTACCTAAAGCTTTCATGGACATCATCTTGTGTGTGCATCACTCTATGTCTGTGGATATACTTGTTTATTCCTTGTGGGACTAACCCATGTAGGTATTGAAAGTGCAACTCACTCCAAAGGACTGCTCCAAATGATCTTCATCAACATTGAGTATCCACATCTTCAACACCTACATGAAGTCATCATCGACAAAACCCAAGGTTAGTTCATCCCTCTAAGGGGGGATCTCACATCTAGGGGGAGCTTTACTCTAAGAATTGAGTCAAAGAAACTCTAATGGTGTGAACACATCAATGCATTATTTAAAAGTGGTAACCCCACTTGAGCTTAAACGATGAGTATGACCTATGATCAAATTTTCTCATTTGACTCCTAAGTCAATATACTCATATATAGATGACCTAGTCATCGCCAATTGTTTGATAGATGCTAGAATTGGTTGTGCATGCTTTGCCACATATTTCATTTGCCATTTTATTGTGTGAGCATGTTGGTTGCATATTTAACTCATTCGAGGACATCCACTTGTTGCTTTGATTGATTGGCTTCTTTTTATTTTTGCAAGTGGATGAACAAGAATGCATAAGAACCTTCTCTAGCTATCTATGCTTTTCTTGTCTCAAACTCTATTCATGCTACATCACAAAATTTGATCAAGTCAGATTCGAACCACTCTGTGTGAGGAGCACTCGGAGTCCCCGATTCCTCATAGACTTAAACTTCCAAAACATCTTTGTGCATTTCAGTCTGACCAATTCTTCCATTTCGGTCATACCAAGATCACTAAGTCGATCTAGGTTTTCAATTTCGTTGCAACCGATTTGAACTTTTCGGTCCCACTGAGTTGTTGTAACTGTCAATAGTTATACATCTCGGTGCCACCGAGTTGTTCCACTCGGTCACACCGACAGGGTCGTGCTATATATACTCATGGGCAAAAATTTGGAAACTTTCTCCAAACCCCTTTGCCCGCGCATAGCTCACTCTGCCTCCAAGGTCTCTGGATCGTCGTCCTCATCGCCAGCCGCCTCCAGTCATTGGTCTCCGCCGCCGTCAATGGAATTCAACCCCGCCATTGCCGCCGTAGCGAGTTCATCGCCAAACTAGGGTATGGACTCGATCACAGTGCTATCCCCATACGATTCCTAGCACATTGTGTTCATCATGATTCTTGCCACGATTGAAACGATTCTATCCAGTCAGAACAATCCATAGATTAGAAGTGAATTGAAAATTTAGGGTTAGGTTTCCACCGAAACCATCTCGGACCCACCGAGTTGTAAAACTCGGTTCCACCGATTCGGCTAAGGCCATTGCACAAGTGATTCTCGGTCTGACCGAGAATTGCAAATCGGTGTGACCGAGTTCTGAACTCTGTGAAACCCTAGCAGTCTTGGTGCCACCGAACTATGACTCGGTCTGACCGAGTTCACTAGTTTAGGTTCCAAAAGCTGCTTCGGTATCACCGAGTTTGCAAATCGGTTGATCTGAAATGCTTTCTGTGGAAAACTAAAACTAAGTTTTTGAATCATTCTTTTGCAAAAATCTCTGCATTTTGTGATGCTCATCCATTTTATCTCAACTACATCTATTCACAAGGTCAGCAGTCAGTGTTTGCAGCATGTCAGACCAAAGTGACAGCCAGAATAGGGAAGAGGAGCAGGTTCACATGAGTGAGGGCACTAGTCCCTCTAGTTCCTCAGATGAGGGCAGCAGGAGCACCCCAAGCAACTTGCCCAAAGCTGCCACCAGGGCCAGAAGGAAGAGAACTTCAGACTCTGAGGATGAAGACTATGTGGCAGCTGAGGATGAGGCCACTTCCAAGAAGATAGTTCTCAAGAAGGAATATGGCTCAGCTGCAGCCACAAAGCCAGGTTTGAAAAGAAAGGTCCCTACCAAGAGGACACATATGCTGAAAGTAAGAGCATCAACTCAAGAACCTCAGAAATCTGATCCCAAAGAGGCTGCTGCAGAAGGGAAGAAGAGGAAGGAAAGCGTCAATAAGACCATGGCCAGAGTTGTTGGACAACCTTCCATGATGGAAGAGGAAGAGGAAGAAGAGGCTGCTGCTCCAGCACCCAAGGCACAAAAGCTTATGGGTGATGCTATTAGGTCAGGGGCTGCATCATCAAAGCCCAAAGAAGCACCCAAAGCTGCATCATCAATTTTCCAGCAACATTATTATAGGGTGTTTGTTTACAGGGACATTTTGGTGTAGGGACTAAAAAAACTCCGTGTCAGTCCCATCTAAACCAAACATGAGGGACTTTTAGGGACTAAAAGTGGGAATTTGGGACTAAAAAAAGAAGACCCTGAGGGAGTCTTTTTGGGACTTTTTCCAACAGTTGCCCCTGCCATGCATCGCATCTTGTCTCCATTAGTTCATTACTAGGGGTAACATGGTCTTTTAGCATGTCATTTAATAACCTCTAGTCCATGTTTAGTCCCTGGAACCAAGCAGGAAGGGACTAGGGAGTTTTTAACCAAACAGGGCCTTAGATTAACAAGAGCTAATGAGTTGCACGGGACAGTGGATGCACCATCACCATGTGCATCTACCGATGTACTGTGGTCATGCACAGTCTGTTGCGACAAAGAACAAACAACCAAGGAGCATATTTGTGTTGGTCCTAGTTTTTTTATCTTTAGACACCTTTCCCTATGTGAGCGCAGCAAATCTAGTCCTGCTCAAACTCTACAGCCTTGTCCCCCAAAACAAAAGATCAGTTCGTTACAGATGTGCGTACTGCGCTTGTCATTGTTTTCCCTTTTCGACCAACATAGGTGCGGGATAGCCAGTCTGTACTAGTACTTTCGCCCCTTCCTTTCCTCTTTGAACCACGTCCTAGATTTATGCGATACAACTTTCCCCACTACTTTCCCCCATTCCTTTCCTCTTTGAACCACATCCTAGACTCATGCTATACAACTTTCCCCCTTCATTTCCTCTTTGAACCACGTCCTAGATTCATGCTATATACAACTTTCCCCACTACTTTCCCCCACTCCTTTCCTCTTTGAACCACGTCCTAGATACATGGTATACATGTAGCTCGAGCAGTGCATGTGGAGTAAGTAAATTATACCTTGAGGTTCTTGGGGCGTGGTTCGGTGGGCGACAGGACGGCAATGAAGAAGAAGGGGTCGAAGGCCCTCCCGCGGCGCCGCTGGGTGAAAGTAAACAGCTGCGCCGGTAGTCGATTCCCTCCCTTGCCGATGGCGACAGCGTTAAGCCTCCTTCCCTTCCCGGCGGACGGATCCTGTCGGCTCTTTGAGCAGCAGTGAGGGGAGAGAGAGGCCAATGAAGTCTTGTTTAGATCTGGAGAGGGAGAGAGAGTTTAAAGAGAGCAACTACAAGTGCTGAGGCTCCATCGTGTATATATATACTGGAGTGAGAGTGTGAAGCGTGCAAACCCTAGAAAACAAGTGCCGAGGCTACAGCTTATACGTGATGAGGTGATTATACAGTCACTACGAGATTGTATAGCTCCATATCCATCCATTTTGACCAGTCAAAGAATCCTCCTGGCACAAATTATGCTCAAGTGTAGTTATTGAACCCGAGACCTCAAGTTTGATGAGTGAACAGGCTAACCATCTACACAACCCTCCCGTTATGTTCAACGAGAGGAAAGTAACCTTTTATACATTCCTGCATTCGTGTGACAAGCATGCCATGTTTTTTTTGTGTGGGGGGAGTCATTGGGATTTCAATCATAATCATGTCATGTGGCTTTGGTGGTAAGACTATCCATAGTGGTGCAGAAATAATGCAGCTTTAGTCACCTTACCTCTCTCCATGTAGTACGTTGGGTCCCACCAGTCAGAGGGTGAAACAAAAAAATTAATAAGAGAAATTAAAAGCGCCAGCGGTGTATCTTACCTCACACATCTCGTGCTGCTCGGGAACACTGTCCAATTGATCCCTCTGTTCGCTCACGTATTATTTTAAGTGAATCCTTATTATAACATGCACACAATTTTGGGCACTTGTATTCGACTTAAGTCAGTGTGGCACCGTATCTCGTATACTTTCTACTCCCTCCGTCTAGGTGTAATAAGTCACATTAGAAGGTGCAACGGGACCAAGGTGTGTGAGTGTGCGTGTGTGTGTGTGTGTCTATTCAATAGCATGTGTGTGTTAGAGAGAGCGACAGATCGACCTACTCCTACAAAGAGATGGTGTGTACTATACGATTTTAGCCGCGAGAGTCGGTGCATCCTCTCGTTTCCGGGCGAGTCCGGTAGGGACATGCGGACAGCTTCCACGCCCGCTCCTGACTAGCCTGGCCCACCCAAAGCCCCTCCATCGCCCGCGCGCGCTTCTCGCCTGAAACGATCAGCGCCGCTCCAAAGAATCGGTGCCACATTCATGCCTGGGCAGAGCGGACGCGACCTCTCACTGGCGCAAGAGTGATGGTTGCTTCGTCCGTCCAACTTACTGTTGGGTCTATGTGATTTGACGGCTTATTGGTCTTTATTACTCAGGTGGTAGGACTGCTGGATGTCCCATGCTTTCGGCGAAAGGAGGTACTACTAGATTACAATTTTCTCCATTCTTACAGTGGAGGAGTGCAAGAGCAGTGAAAACACGCGGGATCAGTGATTACATGGCCCACCTCACACTGTCACCACATTTTCTGGACACCGTGTGACACCTAACTCTTTACATAGTACTCCCTCCATTCCTAAATATTACTAGATGAGTCCCCGCACGTTGCCGCGGAACAGCCGTATATCTCTGTGCGCAAAATTATCGATTTCATAGAACTAAAAAAACTCTATAACCGCATTACAAATGTGGTAGACAAACTAAATAAACTCCCATCATCATTTAGATCATCCCACGTAAGGAAAAAAGATCAACCAACTCCTACTGCATAATGGGATTATATTTTTCTTTTTCAGATGTTAATGAGACTTAAAAGCTCACTTACATGCATGCTACCGGTGCATGCTTGCATGCAGACATGTTGATGTGATTTAAAACCCACTCACATGCATGCCACGGTATTTCTGCATGCTTGCATGTGGCTTAGTGTGGAGCCTCTCAATGTCTAGATTAGACGGCTATTATGGACTGATTTAGTTCATCTAACGGCTACATTAATTTTGATGATGTGGCTCAAGGAGAGGATAGAGAATTCCTAGTAGCGGGGGCTAGCTATTACTAGTAGATAAGTCTTTGTAGAGATTCCACTAGGTGAACTACATACGGAACAAAATGAATGAATCTACACTTAAAATGCATCTATATACATCCGCATGTGGTTCTTGGTGAAATCTCTACGAAGACTTATATTTAGGAACCGAGGAAGTACTAGTATACTACGTACTGTAATTTATCAGCGAGATAAATTTGTACAATGCTATGAAGCTTCCAGCTTCTGTTACATGTATCTTGCGTCCAAGGTTGCCCGTTGCAACATTTCATCAAATACAAAGGAGACTAACATGCATGCTATTGCATCTCAATGATTGACAAATCATAGCCAATATGTACTCTCTCCATTCCAAAATAAGTGTCTCAACTTTATGCAAACTTTAGTACAAAGTTGTACTACTACTAAAGTCGACACTTATTTTGGAATAGAGACAGCTAAAGAAAAAAAACGATCCATGCAGTCCCTAGCCCTTGAACCGTAAACCCTAACCAGGCTTAAATTTTCTACCCAAGAAATGAAGTTTGCAACCCTATGACCATCCGATCATTTTGTGCAGTTTCACCAAATCGAGATGAGCATCCCTGTGGCAAAGAAATTGAAGAAGCGTGATTAGAATAAGATTACTTGGACTAGTTGATTCACAAATATAGTACGTAGAAGCCAGTAGAGGTATGTGCGGGGCAAAGAAGTAGAGAAATATCCACAAGGAGTGATGTGGGCAGCTGGAGCAGTGGTGCAAGCCGGTTATAAAGGGAGTTGTACCTGAGGGACGTAGCTCAACCTTGAGGAGGGCGGCAAGAGGCGGCAACTGCCCACGTCATGGCAGTGAGCAAGGGACGAAGGCAACCTCACCGGCTTTGTGAGAGAGAACGGCATGGACCCCTGATCGGGACGTGCCTACAGTGGGTTTTCACCGTCGGCAACGACGACTGCATCTACACCAAGCATCCACCCCTTCCCCCAACGGAAATGATCCGCCGGGATGTTAGAGATGTGGCCACAGTCGTTTTGTGCAAGAGAGTGTGAAGCGAGCAACCCCAGCAAGCAACCGTGTAGGCTGGCCCGTCCTGACTATGTATATAGTGGAGCGGTTTCCTTTTCTCTCCATATGAACCTATCATATTGCGTAGGTGCCACTGAAGAAAAAAAACTTTAGTTATAAATGACGCGGCACCTACTACTCGTTCTCATATAACCTTGCGCTTGGCATCTCCAAAATATTAACCTTGCGATTGGCTCTTCGCCTCTTCGGGAAGTCGAGCAATAATGGTAGTGCAGTATATATCGTTCTGACTATATGAGACCAAATGAATCACTGCACGTCCACCACGTGGGCGAGGGTCGAGGGGCGAGGGAGAGTGCTACATACGGAGCAAAATGAGTGAATCTACACTCTAAAATACGTCTATATACATCAGCGTTTGGAGTATGAACTAGTAGTTCATATTGAAATCTACTAAAGGACATATATATTCCAAACAATATGATATAATCTTTATAACCAAGGTATTAGTAGGGACGAGGAGTAAACGGAGGGAGTAGTAAATTTTTCTCCTCGTCCTGCGAGCCACCGCGCGCATGGGCGAGGGAGCGGGCATAAGGCGGAGCAAGCTTCACCTCATCCTGCGAGCCACCGCGCCCGTGGGTGGAGGAGACGGCGTACTAAGAAAGCTTCTCCTCATTCTGCAAGTTGCCGGGACACATCAAAATTACTCCAGTGTATAGAGCCTTGCCTCTAAGGTAGGCCCCACATGGTTTGCCTCTTTTTTTAATTTAACATAACGCGTCAAGTCACAGTTTGTTTGTTCACCCGTGGTAGACGATCCTCCCTCCACCAAGTGGAGAACCAGTACACGTGCCAAATTACCACGTGGGCTGCCTTTTTCATACAGAAATGAGCTCCACCGTGTACCCACGCGGGCGTGGTTGGGAAAGAGACGGGAGTACGTGCGCCGTGCATGCACCTCTTCTCTTCGTGCACGTCCCCCACCTACGTGGGTGTGTGAGAGAGATACAAACCGCGTTCGTGAGTGTTTTTTGTTTTGGGGTGGGGGTGGGGGTTGGGGTGGGGGGTTGATTTCGTGAATTATTTGTGGGAATACGTGTCGATGACATCTCAAACAAAATTTTGCGTGCAATGTGTGTGAAATGGAGGCCTGTCCATATCATATATAGAGGGTCGGGCAATCTACAAGAAGAGAGGGAGGGGTCATAGCTATCGGTATAGTCGAAGAGAGGATCAAGTGGGTGGGTGCGAGATCGATGAAGACAACCATCAAAATTGTGTGTGTGTGCAAGTCAAAGATATAGGGCGATTGGCCTACCAGAACATTAGAGGGCACATGTCTAGTTTGTGTGTGGCAGGGAGACATGTCTAGAGCGCTCGATGTATCGGTGTGTGTGGTGAGGAGGGGGGTGGGGGGAGGGGTAGGCAGAGGCCTAACTATAGAGGTAGAACGACTCGTATATGTGTTGAGAAGGAGAGACCCAGCTATGTCTTGAGGGAGATCGGTCGACATCCATACATAACTGAAGGACGGGAAATATGATGGGACAGAGAGAGAGAGGAGAGAGAGAGAGGGAGGGAGAGGGGTAGAGTGTTGGATGGGTGATGGAGTTGCTTCTCGAAGATGGTGGAAGAGCCCTACTAGACAAACTGAGGGTGGAACTGCAATGTTATCAATAAGAGTGGGGATGTGTTTCTGTGTGGGCCTGTGCGTGATAGATCTGTCAGGTTGCATCCATGGATGATGAGGGGAACCATGTGTTTGGTAAGCAAATCTAACTAGATCGGTAGATCAATTGTTGTTTGTCAGAGGAAGGGAGAGACACACCTAATGAGGTAGATCGATCGATGCGTGGGTAAAAACGAGTTATAAGGACCTAGCTAGCTATATGTACAGTGAGAGATCGATCGGTGTACGTCCATTTGTTAGAGGCAAATAAAGCCCAGCGAGACGGATAGGTAGAGAGAATGGAGCTAGGAGGTGGTGCGAGAGGCCAGGCTACTATCTAGATAGGGGGAGGAGTGTGCGGTTGTGAGATCGATGAAAAGAGGGGCGAGAGTTTACACGTGTGTGTGACCGTATGAGAGACACGAGGCAAGGACACATAAAGGAGGAGATTGAAGGTGTGTGTGTATGTTGTAGGCAGGCATCGCTAGAGAGGTTTATCGATCGGTGTGTGTCAGAAAGGAGTTGTGGAGACTCTGGGAGAACGACCTAAAGAAAAAAATGAATGTGCCCGGTGGATAGAATGCCGAGGGAGGGGGAGGGCGAGGAGGCATGTGCATGCACGAGAGAAAGTTAGTGGTAGCTACAAAGGTTAGAGGATTGTGTGGGTGTTAGAGACTAACAAAGATCATAATTTGATATGAAAGCGGATTCATATATTTGAATAGGAGATCATAGTGTTTTAAACATATGCATGCATGAATATAGCGGTGATACATGTGTTGTGCACATGCTATACCATAATGTGATAATGTATGGCGTTTGCAACTCACATCTAAATGCCGAACAATCTAAACCATACTATACATCAAAAAATCTCACATTTTATTTGAATTTGTGATAATGTGTGGCGTTTGCAGCTTACAACTAAATATCGAACAATCTAACCGCAGTGCAGTGTCACTACAGTAAATATTAGCCAATGGTTATTGTGGCCTAGTTTTAAAAAATAGGTTGTTGCAGCCACTAGGAAACCGCAGAAAAAGAACTGCACTGACTACAAGCAAACAAATAAACAAGACAACAAGGAAATAAATAAGCAAGCAACTTACACTAGGCTATCATGGCTATTACACATATTACATCCACTGGGCATCAAAGTTTGCCACCAGTGCAAATATAGGGAACACAACGGCATATAAACGCCGCAGCAAAACAAGTCCAGAACTGAAACCACTTTATAAGAGCTCAAGAAACAATATCCTGGGTACCCATAATGCTGGCAAGATGCTTAGCAAGCTTATTAGCTTTCTCTTGTTTGGAGCTTAAGTCCTCCAGCGCCTACTGTTGCACCAGAAAGTATGCATCTGAATTCTCCAGGGACTTCCTCAGTCCTTCGGCTTCCTGTCGCATAACATCTGATCGATGTCTTTCAACTTGAAGTTGAGACTCAAGAAGCCGAACTGATTCAGGCAACGAGTTCGAAGAGCTGGTGCCAACAGTGGTAGCCAGTAACTCGAACACTACATCAAGACAGGACTTTGGGGTTGTCTCAGTGTCCTCAATATAGTTTTATCCGCGTTACTTCCTTTACCATTGCATAACAGGGTACTCTTCTCCAATATTTTATCCGCGTTCTAAAAGGGAAACAAACAAACACATCTCAGGTTTACAATGTAGTATATGAAACTCATTTTGGTAAACCAGTTCAGTAGTAAGGTGGACATGATAACAGCATGAAACAAACATATATCTATGTAGTATGGTCACTGTATGGTCTATATCATTCTAGTTTATGTTGCCAAATCAAGATAGATACAGTTCGAATCATATCTATTTAAGACAAAGCAGCATAGACATAATATAAGTGTGGGAAACTACACAACAATAACAACACTTGTAATGTGCATGGCATGAGAACATAACTGTTTATTCAATTGAAACTTAAATAAACATAGAGCAAGTTACAACAGCAAACAGCCAAACACGTTGAAGAAACAGGTTTAAAACATACCTGTTGCGCCATTGGAGTTTCAATTGCATCCTTCAAATTTGAAATTGGTTGGTATCAGTAAATACAGTGATGCAAGAGCAAAGTAGTATGAACCATAGCTACGGAACCTGACCTGAGAACAATTCTTCTTCTGCTTTAAGCGTTGACTTCGGGTTCGGAGTGGTGGTCCTCGTGATTTGGGCACTGCAGTTGCCTTACTAACTGCTCGTGTTTGGGTGCTCTGTGGTGGAGACGGTGCTGTGTCAACGGGAACTGGGTGTCTATCTGCTGGGGTTGGGGTTAGAAGGGGTGTAGCTGGTTCTCTGTCCAACTGGGTAGGGGTACAATATGCATGAGTGTGGGTTATGTGTGGTGGGGCTGATTCTTGGGCAAGTACAACCGTGGTTCTATCTGCATCGACAGGTAGCACGATCTTTTCTGAAGACCGTGTTTTTACTCCCGCAGATACTGCCATCACTCCATCAAATTGAAATGGCTGATAAACAAGAAAGTAATTGAATGTACAGACATTGTAAGATAGACACGTGCAATGGATAGTAGGGAAGAAAACAGGGCATAAAATAATTCACATTTATGTTGTCTAAGCAAACAGAATAGCAGGACATAATTTCACATATATGATGGCTAATTAAACAGCGGATAGCATGACGCAATTTCACATGTATGATGGCTAACTAAACAAGATAGAATGACATACTTCAAAATATGATGACTATGTAAACAGGATGTCATGATATAACTATATGATGTGTCTATTAAAGTGGTTGGCATGCCATAAATCACAAACATGCCGTTAATGGAAACATGATGGCATGATATAATTCATTGATAGAATGACATAATTTAAAATATGATGACTATGTAAACAGGATGAGATGATATAACTATATTATGTCTTTATAAAATGGGTTGGCATTCCATAATTCAGATACATGCTGTCTATGTAAACATCATGGCATGACATAATTCAAATATATGATTTATATACTAAGGAAGTGAGCAGAGGGAAATTGCATATATGATGTGTCAACTAAGGAGATGGCATTCAATATTGTGTATATGATGTAAAAAATAAGCATTGCAATACAACATATGCATTATATGAGTAATATAACCCTGCCAAGTTTGAGCATACACCTCAGGGGGATAATAGGACTAGTCATCTGCCTATGAATCCTCCTCTGAAGAGCTATCTGTAACTAGCAAGATATCTACTTCAGCAGGTAGCATTGTCAGCTCTGAAGACCTTGTTTTCACTCCAGATTTCTCCATCAGCAATTCAAATGGCTGATGCACAGGAAGAGCAGTTGAATATACAAACATTGTCAACAAAAGCAATGAGAAATACAAAAAAAGGACGGCATGATATAATTCACATATATGACGCTTGCCTAAATAGCATGGCATTGCATAATTCACATACATAATGCCTTGCAACAAGATAACATTGCATAATTCACATATATAATGTCTTGCAACAAGATGGCATTGCATAATTCACATATATGGTAATTGGACACTAAACATGTGGCATTCACACAAAGGATGTCTAAACTAAGCAAATCACATAGCAATGCAAGATACCATACGCACGATATGAGTAACATAACCCTGCCAAGTTAGGGAATGCACCTCAGGGGGGAAATATGACTGGTCATCTGTCTCTGAATCCTCCTCTGAGGAGCTATCGGTAACCAACAAGACATGTGCTTCGTTAGATAGCATTGTCTGCTCTGAAGACCTTGTTTCCACTCCAGATTTTTCCATGACCGTGCCGAATGGCTGATGCACAGGAAGAGTAATTGAATGTACTAAAATTGTTGACAAATGTAACACATAATGAAAAAATGATGACATGATATAATTCACATATAAGATGACTGGCTAACCAGGGCGGCATTGCAAAATTCACATACATGATGCCTGGCTAGACAAGATGGCATTGCATGATTCACATATACAATAAAGAAACAAAACATATGGCATTGACACAAAGCATGTCTAAACTAAGCAGATGACATCTTTAATGTATACAATAAGCAATGCAAGGCACCATATGCATGATATTACCAACATCAGCATGCCAAGTTAGAGCGAAGACCTCATGGGGTAAATAGGAGTGGTCTTCTCCTTCTGAATCCCCCTCAGAACAGTTATCTTCCTCTTGATTACGATCCGAAATGGGTGGAGGGGGCTGCCTTTGCGCCCACCATGGAACGACGTCTGCATGAAATTTTATTGCCACGCAAGGCTTGTCTCTTTTGCTCTACATGATCAGTTCCATTGTGTACAATAACTGGCATGCATAGGAATAAAACATAGTGATATTATGTAAGGAGTGCATGCAAAATCCAGAGTGATGGTAGCAAACTATGGATAGACCCAAAACCAATGATAGCAGGCAGACAATAGCTTTAGTTAAAAAATATAGATAATGGCTCCTTTATGTTTGTTTGCACCCAACATGAAACTCATAGTAGACACCGGAGATTAACCAGATAGTAGACAGATAGTACTGATTGCTGCCCCAATATGTATCCCACAACCATTTAAAAACTCAACTTTCAGCATTAGTTTGGACCTGACTCGGAGTCTAATAGGTGAACACGACGATAATGTAGCATCTCATCATATTAAGCGACACATAACGTAAGCAGACACAGAAGAGTGCAACCTCTCTTGTGGAGCCGTGTAGTCCTCAAGGTCATTTGCTCAGTTGATGATGGTAATGCAGTTGTCGTGGCTGCTGGCGGCGGGGAAGAAGATCTGAGGCGGCGAAAGACAGTCTGGAGAGCGGAACCCTGCGGTGGTGAACCCTTCCGTTGTTGGAGCAGCTGAGCTGGGGTGGAACACAACGCCGCAGGAGCAGGACAAACCACACAAGGTTTTCTTTGACACATATCTGTAATAGAAGTAATTGAGTAAGGGCTTGTTTGAATTTGAGGATTCTAACAATGCAGGGATAGGAAATAGACAGGAATAGGATAGGAATGCACATGCAAAACAGAGAATTTAAAAACACAGGATTTCTGCCAATCTGGGTGTTTGATTCACAACAACTGGAAGATCACAGGATGCAAAAAAGCATGGTGAGATTAAGTCAAACCACAAGAAAATGTACGGTTATAATGCTATTATGCTACTATCTCTTAGTCTTGTGCTTGATGAATAGGAATATGAAAAGGAGGAGAAGTGGAAATTAGAATACCTACGGTTTTTCTTTCTAGGAGACACTAAAGGAACAAATCCTACAGTTTTCCTTTGCTCCATTCCTTTGCACCAAATTCATGAAAAGTAGTACCATAGGAAACTTTCTAATTCCTATGTTTTTCATTCACTTTTCCCTTCAAGCACTGGCGATTCTAGTAGGCAGGCTTGAGCAAGGAAAATCCTACCCAAAAAAATGTTTTTGTGCTACTTCTATTACTTTGGACCTAGGCCACTGCCATACTAGCTCAACTCCCAGGCCCATCGACAAATGCACAGCTCAAATGCGTAGAGATAAATAATGATGGCGTTCAAGAGAGTCCATCACGGATAGCTAAGTTGCCTGGTACCTCACTGCTTTTCATATAGTAGGATAAAATAATCGTATTTCTCGTTACTACGAGTGCTCGGTGGACAATATATATAACATGTAGAGTAAAAAAGAGATGCAACAAGTGTACAACCTCTTTGGCGAAGCCATGTCGATCTCAGCATGATTGGGTTGGCCGGTGAGGACGCTACGGCTGACTTTGCTGTTGGAGGAGGGGAAGAAGATCTTAGGCATCTGGAGATGGATCCCGAGGTACTGCTCCGCTGTGATGGAGGGTTTCGTCGTTGGAGCAGCTCCGATGAGTTGTACGACGCCGAGGCTGAAGCAGGACAAGAGAGACAACGAACAACGTTAACCTGAGTGGAATTCTAATAGCATCTCCAATACATGACGTAAAATACATAACCACAATGTTCTAGATGTAAAATACATCAGCCACTCATCTCTGACCTTAACTGTCGAAACTGAACTTAACTGTCGAAACTGAACCTAACTGTCGAAACTGAATTTTGCTGTCGAAACTGAATTTTGCTGTCGAAACTGAACACACTAGCAAGGTGAGGCTACATGTCGGTCGACTGACTTTTTCATCTCTGGTCAGTCGATTTTGCAGCAGTTGGATACGAAATCAAGGGCCTATGGTTCATCTTCAACCTCCACCCCCCTGAGCCACCAACCACCACTGGCCAAATAGCAGTCCCCGCCGCCCGCGGCCGGTGGTGCGCCGCCCCGCCCGCCCCGAA